>NC_065585.1:19522500-20147500 GCF_024542745.1 Macaca thibetana thibetana
TTCAAGGAGCTTATACTCACAGTAACTCAGTAACTCTCATGTCTGAAAGGAACCTTGGATGAGAACCTTGGTTTCCTGGCCTCCTGTTTCCATGAGGTGGGACCTTATCCAGGGTAACACTTCCTGTCTTGCTTCCTCACTAGGCTCCTTCCTCATCAGAGATGGATTCACTTACCTGATCAATGAGTTCAGGAGAAAAAACAAATAAGTCTGCTCTTTTTAGGAACTGCTTTAGGATATATCTATAAGAGCATGACCATAAGAAGGAACTCTGGAAATGTACAGAGTTGCCAATGATGGGATGGACGAGTCTGTCTAACTCCAGGGAGCAGTATTATGAAGGCCATTGTTGTGGCCACACCTGTGCACATTCTCCAACCCAACTTTTATCCTTAAAAACATCATTTATTTCTATCTTCATTTCTATCTTCATTTCTCTGTAGGTTCTGAACCCAGGAAAAGGAATGAGTGTTGTTTTTGGCCCCTCAGGATAATTATTGCTGACAGCTGTTACAAACAACCCCAAAATCTCAGAGTCTTAACACTAGAAAAACTGTATTTCTCGTCTCATGCCTCTTGTTTCTGGTGAAGAGGATCTGCTGGAAAAGGGTGACCCAGGGACCTAGTTTGCTTGGTGCTGTGTCTCCCAGGGACCTAGTTTGCTTGGTGCTGTGTCTCCCATTATGTGACTTCAAAGTCAACCTGGAATCATCTAGCCACAAGAAATGGGGAAAGCCTGGAAGATTGCGCCCAGGGAATGAGAATCAGGGGTATTTTCTGGTCTGCACAGCCAGGCCTGGAAATGAGGGAAATCACATCTACCCACACTCCACTGGGCAAAGGAAAACTACAGAAGGCGTTGAACCCAGGTGAGGCATCTACTCTGCATCAGAGAGTAGTGAGTTCCCTGTCACTAGGAGAGGCAAACAGGGGCTGATCATTTGGTGGAGATATTAAGAATCAAGTCTTCCATCAGACAGCTGGACCACAGCAATGATTCCCACACTTTTTATTCTCCAGGGCCCTTTCATAATTTTTCCCTTTGGACCTCATGTTTTGAAAGATCATGTCTAACAAACAAACTGCACTAGTTGAGTAATAACAAATATATTTCCCCACTTCTTATTCACCAAGGCTGTGTGTGTGTGTGTGTGTGTGTGTGTGTGTGTGTGTGTGTTGTCTACAACTGGACATCTCATTTTGGGCACCAAGGCTGTGTGTGTGTGTGTGTGTGTGTGTGTGTGTGTGTGTGTGTGTGTGTGTGGTGTCTACAACTGGACATGCTCGTTTTGGGCACCATGACTGCCATGGTTTTGATTTGCTAATCATATTCCAGGAATGCCTAGGATGTCATCAACTGCCAGTCTAAGTTTCTGACCAGCACTTGATGATTTAATTCCAGCCAAAGCAAGGAAGCTAAGAGTTTAGTTAAAATAAGTTATCTGGCTGGGCTCGGTGGCTCACGCGTGCAATCCCAACATTTTGGGAGGCCGAGGCAGGAGAATCACTTGAGGTCAGGAGTTTGAGACCAGCCTGACCAACAAGTAGAAACCCTATGTCTACTAAAAATACAAAATGAGCCAGGCATAATCCCAGCTACTTGGGAGGCTGAGGCAGGAAAATCGCTTGAACCCAGGGAGTGGAGGTTGCAGTGAGCCAAGATCGCGCCATTGCACTCCAGCCTGGGCAACAATCCGTCTCAAAAATAATAATAATAATAATAATAATAATAATAATAATAAGTTGTCCTTCATGGGGTAAATTAAAGCCCTTTTATCTTTTGTAGCAGGGCCTTGCTCATAGCAATCATCACACAACCCTCCAAATTTGGAATGGGGTTCAGATGCTGGCAGCTGAAATTCATGTGTCCTCTGCAAGGGCAAATGAAAAATTCAGGAACGGAACTCAGGTATTGGCATTCAGTGCAATTCCTTTTCTATACCCTTTTCCTCCTATTAATTTTAGAGCAGAGTCATTTTTTAAAACTATTCCATTTCTAGGAATTTCTCCTAGAGATACTCAAATATGAAAGCAAAATGAAATACAACAGTGTTCACTGTAGCGAATGTTGTTACCAGTAAAAAGCAACAAAGAGGCAGGGCGCGGTGGCTCACACCTGTAATCCCAGTACTTTGGGAGGCCAAGGTAGGCAGATTGGATTGCTTGAATCCAGGAGTTCAAGATCAGCCTGGGCAACATGGTGAAAACCCTTTCTATAAAAAATTAGCTGGGCGTGGTGATGCCTGTCTGTAGTCCCAGCCACACAGAAGGCTGAGATGAGAGGAGCACATAAGCCTTGAAGGTCGAGGCTGCAGTGAGCCATGATCGTGCCACTGAACTCCAGCCTGGGCAACAGAGTGAGACGTTGTCTTAAAAAAAAAAAAGCAACAAAGAAAGTTTAGAAACAATGAAAAGCCCATTCATGAAAGTCAACTAATCTAAAAATGGCACCATTCCTACAATTGAATACCACGTGACTACTTTTAAAAAGTACACCAGTTTTATTGATGTGGAAAGACATCCAAGACAGGTAAGTGTAAAAGTTAGGCTGCAGAACAATGTTATAGTACGCTGCCATTTGTGATAGTGTGTGGATTAGATACACGGGAAATTAGGAAAATGATACATAAAAAAACTATTGAAGGTAATTACTTGTGGGAAGTAGAATTGGGGTGTGAAATGGAAAAACATTACTCTTCATTGGCATGTCCTTTGCTTTTGAAGTTTTACCATGTGCATGTGTTCTTTCCATAATAAAAAATTAGGCTGGGCATGGTAGCTCAAACCTGTAATTCCAGCTCTTTGGGAGGCTGAGGCAGGAGAATCACTCAATGTCAAGAGCTCAAGACCAGCCTAGACAACATAGCAAGACCCCATCTCTACAAAAAAAATTAAAAATAAAAAAATCAGCCCAGCATGGTGGGGCACAAGGATAGTCCTAGCAGCTCGGGAGGCTGAGGTAGGAGGATAGCCTGAGCCCAGGAGTTTGAGGCTGCAGTGAGCTATAATGGTACCACCGAACTCCAGCCTAGGCAACAGTGCGAGAACCTGCCTATTAAAAAATTAATTTACAGGTTTATTCACCAATAACTTAGCTCTATTAATGAATTTTAATACAATTTGTGTCATAAATATTAAGTCCACTTATTAATAATTCAACTAACCATGAATAAGGGGTTCTCATGCCCCAAGCAAGTGCCAGGTGCTGGGATTATGTATGTCCACAAAAGAAAATAAGACGAGACTTACCTTCCGATAGCCCATCACCAAGTGGAAGAGTCAGCCAAATAAATGTTCACAACAGCAAAAATGAGTGCCAGGCAGGAGAATCGCTTGAACCCAGGAGGTGGAGGTTGTAGTGAACCAAGATGCACCACTATACTCCAGCCTGGGTGACAGAGCAAGACTCCATCTCAGGGGGAAAAAAAATTAGTGCCATGATTGAGGAAAGCCCTGAAAACTGTGGAACCATGAAGGAAGGTACTTAATATAGATCATAGATTGAAGGAGGCTTTTGAACGGAAGTGTTATCTGCAGTGGGTTTTGAGGGATGAATAGAAGTTAATCACCAACAAGGAAGCAAAAGAGATTAGGTGGCATAAAGAACAAAACACATCAAGCACTTGGGACAATATGGAAAGGTAGATAGTAGTTTAAGTATAAGGAAACACATACCTTGAATACTTATTATTTAATATGCTTTCCTAATGAAATACTACACAACCACTATAAAGGAAAAAGTGGATCTATCTGAACCAAGAGTCATTTTGCCAAAGTGGTTAGGATTGTGAGTTTTGGAGTCAGATGTTAGATCTGGTTCAGATCCTGTCTTCACCACTAACTAGCTGCCTCATGTTCCTTATCTATGCCTAATATCCTCGCCCATAAAACAAGAATAATGAAAGCACATTCTTCATAGGGTTCTAGTGAGTATTGGAATGAAATGATAAAAGAAAAGTCCTTATCCCAGTGTCTGCCACAAATGAAACATTCAGTGGTGATAGTTACACTCACAAGGACTGATATCAAGGTATATTAAGAAAAGGAGGGGAAACTGCTTTTAATATTTATCATAGGATCTCATTTCAGCAAGCAGGGGCTCTGCTGTCTTGTTCTCCAGTATGTACCCCTCAGTACATAGTTGGCATCCAATAAATAACTGTTGAATAAAATAATTCCTGTAAAAGAAAATTACATATGTAATTTGCTAATTAGGATATACATAGGTAAAGAAACTGAAATGATATATATGAAGCTGTTAACAGGTAGTATCTCTGGAATGGCAAGATTATAAAGAATTCATCCTTCCTAAAGCATGCTTTTCTCTAACAAACTTTTTACAGGAAGGCTGATTTTCTTAAAATCTGGAGAAAGCAATAAAATTTGAATGTAAAACATGAAAAAAGTGAACATTTTAATTGATTATCATGACCATGACAGTCAATTCATGGATATTTTAAAGAATTTGTCTCCAGTCAACAGGTTGAAAAAATGTAGTCATTAACTACATAACTTGGTATTTTCTTAATTGAAAATCATGTCATAGAATAACTTCAGTCATTGCCCTAATCTGTTCGCCTCTCTTTGGTGGTACCTTCCCAATACTCTCTGGGCTTGGCCCTATGACTTGTTTTGGCCAATGGAAAAGCCACAAACAAGACCAAATTATGGGCTTGGAGAGCACATGACCATTGGGGGTCTCGGAACCCTGCCACCATGTGAACAGCCCAGGTTAGCCTGCTGGATGATAAGAAACATGTGGTGTACTCCCACCAAGAGCCAACAACCGGCCAATCTCCAGACATGCGAGTGAGGCCATCTGAGATCAGACACCCCTGAGCCAACTGCAGACACATGAGCAGTCCCAGCCAAGATCATCCAAGCCCAGCATAGACCAGAGAGCTGTCCGGCAGAATCAAGGACTAAAGAGGTAGCTGTTATTTCAGGCCACTAAGTTTTAGGTAGTTTATGGTTCATTACACAACAATAGTTAACAAATACAAATTATATTAGTCACATGGCTCCTAAACAAAGTGCTCAACTGTGATATGATTTTTCAAATGGAAAAATAAAAAGGTAAAAATCCTGCAGAAAAATCACAACTAACGATTTGCAAAGGACCATTTTTTAAAATGAAAAGTAGATCAGAATTGAGGGCTGATTGTTGAGAAGGACGGCAGACACTAATAAGCACATTATAAGGGCTTTAGCTTTCTCTCCACAGGAACGGCCAAAGCTCACCCTGGCACAATACATATTGGACTTCCTTATGAGATGATAAAACATGTAGTAATAAGTGATTGATTAAATGTCTTGAAGCATTCATATATCTTGACAATGAAGCCACGCCTTAAAAATCACCCTGAACTTTTCTTTTTGGACATTCCTAAGGCATGAAGAGGCAGCATCAATGCACTACCAGAAACACTCCTCTCCCAGGTGTGCCCCCACATTCACCCACATCACCTCATTTGTCCTCACCAAAGTCCTGAAGGTAGTTGTGGTTATTGCAACTTAAAACAGAGGCAATGAAGCACAGAGAAGTTAAGGGACTTGCCTAAAGTCACACAGTTCATAAGTGGCAGAGCTGGACTGTAAGCCCAGGTCTTTTGTATCCTTACCTCTCACCTGTATCTCTTCACTGCACAATCTCTGATAGACTTTTAAGTTGGTGAAGTTAGATGGTTTTACACTGAGCATTTACTCTCTCCGGCTCAGTCCTCTGATTTTAAGACCAAATAATAATAGCTAACATTCACATAACATCTGCTGAACACCAGGTACTGTTCTAAGCACTTTATATATAGAAATCCACTTAATTCTTAACACAAGCCTAAGCGGTAGATACTTTTATTATCCCCATTTGACTAATGAATGAACTAGGGCATATAGAGATTAAGTGAGGTGACCAAGATTGCAGACCAAGTAAGTGACAGAGCCATGATTCAAACCTGGGAGAGGGAACTCCAAAATCAAGTCTCCTAAATAAATTAAGCTACACTGCATCAAGACCTATATCCTGATTGGCCCAAGATACAGGACTTTCAGCGCTAAAGCCAGGACAGTCCCAGACAAACTGAAACAGTTGGTCACCCTGGCTGGACAGACATTACAAACCAGCAAGTCTTGGGCCACATCCAGCTTTCTGTTTAGACCACACTGTATTTTGAAAAAAAATGGAGCCAACATTTTAAAATCAGAAGGCATCAAGCTAACAGCTGTATTTTTGGCATTTCTTGAAAAGTTGGGTGATCTGGTCCTTGGGTGTGTGTGCATGCAGGCACGGGGACAATCAGTGGCAGCTCAGTAGCCACTGGTCTCTGTCATCCTGGCAACAGTCCTCCATCCTCTGCAGCCCCCTCCCTTCATACCATGTGTTCACATGCACTGACACCAGCCTGTTTGGCTCATCTCTGCACCTGACCGGACACTGTGTGCATTTGAGTGTGGAACCCAGAACATCAACATCATCCTGACTCACTAGGGCAAGCCTTCCCCACCTTTCCTGCACCTTTGAATCACCTGGGAAGCTTTGAAGGTGCCTGGGACACACCTCAGCCCAGTGAAATCAGAATCTTTGGGAGTGGGTCTCAGACATCACAATGTTTTAAAACTCCCCAGATTACAATGTGCAGCCGAGTTTGCAGGGCTTCTTCAACTTCAGTGTGCACAGGAATCATCCACACATCTTGTTAGAATGCAGATTCTGATTCAGTGGGTCAGGGTGCGGCCCGAGATTCTGATTTCTAACAAGCTCCAAGCCGATGCCTGTGCTACCCTTCCCAGGACCACACATCAAGAGGCAAGGGGCCAAAAGACAGCTCCTCACCAGCATGTGCTCTTCCCAGCCTCACTGGCTGGCCTGGACCGCGCCTGTGTCCTTGGAAACTCGTCAACGCTTCTAGTAGCAGAGGCCCAGAGAGGAACAGAAGCAGCCCAAGGTCACACAGAGCCAGGAAAGGCACCCACATCTCTGTTTCTTTCTGCTGCACAGCACTGCCTCCCCTAATGAGCAATTTCACCCACCCATCCAAATCCCAGCACATCCTGGCTCTGTTTGTGAGACGAGGCCAGGACGAATGTCTCCGTGAAAAAGTCAGCCCTTGCAGAATCGGCGTCTGGACGTGGGTGGGTGGTAGTGCTCTGTGGAAAGGGGTCCAGGGGAAAGTGGGGGAGGCAGCAAAAAGCTCAGACTGTGAAGTGCAGAGGCTGAGGAGGAGGGGGAGGCCAAAGGAGGGCCACCGGGACAGCCTCCTCCCCTTCCCCTCCCCGAGGAGGCCGCTCCACGGTGCCTGAGTCAGAGGCCTGTGAGCTCAGCCCCAGGGTGCTGGGTTGGGAGGTGAGTCAGAGGGTGTGTGATGGAGTGAATTTCTCCCCGGCCAAATATGGGGCTCTGCTCTGCTCGGTCTTGCCATGCGTGCTGCGAGAGGCTGAAAGCTATGTCTACTCCACATGACAGCGAGGTCCCTGATGAAAAGGGGAAACGATTCCATCCTCTGCTCGCCCCTCTCCTTCTCCCTGGCCAGTGGGTGGCACTTTGTGTGGCACCGAGTACCTTGTAAACTCCTCCACGGCCCATCTGTTCACCCCAAGTCATTCAACAGAGCACAAAATAGAGAAGTAATAAGAACGTATTTTGAAATGGAAGTTTGATCCTAACGGGGTCCTGCTGGGCTGCCCCGCACCCGCAGCCCTGAGAAGGAAAGAGACGGCATCCCACTCTTCTCTGGATCCCCCAGTGCCACACGCAAAGTGTGGGACATAGTTGACATGATTAGCTAATAATTGTGGCTGGATGCGGTGGCTCATGCCTGTAATCCTAGCACTTTGAGAGGCTGAGGGGGGCAGATCACTTGAGGTCAGAAGTTTGAGCCCAGCCTGGCCAACATGGTGAAACCCAGTCTCTCTTTTTTTTTTATTTTTATTTTTATTTTTTTCGTGAAACCCTGTCTCTACTAAAAATACAACAGAGCAAGACTCCATCTTTAAAAAAAAACAAAAGTCTTTAAAAGATAGTAATAATAATAACTGTGTCATTGGGTGTGTGTTATGTCTTTATCTAACAGTAGACTTTTAATTCCTTGAAGAAATAACAACTTATATAGCACACCCTATATGCCAGGCACTATTCTAAAAATCTTCTCATATTAGCTCTTTTACTATGAGGATTAACTCATTTATACTCCAACAGAACAGCCCTGTGAGGACAGTGCTATTATTATTATTCCCATTTTACAGATGAGGAAACTGAGTCCCAGAGAGGTTAAGTCACTTGCCCAGGGTCATATAGGCAGTAAATGGTAGAATCAGGATTCTACTCCCGACAGCTCAGCCTCAAATCCTGTGCTCTTAACAGTATTTGCTTCATGTCTGTGTCTCTGATCCCTAGCACATGGCCTGGCCCATGCTAGGTAGTGATAACTATTTGCTGACTAAATGAGTAGAATTATTAACATGCTAGTTATTGTGTGTGTTTATACGTGTTTGTCTCTCCCACTAGACCTTGAACTTCTTGAAGAAATTATTGATCTTGCCAATGCCTCCCAACGCATTTAATAAATGCTTTAAGAGAGAATATGTTAAAGAATGGGTGTTTCCAAACCCTAGTTGTTTGCGTGTGAACCAAACTACCTACATCGTTGAATGAGGTGTTTGGAGTTTATTCAGATGTCCAGAAAGAGACGGTGTGACCAAGTGTAGGGCCAGCTTCATGGCTTTGTGACCTGGTCAGTTGCACAGAATCCCTGCTTAGAAAGGCCTCACGCTTGGTTTAACGTTCTGCTATAACCATCTTGAATTTCTTAGTAATTTTTTAACAAGAGGCCTCACATTTTCATTTTGCACTGGGCCCCGCAAAGGACGAAGCTTGTCCTTCCCAGAGTGAAGACAGTTCCTAAGGAAGGGACACCAAGAGCCCTGTGTCCGTGGCCCCCAGGAATGAAGCCTTGGCCGTGGATAACATTTGGACAGTGTGCCCCAGGCTCAGTGACCCCAGCCCAGATGTGGCTCCTGAGAGGTCATTTGGATCTCATCACCCCTGACCCAGGAGCTGTCCCTGAGGCACCGCTGGACTTCCCAGACTCCAATGGCTTCAGACTCTCACCCAGGCCAGCCCCTTGGGCCAGCCCAGGCTCTACACAGATGATGCCTTCCGTGGTAGGACTTGGACCACAGCTGAGTGCTGGGCTGAGCACTTTATTTCACTTGATGCTCATAACCACTGCCCTCTGAGATAGGTTTTATTGGCCCAGTTTTAGGCATCTGGGGTTCCAAGAGGCCCAAGGTCACAAATGAATAAGAGGCAAGAAGAAGTGCAAATAAATGATTCCAAGACCCTTGTTCCTCACCACGGGCCCCTACTGCCCCTTCACTGTTTTAGGCAGGCCTTCTTTCTCTCTGCTTAGAAAGTGTTTCACCCTCTTCTCAAATCCTGTCTTCCTCACTTACCTCTTTTCCAGCCATACAGCCGGGAGTGGGAAAATCAGGGTTCCAAGTCAGCCTTGGGTTATCTGCTCTTAACCATATTTATTTGCTATACTTGTTTGAGCATGGCTTGGATATCTCAACTCACAGAAAGATGGACCACAAAGGAACTTTAGCCTCCAATTCTTCATCTGTAAAATGGGATCAATAAAAAGACCCACAGCACAGACTTACCTGGATTAAATGTAGTAACAGATGTCGAAGTGCTTTGGAACCCTCCAGAGGTCTAAACACGTTGGCCCATCACAGGTCAGCAGAGAATTGAACCAAGATGCACCCCTGTGAATCACAGGGATTTCTCCTGCATTGTCTTCAGATCCTGAATCTCTCACTTCTCAGCTGTGTGAATTTGGGCAAATGACTTAGCTTTCTGAGTCTTAGATTTCTCGTCTGCAAATTGGGAAGTGGGGTTGATGACAGTAGTCATTCAGCAGTGTGGTTATGGGGTACTTGGCAGGGTGGTCATGAACTGGTGAATGGTATTAATTACAGAAAAACTCTAGCACACACCAGATTTCCTTTAAAGCAGCAAGCCCCTGATCAGCATTTTACCCTTAAAGCACCTTCCTTGGATGTTCTCTCCCCACTCAAGACGCACCACATTTCCAGAACATGACCAAGTACTGTACTAGTAAGTCCTAAGTTAGCCAATTCTCTAAATCAGCTTTGAAAATCTCTCAGTTTGAAATGCAAATTAAAACCACAATGTGATACCATCTTATACCATCAGAATACCTATTATTTAAAAGTCTAAAAATATCAGATGTTGGCAAGGATGAAGAAAAAAAGGGGAATGCTTGTATACTATTGGTGAGAATGTAAATTAGTATAACCTTCATGGAAAACAGTATGAGATTTCTCAAAGAACTAAAAATAGAACTATGATTCCATCCAACAATCCCACTACTATGTACCCAAAGGGAAAAAAAGCAATATATCAAAAAGACACCTGCACCTGCATGTTTATCACAGCACTATTCACAATAGCAAAGATACGGAATCACCCTAAGTGTGCATCAGGAGAACTGGATAAAGAAATGGTGGTGTATATATACCATGGAATACTATTCAGCCATAAAAAAGAATGAGATCAGCATGGATGGAACTGGAGGCTATTATCTTACATGAAATAACTCAGAAACAGAAAGTCAAATACCACATTGTTCTCACTTATAAGTGGGAGCTAAACAATGGCTACACACGTGGACATAAAGTAGAATAATAGACATTGGAGACTCCAAAAGGTAGGAGGGTAGGAGAGGGGGAAGGACTGAAAAATTGTCTATTGGGTACAATATTCACTTTTCAGGTGATTGGTACAGTAAAAGGCCAGACTTCACCATCACTCAATATATGCATGTAAGAAACCTGCACTCGTACCTCCCAAATACATAAAAATAAAAACTAAAATAAAATCTCTAAGCTTGCCCAAGCCCTGGAATGCAGTTGCACAATCTCATCTCACTGCAATCTCCACCTCCTGGGTTCAAGCGATTCTCCTGGCTCAGCCTCCTAAGTAGCTGGGATTACAGGTGTGCGCCACCATGCCCGGCTAATTTTTTGTATTTTTAGTAGAGACGAGGTTTCACCATTTTGGCCAGGCTGGTCTCGAACTCCTGACCTCCAGTGATCCATCCGCCTCAGCTTCCCAAAGTGCTGGGATTACAGGTGTGAGCCACCACTCCCAGCCTCCAATGTCTTCTTCTCCCTTTGTCTTTGCTTCCCATCAGGCTGGCTGGCCTGGGTGTAACTCACTGGTGGTGGCCGTATAACTCCACTCCTGCCCCCACTTCTTCTTTACCCCTATAATCAAGCTGGAACTTTTTCTTCTGGCTTTTTTAATCTTTGCAAAAGAAGGAGCAGACTGAGGGGCTAACAGAATGCAGTGGAGAGTCCATTTAGAGTTGAAAGTTCCCTGTTCCCTGCTCAACTCTCTCCCTCAACCATATTTTTTCAAAGGAAGGAAGAGGTGCACCCATCCAAAACACACATACCAGCTCCACATGTGCTAACTCTGTGACCTTGGGCAAGATACAGAAGGTCTCTAAAGTACAGATGACTGGGAACAATCAAAGTGCCTATCTCGTAGGGCTATAGTGAGGATTAAATGTGATAATCCAGGCAAGAGTCTAGTCCAGTTTCTGGCACATAGTAAATAACAAATGTAACCATGTTGTTACATGAAATCAGTTCCAAATTGAGAAATGTACATCACTGTTTTATTTGATCCATGATGTTGCTAATCTACTTTTTCATCACTGTAACAAATAAAAACTATGAGCACATCAACATAAGTCAACTGATGATGACATTTCAACAGGCCAGGGTGCTGCCCACTAATCATTCCACCATATGGTTGGTTGTTTTTGTTTTGTTTTGTTTTGTTTTGTTTTTCTCGAGACGGAGTCTTGCTCTGTCACTCAGTCTGGAGTGCAGTGACCCAATCTTGGCTCACTGCAACCTCTGCCTCCCAAGTTCAAGCAATTCTCCTGCCTCAGCCTCTCCTGAATAGCTAGGATTGCAGGTGCCCACCACCACACCCGGCTAATTTTTGTATTTTTAGTAGAGACGAGGTTTCACCATGTTGGCCAGGCTGGTCTCGAACTCCTGACCTCATGATCCACCTGTCTCGGCCTCCTAAAACGCTGGGATTACAGGCGTGAGCCACCATGCCCGGCCATGTTTTTTTGTTTTGTTTTGTTTGTTTGTTTGTTTTTAATTCCCATCAGCACTTTGCCTCTTTCACTAAAATTTTTAAAAATTAAAAAACTTACTCTCTATAGGCTTTTGATGTCTTAAGTGTGTTAAACTGTGGTTTCTTTCATGATACCTGTAATTATTTAAAAGCCTGTGTAATCATTCTTCACAAAATTTGCTGAGAGCTCACACATCAAGCCAAATGGTAGGACAGATAATGTTGGTATTAAATGACAGAAAACTTCATCACCACAGATAATACATGAGGGGACATCTGGGATCAATATGAGACAGGATACAAGGCTATGTCAGCTTAAGACCCTGAACATGATTTGAAATTCAGACCATAAGAAATAGCTACACTGTATCAACCAAAATACGCCTTCAAAGTACACAAAGTTCAGGGCTCATTTACAAAGTGTAAAGATTCCGGATGACAGACTTTTGAAGGCTGGAGTTCAGTAGCATTCTGTTTTCAGATTCATTGTGTTGCCAGGAAAACTGAGCAGTGGGAAAGAGGACTTTCTAATTCTATTAGGAAAAAACACTGAAATTTTTAAGAAAATATGAGAGAAATAATATTGCAATTACAGACTTAGAAGTGATTTATAGTGAAACTACTGGGGGGAAAGTATCACCTACTCAGCCAAAATAAGATGAAGGAAATAGAACAGATTTTTTTTTAAAAAAAGAGTAATTTAAAACAGGGACCAGGCTGGGCACAGTGGCTCTTACCTATAATCCCAGCACTCTGGGAGGCCAAGGCAGAAGGATCGCTTGAGCCCAGGAGTTCAGGACCAGCCTGGGCAACATAGCAAGATCTAGACTCTACAAAATTAAAAAAATAATAAAATAGCCGGGCGCGGTGGCTCACGCCTGTAATCCCAGCACTTTGGGAGGCCGAGGCGGGCGGATCACAAGGTCAGGAGATCGAGACCACGGTGAAACCCCGTCTCTACTAAAAATACAAAAAATTAGCCGGGCGCGGTTGTGGGCGCCTGTAGTCCCAGCTACTCGGGAGGCTAAGGCAGGAGAATGGCGTGAACCCGGGAGGCGGAGCTTGCAGTGAGCCGAGATCGCGCCACTGCACTCCAGCCTGGGCGACAGAGCGAGACTCCGTCTCAAAAAAAAAAAAAAAAAAAAAAAAAAAAAAAAAAAAAATTAAATAAAATAAACTAGTCAGTGGCAGGCACACACACCTGTGGTGGTGCCAGTTACTCAGGAGGACAAGGTGGGAGGATCGCTTGAACCCAGGAGGTGAGGCATCAGTGAGCCATGATTGCACCCGTGCACTCCAGCGTGGGCAACAGAACAAGATCCTGTCTCAGAAAATAATAATAAATAAAAATGAAACAAGAGACAAATTTTGACCCACAGGCTACACTGGCCAACTACTTGTTTTTGTAAATAAAGTTTTATTGTCACACAACCATGCTCACTCATTTATGTATTGTCTCTGACTGCTTTTGCATTACTTTCAATGGTAGAGGTGAGTACTTATGACAGAGACTTTGTGGCCCACAAAAGCTGCAATATTTGCTATCTGGTACTTTACAGAAAACTGTTGTGAGCCCTTGGTTTAATACATGAATCTGTTTTCTGGAAACCAAAACAATATTTAGAAGTATGTTTAAAATTAGAGTGGACAACAAAACAAGAGAAAAACTTCATCTGTTCATTCCACAAATATTTAATGAGAACCTACTGCATGCCGGGGACCGTATAGCTGTGCAAAAGTAAACAGACAAAAGTATGGGTCCTCACAGAACCTACTCAGACTGAGGAGTTTACTAGTTGATCACTATAAAAGAACACATATTTTAAAAGTGTTTTAAAATATGGGCACGGTGGCTCATGCCTATAATCCCAGCACTTTGGGAAGCCGAGGCAGGTGGATCACCTGAGGTCAGGAGTTTGAGGCCTGACTGGCCAGCATAGTGAAACCCCATCTTTACTGAAAATACAAAAATTAACTGGGTGTGGTGGCGGGCACCTGTAATCTCAGCGACTCAGGAGGCTGAGGCAGGAGAATCACTTGAACCCAGGAGGTGGAGGTTGCAGTGAGCCGGGATTGCTCCACCGCACTCCAGCCTGGGCGACAGAGTGAGACTCTGTCTCAAAAAAAAAAAAAAAAAAAAAAAAAAAAAGTGAAATCTTTAAGTGAACAATGAAGAATGAAATGTTTCAAGGCGTAAAGAATGAGATCAGTGTTTCCTCAGCTTAGTCAATAATATGTGATGAGCCAACCGACAATAAAAGAACACTTGTCGACTTGTGCAAAAGAGATCCAAGAAGACCTCAAAGCACAGCATAAACAAAGAAAGACTGAAAGGTTTCTCATCAAGGTTGAAGGAAAAACCAGGACCACTTGGCACAGGGTTGCAGCATGGAATTGATTTCAATCCAATTATTGGCCAGGTCTATCATAATGTTGCTAACCAGAGTAGAAAGCTTACCGCATTTGCAGTGAAGCTGATGAAAGGAGAGCTAACCATTTCATACACTCTCAGTATTATCAATCCATGCATTGGAGAAAGGGCTGATGGTGTTTTAAAACATTCTATGCAGAGCGAAGATCAGCACACAAGAAGCTGTGTTGCTTGTTGAAAATGTCTTTGAGCTATCGATGATGTGTCCACTTGGGTTTAATGCTCTGATACGGTTAGGCTTTGTGTCCCCATGCAAATCTCGTCTTGAATTGTAATCCCTATAATCCCCACATGTCCAAGGAGAGACCTGGTGGGAGGTACTATATCATGTGGGGGGCGGTTTCCCCCATACTGTTGTCATGATAGTGAGTTCTCACAAGGTCTGATGGTTTTGTAAGTGTCTGACAGTTCCTTCACGCACTTGCTCTCTCTTGCCTGTCGCCACGTAAGACCTTCCGCCATGATTGTAGTTTTCCCCAGGCCTCCCCCGCCATGCAGAACCATGAGCCCTGCAGAACGCTTTCCTTTATAAACTACCCAGTCTTGGGCAGTTCTTTGTAGCAGTGTGAGAATGAACTAATACACTCCCTTGTAAAGATCAGTGAAGATAGAAAATGGTATGAAATAATGTTTAAAAGATCAAGTGTCTATGTATTGAGCAGAGTACTGAGTCTAATTTCCAAATTTGAATTTATCCTGTGTTTAAAATGTGTCACATATTAAGAATTTCAGGAATTCTTTCAAATGAGCTTCAAAATGAATTATCTATATTCACCACCTTTTTTTCTTTCTTCGTTATTTATCATCTGAGTAAAATGATAAACATTTCAAAACTATTTAGGACAGAATAGAAGACTCATGCCAAAAAATAATCACTGAAGGTTTCATAGTTAAGAAATCATACTTGCAAATGAATACCTAAAAATCATGGGGAAAAAAAACAAATCTTAGGGGCTTAGATAGCCTTTCTTTTTCTTTCAGAAAACAATATAACAAGTAATGTTAATTACTAAGGGTTGGATTCTTAGTTACTGAAATTCAATCATATTTTAAGAGCATGAGCACAAAAAAATACAAATTCTGAGATTTTGTATGTGTATATACATAGATATGTACGTATATGAAACACACCAGTGAGTGAAACAACAAGCAAATATTTTCAAAAATATTGGCTGGGCACAGTGACCCAGGCCTGTAATCCCAGCACTTCGGGAGGCCAAGGTGGGCAGATCACTTGAGGTCAGGAGTTTGAGGCCAACCTGGCCAACATGGTGAGACTCCGTCTCTACCAAAAATACAAAAATTAGCCAGTTGTGGTGGCAGATGCCTATAATCCCAGCTACTTGGGAGGCTGAGACAGGAGAATTGCTTGAACCCAGGAGACGGAGGTTGAAGTGAGCTGAGATTGTGCCACTGCACTCCAGTCTCCACAGAGCAAAATTCCATCTCAAAAAAAAAAAAAGAGTATAGATGGCCATATGGTGTAATATGGCCCCATAACTTCATAAGAATTATGCAAAGTGTAGTTCCCTTACAACCACATCAATGTAACCAACATGGCATTATTCCACATGGTCTTCACAAAAGTGCTGCTGATATCTTGTGTCACTGCATTTTGCTTCAATTCTGCCAATTGCTAGAGCTAGCAGGAATGTTTATTCCTATTCTGTAGCATCTAAAAACATACTGTGCAGTGCACTTGCCCGTGATGGCTGTTAAGAATGACCTGATAACCAAACGGATAGACCTTGAAGGAAGGCACCAGTGGCATTTGAAGAAGTTGACCATGCAAGATGAGAGACAGGTGGTGTTTTATTGATCCAACCTTACCGATAAGAATGACCTACTCTTGTTGATAGATTGTCATGGCTGATATTCCAAATCCGAACTCTAAGTCCTAAGGCATGCTACCCTGATAACAATTGGACACTGTTTCTGGGAGAGAATGGTGACATAATGGAATTATCATGTTGTTTTTATAAACATATTCTGCATATTCTGAGATTTTTTTCCAACCCCCATTTGAAAGCTGTTGCTCTAAACCTCCTTACTTGTTTAGTCAAGGTCCCCTCATACGGAAATCTGCCAATAACAAGATTAAGGAATCTGGGTCCCCAGCAAACATCCTATCAGGCGCCACCTTTGCTGTGCATGAAGACTTATTACAAAATCCCATTTTGTAGGTGATGAAACTGAAGTTCAGAAAGGCTGAGTCACTGCACCTCTGGTTTCCCAAGTCACCCTCAGGGAATGGCCTCAGTAGGTATCTTTGTCACTCAAAGTGCAGAGATTTATGCAAGGTGTTGTTTATTTACACAAAGGCCATCGGCCTTCTGAGCAGGCCCACGTGTGACTAGCATGTTTACAGGCCCTGGAGTTCTCGGGAACGCGGGGTAATACCGGACTGTATCTTCACAGGGTGGCTAGAGGATGCCACCTCCCAAACCATGACACCTGCCTGTCTCCTCCTCCACTCTGGACTGCCCCACATCCCTTCCAGCCAACATGAGTTCCTCACAGTTCCTGAAACCATCCGTGCTCTCTCTTACCATCAGCTCCTTCTGATTCCATTCCATTGCCCAGACCTCTCCTCCCAACCTCTCCTCGGCCTGGGGATGCCACTTCTCACCCTTCAGGCTTCAGCATAGTCTCATTTCTTCCAGAAGGTCCTCCTTGTACCCATTCCTCAACACCTGGATTGGGAACCCACTGTTTTTGCTCTTATAGCATCCTGTGCTTCCTCCAGTAGAACTGTACTGAATTATAATTGATTTGGTTGGAAGACAAGGTGGTATAGCACAGTGATTAAAGGCTTGGGCTGTGCAGCCAGTTTGCCTGGGTTTAAATCTTGGCTCTGTCTCTTACTAGCTCTGTGACCTAGAGCAAGTTGCTTAATCTCTCTGTGCCCCTGTCTCTCCCTCTATAAAATAATAATACAACCAACCTTTATTGTGATGATGAAAGACACTTAAAGCAATGCCTAACACATAGCAAGTGTTTGATTTTTATTATTACCATCATCAGCTATTCTCTTGTCCCTTCCTTCACTAGACTAAGTTTGTGATTGCAGAGATCCTGTCTTAATTATCTCTTAGCACAGCATCTGGCAGACAGTAAGTGCACTGTAAATATTTGTGGAATGCATGAATGAGCAACAGAAGCCACAGTCTCTGTTAAACCCCCTGCCTACAGCTGGTTTTCTCTAGCAGCCACCTAGATTTCCATAGACTTGGGGCCCTGCAGCTGAGCTGATTTGCTCAGAGAAGATACTCATGAGGCAGAAAAGCCTTGCCTGTGCTGTTCCCAGTGCTGAGCTCTCCCTCCAAACACAACAGTTCATTCCATCAGAGTTGTGCAACTCTAGGCAATGCAGCTTTGCAGGGACGACTCCTTGTCTGGCTGGGATGTTGACCTGTTTTCATGGAACTGCAGTTCCCTCACTGAAAGGTCCAGGAGTGGAGGTTTAGCTGATGGCTCACTGGCTGCTGTATGAGCAGTGAAACCTCCCCTCATCATGGTCTGGCTGTGCCCCACAGCCCAGTGCTGGCTGCCCCTGCTCTCCACCTGCTATGGCCAGCTCTGCCTTCATCTCAATCTCAAAGGCCACCCCTCCAGAGCTTATACAGATTACTCCCAAGTGGAAATCATTTCTCTCCACTCTGAACTCACCCAGCCCTTTATCCACCCTTGTCTCTTCACCTCTTGGAGTCTTAGTCTCCTTATCTGTGAAATAGATACCAGTGCCTCCTTCAAAGAGAGGTTGTGAAAACCGAGTGACTCAAGCAATGCTTCATATCATAAGTATTTGCTCATTTACTACTTTGGAAGTTCTTAAAGCCAGAGATTCTCTATTTCATCACTATATGCCCCTCGTTCTTAGCATGGCCCCTGAATCATCACAGGCATTCAATAAACACTTGCTCAATAGAGCAGTCAATCAAAAAACCAGTCAAGAAACCAATAAATGATGGCAACATGGCAATATCCTACAGTTGTAACACAGAAAGTAACTGTCTTTGGGGATGTTCATTCTTTGTTTTGTTTTCTTTTTTCTTTCTGATTGTTTTTAAACTAGTAATGGCCAAACCAAGTCAATTATCTCTTTCCTAGGAGGTGAATTCACAGCACATAGTAAATTCAACATTTCATTTATTAGCCAGAGAACTTGGATTTGGGTAAAGAAACCCACACGTGTACTCTGAAAATCATCCTGGCAGTGATTTTCAGAAATAAGTGGGGGCTAATTATTCTCCCCGACTTGTAATATAGGACTTGGCTACCATCAACCGCCTCCTTCAACCTCTGACCTCATCCTGGGCCCTTCCTGCCCTAACATCCACATGTCACCACCTGTACCCAAGGTCACCAAACTAAGTGATCGTCACTTACTCTTAACAAATGAAACCTCATTTTCCCACAGAATCCTCTAGAAAACCAAGGGGCAAGCCTAGAGAATTCCATGCTTGGGAGGTGGGGGGCAAGGGTCACTGCCTGATTTCGTATAAGCCCTTGGCACAGGGAAACAGGAGGATGTGCCTACTTTGGCGTGTCAGTGGTATTCAGGGAGGCCTGGTACTTTCACTGGATCCAAGTCCCCACCCTTCATTCTCTTGCCCATTCCCTGAGCCCTGGGGGAGAAGCCCAAATTCCCTACAAGGTGGTGCTGGCTAGAAATTGCCCCATCCTCCTTATCAGGCCTACTTGGCTGCCCAATCCAGACCTGTCCCTTGTACAGTCACAGGCGAGGCTCTGCCCAGGCAGTTGCAACTTGCTCAGGTGAAGCAAACTGACTCACCTGAAAGGTGAGGGTGAGCCAAGACCATGACACCCAGGAAAGCCCAGAGCATGTCAGTTTGGAAGCAGAATGCTGAGGAGGGACCATGGCAAGCCTGGGCTGCCCAATCAATGACCCACTCTGCAGGATGGCCCTGCAGTCAGCTCCAAACAGGAACTTCAGCCTCTCTTTCTTCTCCGCCCACCTCTGACTCTTCTCCCACGGCACTCACCACAGTGGGCTGGCTGCTCAGACAACGCCTGATGACAGATAGATATGCACAGCACCATCATTCATCCGTCTAAGATGCTGGTGATTGTAAAATGCAGCATTATTTTACGCATCTCTAAGAAAGAAAAACATGCTACCTACCCAATTGTGACACATGGATTTTGATTACATAGAATGTGTATTTCGCACTTACTGAAAGCATTTTTAGTTTTATTTAGAATGGGTTTTTACTCTATATCAGCTTCATGCATGCATGGAAAGGAAAATAGAAGTGAGGTAAGTTGTTTAAGGTATTCCTAAAACTTAGTCACATTCAGAATCCAGCTCCTCTGAGTCACTTTTTGACTCAGAGCTGTCTATATGCAACGTTTTCCCCACAACACCACCCTCTGAGCCATCTGGACCCGGGGATGATCACAGGAAGGATGCAGTACTTCTCCCCAGAGTGTTTTGCTCTTGCTCTTGTCTTGGGGGTTTTCTTCCAAGCTACTGACATCATTCTGCCAGATTAATTGCACAGACAATGAAAACTCCATCATGGATGCCTGCTTCCCAAAAGTGACTATTAGATGCATCCCATTTTCAGAGATGATAGAAAGAAAATGAATGTGCATTTAACTTGATAAGATATGGCATAATAGTGACAGCTAACAGGTATTGAACAGCTAAAACATCCCAGGAACTGTGCTAAGTACACACCCTATGTATGTTATCTTATCCCATCTGCTCTCTGAGGTAGATAATAACATGAGCTAACCTTATGCCATGCTTACTGTTTGCCAGACACTATTTAAGTGCCCTGTATGTGTTAACTCATTTAATCTTCCTGATGGTCCTATAAAGTAAATAATATTATTATTTCTATTTTGCAGATGACGATGATGACAATAAGCTCCTTGCACAAGGTTAACACAGTCAGTAGAAAACTGGGATTTGAATTCAGAAGTTCAGAACTAGAGTCTACACTTAACCACCACACCATTTGTGCTAGTAATGTGTCCATTATACAGATAAGGGAAGTAAGGCTTACAAGAAATAAATCCTTGCCCAAGGATACACGGCACAAGGGCCAATAGCCAAATCAACATCTGATTTGAAAATCCATATTGTCTCCCATTTTACTATGCCGTGTAGAGGAGACAAAAGGGCAAATATCAAATTCAGATATTTAGATTTCATTCTGTAATTCAGAATCCCATGTGGCATCATACTGAAAAAAATTAACTCCCTTTTTTTCTTGCAAAGATGCAGGTAGTACAATTTTCTTGTAGGGATCTGAAGGATGTCTCATTCATCTGTTCATTTATTCACTGAATAACTATTTTTGAAATGCCTATCATGAGTGAGGCCCTGATCTAGGTACTTCAAGGAGCATACAACGTAGCTGAAATAATAGACTTTGGACAAGTGATTATAGTGTGACCCAGGGGGAAATACTATTTATGACTGCAAATGACTGGAACCCCACTGCCACGGAGGAAGATGGTTTAGGAAGGAAGCAGAGATGCAGAAAGTGGGGGGAAGATGGCAGCCAAGCCACTTGTTGGACAGTTGGAGAGTCTCAAAAACAATGATGTTTAACCAACTCAAAATTAATGTGTTTGCATTCTCATCATATAACTCCCTCCTTCTCCATAAACCTTTCATAAGTTTGCTACACATACAAAGACCTTGAGTAAAGGCTTTTAGTAGAAATCGAGAAAAGAAGTTGAGGTCCTCATCTGTGTGAATATGGGGGTGGGAAAGAGTGTATATGAGAAGGACCAAGCATAATTTGGGGGATCAGAGAAGCCTGCTGCATTCGCATAAACATTCTGACTTTGCTGACCTGCTAACCCCCACTTGTCCACAGTTCTGAAATCCTCGTCTGTCCTGGTCCTTGCTGTAAACCCAGCGCCTTGAATGATGTCAGACACATAACAGGTGCTCAGTAAATATTTTTTGATTGCCTGACTACATGAATGATCTCAGCAGCCCTTCAAAATCTCTCCCATGTGTGTTTCTCTAACACTCCCCAATGTACCCTCAGAGCCCAGCACACAGTAAGTGTCAATAAAGAGCCTTTGACTGACAAAAACCTTTCTCCACAGTTTAGATAATCTCCCTGAACTGTCTTCCAGTGAAATTACTAGATCAAAGAGAACGGAGACATGGAAGGCCTTGGATGTGATATCAAACTCCTCTTCAAAAGGAGTGCAGAGGGCATCCTGGTCGTAGCATCATAGGAGAGCATCTAGAACAATTTCTAATGTTCTTGCCAATACCTTCTCCACTTGCCCTCCACAAGGAGCTAGGGCAGCTAAGACCCACTCACCTCGAGCTCACCCTTGACCACAGTCCCTTGCTTTAGACATCGCACCTGGACCACTGCCAGAGCCTCCAGACTGAACTCCTTGTGCCTGCTCTGATCTCTCTTGGTAACCAGCATGTTCTTTGCGAAGAGCAAAATTTGAACACATATCCTTCTGTAGCTATTTCTTTCTCCCAAACCGCTCCTATCACTGGGCTGGGTCCTCCTGACTTCTTCATCAACTCTTCCAGTCCATTTCCTCTTCTTCTTCCCTATTCCACTCCCAACCCCAAATGCAGCTCTAAATATGGCTCAGGTCTATCTGACTCCAAAACTTACTGACTGTTAGCTAACATTAATGAACCTTTTATGTCCCCTATAAATTAAATCATGTTAATGATTCATTGGGTGTATTTTTATTGGACTACCATGGTGCACAGGATTTCCAGAATCCAGATGGCACAAGTATTTCTTAAGCATGTACTATGTGCTAGGCATTGACTGGACTGCTCACGTTCACATATTGCCTCATTTCATCCTCATCGAAGCCCTACAAGGCTGACGAGGACACAGAGGCTCAGAGAGTGAAATAAAGAAGAGAAATGTCCCCAGTGGGAATGAAGGACAAATAAGAGCTTTTGGCCCAACTCTCCAGACTCCCAGTCTTGTGTGTCCAGTACTTATTGAACACCTAAACTTAAGTATTATACCACGGATCAAGATAAAAGGCAACTGTACTATCTCCTTTTGGCCTTACAGCATTGTATGTTGGAAAGTTCTTTCAGGTGACTAATCTAAATTCCTCTTGCTGCAACTCAAACCCATTCCCACCCTTTCATCCCCACCCCCATCCTTAGATAAGTACAAAAACAACAATTGCAGATGAGATTGCCAAGCTTCTCCTCTTCTCATGGCTTCTGTCTTCAGTTGCCACCCAGTCCTGAGATAAGCCCCACAGAACAGGCTTCCTATCTCCCTGAGTGTTACCTCCACCCAGCGTCACTCCTCAGCCCCTGGCCAGAACCAGAGAAGACCAATCGCTTCAGGGGAGTCTTTTCTGAGGGGGAAGGGAAGAAAGATGCAGAAAGCTGAAAGCTTCTCCCAGCTGACCACTTCTTGGGAGGTGGCCACAGGTGACATCTTGTGGGAAAACGTGTTTCCTCACCTGAGAGGCTCCCCAGATTAGGAAACAGTAATGACGGGCCAATGAACTTGCCCTTGCCCCCCATAGTTCCCCAGAAGGCCCCACTAGATAGATACACAGCATTCTTCTTCAGTGGTTTATCAGACGAGACAAGGTCAGCCACAGCCCTCCTACGGAACTTGAAGATGATTTCATCTAGGTCCCCTGGAATACAGAATAGCCTCAGTAAATGTTTGATGACTAAATGATTTTTTTAAATGATTGCAAGAGTGAGAGAAAGCATAAATGAAATAGCATGTGATGAAATGGATCAATTTAGTGAGTGAATAAATAGAAAGGGATGAATCAGAGTTAGTAAACAGATGAGTTTATAAAAGAATAAACTTCTAAGTGACTAAATGAATGAATAAATGAGAGGAAAGAGTAACAAAATTATTAAATGGGTACATGATTGAACACGTGATAAAAATTAATGCATGAATATGTGAGTCAATTAAATGAGTGTGTGGACAATGGATGGATGGATGGATGATGAATACATTCACAACTTCTTAGAGAAAGACTAGAGAGCTAAGTTATGGACTCTAGAGAGACCAATAACTAGGTCTGTTTTAGTCCTTGCATTATGCCCATATCCTAGTACAGTGTCCTACACATGTTAAGAATTCTGATAGGTATGTGCTAATGAATAAACAGATGGATAAATAGACATCCTCCTGGTTGCAATACACAATACATGGTAGTAAAATCTTCACTGGAGTGCAGTGGCACAACCACAGCTCACTTCAGCCTTGACCTCCTGGGTTCAAAGTATCCTCAAACCTCACCCTCCTAAGTAGCTGGGACTACAGGCACATGCCACCATGTCTGGAGAATTTTTAAACTTTTCATAGAGACAGTGTTTTGCCATGTTAACCAGGCTGGTCTCGAACTTCCAGGCTCAAGTGATCTGCCTGCCTCAGCCTCCCAAAGTGCTGGGATTATCGAGATGCACATAGTCTCCAGGTGCCTTTGTGCAATATTCAAACTGTACCACCAGACACAGAGTCCCAGGAGACAGATGGGGTGATAATAGAGACAGACAAGGAGGAAACACTCACTTCACATTTCAGACTCAGCCTGGATGTCATTCCACACCTTTGTCTTATGGAGTCAAACAGATGTGGATTCAAATTCAAGCTTCATCGTCCACCCCATGATTACTGTCTTTCTCTTTCTCGTGACTCTTTGCAGAGGAAACTGACTTCCACACCACAATCCTGATCAAAGCATCTCCTGCCATCTTGACAGAATCATAGCTGTCATCAAAGATGTTCCTGTGACTCAGGAAGGGGAACATCACACACCGGGGCCTGTCGTGGGGTGGGGGGAGTGGGGAGGGATAGCATCAGGAGAAATACCTAATGTAAATGAGGAGTTAATGGGTGCAGCACACCAACATGGCACATGTATGCATATGTAACAAACCTGCACGTTGTGCACATGTACCATAGAACATAAAGTATAATTAAAAAAAAAAAAAAAAAAAAAAAAAGATGTTCCTATATCCTTCTGTTGGCCAGGCTTGGGCTGTTTCCAAGTGAAGCAGGCTTTCAGGCCTAAGCCTCTGCCATCAAGGAGCTGGGTGCTGAGAAGGGATTCCCTGGAGGCACCGTTTACAGCAAACAGCCCACACTTCCTTTGGAGAGAGGTCAGAGGGTTCACCTGCTCTGCCCATGTGTTGTGTGGCCTTGGGGAAGTCACTTAACCCTGCTGGGCCTCCAGGCTGTAGAAGTATTAGGACCAACCAGATGGTCTTTCTGGTCTGATGGGGGAGAACACAGGACTGAGAATCAGAACATCCACACAGATTCCTTGTTAGTTTTGTGATCATGGGTCCAGTTCTGATTCCCTGAGCCTCAGTTTTCTTACCTGTAAAATGAGAATAATAATTTCCCCTCCCCTGGGTGATAGAGAAGCAAAGGGGTACAGAGGAACTTTAAGAGGCCTCTAAGGTATACAGAGGTCAGGCTGGATTGTCGTGGTCTGAGATGCCTGTCATCAGTGGAACCTTCTGCTTGGCTTTGGTCTCTGGAACTTAAAACCCACATAGTGCATCAAGATGGTTACTCGGTCTTGGGTTGCTTTTGCTTTGAGGGCTTTTTTCTTGTTTGAATAAACTTTTTGTTGAAGTTAGAACCATTTTTTTTTTTTTTATTTAATTGTCTTCAACTGAAGAACATTTATTGAACACCTAGCACATGCCAGGCCCTGCTCAGGGCATGAGAAAAACAAAGATTGTCATAACATGTAGCTTTACTTGAAGGCATTTGCCATACAGCAGGTGAGACTATGAATATTTTATAGGCAGGAGGTCACATCATCCTCATAACACCCAATAAGGGAGGCATTCTTATTATACCCATTTGTCAGATGATAAAACCGAGGTAAGAAAGATATCATGGTTTTTTGGTCAATGATGTATCAGTCTGTCATATGTCAGTAATGAAGTTCCATGGATGTTAAGAACAGGTAGTGGGGATAACAAGAGGATATTTTTTTTCACCGCTACCTATTAACACATACATCTTCCCCTCTAGATGTTAATCTGGAGTAACATATTAACCCTGATATGCCATGTCTTAAGTTGTTTAATTCTTATAATAACTCATTGAAATTGGATCATTTTCCCTCTTTTTACAACTGAAGAAACTGAGGCTCAATAAGATTAGGTGGCTTGCACAAGGCCACGTGGCTGTATGAAGAGTCTCATTTGGGCCAGATCTGCTTGACCTCAAAGTTGATGCCTGTGGCACCACATCTCACCCTTTCCTGCATCCACATGTCTAATAAGCAGCAGGGTGGGGTGGCAGAGATTGACACAGTCCAATGTCCATTCTGTCCTTCCTTAATAAAAATGGAAATTATGGCTGGTCACATGGTTATTTGAAATAAAGACTACATTCCCCAGACTTCCCTTACAGGTGGGTATGGCTTTGAAACTGAATTCTGGCCAGAAAGATACTAGCAGAGGTGCATATAGCAACCTTCAAGAACCTTCTGTAAGACAGGGGTCCCCAACTTACAGAAGGGTCTGTGGCCTGTTAGGAACCAGGCTGCACAGCAGGAGGTGAGTGGCAGAGAAAAGGAGTGAAGCTTCATCTGTATTTACAGCCACTCCCCATCACTCACATTATTGCCTGAGCTCCACTTCCTGTCAGATCAGCAGTGGCATTAGATTCTCATAGGAGCATGAACTCTATTGTGAACTGCACATGTGAGGGATCTAGGTTGCAAGCTCCTTATGAGAATCTAGGCCAGGCACAGTGGCTCACGCCTGTAATCCCAGCACTTTGGGAGGCCGAGGCAGGCAGATCATGAGGTCAAGAGATCGAGACCATCCTGGCCAACATGGTGAAACTTCATCTCTACTAAAAACACAAAAATTAGCTGGGCATGGTGGCACATGCCTATAGTCCCAGCTACTCAGGAGGCTGAGGCAGGAGAATCATTTGAACCCGTAAGGCAGAGGTTGCAGTGAGCCAAGATCACACTACTGCACTCCAGCCTGGGAAACAGAGCAAGACTCTGTCTCTCAAAAAAAAAAAGAGAGAGAGAATCTAATGCCTGATGATCTGTCATTGTCTCCCATAACCCCTAGATGGGACCATCTAGTTGCAAGAAGAAAAGCTCAGGGCTCCCAATGATTCTACATTTTGGGGAGTTGTGTAATTATTTCAATATATATTACAATGTAACTGATATGATTTGGCTGTATCCCCACCCAAATCTCATCTTGAATTATAGCTTCCACAATTCCCAAGTGCTGTGGAAGGGACCCACTGGGAAGTAATTGAGTCATGGGGGCAGGTCTTTCTCATGCTGTTCTTGTGATAGTGAATAAATCTCAGGAGATCTGATGGTTTTATAAGGGGGAGTTTCCCTGCACAAGCTCTCACTTTGCCTGCTGCCACCCATCTGAGACATGACTTGCTCCTCTATCCCTTCCACCATGATTGTCAGACCTCCCTAGCCATGTGGAACTGTAAGTCCATTAAACCTCTTTCTTGTATAAATTACCCAGTCTCAGGTATGTCTTTATTAGCAGCATGAAAATAGACTAATACAGTAACAGTAATAAAGTACACAACGGGTGTAATGAGCTTGAATCATTTGAAAACATCCCCTTCCCTAGTCCATGGAAAAATTGTCTTCCACAAAACCAGTGCCTGGTGCCAAAAATGTTGGGGACTGCTGCTCTAAGAGGCAGCTGACTCAAGTCCCTACTCTTTCTTCCATCTGCTGTGATGCATAGAGGTGCTGGCTGGAACACCACCTTGCCCCATGAGGGGACCACGCATGCCAGGCAGAGCAACAAGATAGAAAGAGCCTGGGTACCTAGGGATTTCAGAGATCAGAGATGCCCTGCCTGGCCTGAACTACCTATATCCAGACTAACATGAGAGAGAAATTTCCATATTGTGTAAGCCACTGTTCCTGGAGTTTTACCTTTATTCACAGATGAATTAATCACAACTGAGAGTGAGTGTGAAGTGTTGAGTTTGGTTTTCTATGCTTCATGCCTCCCTGTTAATAGAATTCTACAAACTCTTGCCCTGTGTCTTGCAATACCTCCCACTAGAGTTGGTGGAATGTATCTCCCTGGTCTATTGATGATGGACGTGGTGATGTGAAGAGCTTTGGGAAATGAAATAATAGCTGATTGGATTGGACCAGGGCCTTTAATGTCTCTGCATGATTTTGCTTTACCTTTACCTCTTGCACTTCTATAATCTACCATGAGATGATAATGTCCCAGGCAGCCCCTGCTCCTTCAGCTTAAGCTCAGAATAAAGACATAAAAGGAGAAAGAAATTCAACTAGAGGCCTGAGTCCAGCCTGCCTGGCCAAGACAAAGCTAGATCAGCTGAACTACAGCCAATCCACGGAGCCCCGCAAGTGGGAAAAAGAAATGTGTGTTATTGTAATGCCACTGAAATTTTGAAGGATTGTTTTTTTTTCTACAGTATTGTTTTATAGTTAATATAGCAGTTAATCAATACCTTATTCATTGAGTGCCTATGATATACAAGCATGGTGCAAGGCACTATGGATACCATGGTGACTATGGATGTTCCTGCCCTTATGGAAGACACTGTGGAGTCATGATCAAAACAACATGGGCAGAACTGGCTTCAGATCCCAACTTCACCACTTCCCAGCTGGTGACCTCCAACGACTGATTTAACCTCAGTCTCTGTCCTTCCGGGGTTGTCATGAGGATTAAATGAGATCAAACGTGTAAAGCTCCAGTAAACAGCATGTCACACAATAAGAACTCAGTAAGGGGTAATATTAGTAATAACCAATAACTGTGCTCAAAGAGAATAGCCACTTATACATGCAGGGAAATCAGACCTACTTTAACACATTCCTCCTCTCCATCAACACAATGATAGCCATGCCTACCAGGTTTTCGAAGGCAGTCCCAATGATACCACTCTTTTCCATCATTCTCAAGAGTCTGGCTGAACTCTCCATGACTGTGCCCCTTATAGAGATGCCATCCTTAATGGGCTTGCCCCAGGCCACACAAGCACCAGTCACTTTTTCTTCCTCATTAGTCCCCTGACCTGTGGGTCAGCACTCTGTTGCCTGAACTTCTGGGCAGCAAATAGACCCAGGGAGAAACAGCTTATTCACCCAAGGTCACCTCGCAAGGCAACCTCAGAACAAGGACTACAAAACTATTAAGCGAGGAAAGGAGGGAAAGTGAGGAAGCTATGAGAGATGGTGCCTGAATCACCCGGCATTTGGTCAATTGCTCAATAGAAGTGATTTCTGCAGAATTAGATTAGTCATGCAGACACCTGTCTCCTTCAGGAACAACTGCAAATATGAAATCACTTTTTTAAGTCAACACATGTGATAGGTATAATTTAGCGCACATGTGTATCTATGGACCCAGAGAAAGACAGCAGAGTTAGACAAAGAGAAAAAAGCAAGAAGATAACAAGGTTTCAATTTGGTGGGCTGCATCAGAAAATATAAATAATACCCTCTTCCTCCAAAAATGACTTATGAAAGTAGCAGTCCAGTTATTTGAAAATTGGGGTCATGCTCTTTTCTGAAAAATCCAATGACCTTCTTTTTATTTCACTTTTGTGCAAATAAATTTTTTCCTTTCTGAAAATTTCTATTGCTATTTTGCCTATATAGCAAAAATGTTAGACAGTCACCTATATTTTTTTTGTTTTTTCTCATTCATATTTGTTCTCTCTCACTCTTTTCTTTTGATTAATCTATTTTGTTTTTTATTGTATATCTTTAAGGTGCAATGATCACCTCTCAGTGGCCAAATTTTTCAACCCTTCCTCAGGCCTTTCCCTTCTCGGCCTCTGCTATGTCAGGCCCTGCTGGGCACCATCTCTCCTGCAACAACCACCCCCGTGCTCACTTCTCTTGGCTTCACTCTCTCCGGGGTCATCTGCCACCTCTCTGACCACTCTCTCTCTCACTCTGTCTTCTTGATGATTCTTTTCCACACTCACCTGAAATGTTGTTCCTCTTGGTTCCTCTCCTGACTTTGCTTCCATCCGTCCCACAACTCTGTGCTTGTGCTGCTGCCTCCCACTCTCTCCCCACTGGAATGTCAAATCTGTTCAGGACTTGACTTGGCTTACACTCTCACCACTCTAGAAATGATTCCCAAGTTTTTATCCAACACCAAGTGACTCTTCTGAGCTATGCACACAGCTCCCACGGTTCCATCTCCGAACTCAGGGGTCAGCACATTTTTTTTCTATACAGAAACAAATCATACATTTCTAGGTTTTGTGGACCATCAGTGCCAATCACAATTGTTCCACTCTGCCATTGGGGCACAAAAGCAGCCACAGACATTAGTAACTGAATGAGCATGCCTGCATCCCCATAAAACATCAGTTGCAAAAACAAACGGTGGCCAGATGTGGCCTGTTCTAATTCTGCCTCCAAAGAATTGACTGCTGTGATCAGTGAGTATTCCCCCAGCTGAATAAAGATGATCCCACTGGTCCTCTAACTTGTTCTCTGCACATTGGAGCCACCTGAGGAAACGGTAACACTCCCAATACCCAAGCTGTATCCTAAACCAATGAACTCAGAATCACTGAAGCTTCACAAGTGATTCTGACATGCAGTGAAGGTTGAGAACCACATACTATCCCAACACTGCAGTGAAGGTTGAGAACCACATACTATCCCACCATTGCCAGCTTGATGAATCCCAGCCCCGGCACCATTCACGGATTTAACAGGTGGCCTCTATTTATTTAAACTTACATCATCACGTAGGAAAAGTGTCAAGAAGTACCCTAAAGACCCTTTCCTCAGAAGAAATTATGTGTCTATTTTGTTTCTTTTTAATATTCTGCCTAAAGACAATGTGATAAAGTGGAAAGAGTACTGGACAAAGAGTACATTTTTAGGTTTTGTGGACACAAAAAAGTAATGGGAACACTTGCCTTCTGTTTACAATTCTGGCACTCTCCGAATGACTCTGAGTGCACCATTTCACCATTTGCAAAATGAGGAGGTTGTAGCAGGTGGTTTCTGAAGTCTAGGTAGCTCTGATGAGCTATGATTTGTCTTCTCTGCCAATAGTTGTATTTATTACTGAAATGTTAAACAGCATCATTAATATTATAGGTAATAGATGATTCATAATACAAAAATAACTAATGTTTACCTAGAGCTTTGGAATATTCAAAGCTGCTGTTTTCACATACATCGTCATGTTTTATCCCCACAACAACCCTTTAAGGTAGCTATTATTATGCCCTGTGGGAGGCAGTCTCTAAGGTGGTCTCCAGTGATCCTGGCATCCTGGTATTCATGCCCTTGTGTAATTCCCTCCTGTTGACTGTTGGCCTGGTGACTTGTTTCTAACAAACAGAACAGGGCAAAAGTTATGAGACGTCATTTCTGAAATCAAGTCTGTATTAGTCTGTTTCCATGCTGCTGATAAAGACATACCCAAGACTGTGAAATTTACAAAAAAAAAAAAAAAGAGAGAGAGAGACATTTAATTGTACTCGCAGTTTCATGTGGCTGGGGAGGCCTCGCAATCACAGTGGAAGGCAAGGAGGAGCAAGTCACATCTTACGCGGATGGCAGCAGGCAAAAAGAGAGCTTGTGCAGGGAAACGCCTGTTTTTGTTTGTTTGCTTGTTTGTTTGTTTGTTTTGAGACAGAGTCTCGCTCTGTCGTCCAGGCTGGAGTGCCGTGGCAGGATCTCAGCTCACTGCAAGCTCTGCCTCCTGGGTTTACACCATTCTCCTGCCTCAGCCTCCTGAGTACCTGGGACTACAGGCGCCCGCCACCTTGCCCGGCTAGTTTTTTGTATTTTTTAGTAGAGACGGGGTTTCACCGTGTTAGCCAGGATGGTCTCGATCTCCTGACCTCGTGATCCGCCCGTCTTGGCCTCCCAAAGTGCTGGGACTACAGGCTTGAGCCACCGCGCCCAGCCGAAACACCTGTTTTTAAAAACCATCAGATCTCATGAGACCCATTCACTATCGCAAGAATAGCGTGGGAAAGACCTGCCCACATGATTCAGTCATCTCCCACTGGGTCCCTCCCACAACACATGGGAATTATGGGAGCTACAGGTAAGATTTGAGTGGGGGCACAGAGCCAAACCATATCAAAGTTATGAAGGATGATGCTTTCCATCTTGTTCACACAGCCTCACTTGCCTTTAACTCGTGCATTCTGCCATACTGTGAGCTACCCTCCTTGGGTATGGAGATGCTCACTGCACAAGGAAAGGAAGGAGGCCTCTGCCCAAAAGCCAGCATGGAAGTGAAGTCCTCACCTCCATATAATAATCCAAAAGGAAATGGACCTTTCCAACAGCCACATTAGTGAGCTTGGAAGTGAATCCTTCCCCAGCGGATAATCAGCCAACATCTTAGCTGCAGCTATCATGAGAGCCCTGGAACCAGAGGACCTACCTAAGCTCCACCCAGATTCCTGACCCACAGAAACAGTGAGACAAGAATTTTTGTTCATTTGTTTTAGGACACTAGGCATTGGGGTAATTTGTTATGCAGCAATAGATAACTAATACATCCCTATTTGACACATGGGGAAGGGGAGCAGGAACTCAGTGTGCCCGTAGATTATGACCTTGATGGATAGTGGTTTTATTAAGAAACACATACAGATAACATCCCAACTCCATTTTGCTAAACCTTGTGTGTGACAGAGTAGAGTCCTTCTTACTGTCTGTGCTCTAGAGAGGTATTTGGTCTTTGTCCCTAGTTCCTGGCACAGAGCTCCTAAAACCCTTGGAATTTCCTGAGTGATAAGGGCAATGGGAGCCTCTTTTGTTCTAATGAAGCCACCCTTGGCGGGCCCCTAGATAGCTTCCAGATGGGAACTAGTTGCCAGAAAGACTAAGTCTTGATTCAAAACTTGAAATTTTCAGCCTCTTCAACCTCCAGGGAGGAGAGAAGGAATACAGAGTGAGTTCATCACCAAAGGTGAATGATTTAGTCAATTGTGTTCATGTAATGAAATCTCCATTAAAAACCTCTAAACAACAGGACTGGGTGAGCTGAATCGGCAGCTCATTCCAGCTCCGCAGGGACAGAAGCTCCTGTACTCAGGACCCTTGCAGATCTTGCCCTCGGTCCCTCTTCATCTGGCTGTTCATTTGCTTCCTTTATAATAAAGCAAAACTGGTACGTGAAGTGTTTTCTGGAGTTTTGTGAGCCATTCTAACCAATCCCCAAACCTGAAACGGGCAGGTGGTTGTGCGAACCTTCCAGGCTTTGTAGGGAAGTTGGACAGCAGTGTGATCACCTGAGGAACTGGTGCTGTGACTGGCATCTGAAGCGAGGGCAGTCTCGTGGGACTGAGTCCCCAAGCCTGCGGCGTTAGTGTCCAAATTGAATTGAAATGTAGGACGCCCAGTGGGTATCCAGAGAGTTGGAGAGTTAGTTGGTGTGAGAAGAAAACCCACACATTTGGTGTCAGAAGTGTTGTGAGTAAAAACAGCTCCCACCCCTAACAAATCCATGAGCGCAGGGCCTAGTGGGAGATAAGAAAAATGTTGCCTCAAATTGGCAAACTCCCAAGTCTATGGGGAAGACGAGGAGAGAGGGAGGCTGACAACCAGCTTTGACCTTCGGGAAAACTTCCCATGAGTCATCTCCAGAAACTATGGGCTTTGGAGCTCCCCCACAGTCATAGGGGTCAGAGGTCGCCACCCCATCTCCACCAGAGCATCTTCCTGAAGTGAGGAGAAAGCCATAGGCTAGCCACTGAGTTAGCATCTATCTTCTCTTTCATTTGAACTCCACCTTGTGCTTTCTCATGAAGTGCCCTGAAAGAGCTGGCATCCTTACCCACTTGACCGGTGAGAGAGTCCTTGGCACCACTTAGCCTTCTGAGGCTTATAGAGGTCTTGCTGGCTACTCAAGGTCATGCAATCAGAGGCAGTAGCAGAACTAGAAAGCAGGTTTCCTGTCTCACGGTGGCCCAGTGTATTTCTCCTAACACCAGCTGTGTGTTCACTCCCAAGAGCTAAAGAGCAGAGGCAGAGAGCAATAAATGAAGACTATGCAACCTGAGGCACTGATGCATTCTGGGGCAGAGATATTTTGAGATTATAAGGTTGTACTGTGCTACTCAAGCCAGGGAACCTCATGCACGCCCTCCTTATCCTGTGCTTAAGCATGTCCCAGACTCTTCAGAAATCAGTGGAATTGTAGGTCATTTTCCTCCCCCAGAACCTGGGAGGGGAAGGAGGATGACATCAACCCTTAAATATCCTAGAGACTTTGGTATAAAAACACATCACAACCAGGGACTGGGGGCAGAGAAGAATGGATGATATTGTTTCATGGTACAGAGTTTCCATTTGGGATGATGAAAATGTTCTCAGATGGATCACAGTGATGGTTACACAATAATGTGAATGTACTTGATGCCACTGAACCGATACTTGAAAATAGTTAAAATGGTAAGTTTTATATTATGTATATTTTACTACAGTAAAAAGAGCAAGAGAGAGAGAACCAAAAATAAAATGAAATTACAAGTTCCCTCTAGAGCCAGTGGGAGGGCTCTGAAAAAGATGCTATGTCCTCTGTGGTGTGAGGATTCTCGGAGACCTTCTCAAACCCAGAGACCATGGAGGAAGCTGTGCCTTTACCCCAGCAAGACTGGCCTGAGCTGCTACCATTTGGGCCCTCCCAGCTCCACAGTGCAAGAGAGATAAGCAAATAAACAACTGCACAAAGCAAGCATGAGGTCAGAATTTCCAAGATGGCGACTATGAGCCACCATAGTCTTCTTCCCCAGGGGGCTGGGACTTCTGCACCCACGAAGAAGGAAGATGGGTCTGGGGCACACAGAGCCAGGTGGTCTTCTCCTTTTTTTTGAAATGGAGTCTCACTCTGTCGCCCAGGCTGGAGTGCAGTGGTACGATCTCAGCTCACTGCCACCTCTACCTCATGGGTTCAAGCAATTCTCCTGCCTCAGCCCCCTGAGTATCTGGGATTACAGGCATGTGCCACCACACCCGGCTTTTTTTTTTTTTTTTTTTTTTTTTTTTAGTAGAGACGGGGTTTCACCATATTGGTCAGGCTGGTCTCGAACTCCTGACCTTGTGATCCACCGCCTCAGCCTCCCAAAGTGCTGGGATTACAGGCGTGAGCCACCATCCCCAGCCCACCAGGTGGTCTTCTAAGGGTTTTGCCACCATCATCCATTCAAATCTCACCCCAACTGAATGACTGAGGGAATGACACCTTCATTTTGTAACCGAGGAGGCTGAGATGGGGAGGCTGGGAAGCCTGACCAGCCTCCTAAAGCCAGGAAACAGTTGACACAACTTCAACTCAGAGTCCCCAGGAAGAGGAGCCAAAACTGGGTTTGTGTTTGGATCCCAGCTCTATACCAGGGCCAAACGACCATGGGCGGGTCACTTCAATTCCTAGACTCAATTTCCTCACCTGGAAAGGGACATTGATAACATGGGCCCCGCCTGGCAGGTGAGAGGATTCTCGTGGGATTCTCACTCGAAAGCACCTGGCAGACAGGCTCAGGAAATGACCGTGGCTCTTTCTTTCCTGGAGGGGTCACCCCAACACTTCCGCATGCCCCCAGCCAGGAGCCCCGCTCGGGCACGGGTTTGTTGACACCACATCCGGGCCCGCGTGGTGTTGTCACCCGCATTGCACCACCACACCTCACCAGTGACATAACCCCTCCAGTCTCTCCCCCCACCCAGGCTGGTGTAACCCAGGCTCTGCTGACACATCCTTGTTGAAATTCGAAACCAGATGCTCTGTTTGCTTGCCGGTTTGTTGGAGAGCAAAGCCAAGTCCAGCCTCCTTTTCTCTTCTCTCTTTTTCTTTCTTTGCCTTAGAAGCCTGGGAAGACTGCTGGGAGCCAGGAGCTAGGAGGGGACACACATGTAGCAGAGCCAGGCCCGGCCCATCTGGCACATCCCATGGGTTCCCAAGGCGAGATGGCATGAGGTGCAAGGTGCATGCAGTAAGGTAGTGGCGTGGGTAAACAGGCCTGCCAGTTGAAACCCATTTCTCAGCCATGAGAGCCCAAGAAGGCTGGACAAATAGAGACGGAGCCAGCCTGCATTCCTAAGAGCAAGTCTCTATTCACTGACACATGCCAACCTATTTTTTTAGCACTATGTGCTAGGGTCATTGGCTGGGGATACTGTCATGATTAAGGCCAGATCAGAAGTTTCAGCCTCACGGCCGCACATTCTAATAAATCACACAGACAATAGCCAGCTAAACTTACAATCAAACGAGAGCGCTTCTGATTGTGAAAGGTGTTTTTGCAGAAACAAAAGTGCTGATATGATTGTCACGGAGGCAGAGGAATGCTGAGGGGGGTGCTGAGGAGGTGACAATGAGCTGAGCTCCAGAAGATGAGAAGAAGCCAGCAGTGCAAAGAGCTGGGGTGGAATCTCCCAGAAAAGGATCACCAATGCGAAGTCCACAAGGTAGTGAGAAAGGCAGGCTGGCTGGCTTGCTTAAAGATTAAGAAGGGGCTGGACTGGCTGGCGCACGCAGGGTGAGGAGGAGGGGTGAGGCCTGAGACGCCTCCAGGTGCCAGGTCATGCTGGACATGGCAGGAGTTAGGACTTGATTTGGAGGGAGACTTTAAACACATTGGAGGATCCTTCCCGTCCTGGAGCCTTGGGTCCCAAATGCCTGGGGGACAAGGGTAACCAACACAACTCTTGCTCACAGGCACAGGAAGGAACCACAGAGTCTGTCCAGATCAATGCCCTTCCACTTAGTAGATGGGGAACAGCCCAGAGATGGGAAGGGATGTGCTCAAGATGGGAATGTGCGTGCCCATGATTGCACCATGTGGCATGGCAGAGCAGGAACTGGAACGCAGGCGGCTGGAAGTGAAAGTAGAGCTCACGCTTTTTAGCAGTTACTATGTGTGATTTCCTTTTCATCGTCACATCAACCCCATTTGTTTTTCAGATGAGAAAGGGAAAGTGACCTCCTAAGGTTCCACAGTGAGAGGTGCTGGGGGAGCCAGGCTCCATATCAAGGTCAGCACCAAAACTCTTTCCACTGGGCTGCCTTAGATTTACACAGATATCCCTACGGTCCCAAGCTGCTAAGTCCAGACCTGGCACTTACTGAAAGCTGCTGGCAGTTTCTCTGGGAAACACCATGAGTTCCAAGCGGATGAAACAAATAAGCCAGTTGCCCTCACGCATCAGTCCATTAAGAAACAAATGGAAATACCTTTTTAAAAAAGTAATAAAAAGGCAGGGTGTGGTGGCTCATGTCTGTAATCCCACCACTTTGGGAGGCTGAGACAGGAGGATCACTTGAGACCAGGAGTTCAAGACCAACCTGGACAACATAGTAAGACCCTGTCTCAATAAAAACTTTTTAAAAAAGTATTTATAAAAAGAAATAAATGAACCCCTTTTAAAAAACAGATCAAGGAAACCATTTATAAATAGATACTACTACATGTATACTTCCCATAATCAAACATAGCTCTGAGAATATATATTGAAATTGGCCTAGGGCAGAATTTTTCTGTGTAAGTCATCTGCTAGATCTTCCTCCCTGTGGTGCTGTGGACCTCAGACTTTAGCCGCATCAAATTGGGAAGGTTGGTTAAATCACAGATCTCTGGATCTTATACTCAGAGTTTCTAATTCAGTAGGTCAGGGGTGGAGCCTGAGACTTTGCATTTTCTAGAGAGTTCCCAGGTGATGGTGATGCTGCTGGTTTGAGTACCACACTTTGAGAACCACTGCTGTAGTGGATGCTGTGGTGCCCGACCCAGATGAATCTCCCACAGGGACAAAGGCTGGCTCAGCTCCCAGGAGTGTTGGCTGCTAACGGCTCAGAGCGCAGTCCCTCCCCAGGAAGCAGCCTTCACTGAAGGGCATTGTATCACCCAAAGTCATTTCCCCTCACTGGCAACCCACCACTAGCAATGGAGAAGCTCAGAGGCCTCCATCTGAGAGAATTCTGCAGGATCATCTCAGCTTCAGGGTCCACCATGCAATCGACGGAGGCCTCTTCTGCGACTGCATCAGAGAGTTGAACTCTGCCTCAAAGTTCTGTCTCAGATCTAGATTTCTGTCTCAAAGTTTATTTCTTGCGATACAAGATTTAAGACAGTTGGTATCAGAAGTGGGGTGGTCTAAGGAGCAGACTAAATGGGACTTTATAACTGGATCATCCACTCAGTGGCTGGCGGACATCACTGAGGTGACAGGATGGTGGTAGGTGGAGTATGAACAGCCCTTGGGGTGATAGAGTGGCATAAATGTGAAGTCTTTCACTGGTGGTAAATTGGGATGGACTACTTGGGGAAGAGAATGAACCAACGGGTGCAATATCTCAGGCTTTTGAGAGGTTTGGATGAAGTACTAACTATAATGACAACAAAATTGGATGGCTTGCTGAGTGCTACTAACGTGCTACAGAAAGACGTGCTACAGAAAGACAATGGAAATTGCCAGGGTAAGGCAAAACATCACAGTCAGAGGGCCTCTTTGGTAGCATGTACAGAGTTCCCCTCTCCTGCATCCAAAGGACAGAAAAGACCCAGAAGCAGGCCCAGGTCTTAATTATGAGGGTAACAGAGCACCAGAAAATTCTCCACCTGGGCAATTCTGTCATGCCAAGGTTAGGGTTTTGATTAGAAAGAAGTGGAGCCCTAGGCTGTTGGATAGGGACAGTAGGGTTCATGCCCTCAAGAATCTTTAAACTTCCAGATACTCAGGACTCTCTGAGCCTGCAGAAGTGTCCTGGGACTCCTAGTAAATACTAGCACTCCCTTCTAGTTTAAAACTGATACAGAAGCTTCTATGTTACATGAAAATAAACACCCCCTTCACCTCTCAGTTTAGACCCCACTTTACCTCCTGACTGCCAAACCCATAACTAGAGCCAAGTTATAACATTATCCAGCCAGAAAATACTGGGCCTGGTAGACTTCTGTGATAGCAAGGGGGATGATAGGGTCCCAAAATAATAGATGCCAGATGGCACTTAACCATCAGAGGCAAGGTGATTGCAAATACTGTAATGAGCAGCCAAGTCACCAAAGCAGCTGGGGGCCTGACCCCCAGACAGCTATGGAGATGATTAATAGAACACAACATTCCTGAAGGCTAGCTAGGCAGGCAGCTAAGAAGGGAATTGCTCAATCTATGCAGTCAAAATAAACCAAGACTCAGGATCCCATGCCAAGCTTCTAGACCTGAACCTATTTTCAGACATGAAACCCACTGACTGAAGAAAAGACCAAACCTCCAGGTAGAAAGACTCCGCACAACCATGTCAAAGTATCCCCCAGCTTTTTTCTGTTCATAGCCAGAAATGTTGAGGACTGTGGATACAGGGTCTGAGTTGATTTATGGAGATCTAAAATATTATTTTGGCCCTTGTTAGAATGGAAGTGTATGGAGGCCAGGTATTAAATGAAGTCCAGGCTCCAGTCCAGGTCACAGCCAGGTCCATGGACTCACCCAGTAGTCTTTCCTCTGTCCCTGGTATACAACTGAAATAAACATACTAGATAATTGGCAAAACCCCCATGGCTTTATGAGACAAGAGCTATCAAAGTGGAGAGGGTGGGTTCCGAAGGTGAAACTTGGGAAACTGCCTCAACCCAACCCCCACTAACAAAGATAGTATTAGATTGGTGCAAAAGTAATTGTAGTTTTTGCATTGAAAGTAATAGCAAAAACCGCAAGTACTTTTGCACCAACCTAATAAATCAAAATCAGTATTGCATCATGAGGGAATGGTAAACATCAGTGCCACCCTGGAATGACCGATCACCTGGACATTCCACAAAACATTGCATTGGTCAGCTTTATTAATTTGACCCTATTGATCAGTAAGTAATGAGTAAGAAGTGGCAAGTACCTTGGAAGTTATGAGTAAGTAATGAATAAGAAGTGACAAGTACCCTGGAGGTTTTATTTATTTATTTATTTATTTGTTTGTTTGTTTGTTTATTTATTTTGAGATGGAGTTTTGCTCTTGTTGCCCAGGCTGGAGTGCAATGGCATGATCTCAGCTCACTGCAACCTCTGCCTCCCAGGTTCAAGCGATTCTCCTGCCTTAGCCTCCAGAGTAGCTGGGATTACAGGCACGCGCCACCACGCCCAGCTAATTTTGTATTTTTTGTAGAGATGGGGTTTCTCCATGTTAGTCGGGCTGGTCTCGAACTCCTGACCTCAGGTGATCTGCCCACCTCAGCCTCCCAAAGTGCTGGGATTACAGGCATGAGCCACTGTACCCAGCTTTCCCTAGAGGTCTTGACAAGACATAAGCACTCCAGAAGATGAGAGTGAAGATTCAGGGTCCTGCCACATCAGCTTTAATTGATTCTTGGAAAGGCCAGGATATCCCCTCCAAAGTAAAGGTCAGATTATTATATCTTGCACCTCCCACCACAAAGGAAAAAGCACAATACCTGGTAAGCTTCTTTGAGTTCTGGATTTAGCATATTTCACACACTGTAATAATGCTCCATGCCAATTACCAAGTGGTACAGAAGATTGCCAGCTTTGAATGGAACCCAGTGCAGAAAAAGTTATGCAGTAGATCCTCATTATGGTACAAATAGCCCCAGTACTGGAGCCATAAGCCCTGTTAAAAACCCATGATCTTACAGGTCAGTCTGAAGGGGGAAAGATACTGTGAGGAGTTTATGGCAAGCCTCAGCAGGAGAATCACAGTATGCACTCATGGGGTTTTGGCATAAAGCCATGATATCTGCAGGTCCTGGTGTGCCACTGGACCCTAATAGAAATAGAGCTCTTGACTAAAGAATATCACATGACTATGTAGCTGGAAGTGCCCATCATGAGCTGGGACCTTAGACATGATTTAATCCATCCCACTGGTTTGATAGATCAGGTATCTGAGATTGTGCAAGAGGAAGCAATTTACTTTTAGGAAGGCTTTTGGCTGCAAGTAACAGAACTCAATCAACAAAGACTTAAATGAGAGTATGTTTTTTTCATATAAGAAGTCCAAAGGTAGGTGGTTGCTGCACTGACCCAGCTGCTTATAGATGCTGTCAGAACCCTGCGTCGTTCTACCTTTCTGCTCTGCCAAGCTTAATATGGATGGGACCATCATGCCTGTTGCCTCATGGTCATAAGATGGTCATTGTATCTGGTGGAAAACAGGGGTGCCAGCTTCCTCTATCTCTTTTATCAAAAATCAAAGCACCCTGTATGAGTTGTCTATTGCTACATAACAAATTGCCCCAAACTTAGTGCTCTGAAACACTTTTTTTTTTTTTTTTTTTTTTTTTTTTTTTTTTGAGACAAAGTTTCACTCCTAACTCCCAGGCTGGAGCACAGTGGCACAATCTCATCTCACTGCAACCTCCGCCTCCTGGGCTCAAGCAATTCTCCTGCCTCAGCCTCCCGAGTACACACCACCACACCTAGCTAATTTGGGGATTTTTTGTAGAGATGGGGTTTTGCCATGTTGCCCAGGCTGGCCTCAAACTCCTGAGCTCAAGTGATCCACCTGCCTCAGCCTTCAAAGTGCTGGAATTACAGGCATGAGCCATGGTGCCTGGCCGGTCTGAAATACTTTCCATCTCAGTTTCTGTGGGTCAGGATCTAGCTATGGCTTACCTGAGTCCTCTGGGTCAAGGTCTCTTACAAAGCTACAATCAAGATGTCGGCTGAGACCACAGCCATCTTAAGGTTCAACTGGGGCAGGATCCACTTCCAAACTTTCTCAGTGGTTGTTGACAGGATTCAGCTCCTCACTGGCTGTCGGCCAGAGGCTTTCCTCAGTTCCTTGCCAGTTGGGCCTCTCCATGAGACAGTTTACAACATGGAGGCCTCCTTCATCAAAGTGATCCAGGGAAGGAGTGTGAGAGTGCTGGCAAGATGGAGGTCCTCTGTGACACAATCATGACTGTGACATTTCCCCAAAGGAAGCTGGGAAATCACACACCTAGCAAAGGGAACAGGAAAGCCATGCTGGACTTAGACCAGTCATTCTCTTCAGCTGGATTCTCTAGGCAACTCAACTTTTATCAGATTACCAACTAGAGATGCCCATCACACAAGGTTTTCTTCCAGAGCACCAGGATTGACCAAGACAGATTCTTCTCCCTCAGCCTTGCCCCCAGCCCTGTACCTCCAGAGGAGAGAAGTTTCAGGGCAAGGCAACTAAGCTACAGTTTGGAATTTCCACACACCACAGATCCATGCAAGAAGGGAGGACACTGAGTTTTCCAAACCAAGACAACTTAGGCTTCTGCAGAAAAAACAAAGGGCAGAGTTATGGAAAAGATCCACAATTCCTATTCTGACTGGAAACACTTTGGCAAGGACCCTGCTGGCACCCTCATTCAGCCCATTCTGAGCCAGAACTTCAGGGATGAAAGCAGTGGGGATCCTTTTCCTGGGCAGCCCTTGGCAAGGCACATGAACAAGTCACAAGCAGAATTGGCCCTAAAATGAATAAGACCATATAGACATGGGTTCGAGCCAAAACCAGGGTGAGAAGGATTCATGGAATGCCTGAGCTAGAGGGAGACCTGAGAGAAGCTTACTCAGTGGTTCTCAAAATGTGTTTCATGGCACCTTAGGGGTACCTATCCCTCTTCAACCAGCTAAGATCAGCCTTCTCATGTTTCATCTATAAGATTTCTATGAAATGTGTCATCTGAATGAAATACATTCTGGAAGAGGAAGGGAGGAAAGGAAGGAAGGGAGGGAGGGAAGGAGGGAGGGAGGAAGAGAGGCAGGGAGGGAGGGAGGGAGGAAGGGAGGAACATGCAGTTATAATCTTTAATCAAAAAGATCCCATACTCAGCGTTCACAAGGAGGTATTATGAGTAAATCTTCCTGATACAGGCTAAATGATATCCTCCCAGAAGATATTGGAGATCTATCCCCAGTACCTGTGACTGTGAAATAGGGAAATTTGGGTCTTTGTTGATAATTCAGTTAAGATGAGGTCATTGGCATGGGCCCCAGCGTACTTATAAAAGGGGGCCAAGTGAACACAGGGAAGATACCAGGAGGGCACCATGTGAAGATGAGGGCAGAAAGGATGATGCGTCCACAAGCCAGGGATCCCAAAGATTTCTAGCAAACCACCAGGAACTAGGAGAGAGGCACTCTCAGACTTCTTGCCTCCAGAACCGTGAGAGAATGCATGGCTGTTTAAGCCACCCAGCCTGTGATCCTCTGCAGCCCTAACCACCTCCCTAACCACCTCCCTACCGCAAGGCCTGGCACTAAGACATCATGTGACAAGCACAGACCCCCTCCTCCTTCCCTCTTCAGGCAAAGCTGGCAATAGAGAATCTGATGGGGGTGACAGTTAGAAATCTACAATGGCAGGTGGTATCATGGAGGTTGTGATCAGATGCCAAGACCTCATGTGGGTTCAGAGATGTGGGTTTAAGGATGATATTCAACCAATATGCACCTGTAAAGGTGATAAAATAATGACATACTCTCATACCTAAGTGGCTAGTTGCCACTGTCCAAAGCCTGGCAAAGGCATCATCTATCCCAGCCACTCTGTCCCCTCCCCAGCACCCCCAGACCACGCACCTCTGGCATTCAAAGGGCCAGTGCGTACCCCAGAAGGGGAACTCCAGGATTTGGCCAGTGTTCATTTTAATTGGTCACTACCTGTGCCAAATGGCTTGTTTAATATTCGAATAGGACTCTGGCCCCAAATGGGAGCGGAAGAACAAGGCAAGACCAAGGTGCTCAGAGGAGCAGAGAACAACAGGATCCCAGTGCCAGAGCTCAGGATAGCCAGGGCCAGAATAGCAGCAAGGATGACAGGGCCAAGTCCCCGAAGACAGCCCTGAGGGCTTCAGTCCCCAGAATGGGACCCAGCTCAGCCTGCAGATTTGAGGAGAAGGGAGAAGATGAAGGCTATGTGCCAGGCTGGGGCTGTCCAGGAAAGTCCTTCCCCTCTCTGGGCCTCAGTTTCCCCAACTATAAAATCAGCAGTCTCTTGACTGCTCTGTGACCCTCAACTTGAAAATGCAGAGAAAGAGCAGAGGCACCATCTCTTCTCCCCTCCTCTCCTCTCTCCTTCCCTCCCCTCCCTCCCTCCCTCTCTTCTCCTCTCCTCTCCTCCCTCCTCCTGTGGCTCTTGTTACAAGCACCCACCCTGAAGTTTAAGAAACACATCAATGTGTTTGTACTTCAAGAATATGTATACATAGGCCAGGTGTGGTGGCTCGCCCCTGTAATCCCAGCACTTTGGGAGGCTGAGGCAGGTATATCACCTGAGGTTGCGAGTTCGAGACCAGCCTGACCAACTTGGAGAAACCCCATCTCTACTAAAAATACAAAAATTAACTGGGCATGGTGGTGCATGCCTGTAGTCCCAGCTACTCTGGAGGCTGAGGCAGGAGAATTGCTTGAACCCGGGAGGTGGAGGTTGCAGTGAGCCGAGATCATGCCACTGCACTCCAGCCTGGGCTACAAGAGTGAAACTCCGTCTCAAAAAAAAAAAAAAAAAAAAAAAAGAATAGATATACATGCATAAAGACATGCTAAAATAATGAGAGTCACTGCTGCCTGGCAGTTTGGCTAAACTCCCACCTGGGGCAGGTGTGGGGATGCTGGCCCAGAATTCCCAGGAGCCTGACAAGGTGTCCCCATCATACCTCATCCTACCACACTGCTCAGTGAGGGCTGTCCAGACAGGACATTCTGGGGAAAGCACTGCAAATCCAGCCCACTGGTTTCTGCTGCAGCCTCCTTGGGAGGCAGATGAGGCAGCTAGCGGGTGGGAATGGAGTGCAGTCAGGAAGGGTGAGGGCATGGCCATTTGTCAAAGTGACTTTGCTTCCACAGAAGAAACTATTCTGTTTCAAGAGGATTCCCAGTGCATCCTAGGCACTTAATAAAATGTTACTTATTGTTGGGGAGGTTGGAGCAGTACAGCCTAGAAAAGTGGTTTTCTTTTTTTTTTTTTTTTTTTTTTTTTTTTTTTGAGACGGAGTCTCTCTCTGTCGCCCAGGCTGGAGTGCAGTGGCGCGATCTCGGCTCACTGCAAGCTCCGCCTCCCGGGTTCACGCCATTCTCCTGCCTCAGCTTCCCGAGTAGCTGGGACTACAGGCGCCCACAACCGCGCCCGGCTAGTTTTTTGTATTTTTAGTAGAGACGGGGTTTCACCGTGGTCTCGATCTCCTGACCTTGTGATCCGCCCGCCTCAGCCTCCCAAAGTGCTGGGATTACAGGCGTGAGCCACCGCGCCCGGCAGAAGAGTGGTTTTCAAACCACTTTTGGCCATGAAATGTATTTTACATTGTGACAGAGAACACACTTTATATATGTGCATGTATGTGCATATATATATGCATGTGTGTGCAAATATATGAATCCAGGGTGTGTGTGTGTGTGCATGCAAATATATGAATCCAGAATATGTGTGTGTGTGTGTGTGTGTGCATACATGAACCAAATTTTTCAGAAACCAATCTTTAGGGTTTGCCATAAGTAATGCACTATTTTCTTTTCTAGTCTTTTTTTTTTTTTTCTTTTGAGATGGAGTCTCGCTCTGCTGCCAGGCTGGAGTGCAATGACACAGTCTCAGCTCACTGCAACCTCCACCTCCCAGATTCAAGCAATTCTCCTACCTCAGCCTCCTGAGTAGCTGGGATTACAAACATGCGCCACCAAGCCCAGCTAATTTTTATATTTTTAGTGGAGACGAAGTTTTGCCATGTTGGTAAGGCTGGTCTTAAACTCCTAACCTCAGGTGACCCAGCCACCTCGGCCTCCCAATATTCTATTTTCTTTTCTTTTCTTTTTGAGATGAAGTCTCTCTCTATCACCCAGGCTGGAGTGCAGTGGCATAATCTCAGCTCACTGCAACCTCCGCCTCCCAGGTTCAAACAATTCTTGTGCCTCAGCCTTCCCAGTAGCTGGGATTACAGGTGCATGCCACCAAGCCCAACTAATTTTTGTATTTTTAGTAGAAATGGGGTTTCAACATGTTGGCCAGGCTGGTCTCAAACTCCTGACCTCAAGCTATCCGCCCGCCTCGGCCTCTCAAAGTGCTAGGATTACAGGCGTGAGCCGCTGCACCCAGCCTCTATTCACTTTAAAATGATGATCATGATCTACGAATTGCTTTCATAACCCAATAGTTAACAATCTCCAGTATGAAAAATAGGGGCATAGAAATCCACTTGGGTTTGAATTCAGATTCTGCTGCGTCCAAGCTGAGTGCCTTTAAGCAGGGCCCTCAGCCTCTGATTCTCAGTCTGTAACCTAGAGGTTTTAATCCCACCTGCTGGAGAAGGTGGATGTGAGGATTAAACATATACAAAGCCCAAAGCACCACAGCTGGGCACAGTGAGCATTCAGTAAAAGGCAGAGGTTGATATGACGTCACATGAGAAACTGAGACTCTCAGCAGAAGGAATGAGGACCCCTTGTCTAAACCTCTAATACCCTCATCGTCTCCACCCCTAACCCATCACACATGTATCCTTTCCTGCCAATGGCTGACAGCAACTCGGAGCTCACTACCTTACAAAGTAGCCAGGGCAGCTGGGTCAGGTGCTGAGTCACATGCTTTAGAAGAGATGTCCATGAATTGGGCATTAATCCTGCCCTGGAGGAGCTTAGATTCCAGAAATGAGTCATAAATCCAATTAGTATATAAATGAGTTGTGTCCTACACAGAGCAAAGACAACAGAACTAGAGTCCAAAGATGAAAGCTGTTCCTCCTAACTGTGGAGATCAAGGTAGTGCCCGAGGGCAGGATGCAAGGCTACCTTGCTCAACAAAGGAGCCCCAGGGCTCACTATAGCCCTGGGCATGCAAGAAGTGCCTTATAAATACATACGGATTAAATCATTGAGTACATCAAAAAGAAGATGGCCTGGGGAGAATCCAGACATGCGGGAAGGGACAGAGGGAGGACATTCTAGGCAAGGAATTCCATAAACAGTCATTTTCAGGGAGATCCAGAATGACATTTAACTTTATGAATCCAAACCCATCCCAGGGAAATCTGAATTAATTACCCTACCACCCCCTTATCCCCATAGTCCTGCATTGGCCAAGAAAAACTGAAGATGGAAAATAGGAGTCCAGATGTTGGAACTTGGATCCCAGCCCCTGGGTCTTTCCCAAACAATCCCGGTGACTTTGGGCAAGCTATTCCCCTCAGTCCTCAAAAGAAGGATTTGGACAAGAGAATCTCTAAAATCATTTTCAAGTCTATAGGCCCTTTTTTCCATGATATCCTTTTTCTTGCCCTCTCTCTCTTCCCACTACCCAGGGACAGCCCATTCTGAATTGCTGTTATCATTTGTTTGGCCCATAAATATGAGCTACCAAGAGCTGGCTGGATCCAAGGTATTCTGGTTACTATTGCTATGAAATAAATTATTCCAACATTTAATGGTGTAAAACAACCAACTACCATTCTATTTTGCTCATGAATGTGTGGGTCAATAATTCAGAAAGGGCATGATGGGCAGCCCTTTCTTGGGAGCTTCTCACAAAGTTGGATCAATGCCAGTCGGAGCTGGTACTCTCATCTGAAGCCTCAGTTGGGCTGAACATCTCCATTTGCTCAGTCACATGAAATCTCAGTCCAAGATGGCTGGCAGCTGAGGCTGGCTCTTGGCTAGGTACTCAAATGTGCCTCTCCAGCATGGTAGTCTTGGGGTTACTGAACTCCATGCGAGCTGGCTGGCTTCCTCCAGAGTGAGTGACCCTAGAGAATCAAGCAGAAGCTCCGTGGGCTTTTATGACCCAGACTAGAGATCGTGGAGCAAAACCTCTGCTGATTCTATTGCTCATGAGAGAGTCACTAAGGCCAACTCAGATTCAAGGGGAGGAGACATAGATCTCACCTGTCAATGGGAGAAGTGTCAATGAATTTGCAGACTTGTCTTAAGACTGCCACACCAGGCCTCAGTAGAATATGACAGAGCCATCTGCAGCCTTGGCCTTCCCTGCCAGCCCCATCTCCATGACCTCAGTGCCCTCATGCTATCCTGAGATACAGTGGTCCCAGATCTTATCCTATTAGTTTCCTCTTCTCTTCAATCAAACTTTGCCTGCCCCATGCCCTATTCCTTCAAGATCTCAGTCTGCGCAAGATCCTCAGGGATCCTAATAGATAACAGAACACCTGAACCTTGTTTAATAGGCTCATCTCTGGAAGACCTCTCAGTGAGTGACCCAAATAAGGCAATTACAGACACTGTGGCAGGTAAGGAGATGCGACACATATTTTGAATTCTGCTGGGTTTCTGGTATCCACTGACCTTGAATTTGGAGTATATAATGAAACAAAATCTATGAAATCAATGGGGCTACACATGAGGAAATATATCTGAAATGACTAGTTCCTAATTTCTCTCTAAACCTGCACATGGTTTTAACACATGGTTGTCAGGGAGAACGCCCATCCAGATTTGAGCTGAGCCAAACTGAGACAGCACTATTTCCATCAGCAATACTCCGAATTAGCATTTATTGTATCTCCACCTCTTACCCAATATTAGGCCAGTAATGCAGTTGGCTAAGCCAAGTCCAAAGAAACTAGTTAGGACTGGAATTGGGTGGATGACATTTATAGGATACATTGTAATGGGTAATGTGGAGTAGAATGGCGTGCACTGGAAGGGAATGTGCTCTGCATTCACTCCTTAGGGTCTTGATAGTTGCTTCCCTTTCTGGAATGTTCTACCTCACATATCTATATGGTGGGTCCTTCACTTCATTCAAGTCTCTGGTCAAATATCACCTTCCCTGACAACTCATCACTCTCACATCCCCTTCCCTGATTTATTTTTCTGATCTCTACCATGAATATTCATATATGTATATATGACTTCTTTTCTGTCTTCCCCACATAAGAACATAAGTTTCGGCTGGGTGCAATGGCTCACTCCTGTAATCCCAGCACTTTGGGAGGCTGAGGTGGGTGGATCACTTGAGGTCAAGAGTTTGAGCCCAGCCTGGCCAACATGGTGAAACACTGTCTCTGCTAAAAATATAAAAATTAGCCAGGCATGGTGGCGAGTGCCTGTAGTCCCAGCTACTTAGGAGGCCGAGGCAGAAGAATTGCTTGAACTCAGGAGGCAGAAGCTGTGGTGATCTGAGATCATGCCACTGCACTCCAGCCTGGGTGACAGAGCGAGACTCCATCTCAGAAAAAACAGAACATAAGTTTCATGAAAGCAGGGCCTTTGTCTTTTCCTGTTTACTACTGTATCTGCCTTTCTAGACCAGTTTCTGGTATACAGTAGGCCTTCAACAAATACTTTTTGAATGACTGAATCACTCAACAAAAGGAAAAGATAGAATGGAATCAGCTAGGTTGGGGTGGGATGGGGAGGGGCAGATAGTTCAAGATAAAAGGAAGCAAAAAATAAAAATAAAAAAACTCTGTTCAGAGAAGAAGACTGGAACCATCTGGGGAGCTTTTATGCCACATAATGCTCAGGTCTACCCATAGACATTCAGATTCGATTGGCCTGGGGTGGGGCCCAAGCACCATTATTTTTAAAAGCTTTCTATGTGATTCACATTTGCAGCCAGGAGTGAGAAGCATGGTATTACCACATCCTGCTTATAGAAATAGGTTAACTTTAAGCTCAGCTGTAAGGCTTATGCATAGAAGAGATACCAGCCAGAAGCTAGAATCCCAACAGCCTGTCTATAAGGGAGAAGGTTCACCAACAGCAGCAGCCACAGAAAATCTCTTGAGTTTTTAGCCGTTACCCAACAGAGCATGTAGTTCTGAGCAGTGTGTGTGTGGAAACTCTCATGTCTCAGCTTCAATACCTGATGCTGCCATGGGTCCAGGCTCTCTGCTGGTGCATCTTCCGTGTCCTCTCTGCACATTATGAATTGGGCAATCCTCAAGGTCATTCCATCTTTCCAGAGAGATAAATAGGACTACTGGGAACCTCAGTCTTCTCCAAGACAGACTGTCCCCCCTTGTCTTTCTCCTGCTGTCCAGCTAATCACAAAATCTCCCTCTGCTTTGGGCCAAACTAAGCAAAATTATGAAGAAGACCCAAAGTCTGATGTCAACAGTGACTTCAGGTTTTCCTCTTTCGAATGCCCTTTGAGGCCCCCAAGCTTTTATCCAAATCTACTTCAGCTCTCTAGAAAAACTAATAACAATGATGGATGATGATGATGATGATGACGGCAACTACATTTTCCTGAGCTCTGACTGTAATAAATCTACCATATCTTGCTATGATGCTCACTTCACATAACAATAGCTAGCACTTACCAAACATGCATGATGTACCAGGCACTCTTCCTTTAATTTTGCATCTATTCGTTTATTAATCAACCCTATGAGAAGGCACTGATTTATGCCTCTGATTTATGCTCAAATCTCTATGAGAAGGCAGAGATTTTGTTAAATGAGAAGGCACTCCTCAGTTAGAGGAGGAAACTGGGGCACAGAACAGTTCAGCGACCTGCCCAAGAACACACAGCTTAGGGCCCCTGGCTGCAGAGCGGGGGTACTTTGCATTACATCTGGCTGCCTCGGGTAACCCTCATGTGTTTAGATATTATATCCTGATTTGACAAGTAAGAAAACTGAGGCTCAGCTATGTCCTAGGACTCTTTCCAAGCTGTGGTTTTGGTTTGGGGCCTCAAATCCAATACTGCCCAATTCTAATGCCTGACGACTCCCAACCACCCTTCCACTCTCCCCCTTAGTTCTTTCTCATGCCGCTGAGCTTGGGGGCACAAGGGAGGCCTCCCCTACCCCTAGCAGGTGTCATTTGAGCCTTCTCCTCGTGGTCAGGAATTTCTCATACGGGTAACCCAGAGAAGGGGTGGCCTCTGGATTTCTGTATTCAGACCCGGTGTGCCACCACTTGAAAGCAGCTACACTAGGCTGCGCCCACCCTAACTTTCTTCCTGGACCCCAGGAAGTGCAAGTGATTGCTCCACACTGATGGAGTGTCAGGAGGTTCCAGGTGGCAGGCTCAGGTGGGTGAGGGAGGATATTTGAGTCACTGAGAAAACCAAAGACTTGGGTCCCTGCAGCCCCCGCTCCCAGGCCCAGGCGACCGCACCCCAATACTTTGGAAATGTGTAATTCACACCCTCATCCTCCTCCCACAGACCTGGGGTTCAGGCTCTGCTGATTCATTTTGAGAAGCTCCACTTTCCACGGCAACATGAGGAAGGGCTGTCCCCCGCCAGAGCCATGTGTGTTTGCTATGATTCATCAGATCGTCTGCAATCTCCTCAAAAATAGCCCTTACGCAATCCAGGAGCTGCTGGGAGCCTCACAGCGCAGGGGCTTCCCCTCTGAGTCACCCTCTGGGCCTCGGTCCATTTCCACGCGGCCACGGGAACACGGAGGGACAGGAACATGCCCGAAAGAGGAACTTGGGGAATTAGCAAACGGGGTGAAGGCAGCCCCTCAGTGTTGGCAACGGCGATGAGGCAAGATCACAGCTGCGAGGATCCTGTAGAAGTGAAATATGCACCATAAACAAAATCTCCCAGGGCCCAGGGTTACCCCTGCCTCTTGCCCTCTGGCTGCAGGGGTCTGTAGGAAGGAAGAAGGGGACAGGGCTGATTTGCTCTCTCTGCAGAATCGTGTGTTTGGTGTGGGACAGGCTACAGGCTGACACTGCTAGAAGCCTAGGCAAGAGGCAGATACAGACGGAGAGGATAGAGACGTTGGTGCCACCCCTGCTGCCCTTCAGACCTTCCCATTCCTCCAGTGTTTCACTTCCCACTGCTCACAGAGTCAACACGGCGGGGGCCTGGAACACACACAATGCTCAGGCCCCAGCTTCAGAGTTTCTGATTGAATTCACTGGAGTGGGGTCTGGGCATGGGTATTTTTTAAAGCAGATATTGTAGGGGTAAGAACTACTAGTCCAGCCTCTCACTTGCCTATGAAGAAACTACACCCAGAGAGGGGAAGGGATGTACCCAAGGTCACACAGCAGCTAATGACAAAGACTAGACTTGAACTTTACATTGGCCGCAAAGCTCTGCACGATCTCACCTCTCCATCACCTCTCTGGACTCTTTGACTTGATATTCTCTCTCTCTCTCTCTCTCTTCCCCCCTCCCTCTCTTCTTCTCTTCCTCTTCTCTCTCTCTCTTCCTCTCTCTGCCTCTTCTCTCTTTTATCTCCCTCTCTCTCCTTCACTCCCTGTCTCTCCTTCTCTTTCTCCCTCCCTCCCTCTCTATCTCCCTCTCTCTCTCACTTTCCTCTCTCTTCTTTCTCTCCCCTCCCTCTGTCTCTCTCCTTCTCTGTCTCTCTCCCTCTCTGCCCCTCTCTCTCCCTCTCCCTCACCTTCCTCCACCACTCTAGCCACCTTGCTCAAACACTGAGCACCCTCCCCGCTCAGGGCATTTGCACTATCACCTCTGCCTTTACCCCTAACGGTGATTCACCTCTCCCATCATCCCAGGCTCTGTCCCAATATCAGCTCCTCACACCACCTTCCTTGGCCACTCTTCCAAGTCAGTGGCCCTTCCATCACTCTCCATTTTCCCACCTGGCTTTATTTTCTTTCATGGCACAGCCTGACCTTATATCTTTATTTGTTTATTGCCTTGTCCCCAATGGGATGTGAGCCTCAGCAAGGTCAGACTGTGTCTCCTGCTGCATCCCAGCACTGGCTCAGGGCCTGGCACATGGCACCTGCTCAGTACACATTTGTGAGATGCATGGATGACACCCTGCGGTGTTCACAGGAATCCCAATGCCCCTGCCCCACACCCCACCAGCCTAAGTGTGCCAGCTCTTGGACCAGCCCAGTGTGCCAGCTCTTGGTTCATCCCCAGGGTCACATGTTTCTCTTCAGGGACCAGCTCATGAATGCCACGAAACAAGACCAGAACCCCAGTCCTTTCTCAGCACAAACAGTATCTCTAAAACACACCCATGAAGGACCAAGGATTGCTTCGTAAGCAGCATATGGGGGTAATCACAGTCAGAAAACTGTCGTCCCAGCCCAGGAACCTTTTGGGGAGGCCCTTCTAATGATGCTACCACTAACCAAAATGTGTTCAGACTCCCACGGGGCCTGGCTTTCACAATCGACTGACCCCCACCTCTTTAGTTTGCAGCCACCATCTTGTTTTCAACCAGTCATAGCTCATGTATGTACTGCTGTTTATCCATCATAAAATGATTTCACAAATATGCTCGATTCCCACAGTAAACCAGGGAGCTAGATGTTACTGCCCTTCATTCTACAGACAAAGCCCCTGGGGCCTAGAAAAGTCACCTCACCGGCCCCAGACCACAGAGCTAAGGATGTGACCAACATCACACCTGAAGCCAAGCCTTGGCCAAATCTAGCGCTTCACTCTGGCCTCCAGTCCAGCTGTCGCTGCACATGGAATGTGATTTACCACCCAAGCTTGATGCCAAGCTTTGTTCTGGATGGCGTCTGGCTACTGGCAGGAATCAGTCTCCTCCAGGAAGATGGAAGGGCGGCTGTGTTTGAAGAGCTACAAAAGATCAGGCTTCAGCTTCTGAAAGACAGTCCATAAGAGGAACTGGTGATGCTCCAAGCAATCCCACCTATTTCAGCTTTTGTTCCCCAAAAGCAGAGCCTGAGACAAGGACTAGGGTTCAAGCCATTTATTTAGGAGATGACCCAAAGAAGCAGGAGTGAGACCTGGGGGCGGTGAGTTGGGGAAGAGGGAAGTCAATGTAAGTGTGCATTTCTTTTTTTTTTTAGATGGAGCCTCGCTCTGTTGCCCAGGCTGGAGTGCAGTGCTGCAATCTCAGCTCACTGCAGCCTCTGCCTCCGAAGTTCAAGCAATTCTCCTGCCTCAGCCTCCTGAGTAGCTGGGATTACAGGCACACACCACCATGCCCAGCTAATTTTTGTATTTTTAGTGAAGACAGGGTTTCACCATGTTGGCCAGGCTGGTCTCAAACTCCTGACCTCGAGTGATCCTCCAGCCTCAGCCTCCTAAAGTGCTGGGATTACAGGCATGAGCCACCGCACCTGGCCCTAAGTGTGCACTTTTGAAGTCAGCCTTTTAGGCACGGAGCTAGATTCTCTGGGAACCTCTGAGTTCCCGGCTGTGCTTGCACTAGGCTGAGCGAGCTCCCAAGCCCAGCCTGAGGCAGAAAATCAGAGAGTCACGCATCTCCAGCACCTTAGGTGGGAGGCTGTGAGCAGACGTCTGAACTCATAAGGAACCATCCACCCACCTCAGATGCAGCTAAAAACCAGAGACAGGCCGAGAGGATGTGCCGCAGAGCTTCAAACGCATCTCCTAGAGCAACAGCGTTGGAATAAAGACTGTCCACAGTCTCCCCTGGTGACAACTTTAAAAGTAGTCTAAGTATGTTTGCTTAAAAGGAAAAGCTGATCACACTTCGCATCCAGTTATGACCATCAAAGAGTCACGATTATATATGTCAACAATTTCTCAGCAACTTCCTGTGACTAATAGCTGGAGCAAGGGGCCTTCCACCAGCCTACAGCAGCCCTGAGGGCTCCTGGGTCCCCTTTCTGTGGTCTCCAGCCCCTCATTCTAAAGCTCTATCAGGTACCCAGTCTTCCCCGATGAACCCAGGCTCTGTCTCCATCAGGCCTTTCTTTCCATAAGGGGTCTTCCCCAAGCCCTTGTTGCTCAGGCTCTGTGACTGGGAAAGCTGGAAAGGCCTGTGCCTTTCACCCAGACTCCTGGGGAAGTGTCAGGCCAAGGCCTTCCACAAGGTAGAGGCATCTGGTCTGGTAGGCTTCTGTGTGTAGACCCAGGACTAGCCACATAATTTGTAGGGCCTTGTGAAAAAAAAAAAAACAAAAAACTGCAAGGCCCCTTGTTCAAAAATCATTAGGAATTTCAGGATGATGACAGCAGAACCAATTAAACCAAGTAGGTGGTCCTTCTGAGTGTGGGACCCTGTGCGATCACACAGGTCACATGCCCACGAAGCTGACCTTTGTAGACCCCAGCTCTCTCAAAGAAATTCCAAAGAGGCAGGGTGGGCTGCTTCAAAAGCGACAGCTTTCAAGCCAAATGATCCTGGTTAACATCCTGACTTCTTTTTCTTTCACATGCTCTGAAACTCTGATCGGAATTGCTTCATCCCCCTGGGCTTTAGTTTCTTCCTCTGTAGAGTAGGGATGAGACAGCAAACTGCATGTAAAGTAGATGGCACGTGAAAAACACTCAGCAAATGTGAACTCATTGTTGTCCCTCCCCTCCTCCATATCAATTTCTTCCCTTTTAGGCTCAAACCAGGACACACACCACCACCACCATCACCACCATCTTGGCCAAAGTCTCAGCCACAAAGTAACAGCTGGAGACATTTGCAGGGGACAGTGTCCCAGCAATGCCACTTAGGGTTGGTGTCCAGTGTGGAAGGGGCCTTGGACCCCATGTACTCATTTGTCTCTACCCCTACCCAAGGCCAGGCTTTGTCAGGCTGGAACCATCAAGTCTGACTGCACCTTTCCCTCTCCAAGGAAGGGCCAGAGGTTCCCAGGGTTGCAGCTCTTTTTTACCCTCCAGAACAAAGGCACAACAAGCTTGCATTGGGCCTCCACTGACTCATCATGGCACCGTAGGCAGGTCACAAATGGTGTCGCTGGGCCTCAGCTTTCCTATCTCTAAAATGGGGCTAATGATGCCTGCCAGTGACCTCGGTGACAGGATGTTGGGAGAGCACTCATTAGAGTTGCTGTTGCTGCTGTCGTGTGCTTTAGCTAATAATATGCTGCCCTGGTGAGGCCCCAGAGGGCCCTGGGAGCTTTGGGGAAAACATCCTCCTCCATCTTCAAAGCATCTCTAGAAGCAGGTGGGAGGCAAGTTGTACGTTTTGGGGAGGGAGAAAAGGTAGCTCAAGAGGCAAGCGCCTGTGTGGCAAAGAGAGGGCTGGGAACGCATGCCTGGGGACTACAGAGGGGAAGGTAGTGGAAGGTATTTAACCTTAGGTGGTAGACACAACTGAATTCAAATCTCTCCTCTGCTGGGAATAAGTCAGCAACTTCCTGTGACTCTTTGATGGTCATAACTGGATGTGGGGTGTGATCAGCTTTTCCTTTTAAGTAAACATACTTGGACTACTTTTAAAGTTGTCACCTCGCCAAGCTTCATCCTGAAGTGGGAAGAGCGATGCCCACTTCTCAGAGTCATGGTGATGATAAAATGAAAGCACATGGGTGCAAATGCCAGTACCTAGTAGGTGCTCAGTAAATGTGTGCCCTGGACTGTCCTGCTTCCTCCCTAAGGAGTAAGGAGTACCATGTGCCGGACTACCTCAACTCAATGTCCACACTGGATACTTTCTGTAAAAGTGGTTTATTGAATCATCTCATCTTCATAATTGCATTTGATATCTTTGTTAGGCCACACGACATACAACTTTGGATTCAGAAAGTATGGTGATTGTGGTTGACTAGGTTTTCATGGTCCTCCTGGGAACACCTGGCTCTGACCTCCCTGCCCAGAAGAAATGCCAAGAGGTGGTAGGGAGGAGAGGGAGACCCGCACTCCTGTCACAAGCAAAGCCTGGTGGAAACGTTTATTAATAACAGACGTTTATTAAGTGTCTGTTCAGTTCCCTCAGCCCTGTGCAAAGGCCTCACATACCCATCTGATTGACTCCTCTCACTTGAGAAAATGTTGGCCCAGAGAAGTTAAGTGACTTGCCCGAGGTCACACAGTTATTAAGAGGCAGAGCCAGGATCTCTTGGTGTCCAACAAGCCCATGACAATGTGACACCTGAGGCCAGAAACCTGGCTTGAGTTGGCAGCAGGTTGAGAGACTGTCTTTCCCAATCTTTCAGCTTAAGGCTGAAGAAGCAGGTGCTTAGAGGAGACAGTGAAACAGTCTGGGGTGACTAAAATCAAGCCAGGGCCTGCGCAAGGGCCTTTTCTTCCCCTTTGGTTGGGGTGGGCTGGGGAGGTAAGTGGGTGGGGCCTCTGGGACACTAACCACAGACACACACTGGCTTCTGGTTCAGGGACCCGGAGCAGCGGGATTCCCGTGCATGGGAATGGGGGTGCCTCCTTCAGTCCTAGCAAATGTTCTTTAGTCAGTCATCAGCCCGCTAAGCGCCGACTGTCTGCCAGGCCTTGGGGATGCCAACAAGAAAAGCACACAGCTCTGTCCTCCAGGTGGGTGGAGCTGGGGAGACAGAAGCTTGGGAGCTGACTGGTCCAAGGCCACACTGCTTGGTGGCAGAGCCGGGACAATAATCCAGAGCAAACCTTGTGTTTTTGCCTCTACACTGGGTGTCACTGGGCCAACGGAAGAACTCCAGCAATTAAGAGAAGAATGGCAACGAAGTCGTCTGTTGTCCAGACTGGTACACTTTTTAGAGTGAAAAGCAGTGTTATTAACAATGACAATGAGACAACGAGCACAAACCAGGCTGTCCCTGGGCTACTGGGACTCATGGTCACACGAACCATGAGGTCGTGATGTGCCCAACACAGTGACAAGAGCTTTCTCCTCACTGAATGGTCATACCAACCCTGAAAAGGAGATGTTGGTATTCTATCTCCATCTGACAGATTCAGAGCCATGATAAAACCTGCTCACGGGCTGGGCACGGTGGCTCATGCCTGTAATCCCAGCACTTTGGGAGGCCAAGGCGGGTGGATCACCTGAGGTCAGGAGTTCGAGAACAGCCTGATCTATATGGTGAAACCCCATGTCTACTAAAAATACAAAAATTAGCCAGCCTTGGTGGTGGGCACCTGTAGCTCCAGCTACTCAGGAGGCTGAGACAAGAGAATTGCCTGGGAGACGGAGGTTGCAGTGAGCTGAGATTGCACCACTGCACTCCAACCTGGGCAACAGAGCAAGACTCTATCAAAAAAAAGCAAACAAACCTGCTCTAACAGGCAACTGCAAGAGACAGGTGAGTGGATAGACTCCGTGTCCTGAGGGAAGAACGGGAAAAGCAGAGTGAACTGTCAACTGGTCCAGTTCACCTTAGAAAGGAGTTGATGGCTGCTGTCTGTTCATTGCATTGGAGCAGTGCCCGTGGCAAGCTGGTTATGAGATATTTTAAGAATTGCCCTCGCTAGAAAGGGAGCCCGGGGCAGCCCAGGAGAGCAGAGGGCTCCATGGGATCGGGGCAGAAAGGGTCCTGCATAGCCAGGAAGGCCTCTCATTCCTGGAGCTACAAGGGAGCTAGAAGGAGCCACTCTGTGTGGCTTGGCCCCCTTGGGTGATGGCCTCTCTGAGAAGGAAGTCCTTGGCTTCCTTCCTTTTTTTTTTTTCTAAACTGGCTCGAAAGCAGCCACTGTGGGGTCTAAAGACCAGCAGGGCACTAAGAGAGGCAGCAACCCCAGCCGCAGTGGACAGAAGGCAGTGCCCAGAGTCAGGACCAGGAGAAGCACAGGAAAGAGGTCTGCAGGCCAACTCTCGCAGGTCCAGCCAGACCCGCCACGGGAGGTCATGCCAGCCCTCTGCCTATGGGAATGGAGGGGTGATCTGGGGTCTGCCGAGGCTCCACCACAGTCCCCTGCAGTTTAGGGTCCAGGGTGCACGGCCGCCCCCCACCCCCACCTCCCAGCCGTTTGCTTTCTAATAGGAAGTTCCTTCCTCTTTCTATGTTTCCCCCCTTGGTTGTACCCAGCTATGCTCAGCCCAGAGCTTGGGGTGACTTTCAGGAACCTGTCATTGTGAAAAACTCAAACCACTCCCAACTGGCTATCTCTAACCACCTGGGGTGAGAGAGGCCCAGTGAATCCGGGCAGCAGGGCCACCGAGCTGTCAGGATGGCCCCTGACTTCCAAGGAACAAGAGCCATGGTCCTTGCAGCCCTCTCCCCTGCCCCTCTGAAACCCCATACACACATTACACACAAGCAGTGTAGGGAGCCCTGGGGCAGAGCCTGGTAGGAGACCCAGGGTGCATCAACTAGGATGTCAGCTGTAGAAATGAAGAGGGTGGACAACGGTGCCAACAGGACATGGGGATGGGCTATGTGCAGATGTAGAATAGGTCTCTGGCTGGCCCTGGACTGACCGACTTCTCCTCCCTTTCTTGCTTATACTTCTCAAGAATTACTAGAAAAACTAGGTGGGAGGAAGAAGTTCTAGGGTTCTGTATCCCTGTAAGGTGAATATGGTTAACAATAGTATAGTGTACATTTCTAAAAAGCTAGAAGAAGGGATTTTTACCGTTCACAAGACTGAAAAAATGATCAGTGTTGCAGGTGATAGACATGCTAAGTACCCTGATTTGATCATTATACTTGTATTCCATAAATATCACTCTGCATCCCATAAATATATACAATTATTACATGTCAACAAAAAATAAAAGGGGAGGCCAGTGGCTCATGCCTGTAATCCTAGCACTTTGGAAGGCCAAGGTGGGTAGATCATGAGGTCAGGAGCTCAAGACCAGCCTGACCAACATGGTGAAAACCTGTCTCTACTAGAAATACAAAAATTAGCTAGGCATGGTGGTGCACGCCTGTAATCCCAGCTACTCAGGAGGCTGAGACAGGAGAATCACTCGAACCCGGGAGGCAGAGGTTGCAATGAGCCAAGATCATGCCACTACACTCCAGCCTGGGTGACAGAGCAAGACTCCATCTCAAAAAAATAAATAAATAAATAAAACAATATAAAATAAAATAAGAAAAAAGAATAACTGATAACCGTAGGATGTGCTGGGAACGCAGTCTCTCTTCCACACACATGCCTCCCTCGCCCGCTCCCTTTGATAATAAGCGGAAGATGAAATTCTGGGCCTGGAAACGTCCAGAGAAGAAAGGGGTGGGGACTTCCAGGGAAGCTTTCTTTGCTGATGAATGGACATTCCTGTGAAGAGACAATCCCTCGTCCTCTGCTGGCCACTGTCATGCCTGCATGTGACACCTGAATTAGCAGAAGCCCTTCTGTGGCCGTGAGAGGACATGGCCAAGGCCAAGTCTGCGGGCTGAGGGTGGCAGTGCAGAGGGAAAAAACTGAATCCCTGGCTGGGCGAGGTGGCTCACACCTGTAATCCCAGCACTTTGAGAGGCCAAGGCAGGTAAATCACTTGAGGTCAGGAGTTCAAGACCAGCCTGGCCAACATGGTGAAGCCCCATCTCTACTGAAAAAAAAAAAATACAAAAATTAGCCAGGCACGTGGCGGGACCTCATAGCGCTCTTAGAGGTCTCTACCTGCCACTTTGCCAGCTTCTGAGAGTCCCTACTTCCAACTGTATTCTTTTTCTAGCATTGCTGTGACAAATTACCACAAACTTAGCAGCTTAAAACAACACAAACTTATTTTATGACAAATCCGGAGGTCAGAAGTCCAAAATGAATTTCACTGAGCTAAAATCACAGTGTCAGCAGGACTGTGTTCCTTCCCAGAGGCTCTAGGGGAGAATCTGTCCTTTTGCCTTTTCCAGCTTCTAGAGGCCACCTGCCATTCTTGGCTCATGGCTCCTTCCTCCGTCTTCAAAGCCAACAATCACATCAGTCCATCCTCTGCTTCTACCACCACGTCTCCTCCTCCGACTCCAACTCTGCTGCCTCACTCTTATAAGGACCCTTGTGATTAGAGCCACCCAGAAAACCCAGGATCATCTCCCCATCTCCAGATCCTCAACTTAATCACATCTGCAAAATCCTTTGTGCCTTATGAGGTAGCATATTCACGGGTTCCAGGGATTAGGATATGAACATCGGGAAGCGGGGAATTATTCTGCCCACTACACCAACTAAAACCCTCAGTTCAACAATCAGAAATTCACTAGAAGAACAGGCCAAGTGCAGTGGCTCACACCCGTAATCCCAGCACTTTGAGAGGCCGAGGCAGGCAGATCACTTGAGACCAGGAATTCGAGACCAGCCTTGCCAACATGGTGAAACCCCATCTCTACTAAAAATACAAAAAATTAGCCAGGCATGGTGGCAGGCAGCTGTAATCCCAGCTACGGGAGAGGCTGAGGCACAAGAATCCCTTGAACCCGGTCGGCGGAGCTTGCAGTGAGCCGAGACCACGCCACTACACTTCAGCCTGAGTGACAGACTCTTGACTCCAAAATAATAATAATAATAATAGTGAAAGAAAGAAAGAGAGACAGAAAGGGAGGGAGGGAAGGTGGGTGAAAGGGAGGGAGGGAGGGAGGGAGGAAGGAAGGAAGGAAAGAAGGAAGGAAGGAAGGAAGGAAGGAAGGAAGGAAGGAAGGAAGGAAGGAAGGAAGGAAGGAAGGAAGGAAGGAAGGAAGGAAATTAAACAGCATCATCAAGATTAGGACAGAGTCTCAGGGTCAACCCAAGCTCCTGAATATTACAACACAAATTTCCAGCTTGGCATTTCTCAGAATTTAGCCAAGCGGAGTCCATTAGCTTGGGTCATAAAATATTTGGACCCAGAGTTGGGACAAATAAAACAAATGCCAAGTTACGGCAGTTAAGGGATAGGGAGAACTGATGCTAAGTTCCTGATGCTTAGACTTAAAGATCTTAGATCTGTCTTCTCCAGGACCAGTCCTAATACTAGGGCTGGGTTAAAGCGGCCCCAGGAGAAGGAAGAGCAAAGACATGGAGGATGGAAACTCAGTAGGACCTATGGCATTCAACACTTATCTGTTCTGCATTGCATGGCCCCAAGCCTTGCTTTTTGCTATCAAATAAGTAAGTCCACCATGAGTGTCAGTAGCTAGTGACAAATTGTTCTATTATTCATACCTTGGTAGAAGTTTTCCAGTAAATAAGAGCCTTAGCCCAAAGGAAAAAGCCTCATGTGGTAAAAATAGAGGTGGCATGTCAAGCTGATGGAGAGCTATCTGGCTGCCCGAGGACAGTGCATACAGCGTCAAAGCTCCCCACTCAGCTATGCCGGTCAGACCTAAGGCTGGTCCCCTTGAGCAGTCAAAGCCACATCCAGGCCTTGGGACTCCCAAGGCTGTGTGCTCCACAGACATGATCACGATCACCCCTGAATGGGCCCCAGCCCAGCAGGGGACAGCTCCTCTGCACCCTGAGAATGCCTCTTCCTTCATTAAAAAGCAAGGGAGAGAGAGAGACAGTAAACAGAGCTTTACAAAACTTAAAAGTGGTTACGATCCAATAATCAAAGGCAAAACACGTTGCCTCCAATTCCCCTTTGAAGCTATTTCACAAACTAAATTCCTTTCCTTTGACCAACTTTCCCAATCCTCACATATTTACCTTGCGGGGGAGGCTGGTAACATACTCAGAGCCCCGCCCCCTGTGGCAGGGCTCCACTAAACGCACACCCCTGGGGGCCACCCCCAGCTCTACCCCAGAGCCAGCCTCCCTCCAGGGGGACACAGGTTCCAACCAAGGAGCTGAAATTCTCACAGTCACCCTCTCAGCAGGGCATGAGGCTCCCATTGTACAGGTGAGAAAACTGAGGTTCCGAAAAATTTTATCCGAAAAATTTTAAAACTTGCCCAAGTTTCACAACCAGCTAGTGATGAACAGGGCTGGAATTGGGAGTCTGGGCTAGTCCTCCTCCACACCCAGGCCTCTGTCTACCATGTGAGCAGCTCTCTAGCTTTTGCTCTTCACACTCTTAAATATGGCGGCCTGCAACGGGCTTTATCTTTATGGATTATATCTATTGATATTTGATGTATTCAAATTTTAAAATAAGAAATTTTTAAACTTTATTCATTCATTTAAAACAACAATGACAAATCCATTCCACATAAATAGAAGCAATATCTTTTCCTTAAAAAAAATAAAGGCTGGGAGCAGTGGCTCACACCTATAATCCTAGCATTTTGGGAGACCAAGGTGGCTGGATCACCTGAGGTTAGGAGCTCGAGACCAGCCTGGCCAACATGGTGAAACCTCGTCTTTACTAAAAATATAAAAATTAGCCAGGCACAGTGGTGCATGCCTGTAGTCCCAGCTACTTGGGAGGCTGACGCAGGAGAATAGCTTGAACCCGGGAGGCAGAGGTTGTATTGAGCCGAGATCACACCACTGCACTCCAGCCTGGGCAATAGAGTGAGACTTTGTCTCAAAAAAATAAAAATAAAAATAAATAAATTTTTTTTTTTAATTTCCAAAACGAAACAAAAGTGAGACAGGTGGCATTGTTTTACCTTTTGCAAACCTCCTGAATCTTGGGCTTAAGAGAAAACAGCTGGACTTTCATATCTGCTTCTGTATTCAATATGTTGCCATACTCCGTTTGCATTAAAGTATGTGAAGAAAATCCTAGGAGCTCACCTTATGAAAGGGTCCCTAAACCAGACTGTGAGAGGCACTGCACTACATCATACTACTTCATTTCTGACGCTCAAAACCGAAGTTCCTAAAACTCTGCTTACACAAAGTAGATGCTTAACATGTTTGCTGAATGAATAATTGAGCAAGGCTCACCAAAGCTGGGTGAGGGGAAAAAAGCTCAAGTCTTAAGGTCTAAAAGCAAGTTTGAGCTTTATCTGTGGATTTCAATTATCCAGAAGTGTCCTTGCCATGAGATGGAAGGGGAATAGGAAAGTCAGTAGAACTTTCTAGATGAGGGCTACTGGGAATGGTTGTGCAGGTTGCAGACTCTGCAAAAACATCTCAGATGGTGCCAACCCATGTTCTGGTCAGCATGCCTACGCCCTGGAGCAGGGCTGAAGAAGGGACCACTTTTCTGATTTGCACAATGCTGCTGGGTGTGCCAGCAGCTGCCAAGGCCTTACCCCATAGATGTGAGTCTCCCAAACACATCTGGGTGTGGCAAGGGACAGGCAAGTCCCAAATTCTTGGAGAGGGTGCCAGGAGACGCTGCAGAACCCCCTGGGCTGAGCCAGCAGATAGAGCTTCAGAGCCTGGACATGAATCCACATTTCAGACCCTCTGGGGTTTTTGTTTGTTTGTTTGTTTGTTTGTTTGTTTGTTTGTTTTGTTAAGACATGGTCCTGCTCTGTGGACTAGGCTGGAGTAGAGTAGCTCATTCTCAGCTCAATTCAACCACCGCCTCCCAGGTTCAAGTGTTTCCCCTGCCTCAGCCTCCCAAATAGCTGGTCTACAAACACGTGCCACCACGCCCAGCTAACTTTTGTATTTTAGTAGCAATGGGGTTTCACCATGTTGGCCAGGCTGGTCTCGAACTCCTGACCTCAAGTGATCCACCTGCCTCGGCATCCCAAAGTGCTGGGATTACAGACGCGAGCCACCATACCTGACCAAGATCTTCTTAAATAGCCTGGGCTACCTCTGGACCAACTACAGACCTAGCAAGTGAGGGCAGGCAACCACATGGGTTAGAACCCACTATAGGCACAGCCAGTGTATGCCCTGGAAAAGGACACCCAAGAAACAAGCAGCATGGCCTGCTGTTCATGGCTATATTGCAGTGGTTCTTAACATAGAGGCATTTTGTTCTCTGGGAACATTTGCCAATGTATGGAGACATGTTTGGTTGTCACAACCTCGGATGTGGGGCAGCAGGGAGGCTATTGGCATCCAGGGGATAAGAAACCGGGGATGCTGCTAACATCCTGCAAGGAACAGGACAGGCCCCTCCCCCCTGCAGCAAAAATTATCCAGCCCAAAATGTGAATATTGCTGAGGCTGAGAAACCCTAGTGCAATGAAAAGAATATGGGTTCTAATCTCAGAGGGACTGGGTTCAACTCCCAGCTGTGCCACTTTCTAATTCTGTACCTATAGACAGGTCACTTACTTTGCTTCCCTTTTCTGTGAAATGCAGAGAATAATACCTACACTGCAAGACTGTCATAGAGATCAAATGACGAGGCTATGCCTACACTTGCCAAATGAAGAAAGCAGCCCCGCCGACTCAACAAGCTGGTAGCAGTAGCAATAATCACAATAACCCATGCCCAGTGTCTGCCATCGGCTGGCACTCTGCTAGCTGCCGGGGGAATGACATCTGTCTCTATTTCCTTTCCGGAAGTTCACAGCCCAGCAGCCAAGCAAAAGTTCCACGATCGCAGCTATTTAAGTCAACATGCATGTGAACAGAGGATGGAATGTTCAAAAATAAGAGGGCTTATGGGTGGAAAAGTGGTTTTTTTTTCTCTCTCTCTCTTATTTCCAAAAAAAGAAATCTTTCATGTTATTTTTATGTTGTTTTTCCCATCAAAAGAAGAAAAGAGGGAGGAAAAGTGAACGCAACTTGTTTCCAAAAAAGCATGTAAATGATTGAATACAAACGTAAGTGCTCCTCATCTTAGGCCCTAATAGTGATCTTGATGTAAATCTAATTTTCACGTCTCAAATCATTTTCTAATGCATGATTGATATTTAGCAAAGGCAAATACTGGACCTTTGGGTAAAGTGAAGAACAGCCCCTTCATTCATCCGCTATGAGCATCTGCACTTTGCTCTTTTGTAAAGCTGGACCCACCTGCAGAACCCAAGTTCCCTCTAAGTGCCACCTGGTAGCAGGTCTGTGCAGTGAGTGGAAGCAATCAAAGAAGGCTTCCAAGTGGAAGCAAGGTTTGTGCCACATTTTTGAAAGCGGAGATTCATGAGAAGGAGGCAAGGCCACCTCAAGGCTGAAATGACACAAAGGCTCAGAGACAGCAGCTACAGGGAGGCCAGCCCTGGGGAGGCCTTCGAAGTCACCTTCTGAGCAAGCGTTCCCAGCAATACTCAGACCCCAGAACTCGCAGAGGGAAAAGTTGGTGGGTCAGGTAGAAATGAGTCACAAAGGGCCGGGTGCAGTGACTCATGCCTATAATCCCAGCACTTTGGGAGGCTGAGGCGGGTGGGTCACCTGAGGTCAGGAGTTCAAGACCAGCCTGGCCAACATGGAAAATCCTATCTCTACCAAAAATACAAAAATTAGCTGGGCGTGGTGGCACACACCTGTAATCCCAGCCATTCGGGAGGCTGAGGCAGAAGAACTGCTTGAACCCAGGAGGCGGAGGTTGTAGTCAGCAAAGATCATGCCACTGCACTTCAGCCTGGACAATAGAGTGAGACCCTGCCACAAAAAAAAAAAAAAAAAAAAAAAAAAAAAAAAGAAATGAGCCACAGAGTCGTAATCTCTGCAGTGTCCTTCAGAGGACACAAAGGCAGGGCCACTGCTGTCACCTCAGTCTCCTCAAGGCCCCTGCTTCTCAAAGCTGGGAGCCTCCTGTCCCACCCTCCTGGTCTCTGTGCCTGGCCCACGCTGGAGGCCCCCCACCTTGCTGACTCTCCACCCCCAGCAAGCCCTGGGCTCTCCTCTGTGCTCCCAAATCCCACACTCAGAAAGCTGGGGCATCCTGGGTAACTCACTCTCCCTCTCTGAGCCTTGGCTTCCTGGTTTTTTGGGTGAGGTTGACGACAGATTGACCTTCTAGGTCTGTTGGAGGAACCCCGAGATCCTAAGGAAAGTGAACCTGCCTGGTACCCACTGGTTCTTAAGGAAAGGTGCATGCGGCTCACCAGCTCCCCACTCCCATGCCCCCACCCCTTCCGGCTGCCTCTCCCACACTCAGAGGCCAAACACCACTACCTCCCTCACAACAAGCACTTTGGGGAGTCCCTGCCTTAAACACAAAGACAGAGGGACCCAGGGCTTTACAGCGTGTACAGATCAAGCTTTAATCAAGGTAGATGGGCGGATGAGCACGGTGGCTCACGTCTGTAATCCCAGCACTTTGCAAGGCCAAGGCGGGTGGATCGCTTGAAGACAGGAGTTCCAGACCTGCATGGACAGCATGGCAAAACCCTATCTCTGTTTTAAAAAATACAAAAATTAGCCGGGCATGGTGGTGTTTGCCTGTAATCCCAGCTACTCAGGAGGCTGAGGCAGGAGAATTGTTTGAAGCTAGGAGGCGGAGGTTGCAGTGAGCCAAGATTGCGCCCCAGTGTGGGTGACAGAGCGAGACTCTGTCTCGGAAAAAAAAAAAAACAGACGGAGGGAGCCTGACTTTAAACACCCCTCCCTCCTTGCTAAACCCACCCACAATCCCCCACATACATTCACACAAAGAATAACAATAATATCCATTGCTGTGTGTCTACTAAGTAGTGGGCTAAGCATTGCACACACCAGCACATCTGCCCTGCGAGGAAGGCACAGACATGCATGGAGATCAAAGTTTAGAAAAGGTGAGTTACTTGCCGAGGACTGGTGGCTGGCAGAGTTAGAGGCATGATGTCTGTTTCTTCTGCTAGACCACCTTTCTAACCTTCTCACCTGCCTGCAACCCTCCCCCACATGCACTTCAATCTCCCCTTCAGGGCAGCACTGGAGTTTGGCCCATCCATGCCCTGCCCACCCCCAATCTCCTTCTCCCATGTCCTCCTCTATTAGAAAGGCTAGAAAATGAACTATTCAGCTTTCCCCTATCCCTTGCAGTGAAGGGTCACCGTGCGGCCCAGGCGTGACCAGTGAAATCTAAGCAGGAGTCTGCTGGGAAGAGGCATCTGGGAAAGTTTATGACTTTCCCAATAAAAGTAAACAACCCCAGCTGGTGTGATGTACTGCTCCTTCCTCCTGCCTCGCCTATGGCCGCGATGCCTGGAGGTACAGCAGCCCCTTCCGGGAAAGATGAAAGTCAGCACTCCACGATGGGACAGGGAAGATGAAACGAGCCTGGGTCTCAATGCCATGGTTGAGTTTCTGCACCAGCTCTTGCCTGTCTATCTCCAAATTTCTTGTTTTGTGAGAAAAACAATCCCCTAATTATTTAAGCTGCTGGGGGCTGAGTTTTCTACTGCTTGCTGCTGAATGCACTTTTTTTTTTTTTTTTTTTTTTTTTCTGGAGACAGGGTGTCACTCTGCTACCCAGGCTGGAGTGCAGTGACATAATCACATCTCACCACAGCCTCTACCTCCCCAGGTTCAAGCAATCCTCCCACCTTAGCCTCCCGAGTAGCTGGGACCACAGGTGCATGCCACCACGCCCAGCTATTTTTGTTTTGGACCTTTTTTTTGGAGACACAGGGTTTTGCCACATTGCCTAGGCTGGTGTCGAACTTCTGGATTCAAGCAATCTGCCTGCCTTGGCCTCCCAAAGTGCTGGAGTTACAGGCTATGCCACCACACCTGGCCTGAATGCACTCTTAATACACTATTCAGATCCTAATCCTACACCCCAAACAAAACACACATACACCCCAAGTCCCACCTGAGCGCCACTGTGTAATACCATTGCCCCCATAACACTCTCCCACTCCCTACACCCTCAAGAACAACCCGCCCTGATGCCAGCATCCACTGTGTGCACCCACCCCTAATCCCAATGCTGACTGAAGCATTTATTCTATTATCCACTGCCCTTTTACAAGTCCTCTCCATTCAGGACGCAGTAGCCTCTTCCCTCGCCCTCTCCACTTCATAAACTGAGCTTCAGAAACCACTTCCACCACCATGCAATTAATTTGGGAAGAGAACTGACTTCTCCCGAAGGCCACTGAGAGTCTAGTCACACTTCTCCTTTCTGAGTTAGGACACATTTCTCTACCTGAGATCACACACCCCTCTCATAATGTAAAGAAATTCTGCTGTATGGGAAAAACACAGAAAACAAAACAACCACCCCCCTCCCAAAAAAAAATTGCCTTTGCCTTCTCTTTAAAAACTTCATTTCAAAACACTGGACCATGTGGATCATTTGGCAAACATGGTGTTAGGCAATGCCTCCAGGGGCCAAGAGAGACACTCAGGGAACATCCTCCATCCAGGGTGAGCTAACCAGGGTGAAGTGGCTGAGCCAGGCTTCCTCACTTAGATGGGTGCAAGAGAACTGGAGAAAGTGTCCAGACACTCAGACCCAGCGCCCTTCTAAGGCCCAGTCCCTCATAACTAACTAACAGCCTGCCCTGAAGACAGCATGAGTTGCCAATGCCCTCAGGTGGAACGGGTGAAAGGCTTGGAGCAGCCCCTCCCACCACTCTACAGCACAATGTCTCACCACCAGTCACTCTGCCCTTTGCATACAGATCCTGGCCTTCCATCTGTCTACAGAGCAATTTCATTACCTGTTACCCAGGGAGGAACCTACTCCATACACAGCTCCACACACTGCTGATGGAGAACTGGCCGCTGGGCGCAGACCCAGACCAGGAAGCCTTGAAGAGAGGGGAGGAAGACCGGAGCAGACCAGGGCAGACTTGCATGACCTTTGGCAAGGTACTTTGAAGGGATTATAAACCCCTTGATAGCTACTCAGGAGGCAAGATGAGACTGGGAGGGGACCTGGAGGGTCTACAGTAATCAGGGAGGAGCTGTGCAGTGGGAGGGAAAGGAAAAAGCCCAGAAAACCTTCAGGAACATCTCCCAAAGTTTGAAGTTCCTGGGGATTTATGACATACAAGAGACCAAAGGAGGATCTATGAGGTTGCACGTGGAAGGAAAGAAAAAAAAAATCCTGGGAGAGTTTTGTAGCATCACGAGCAAAGAAACGGAGGATTTGGACCGGGTATGGTGGTTCACGCCTGTAAGCCTAGCACTTCAGGAGGTCGAGGTGGGTGGATCACCTGAGGTCAGGAGTTCAAGACCAGCCTGGCCAACATGGTGAAACCCAGTCTCTACTAAAAATAAAAATTAGCCGGGCATGGTGGCAGGCGCCTGTAATCCCAGCTACTTGGGAGGCTGAGGCAGGAGAGTCGCCTGAACCCAGGAGGCAGAGGCCACAGTGAGCCAAGATTGCGCCACTGCACTCCAGCCTGGGTGACATGGCAAGATTCCGTCTCAAAAAAAAAAAAAAAGAGAGAGAGAGAAATGGAGGATTTGTGAGATTGATTGTAAGGAACAAAAGCATCATTTGATGGTGGGAGAAACGGAGGCAGTATCAAAGCGGCTAAGGAGGCAGTCACAGAGGTGGCTGGGCAGGGGCCATGAGGATTCTCTTGAGCTGGGACCGTCACACTTTGCTTAACCACAGCCCATGGTCAGAAACACTTTTCCTGCAGTGCCCCAATATCCACACGTAGAGGGTGACCTGTGTGCACACACGTGCGTTTCTACATATAAAAGAAATAAAATAGAGGAAATGGATTGGAGTTGGGGTTTGGGGTGTTGGTGGCAACTTCATCTGGCCCTTAAGGGGCAGGATGACTCCCCACGACATCAGGGTTCCACGTGCAAGAACACAAAGAACATGCTCAGAACACCCCGCCGGGCGCAGTGTCTGTGTCTTTGTTCCTGTGGGTCATGCAACTGTATCCGGGAGCCTAGGAGTCCTCCTGCCCGTGTGTCTGTGTATCTGTCACTGTTTGCCCCTGTAGGCCACGGAGAAAGAAACACAAACTCCTAGTGTGAACGTTTTCACAGTTCTTTCTTCATATGTCTGGGGCCCTCTGTGTCATGGGGCTAAGCGGAGCCTGGGCAGAATTCTGGCTTTGCTCTGGAATCAGAAAACCTTAGAACGAAAAACACCTTGGAAACACCTTGACCCAAATACCCCCTTTTAGAAATGGAGAAAAGATGATACATATCATGGAAGAGCAGAGAAGCTTTGAGGATGGAGAAAAATATCTAGAATTGTGCAGGAACGTTTTTACACTGTTGGTGGGACTGTAAACTAGTTTAGCCATTGTGGAAGACAGTGTGGCGATTCCTCAAGGATCTAGAACCAGAAATACCATTTGACCCAGCCATCCCATTACTGGATATATACCCAAAGGATTATAAATCATGCTGCTATAAAGACACATGCACACGTATGTTTATTGCAGCACTATTTACAATAACAAAGACTTGGAACCAACCCAAATGTCCATCAATGATAGACTGGATTAAGAAAATGTGGCACATATACACCATGGAATACTATGCAGTCATAAAAAAGGATGAGTTCATATCCTTTGTAGTGACATGGATGAAGCTGGAAACCATCATTCTGAGCAAACTATCGCAAGGACAGAAAACCAAACACCGCATGTTCTCACTCATAGGTGGGAATTGAACAATAAGAACACTTGGACTCAGGGTGGGGGACATCACACACCGGGTCCTGTCGTGGGGTGGGGGGATGGGGGAGGGATAGCATTAGGAGATATACCTAATGTGAATGACGAGTTATCAGGTGCAGCACACCAACATGGCACATGTATACATATGTAACAAACCTGCACTTTGTGCACATGTACCCTAGAACTTAAAGTATAATAAGAAAAAAAACCCTGGAATTGTGTCTTCCAACACAGCAGCCACTAGCCACCTATGGTTGCTGAGCACTTAAAATTGCTTAGTCCAGACTGAGATGTACTATAAGTACAAAATACACCCCAGACTTCGAAGACTTTGTATGAAAAAAGTATGTAAAATTGCTCGATAATTTTTACATTGATTGCATGTTGAAATGATAATATTTTCGATCTATTAGGTTAAAATATGTTATTGAAATTAATTTTACTCTTTAATTATGACTACCAGAGAATGTCATCTTATGTATGCAGCTGTCATTTCCGGCACTTTCTATCTCTATGGGACACACTGACCGAGAGTCTTGCGTCAGACATTTAACGTCTCTGAGTCTCGATTTCACCAGGCATAAAATGGGTGTCATGATGCTTATCTCTTAGAGTTGTTGTGAGGATTAATTGAGAAACCATGTGAAAGAGCCTTTAAATCTTAAGAAGCTGTTCAGATAAAGAGGTGGATATGGTGGTGATGATGGTGATGGTGGTGGTGGTGGTGGTGGTGGTGACGGTGGTTTCAACTCAGATATTGGCCAAGAGGGAAGGGGTGAAAGGATAAAGGATTTAATAGTTTGACCTTCAGGAAAATACCCATAGGGGCCAGCCATATGCATGTGGTCACCCACGCACTCTAATTTTGGTGCTGGAGAAACAATGACCATTCCCAAACTCATAGAACCATTACCCAGACTAAGCCTTTCAAAAGCCCAAGTCACCATGTTCTTGCTCAGCAACCATACCACACCCTCCTCTGCCTCTGCAGGTCCCTAGTCACCCCTCCAGCCTCCTCTGACACAGGAGGCTGTCTCCTCTCAGGGTAGCATGAAGCCCTTCTCCCCAGGGCACCCTTCCTTACGAGGACAACTCCACATCTGAGTGGAATTTCCCAACAATGCTTTTTCTCTGTTCTTTGCCAGAGGCCCAGGGTCCCAGAGGGCTCCAGAAAGAAGGAGATAGCCCCAAATCTGGCCTGAGGGGACCAGCCCCTTCCTGGGACCATCACCCAGGGCAATCCCTGTTGCAATGGTGGTCTCGTAACAACTGCTTACAAACCCGGTTAGGCAAGCTGCTTTTGCGTGATGGGGCTATCTTGAGTAAACAGCATCCTCTGTCCCCTGCCGGTCACTTGCTCAAGACATTGCTGGACATTGCATTACAGCCACTGACACACGGAGTTTTGAAAATGAAAACAGGCCCTCTGGCTTATGATCAGATAGCATTTAACTCATTTATGATTGCACCAAGTTTTCCCAAGACCCAAGGGCCACAGAACGGATATTGTCACAAATGCAGACAGAAGATGCTGAGGACAGTTGGAGCCTCGGGTCACCTACAAAATGAGGCTTCCAAAGGCCAACAGGCAGGTGAGTTCTGCGTCACCTTGGCCTCAGTTACCCACACATGGGCGTCTGGGGCTATGTAGCTTCTTAGGCTCACCTGAGACACAGGTTCCACCCCCAGGGGGTTGGGAGAGTTAGTGTTGTTCCATTTCATCCATTTTACCCCTTATTCTGGCTACCTTTCCTGCTGATACAGATCGGGAATTGAAAGGGTGGATAAGGTCTATTTCTGGTATCTATTACTCTGTAACAAACCCAAACATACTGGCTCAAAATGACAATTTCTTATTTCTCACAATTCTGCTGGTTGGCCAGACAGTTCTTCTGCTGATTTTGCCTGGTCTCACTCACATGGCTGTACTTGCTGGGTGGTCCGTGCAAGTGACTTTGGTCAGAAAGTGAAAGATGGCCTCACTCATGAGTCCGGTGCTGGCTATTGGCTGGGCACCTCGGTTCTCCTCCACATGGTCTCTCATCCTCCAGACTGCTAAATGCCTCCCTTACGTAGTGGTCTCAGGAGAGCCTTCCAAAAAGTTGAAAGTCACAAAACCTGCTGGTCAGAGCAACTCATGAGACCAGCACAGGATCAAGAAGAAGGAAACAGGCTCTGCCTCTTGATAGGAATTGCCAAAAAAACACATTTTTCAAGCTACTACAAGGCAAAAGAGTATAAATGGCTCCATGGAAAACTTCCCAGCATAGAAAATAATCTGGTAAAGTTATATTTTCTGAATCAACAATCCACAGTTCCAGACTGACAAAGGTCTTCCCTCCGATTCATGAATGTGTGGACAAAGGTGAACCAACAGGCTCATACCAAGTTATATATTGAGTGCTGCATTTCTCAGCCTTGGCTGAACATTAAAGTTACTTGAGGAGTATGTCCAAATCCCACGTCCCTGCTAAATAAGAATTTTGATTGGGATGGGGAAGTGGGAGGGGATTAGGCCTAGTAATCTGCATTTTCAAAGGTTCTCCCAGTGACTCTGATCCACAACCAAGATGAATAACTGCAGGATTAGCAAACAAGCTTTATAGGAAATAAGGTCAAGGCAGGATATCTAGAAATATGGGTCACAAGCCTATCTATCTTTTACAGATAGGCTCCTCTTAAATCCAGTCTAACAGATCATTGTTGAAGCTATCAGACTCTAACACTGGGGTCTGGACATAAACTAGACGCACACGCTGCTCTCAAATTATAGATGATACTCACCACGGGCCAAACCTTGTTCTGTGGACTTTCTATGCGTGAACTCTTTCAATCTCCACAGCTCCATGAGGTGGATACTATCATAAGCCCCATTTTACAAATAGGAAAACTGAGGCTCAGAAAGATTACATGATTTTTCCTAAGTCACACAGCTAATAAGGTGATAGGGTTGAAACTGAAACCCACCTGGCTTCAGAGTCCATGCTGTTAGCCATTGAACATGTGCCTCACTGAGAGCACGCTGTCCAGGGTTAGGAAGTCGACAACCCACGTCAGACTATGAGCATTCTGAGGGGGGAAAGGAAGGGGCCGGGAGGAGGGCTGTCTGTTTTCTTGGCTCATTGGCTGTTCTCAAAGCAGTGTTTCTCCACTTTGTTTGCACATTAGAATCACCTGGAGAGCTTTTTAAAAATAGGAATGACCCATCTGCAAAGATTGTATTAACTTGCTTTGGGTGGGGTCGAGTCATGGAAGGTTTTTAAAAGCTTCCTAGGAAATTCTAGTGCACAGCCAGAGGTGAGATCATAGGCTCCACCGTTGGGCAGGAATTTCTCATTCTCAGCAGGGAGGAGGATGGTGGCCTCAGTATTGGGAGCATCTGTGACCACTATACCCCACGAACTTCCTAGAAATCAAACAAGCTCAAGCCAAAAGGAACCTCCTGTATCACCTGGACCAGATATTCCCAATCCTGGTTATACACTGGCAACACCTGGGTAGCTTATAAAATGCCCCACCCCAGATATTCTGTTTAAGTGGTTCTGGGATGGAGCGGGGTCATCAGCATCTCTTATATCCATCTTCTCAGGTTGATTCTTTTTTTTTTTTTTTTTTTTTTTTCCAGACAGGGTCTCACTCTGTTGCCCAAGCTAGAGTACAGTGGTACAGTCATGGCTCACTGCAGCCTTGGCCTCCTGGGCTCAAGCGATCTTCCCACCTCAGCCTCCCAAGTAGCTGGGGCTACAGGCGAGTACCACCACACCTGGCTAATTTTTGTATTTTTTTGCAGAGACAAGATTTTCCCATGTTACCCAGGCTGATCTCAAACTCCTACACTCAAGTGATCCGCCCACCTCGGCCTCCTAAGGTGCTGGGATTACGGGTGTGAGCCACCACACCTGGCCCGGATTGATTCTAATGTGTATCCAATTTGGGAACTACTGATGTAGTCCCGGACTCTCAGTTTACAGATGAAGAAAATGAGGCTCAGAGAGGATCAGTGACTTGCCCAAAGTTACACAGCATGCTTGCTCCAGAGGCAGGGCTAGAGCCCAAAGCTCCTGGCCAGGGCTGTTTCCATGCTGCAACCCCTATGGTTTGCAAAATTATTTCACATGTATTACCTCGTTGGTCTATACCTTACCAGACTGCATTGCTTCCTGCCTCCATCCTCTCATTTCACAGAAGATGAGATGGGGCACAAAGAAGTGACCTGCCCAAAGCAACAGTGGCAGGAGCCAGAAAAGAACTCAGGTCTCCTGACTGCAGATCATGAGTATGGCCTCACCCAACAATGGCCAGTCATCTGCTTGCCAAGTTCCAGCATCTGAGGTTTTCCTGAGCCTCAACACCAGGAGCTGAAGGTTTGGATGCCTCCTGAGGCCAGGCTGTGCAGAAATCTCACAGCGGACAGTTGCCTGGTGCCCTGGAAGTTCTACTCACCAATAATCCCTTACCCACTGTTTTGAACATACTGAGATTTCCTGTTTACAACACATTTGCATCTATTATCTCCAATGGTGTGTTAATGACAATCCCCATTTTACCAAAGGGCAGACAGAAGCTCAGAGAGCTTTGAGAACATTGCCCCAGGACCAAAGCTAGGCCTAGAACCAGAATCAGGTCTTTGGACTCTAAGGCCAGCCCCTGGAGCCTGGGGACTGGGACCTGCCTGCTCTGTGAAAGTTTCCCACACCCTGCCTGAACTGATGGCCAGAAGAGCTTAACCCAGAGATTGGGGCAGGGTGGTGCGTGTGTGTGCAGGGTAGTGCCCCAGTTTGATCAGCTCTGGTTTCCAGTTACCTGTTGCCAAAAAACAAATATTTCCCAAAGTGGTAGGTGCAGGAAACAGGCCTCACTTCTTACTGAAGGTAAAGCCCAAAGTAGGCAAGCCATTTCTACCTTCCTCCCTTTTTCTCATCTAACCATTTGAGGATGACAGTGATTAAATGCCTGCTTTCTGGCCAAGCACAGTGGCTCACGCCTGTCATCCTCAGTTTGGGAGGTCGAGGCAGAAGGATCATTGGAGGATAGGAGTTTGAGACCAGCCTGGGCAATATAGTGAGATCCCCATCTCTACAAAAATAAAAATAAAAAATAAGACCGGGTGCCGTGGCTCATGCCTATAATCCTAGTACTTTGGGAGGCTGAGGCAGGCAGATCACTTGAGGTCAGGAGTTCAAGACTAGCATGGCCAACGTGGGGAAACCCTGTCTCTACTAAAAATATAAAAAAATTAGCCAGGTGTGGTGGCACATGTTTGTAATTCCGGCTACTCAGGAGGCTGAGGCAGGAGAATCGCTTGAACCCAGGAAGCCGCAGTTGCAGTGAGCCGAAATCACGCCACTGCACTCCAGCCTGGGTGACGAGTGAGACGCTGTCTTAAAAATAAATAAATAAATAATAAATAATAAATAAAAGCCTACTTTCTCCTTGTCTACACCTTCTGACAGTCACTAGACATAGGGAGCTGGGCCTTGAGGAAGGGCCCAGGGTGACCTGTCATTTATTTTACTTACCAAGCACTGATACAACTCGCTGCTCCAAGTGCTCTGAAACATTCATTAACTCATTTCAATTTTCACAATAGCCCTATGGGAGAGGGGAGGGCACTGCTCCTCTCCACACTCTAGAGATTAGGAAATAAAATACAGACAGGTTAACTGTCTTGCTCAATGTTACACAACTATGAAGAGGCAAAGCCGGGATTTGAACCTACGCAGTCTGGCTCCAGAATCCACGTTCTTGACCACTGTGGTTTACAGGGCAGTATTTGCCCGAATGTCTGGTGCTAGACCAGTCTCACCAGGAAGACTCCTAAACACGGTGCAAAGTGACACCTCATGCTCGACTGGCTCTTAAATCCAGATGAAGGAGTGTAAAAGACTAACCATTTCCTGGGGTTGTCATGGTGCGTTCAAGTCCACATGGACGCCCATTTCAGGACCTCACCACGACCTTCCACCTTCCTCCTTGCATTCGCTGCTATGATTAGACTCTATGCACCACCTGCATCCACCCTGGCAGCTGGTATTGTAATCCCCCATTGTACAGGTGAAAACACTGGGGCTTGGGGAGGGCGTAAGCTAATAAGTGGCAGAGCTTGGAAGTCAATCCCCTGCTTCTGCTCATCGCATCATTTGAATCTTTCCAAGACCCCTCAGGAGGGATTCTGCAGGAATTGTGGCCACTATTCCGGGAAACTGAAGGTTTGATTCATGTTATCAGTATGAGAGTCCAGGCCTCTTAACTTCTGAGCCAATTCTCTTCCACCTCCTGCTTCCACCATTTGTCCATGTCCGTTGCCACCATTCCAACATCTCGGTTCCTGGAATGGAGGGACACATATAACTGCTGAAATCTGCTCAGTGTAGACTCTAGCGTCTACAAATGGCCCGATGAACTCTCAACCCAAAGGAGAGAAGCCAAGTCTTGCCCAGCAGCTATTTTAGGGCCTGAGAGCTCCCCTGCCCCTCTCAGGATGTCAGGATGTCGGGATGTCGCGATGTCCGCAGAGCCAGTTTTATCCTCCCATGGGTGCGTGGTGGGACCAGTCACCGAGGGAGGCAGCACCTGGGTGCAGGTGGGCCATGTTCTGATGGAGCTGGTGGATAGCAACGCCAGCCACAGAGAGCTCGGTAATGATGGGAGCCAGCATGGGCGAGCACTCACTAGATGCCAGGCATCGCTCTACGTGCCTCAAGCCCCACAACCACCTGGGCTGTGGGCTCTACGGGGCCCTCAGAGCTTCGCTGCCCTCGGAAGTGATGGGATCTGAGGAACACCTATCACCTAGATTGGCAGGGCACTGGGCCATGGCCTTAGGGTCTGCTGGGGTCCAACCATAGCCCTGGGATCCTGGGTCCTGCCCTCTGTACCCTTTCCCAATCTCCATTTTGCAATCCATCAGGCTGACCCAGTAAACATCTCTAGCCCAAAGAGAACCCATCTTCCTGACCCTTTTCTATGTGTTTCGAAAAAGAGCCCAGGGGTGTGGGGGAGGGAGGGGGCCTCAGGTATCTGATGGGAGGCTGGGAGAAAGCCACCGAGTTCTGGTGGGCTGCCTGAGTGCCAGCCACATTACCCAAGCTTCCTTACCAGTACCGAACGAAGCAAACAGAATCCCTGGAGAGGAAACTAGAAAGCGGTCTTCTCCATGGCTTATCTGTTGGGGGATAGAAGGGCGCAGGAGGGAAGGGAAACTATAGGTCAAAGTTCAGAGAAATATTTTCCAACTGCCTCAGGCTGGCTGTGCAAAATTAGACAGCTCACTAAACATCTCTGAGGGAGTTCTCTCTTTTGTAAAATGGTAGAACACCTGGCCCCCTCCCTGTTTCATAGGATTAATGCCACACTGCTCTCATGTTATTTCAACAAGAGCTCCATGAAGTGTAGAGGGAATATTATATCTTCTTTACGGTTGAGGAAACTAAGGCACGGAGAGGTTTATTCCTTCCACCAAGTATTTTAGAAGGATTCACCAGGTACGCAGGGTTTGGGAACACTTTGTGTGAGCCCAGAAAAAGGGCTGGAGGCACCAGGTAGAGAAACCAGTGGGAGGAGACCCAGCCTCTAAAGTGAATGCCTTCCAGCAATGGCAGGTCCCAATGCCTGCCGGCACTGATACAGCTCAAGCTGCTCTGAGCGCTCTGAAACATTCAGGAACCCATTCAGTTTTCACAATAGCCCCCATGAGAGGGGCACTCCTACCTTCCCTACTTTAAAGATGAGGAAATTAAATACAGAGGGATGGGGCCTGATAGCTAATATCTGGTCCTTTGTGAGTGCTTAATAAATGCTTGTTGCATGAACGAATAAATGAATGAATGAATTGCAACAAGGGGAAGTGCAGGAAGGGCATTCTAGTAAAGGAAACTGAGTCAGTGTAAGTGTGGAGATGGGAAAGCCACAGCCTGCCTGAGTAGAGCTCTCCCCTCCCCCATCCCTGGGACACCATGTGCTGCTGCCTTAAAAAGGCAGGCGAACATTTGGGTTGGTTCCAAGGCTTTGCTACTGTGAACAGTGCCACAATAAACATACGTGTGCATGTGTCTTTATAGCAGCATGATTTATAATCCTTTGGGTATATACCCAGTAATGGGATGGCTGGGTCACATGGTATTTCTAGTTCTAGATCCTTGAGGAATCGCCACACTGTCTTCCACAACGGTTGAAGTAGTTTACAGTCCCACCAACAGTGTAAAACTGTTCCTATTTCTCCACATCCTCTCCAGCACCTGTTGTTTCCTGACTTTTTAATGATTGCCATTCTAACTGGTATGAGATGGTATCTCATTGTGGTTTTGATTTGCATTTCTCTGATGGCCAGTGATGATGAGCATTTTTTCATGTGTCTGTTGGCTGGCTGTATGAATGTCTTCTTTTGAGAAGTGTCTGTTCATATCCTTTGCCCACTTTTTGATAGGGTTGTTTGTTTTTTTTTTCTTGTAAATTTGTTTGAGTTCTTTATAGGTTCTGGATATTAGCCCTTTGTCAGATGGGTAGATTGCAAAAATTTTCTCCCATTCTGTAGGTTGCCTGTTCACTCTGATGGTAGTTTCTTTTGCTGTGCAGAAGCTCTTTAGTTTAATTAGATCCCATTTGTCAATTTTGGCTTTTTTGCCATTGTTTTGGTGTTTTAGACATGAAGTCCTTGTCCATGCCTATGTCCTGAATGGTATTGCCTAGGTTTTCTTCTAGGGTTTTTATGGTATTAGGTCTAACATTTGAGTCTCTAATCCATCTTGAATTAATTTTTGTGTACAGTGTAAGGAAGGGATCCAGTTTCAGCTTTCTACTTATGGCTAGCCAGTTTTCCCAGCACCATTTGTTAAATAGGGAATCCTTTCCCCATCTCTTGTTTTTGTCAGGTTTGTCAAAGATCAGATGGTTGTAGATGTGTGGTATTATTTCTAAGGGCTCTGTTCTGTTCCATTGGTCTATATCTCTGGACTGACACGCCCTGCAAACAAGGATGATAGATATTTCATTGACAAGCAGTGTAAGAAAAGGCTGTGGATCCCAGAGGCTTACTCCTTTCTACCTTCTGAGATGTGGCTGGAACTATGGCAGACACTGGAGGACTCTGTCTCTCTAGTTTGAGGCGAACTCCTGCTCTCCTTCCTCTTGAATGAGACACTTTTGTCTATTTCTGCAAATCCCCTCTGGACTCTGGGGTCAAATCTTGAGGGAGTAAGTGAAAGGAAATGTTAGGCATGCAACTTTCTGCTGGTTGTTCTGCTACATCCATCCCCTGAGACTACAAATACAAAAGAGCACATTATCCATTAGACACCTTGGAAAGAAAATGGAAGAATGAAAGATAAATATCTCAAAAAAAAAAAAAAAAAAAAAAAAAAGGCAGGCGACCCCACCTAAGAAAAAGGCAAGGAGCTGGTTCAGGACCTGTGCAGGGGAGAGGAAGTGGCAATGCTCGGTTCATCACCCTCCCCTTTCCCGTGCCAACCCCCTTCTTTGGATGAGAAGATAAAAGATATCTAGAATTTCTCGATATTGGCCTAAGATCTTCTATGAGCCTGGTATAAGGGGCTTTACATGTCTATTTCATTACCTCTCTTTCTAACACTTCATTCAGGTTGGTGGGACATTTTAAAATCATCGTCATTATTATTACAAAAGTAATACACATGTGCTATTTTTTTTAATTTTTTTTTTTTTTTTTTGAGACAGAGTCTTGCTCTGTCACCCAGGCTGGAGTGCAGTGGCACTATCTTGGCTCACTGCAACCTCCACCTCCAGATTCAAGCCATTCTCCTGCCTCAGCCTCCCGAGTAGCTGGGATTACAGGCATCATGCCAGGCTAATTTTTGTATTTTTTGTAGAAACAGGATTTCGCCACATTGGCCAGGTTGGTCTTGAACTCCTGAACTCAAGTAATCTGCCAGACTCAGCCTCCCAAAGTGCTGGGATTACAGGCGTGAGCCACTGCACCTAGCCGCTTAAAATTCTAATAAAGGCCAGGCTCAGTGGCTTACACCAGTAATCCCAGCATTTGGGGAGGCCACTGCGGAAGGATCGCTTCAGCCCAGGAGTTTGCAACCAGCCTGGGCAACATAGCAAGACCCTGTCTCTACAAAAAAAAAGAAAAGTTAATTCTAATAGTGGAATACAGGGAAAGCACCATGCGAAAGCCAACACAACCTCAGCCTGGTGACCAAGGCAGCAGGAAGAAATGTGGGTCCCAGAGGGGCCTGCTTCTCTTCACACCTGCCTCCCTGACAGGGGTCCCCATCTCCCCAGCACCAGCCCCCACCCTCCCAGCCCGAGGAAGTCCAGAGTGGAACAGAATGGTCCATACATTCTTCACAGATGTCACATCCATCCCACAGCAGCATCTCACAACTGATGGTATGTTATATTTGACGACATAGGGTAGCCCACTGCAGTGGCAATTTGCCTAAACAGGGACCAAGATCCTGAGTTCTAGCCCCACAGCTCTGCCAAAACCTTACTGAGTGACCTCAGGCCAGTCTCTGAATCTTTCAAGCTCTACAGCATCCTTACCAGCAGAATGTTCATTCTAATAAGTCTTCCCAAACTAACTTCAGATGAAGTTAGTGTGATTTTAATTGTGGGCTACAACCAAGCTGTAAGCAGTTATTAATTTTATAAAGTAATCCCAGGATGGTACCATTGCACTCCAGCCTGGGCAACAAAAGCAAAACTCCGTCTCAAAAAAAAAAAGAAAGAAAGAAAGTAATCCCAGGACAATATTGAGCAAATAGCCTCCAGTGCATCCTGTGAAATAGTGATGGAGGAGGGCATTTCTGTATTCCAGGACTTCTTGGGATTTCAGAATGGGTTTATATGATTTTTTGGGTAGTTTTATTTATTCTATCAGCCATTTAAACAAATGTTTATTGCTGCATTTTTTTCTAGTGTATCATTGTTTTACTGCCCTTGTAGTACTGAAATTTAGTTGGAAGAATAAAAGGTTTACCAACCCCATCAAAAAGTGGGCAAAGGATATGAACAGACACTTCGCAAAAGAAGACATGCATACAGCCAACAGACACATAAAAAAATGCTCATCATCACTCGCCATCAGAGAAATGCAAATCAAAACCACAATGAGATACCATCTCACACCAGTTAGAATGGCGATCATTAAAAAGTCAGGAAACAACAGGTGCTGGAGAGGATGTGGAGAAATAGGAACACTTTTACACTGTTGGTGGGACTGTAAACTAGTTCAACCATTGTGGAAGACAAGTGTGGCGATTCCTCAAGGATCTAGAACCAGAAATACCATTTGACCCAGCGATCCCATTACTGGGTATATACCCAAAGGATTATAAATCATGCTGCTATAAAGACACATGCACATGTATGTTTATTGCAGCACTATTTACAATAGCAAAGACTTGGAATCAACCCAAATGTCCATCAGTGACAGACTGGATTAAGAAAATGTGGCACATATACACCATGGAATACTATGCAGCCATAAAAAAGGATGAGTTCATGTCCTTTGTAGGGACATGGATGCAACTGGAAACCATCATTCTCAGCAAACTATCGCAAGAACAGAAAACCAAACACCGCATGTTCTCACTCATAGGTGGGAACTGAAAACGAGATCACTTGGACACAGGAAGGGGAACATCACACACCAGCGCCTATTGTGGGGAGGGGGGAGCAGGGTGGGATAGCATTAGGATATATACCTAATGTAAATGATGAGTTAATGGGTACAGCACACCAACATGGCACATGTATACATATGTGACAAATCTGCACATTGTGCACATGTACCCTAGAACTTAAATAAAAAAAAAAAGTTTGATTCTGAGTATGTTATGTTTGAGGATTCTCTAAGGTGTCCAAGTGAAGCTGTCAAGACAGGTTGCTAGAGTTTGAATGCCTGCCAAGGCAACTTAACTCTCTGTGCTTCGATTTACTTAACTGAAATACAGGTGTACATACCATTAGTACCTACTACATAGGGTTAAGAATGAATTCACTTGGCCGGGTGTGGTAGCTCATGTCTGTAATCCCAGCAGTATGGGGGACCGAGGTGGGTGGATCACTTGAGGTCAGGAGTTTGAGACCAGCCTGGACAACATGGTGAAACCCCGTCTCTACTAAAAACACAAAAATTAGCCAGGCATGGTGGCACATGCCTGTAATCCCAGCTACTCGGGAGGCTGAGGCAGGAGAATCACTTGAACCCTGGGAGGCAGAGGTTGCAGTGAGCCGAGATTGAGCCACTGCACTCCAGTCTGGGCGACAGAGTAAGATTCCATCTCAAAAAAAAAAAAAAAATTGATTGACTTAATACAATGATTCTCAGCAATGACTGCACATTTGAATCACCTGGGGAAATTTTAAGTAATTCCAATGTTCAGGCTTTGACTCCACAAATTTTGACATCTCCGATATCAAGTGGAACCTGGACATTCGTATTTTTTACCTACATGATTCAAATATGCAACGAGGGCTGAGAACCACTGAACCAACTCTGTAAAGCACACAGCACGGTGAGCCCACACAGTAAACACACAATGAGGGTTAGCTGTTGATCTGGGCGTCACACTAGGTCAGCTGGAACCCCGGCTGTCAAAGAAAAATGTTAGACTCCCCAAGTTGTAGATGAGGAAAACCAGGGCTCAGAGAGGCTGGCTGACTCGCCTGGGATCACACAGCAAAGAAGTGCCAGGTTCTGGCTCCAGAGTCATGGCATGGTAGTGCTTCTCTGATTGGCAGAACATGCAGCCTGCTCTCAGCAATCTGCAGAGCCTTCCAGCTCTGACACGGCCAGACAGCATTTCCCACTGGATCTCCACACATCGGCAAACCATGAAATCATTTTGGTCATTTATGAGTAGCCATTTCTTACATGAAATAGAAAGGAAAGAAAATATCAGGCTGCATCACAAGATCACAGCAGTCACTCTACCAAAGGAGAAGACTCAGGCCCAGAGAAAAAAAAGAGACACTCCCAGGTCACATGACAAATTAGAATCTGAGTCAGGATTGTTTGTTCATCCTTTCAACAACCATTTATTGGCTGGGCGCGGTGGCTCACATCTGCAATCGCAGAAGTTTGGGAGGCTAAGGTGACGAATTGCCTGAGCTCAGGAGTTTGAGACCAGCCTGGCCAACATGGTAAACCCCATCTCTACTAAAAATACAAAAATTCGCCAGGTGTGGTGATGCGTGCCTGTAGTCCCAGCTACTTGGGAAGCTGAGGCAGGAGAGTCACTGGAACCTGAGAGGCAGAGGTTGCAGTGAGTTGAGATAGCACCTCTGCATTCTAGCCTGGGCAACATAGCAAGACTCTGTCTGAAAAAAAGAACAAACTTTGATTGCACACCTACTATTGTGCCAGGCGTCATGCCAGGCATCCCGGAGCCTTTGATTTACATAAACCAATATTCATCAATAAAAATTAGCACAAAATAACTAAGTTTGCCTAAAAATACATAAAGTATAAAACATTGTAAACATTTATAAAATAATACTTTTGTCCTCTTCATAGATCAGTCCACTGATCCTTCCAGGCAGGACTTGGAACCAGGAGTGACATGATCTGATTTCTGTCTTCAAAGATTGCTTTGCCTGCTGTGTGGCTTATCTAGGAGGTGAGGATGGGAGTTGGGACCCCCATTAGAAGGCACTGTAGCAGTCTAGATGGATGTGAAAGACATCTGGGGCTAGGCTGGCACTGTAAAATGCCATCTGCAGCTTTGTGAATGGCATTGAGCTTTATTTATTTATTTATTTATTTATACACACACACACATATATTTATATATATTGTGTATATACACACACACACACACACAAATACATAAAGAGAGACAGAGAGAGAAACAGAGATAGAGAGAGGGGTTGAGGGCTATATTCTGAAAGTGGTTCAAATGGTGGATGCGAGAGAGGTAAGTCCAGGACAGCTCTTTGGTTTGGGGCTTGAGCCCCTGGGTGGCATTAACTGGAAAAGGGAACACAGGAAAGGAAGCAGGTTGGTGCAGGAAGACCCAAAGTTTGGTTCTGATTATGTCATGCTTGAGGAGTATCTAAGATGTCCAAGTGAAGCTGTCAAGACAAGAGTGTTGGGAGTCATCCCATGTATAGACGATATTTAAAACCAAGAAAGTGGATTGGATCATCGGAGGACATTATGCAAACACAGAAGAAAAGGGGCTCAGGACTGAGCCCTGGAGCACTGCAACATGAAGGCAGAAAGGGGAGGAGGACCCGGCAAAGGTGATAGAGAAAAAAGACATCAGTAACAAGGTAGGGGAAAAACAGAATTGTGTCCTGGAAGCCACAGGGAAAAAAAACGTCCCCAGACAACAGACAAACCAAGCGCTACCAAGACCTTGACCTGTGCCTCTTTTTCTGAACAATATTGCTTCTGAGTCCACTTGAAAATGCTACTGAGTCCCTTTGATTCTAAGGTGTGTGATTTGTTTTTGAACTCTAACATTGCTGAAATCAGGGTACCATGTACAATCAATATTTGTCCCCACCACACACACCAACCTTGCCAAAAAATAAATAAAGGCTGTTAACAAATCAATATGGCATCCTACAACTGATCAGCAGGGAGATATGTTGTCATGATGAGGAGGAGAGATCAGGCACCAAAAGAGAGACCAGAAGGAAGGTAGCATTTATTTAGCATCTCTTGGAGACTGAGAATTACCATGCTTAAAGCTTCACGTTTTGCCTCATGTAACAGCTGGAGAGAGGAAGACACTTACAAAGGAAGGAGAACCATTTTCCAGTCTAGCATGATAAAGGAGCTTGTAGTGTCTTATCCTCAAAAAGCAACAGGCTCTCCAGCTCTAAAAGAGGAGAAAGCCAAGTTCATTTTGGTTTGCGCATCCCTCATCCTCATCCCCTTGAAACACCGCCAAAGCGATGACGATTTCAGTCAACACAGAGCTTTCTCAAAACTTGTAAAAATTTTTTAACAGGTGTAAACACAGCAAGTGTTTCCTGAAGTCAAAGATGCTTACAAAAAGCCAGGGAACAAATTAAAAAGCAGTTAGCAGATACAGCACTTGGTTTTGTGAGACTGGGCTTGGAGGTGCTGTCCAAAGTTGGGCTCATTTCTGCTTCACTGACCAGGCATCATGACTTGCTTTTGAACCGAGCTTGTTCAAATCTCAAGTCCACTGTCTTTGAATAAAAGACCCGATGAGCTTTGTGTAATGAGGGGAGAGATACCACAAAATAAGCCAGATTTGTGCTGCTAATTTGTAGTTGCTGATCCACTGTAAAATACCATCAACAGCTTTGTAAATGGCACTGATATTTGGTTTTCTTCTTTTTTTTTAAGTCTCAACATGAGACAGTATGTTGATAGATGAAAGTTAGGTAGATAGGTAGGTACATGATTGATAGATTGCTAGAGAGATTACTCAATTGATGGAAAGAAAGAAAATAGAAATATAGATGACAGCTGGGCACGGTGGCTCACGTCTGCAATCCCAGCACTTTGGGAGGTCAAGGCAGGCAGATCACCTGAGGTCAGGAGTTCAAGACCAGCCTGGCCAACATGGCAAAACCCTGCCTCTACTAAAAATACAAAAAAAAAAAAAGAAATCAACTGGGCGTGGTGGCGGGTGCCTGTAATCCCAGCTACTCAGGAGACTGAGACAGGAGAATCACTTGAACCCAGAAGACAGAGGTTTCAGTGAGCCGAGATCATGCCACTGCACTCCAGCCTGGGCAACAAGAGCTGACTCCGTCTCAAAGAAAATAGAAGATAGATAGATAGATAGATAGATAGATAGATAGATAGATAGATAGATAGATAGATAGAGATACATAGATAGATAGACAGACAGACAGACTCTAATCCTGATAGGACTTTATAGGTGTGTTCAATTCCAACCATAGGGAATGGGAAATAGAACCCAAACCTTTATTTCCTGCAGAGCCAGAAGAGAAGGTAAAGCCAGCCTCCCCGTCTCTGGATCAAATACGGTACCTGACAAAGACACATCCTTGGCAGTTTTCTTTTCTCTATTTCCAGGGGGCGGCATTTTCCTCCTTGCCTGGGAGGTGCACCTTTTGATCATTATCAAGCCATCTGTCAGCACCATTCTAGCTGGCCCTGGCTTTCTCCTCCCGGAGGCCCCATCTCTCCCTCTGTAGCCACACCAAGATCATCCTAGAGATGCAGACTGTCACTTGGAGCAGCTGGGAGGGGCCAGCCACTTCAGGAACTGGCCAGAGCACCTCGGCTTTCCCAGACAGAGCAGCAATGAGCACACCAAGGGCTGGGTCCCACAGGGCCTTCCCACTGAGACTCCTGGGGAGTCCTATCTCCCATCTCCTGGTGAAGCAATCCACATAATTAGCCACATTAATATCCAGGCCATCTGAGGCTGCCTGTCTCAACCCCAGCCTGTCGCAATGAGCACCTAAATGATTATTCAGCTCCCTTCCAACCAGCTGAGCAGAGAAAAACGGGGTCTCCCTCTGGGAAAGCTGCCTAATACCCTACTCCCCTGGGCTGGGCTCTGTCTCCAGGACAGGTTTTTCCAGAAACTCGACCCCTACGGCCACAAGGACATCATCTTGACATGGCAGCCCCAGGGACTGCAGACCTTGCTTTGGGTTCTGAACATTTTTTGGAAGGCTGTTTTGTTAACCAACATCTTTTCAGCCTTTTTTTCAACAGGCAAGGCCCCACAAGGGGTTACTGAAATATGCTAAAGAAGACTCTCTGCCCTTCAATTTCCTATGATTTCATTGTAGGAAAAAGACACACACCACTAAAGAGATACATGGGGAGGGTGGGGAGCAGGGCTAATGTCGCCGTTGACTGAGTGCCCTGTTCCACACCCTTTAGTAAGCATTATCTCATCTAGTTCACACAAGTATCGCTAGCCCCATTTTAAAGGCTCAGATTGGTCAAGCAGAACCAGGACAAGAATGCTCTAATAATAACAATCTGTGTGGCCTGGGAGATTTGTTTTACCTCTTTGAGCCTCTGATCCTGGTGAAATCTAGAGCTCGCTAAGTCCCTGTCTTAGTTATTCTGCCAGATTCAATCCAGGTTGGTCTGTCCACAGAGCCCAGATGTAACCCAGGCTCTGCTGGACCTTCAAGAGTAGTGCAGGACTATTCACAATAGCAAAGATACGGAACCAACTGGTGCCCATCAATGGTGGATGGAATAAAGAAAATATGGTACATAAACACCATAAAATACTACACAGCCATAAAAAGGAACAAAATCATGTCCTGTGCAGCAACATAGATGCAGCTGGAGGCCATTATCCCAAGCAAATTAATACAGGAACACAAAACAAAATATCAAATGTTTTCACTTATAAAGTAGAAGCCAAATATTGGGTACTCATGGACATAAAGATGGCAACAACAGACACTGGGGATTACTAGTAGGGGGAGGATGGAAGGAGGGAAGGAGGGTAAGGGTTGCAAAACTACCTGTTGGGTACTATGCTCACTAGGTGGGTGATGGGATCATTCGTACCCCAGACTTCAGCATCACACAATATATCCCAGTAACAAACCTGCACATGTACCTCCTGAATCTAAAAATAAAGTTGAAATTTTTTTTAATCACATAAGTAAAAAACAAAACAAAAAAGAGTGATGCTGGAAATGGTGTCCACAGCCAGTTCTGCACTGGTTGGGAGGGACAGGGCTGTCACAGACAGTGAGGGAACCTGATGGGCAAACAGGGTTTGGAGGAGGACTGCAGGGAAGGGGCTGCATTTTATAGGCCTAGGCAACAGCAAAGGCTCAGAGTGGAGGAACAGGCAGGGCAGATTCAGGGGAGAGCGAGGAAATGGAAGGGACTCTCAGACCCGTGGCTCTGCCTCTCCAAGCTCCTAGAACCTTCCTTTTCAGAATTTTCCATTTCCTAAGAGTCGAGGCTGCATTGCTCAACCATTGTGCTCTGTTTCTCATGGGTGTTCCAGGCCTGTTCCCAGAGATGATATCAGACGCAGGTCGTGGATTGCCACATGGATCCAAGTCAATAAGGGTTCCCAGTCAGTAAGGGTGTGCAGGGTACCCTCTCCTTAGATGCCTCTCCTGGCTGCAACCAGCTCCCCCTGGCCTTTTCCCCCTCAAAGGCCATTCCAAATGCTGACCTCTGGCCTTACTCCACCCTGCAAAGCAGCATGGCTTCGTGACTCTGTGTTCAAATCCAGACATTACTACTTAAGAACTTTGTGCCCTTGTGCATGCTATTAGCCTCAGTTTCCCAATCTGTAAAATGAGGGGAACCCTAATACCTATTACAAAGGTTTGCTGTGAGAACTAAATAAATGTAATACCTGTATAGTTTCTAGGATTGCACCTAGGACAAGTCAAAACTCCATAAACTTGTTGGCAATGACTAATCAGTATGTATGTAGGCTTCTTTGATTCCTTCCTCTGGGAATCACTGTGTCTCTGTATTAACATAATGCCTATAGCAGAAGGTCCCAAGGAAAGATATGCCAAGTAATTGATGTGACTTGAATTGGAAAGACTGAAGACAGCACTGCCCAGAGGTTAATGCATGGGCTTTACTGTCCCATGGCCTGTGTTTGAATTCCAGGCCTGCTACTTACTGAGGATAACCTTGGCAATTACTTAGTCTCAGTTTCCTCATCCATAAAATGGATATTAAATTGTTCCCACCTGTAAGGATTTATATGCACATAAACACAATGATACCATGAAGGGTTTGGCCCAGCACAGGGGCTGGAGCGTAGTGAGCTAATATTGCTCTTGTTAGTACATGAAGTTGTTCTCTGAGAGTTCACCATCTCTTTAGAGAGCCAAGTCTCAGACACAAGCTATAGAGAACCAAATAAAGATAGGGGTTTGGCCGGGCGCAGTGGGGCACACCTGTAATCCCAGCACTTTGGGAGACTGAGGCGGGTGGATCACCTGAGGTCAGGAGTTCAAGATCAGTCTGGCCAACATGGTGAAACCCTGTCTCTACTAAAAATACAAAAATTAGCCAGGCATGGTGGCAGGCGCCTGTAATCCCAGTTACTCAGGAGGCTGAGGCAGGAGAATCGCTTGAACCTGGGAGGCGGAGGTTGCAGGGAGCTGAGATTGCACCACTGCACTCCAGCCTGGACAACAGAGCGAGACTCTTGTCACACAAAAAAGAAAAAGATAGGGGTTCCGTCTCGGTACCTTCTTTCTCCTCTCTTTCTCCCACCTCAAAATTTAAAAATCCCTTTCCCTTAGCCCATCAGGTAGCTGTGCAGGAGGTAGCCTAGGTATGAAGAGGACGAAAGTCCTTGTTCTGCCTAATACCATCTGTGTGGTCCTGGGCAGGCCACTGCACATCTTCAAACCACAGTTGCCAGTGAAACACAACGCCGATTAAGTTATTCACATAATTGGTCTACCTAACCCTTCCTTTTCCTTTGCTGAGGGGAGAGGAGAGAAAAAAAAAAAAAAAAACATAGGTAGAGTATCTCCTAAGCTTTGGTTCCTACCCCTTTATTGATCACCACTGTGTCTCAGCGCTGGGCTAAGTGCTGGAGATACAGTGCTGCATGGCGTCTTACGCAAAAGGCTGAGACTTCAGGAGAGAATTACTTAAAGACTGGCTAAGAGGCTCACATGCATGGAGTGCTTACTCTGAGCAAGGCCCCATGCGAAGGGCTCTGCAGGGATGCTCTGTTTCCATTTTGCTGCACTTCTGTGTTGTAAGTATGATTATTATCATAGCCATTTTACTGATGGAGGAATTTAAGCAGGTTATGTAATCTACACAGAGTTACACTGTTGATCAACTGCTCTGAGAGAGGGAACTGCAGAGGGGGGAGTGTGGAACCGAGTGGGAACAGAGGATTCATCAGGAGAGAAGGCTTCCTGGAGGAGGTGGTGTCTGCATCTTGAAGCATAAGGATGAGTCAGCAAAGGGGTGACAGAGGGAGTGTTTAAAAAGAGGGGACAGCAAGGGCAGGAGCCAAGAGAAAAAAAGACTGTAGCACATAGAAAGGAGATGTGACACAAATGAAACAGATGGTGGTGGGTCCAGTGACTAAGGACTTGATGGCTAAGCTACTGAGGGTTGGACGTTTTACCTGGAAGGCAATGAGGGCCCCTTGAAAGGCTGTAACAAAAGAAAGATCAGATTGTCCGGGCGCAGTGGCTCACGCCTGTAATCCCAGCACTTTGGGTGGCCAAGGTCGGTGAATCACTTGAACCCAGGAGTTTGAGACCAGTCTGAGCAACATAGCAAAACCCATATTTACAAAAAATACAAAAATTAGCCAGGCATGGTAGTGTGTGCCTGTAGTCTTAGTGACGCAGGAGGCTGAGGTGGGAGGATCACCTGAGCCTGGGGAGGCAGAGGCTGCATGCAGTGAGCCATGATAGTGCCACTGCACTCCAGTCTGGGTGACAGAGTGAGATCCTGTCTAAAAAAAATTAAAAAAAAAAGGACTCCCGTGATAATACACATGGGATAACATATGCAAACGCCCAACCCAGCACCTCCTACATGGACATGCTCAGCAAAGGTGCTTCCTTCCTTCCCTCCTCCTTTTCCTAAACTGCATTTACCTTGTTTCTATGCTGAAAATACTTTATGTGCATGTTATCTGACTCATCCATGACTGATTGATGGGACCTCTGGTATTCTCCACAAATCAGAAGTTTTGACTATTCATAAGCAACGCTGAAGGCCCCTGACACACAGTCATTTTGAATTTAGCTGAAGCTCAGATTAGAATTGCAGGAGCAATAAGGCCTGTGTGAGAAGCAAGACATTTACCAATTGACAGAGTCTGACCACATTAGTGAGGTTAAGACTGAGCTACTGTGACAAAAAGGTCCTAAAATGTAATAGCTTAAACAATATTGAGGTTTCGTTGATAAAACAGTCCCAAGATGAGATGTACAAGTTAGCAATAAGCCTCTGCTCCATGTGGTCATTCAAGGACCGAGGCTGCTGCATCTTGTTGCTCCACCATTCCCCAGACTAGGATATTGCTACTGTCTGCATAGCCAAAGACAGGTCACCATCACAGCTTGGTTCCAGTTGCAGAACAAGGAAGAGATTTGCCCAGTGACTTAAGACTCAGGCCCACCAGTGTCACAATTAGCTTCCATTGGCAAGACCTCAGGCACACAGCCATACTTAACTGCTGAGAATGCTGGGAAGTGCAACCTAAGTAGGCATCCCTATACCCTACAATGCTAACAGTAGAGAAAAGAAAAGAATGGATTTTGGTAGCCAACCATCAAACAGAATCTGCCTCACTGGCTGGCCATGAAGCATTTGCAGAATACTAGACTTCCTTGTAAGTCACAATAGGTGGACCACAGATGCATTTTGTTCATCCAACACAGGGTTTACAACTTGGGGGAAGTGATAGGCCATTAGGTAAGATGTGTTCTCTCTAGTTCAGGTACAGACCCCAGCACCCACTATTTTTACATCCCAGGCTGATTTCACACACTTATGCTGTATTCTTGGCCCCTGTAAGCCACTGTAAGCCAGCATTTCAGTCTAGGATTCTTGTTCTAGAATACTAACAATAATAATAATGTTTATGAGACTAGAATAATATTATTGAGATGCTATGGTTTGGATTCATACCTATCACTTTGCCATTTCTTGTGATCTGTCATAAGCCATATCCTTTTATCTCCATTGCTTGCTGCTTACCAGAACCCATGTTCTGCTCTTCACTCTGGGCACATAGCCAGACCAAATCTCCCAGCCTTCCCCGTAGTGATTGTGACTGAGTTCTCTTTGGTGTAATATGAATGATGGTAAAACTCAGGCCTGGCCTGGAAAGACCTCCATGCATTGTTTTAACATCTGGTTGACTTGGTGGCTGATGTGACTCCCCAGGGTGATCTTGGAAGTGACATACTTAAGATGATAAAGCTACTGGAAGTCAGCACCTCCAAATGACTGCATGGTTGCATGGCCGCCTCCAACTTAGAACCACCTTGGACTGTTATGTGACCCAGTAACACCCATCTTTAACCATGACACATTTCAGGTCTATTTGTTACAGCAGTTAGCCTACCCTAACCAATACACTCCATTTTATAAATGTAGAAATGGACACACAGAGGTCCCTAGGAGGAATAAGCTTAGCCATTATTACCATGAAGTTGGCCACGAAGTTCAATGGCAAGGACATACAGGTCACACTGGTGTTCATCATAGATACCAAGGCCAACAAGAACCAGATCAAAGAGGCTACAAAGGAGGTCTATGACCTTGACTGGCCAAAGCCCACACTCTGATCAGGCCTAATGGCATAAAGAAGGCATGCATTTGCTCCCTGGCTACAAAGCTTTGGACATTGCCAACAAATAGGGATCATCTCAACTAAGTCCAGTTGCCTAATTCTAAATATAATAAACATTTTTTGCATCTTTTAAAAAAGTGGCTTCCTTGCTGGGCGCGATGGCTCACACCTGTAATCTCAGCACTTTCGGAGGCCGAGGCAGGCAGATCATGAGATCAGGAGATCGAGACCATCCTGGCCAACAGGGTGAAACCCCATCTCTACTAAAAATACCAAAAATTACCCCGGCGTGGTAGCACGCACCTGTAGTCCCAGCTACTTGGGAGGCTGAGGCAGGAGAATTGCTTGAACCCGGGAGGCGGAGGTTGCAGTGAGCTGAGATCAAACCACTGCACTCCATCCTGGGTGACAGAGCGAGACTCTGTCTCAAAAAAAAAAAAAAAAAAACAGCTTCCCATTTTGTATTCTCACCAACAGTGTGTGAGAGTTTCAGCTGCACCAAATCCTCATCATCAGTTGGCACTGTCAGTCTTTTTATTTTATTTTATTAAATAAATATTTAATTATAAAATAAAATAATTATTTTATTAATTGAGCTCTGTCACCCAGGCTGGAGTGCAATGGCATGATCATGGCTCACTGCAACCTTGAACTCCTGGGCTCAAGTTGGGGCTACAGGCATGTGGCACCGTACTTGGCTCATTTTTTTTTTTTTTAAGTTTTTGTAGAGATGGGGGTCTTGTTATGTTGCCCAGACTGGTCTCAAACTCCTGGCCTCAAGCAATCCTCCCACCTCAGTCTCCAAAAGCACTGTAATTACAATCATGAACCACCGTGTCTGGCCCAGTCTCTTTCATTTTAGAAACTTTAGTGGGTATGTATTGGTATTTCATTGTGGTTTTAATTTACATTTCCGTGATGACTAATGATGTTGAGCATCTTTCACATACTCATTGGCCCTTCATATATATTCTTTAGTAAAGTATTTATTAAAAGTCTTTTGACCATTTTTTATTGGATTGTTTGTCTGGCAAATATTTTCTCCCAGTCTTAGCAACTCTTTTCTTAATGGTGTCTTTCAAAGAGCGTAAGTTTTCATTTCAATGAAGTAGAGGGCATTATTTTTTTATTTTGTGGTTTGTGCTATCACTTGTTTCTTATGATTTAAAATAGTTTTATACCTCATCCACAAAACTCTTTGCAAGATGAAACTGGATGATCTTAGAAGGTTAAATTTAACATCAGAATTTATTTTGGGGGCAAGGGGCTAGGTTTTCATTTGGTGTGTTGTGGCTTTTAAAAAATCTTTGTTTATGACAGTGGTCACCATATGAGACAGAAAAAATTAGGGTGATTTGAAAAAGCAGTTCAGAAGTTTTGTGAACACAAGACCCAGCGGAAGAGTGACTCGGGAGAAGGCCAGGCGGCATGCTTGTAAATTGACAGAACTAAGAAGATTTGAGGACAAATTCCCTTTGAATGTCAAGTGTCTAGTATGGTGTCTTTCTTAAACAAAACTACAGAGCTAACAGACCAAAAAATGTTACCAGGCGAGCCGGAGAATGTGGCAGACAAGACCCATGGTCCTGGCACCGGCCACATCTTAAACCCGCGGGCAGTCCTCCAACCCCACCCCCCAACCTGCGCTTGACCAAGAGAAAACTATTTCTGCTGCTTAACGAGGCTCCTGAAAGGGCCAATTTATTCCCTCCCACGTTGAGCAGACTTTAATAACTAAAGCATATGGCTTCCTGCAAACAGGCCCAGCCAGGAATTAACTCCTTCCTTCCTTCCCTTGCAGTTATAACCAATTAGATCTTTCCGGACTAATGCACGTCCCAGCTCGCCAGGAAGGAACAACAGTCGATGGCAGATTTTCCATGGCTTTCTCAGTGTCCTGCTGGCCCAGGATCTCCCTGGAGTCAGCCCAAGGTATTTCAGGGTTGACATTGCATGACATTATATGGCTGCTTACAACCAAGGCTGCAACTGCTGACCCAGTCTAATTTGAGACAGCGTTCGTGCCGGCTGATGTTATGGGTCCATGCTGCAGGTATTCCCATCAGGGCCCTGTCCCAAAAGACGGCATAAAAGGTCACCAGGTTTGGGCTAACTGAATTTAAAAGGCTATCCGTTTGAATCTGGATTTTTAAAGAGAAAGATACACAGCGTAATGAAAAAGGAAATGACTGGGCCGGGCACGGTGGTTCACGCCTGTAATCCTAGCACTTTGGAGGGCCAAGGCGGGTGGATCACTTGAGGTCAGGAGTTCGAGACCAGCCTGGCCAACATGATGAAACCCCATCTCGGCCGGGCGCGGTGGCTCACGCCTGTAATCCCAGCACTTTGGGAGGCCGAGGCAGGCGGATCACGAGGTCAGGAGATCGAGACCATCCTGACTAACACGGTGAAACCCCGTCTCTACTAAAAATGCAAAAAATTAGCTGGGCGAGGTGGCGGGCGCCTGTAGTCCCAGCTACTCGGGAGGCTGAGGCAGGAGAATGGCGTGAACCCGGGAGGCGGAGCTTGCAGTGAGCCGAGATCGCGCCACTGCACTCCAGCCTGGGCGACACAGCGAGACTCCATCTCAAAAAAAAAAAAAAAAGAAACCCCATCTCTACTAAAAATACAAAAATTAGCCAGGTGTGGTGGTGCACTCCTATAATCCCAGCTACCCGGGAGACTGAGGCAGGAGAATCGCTTGAACCCAGGAATTCGAGATCAGCCTGAGCAACGTAGGGAAACCCCATCTCTACAAAAAATAAAAAATTAGCCAGGTGTGGTGGTGTGTGCGTGAGGTCCCAGCTACTCAGTAGGCTGAAATGGGAGAATCGCTTGAGCCCAGGGAGTCAAGGCTGCCGTGAGCCATGATCATGCCACTGCACTCCAGCCTGGGTGACAGAGCCCAGCATTGAAAACGAGGTGACAGCTGAAGAAGATGAAAAGAAATGGCTGGAGGAAGAGAAGAGAGGGGAGGTGGCTTAGGGGCCCCAAGGAGTCTCAGGGAAAATATGGAAGCCATGAGGAGCATCAGGAAGAGAAGACCTAGCCATGCCAGAGTGCTTGACCTTTGGGAGGTCAGTTATTGCACAGAAGTGATGGGGAACGAAGCCATCTTGATGCAGGTGGATGAATGCATTATGAATGAGGGAAAAGAAAAGGAAGTACAGTTAAAAAGCCAAAGCCAGTGGGGTCAAGTGATAGCATCAAGACAGGGAATATCTTGGTGCATTAAACAGTCACAGCAAGGAGAGGGAGAAAATGAGGCCAGACAGGAACAGAAAGAAGTCAGAAGCCAGGAGCTGCACTGGGTCAGTGGATGGAAGCCAGCGCCCAGGCCACAGTGGTGTTTGGTGAAACCCTTCACAGGGGGCCACCAACATGGAGTGAGCTCGGAGAACTTTGACTCATGAGTGACAGAGAGCAAGGGCAGAGAAGCGAACAGCCCTGCTGACACTGTGACACAGTGCTAGGAGGTGGCCAAGGGAGATCGGTGTGATAAATGGAATTTCACCCAAAGTTCCAGAATCTAGAAATATGCTAAGGGCAGGGTGGGGTAAACGGGGGTTGGGGAATCACTGCATTTCGCCATGGGAGGCTGAGAAGGAGGTGAGGATGAAGTCAAGGCAGGAGCTTGGACACAATCTCAATTCTTCCCTAAAATGTCAGAGTCCTCATCAGCCATTGAGGGCAGCAGTAAGGAAGAACAGAGAATTTGAGATCTGAAGAGAAATTCTAGTCTTTTGAAATTCCACGGTCACAGTAGTTTTGCCTAATATTTGTCTTAATCCCTTGCAAAGTGCTTTCACTGACAGTTGTGTTCATTTAGGAAGAATTAGTCCCCTTCTACAGAACTGGGGGAAAATGAGGTTTAGAAAAGTTCAGTGGCTTATTCAAGGTCACACAGTTGGAAATGGCACGGCTGGGACTAAAATTCATGTTTCTGTGATTCAAGGTCCAACCCTGTCTCCCCCAGCCAGGGAGCTGTTAAAATCAACCCGACTATCCATTTCTTAAGCACCCCTGTGTGCTAGACATCATGCTAAGGCATTGCCGGTGAATTTCACACTAGCAGACATGTTTGTTGTTTGCCCAACACCTGCTACACTTTCCTGATTTTACTTACTCAAAACAGCCAGAACTGGAAATCATTCACATGTCCATCAGCAGGTGAATGGAGAAGCAAATTGTGATGTCTCCATACAGTGGAATACTACTCAGAAATAAAAAGCAACCATTTGCTGATATACACAAACACATGGATGTGTCTCAAAAGATACTAATATACACAAAAACATGGGTGCATCTCAAAAATATCACTTGGCATGATGCATCCATGTCTTTGGATGCATCTCCAAAGATCACATACATAGGCTTCCATTTGTATGAAACTGTAGAAGCAGGTAAATCTAATATGTATTAGCTGAAAACAGATTAGTGGCACCTGAGATCAGGGTAGGGTGGTGAATTGACTGGGAAAGGATACAAGGGAAATTTGAAGTGATAGAAATGTATCCCATGGCATTATGGTGGTGGTTACATGGGTATATACATCAAGGTGTGTATGTGAAATTGATCTTTTTTATTTTTGTAAATTATACTTCATCAAAGAAGACAATGCAAGGGCCGGGCACAGTGGCTCACGCCTGTAATCCCAACACTTTGGGAGGCTGAGGCGGGCGGATCATGAGATCAGGAGATGGAAACCATCCTGGCCAACATGATGAAATCCCATCCCTACTAAAAAATACAAAAAATTAGCTGGGTGTGGTGGCACATGCCTATAAGTCCAGCTATTCGGGAGGCTGAGGCAGGGAAATCGCTTGAACCCAGGAGCCAGAGGTTACAGTGAGCCGAGATCACACCACTGCAATCCAGCCTGGGCGACAGAGCAAGACTCTGTCTCAAATAAATAAATAAATAAATAAGACAGTGCAAAAACTAATTTTAGCATTTGAGATGAATCACAGAGATGAATATAATACAAGTATATATAAATAAAGAAATGGAGGAAAGAAAGGCTGAACTTAACATGAAGCCAGAGACAAAGTGAATTCACAAAGCCCACATCAATCACTTAATTGAAGGAAGCTACAAATTGGGCTCTGAGCTTCCCAGAAGCCAAAGCAAAGAAAAGGAAAAGAAATATTCACAATCTTTCATACGTCTGAAAGAGAAAATCACAGTGTTCATAAAATTGGATCATAGAGATATAGTGGCTTGTAAGTATTATGGGAACACACAGAAGGAAGTGACTAACTCTGTTTAGGAAAGTGAGGAAATGCTACAGAGATAAGGGTTTAAAAAAAAAAAAAAAGCCAAACAAACAAAAAAAAAACACTGAATGCTGACTTCAGGGAGGCTGGATGTGAAAGGAGTGGGATTGAGCCACCGAATGGGAAACAGTCAGCTGAGCTCATGTCCTAGATGTCCTTCAGCTCTAAAGAGGTGAGATCAGAGGCCCCGGTCTCAGAAGCAGAAAGGAGGCTGGGGCCCAAGGAGGGAACTGTCGTCCCACAGCCAGGAGCAGCATTTAATATATTTACCCACCAGTTTGTCATGGATCTATCCAAACCAGCATCAGACCCCAGCTGGACCATGTCTGGAAGGCCCTCGTCATGTGGGCATTAAATCTTTCACTGTTGGATCATGGGGAGGTGAAGGTTCCAGCAGACAGGAGCTGTTGGGGAGGTGAAGTGAGTTACTAACCCATAAAGAGCATGTTAGTATTTCAGTAACAACCCAGGCGGATCGCGCCCAGCTATCAACTGTGGGTCGCCCCTGCCCACACCTATGACCTCTCTGCCCAGCTGCCTTCCACAGTCCAAGTCATGCCTGATTATCACCAGCTAATGAGAATTCCTGGCCTTGGTCTACTGCCCACACTCAGGAATTCGCTATTCATGAGAAATGTTAGCTTTAGGAAAGTGGGCTCTGTGTGTCAGCTCTTTTTCCCACATTCAGGGTTTACAGCTGACGGTAGTTTGTTTCACATGATTTGCTGATGGGGGAAGAGGCTGTAATCCAGGAAACTGCTCTGGCAAATCACCCCTGGGCCAGCAGAGTATTCTGGAACATTCTTTTTATGTTTTCCCTTAGAAATCATTTGGAAAGGGAAGTGTCGAGATTTAAACAAGGCTAGAGAGGAAGACTTCGTGTTTGAGAGAATAATAGAGCCAAACGCTGAGGCTGCCACACCTCAGGTCCATTTTCCCGGTGTACAGGCAGAGCGGCTACAGGATTGGGAGGAACACTTAGGGCTTTCACAGGAACCCCCGCGGAGTACCATCACAACTCATGATAGAACTCCGCATTCACTCAGGATTCAAACGATAAGGCCAGCTTCATAGATGACAATATGCTAGCTTTCTGGCACCGGATAAATAACAGAGACACATTCCCACAAAGCACCAGCCCTTGGAGAGAGCACACTTCTCTCATGTCTGATCACTTGACTTTCTTTTCTTTTCTCCTTTTTTTTTTTTTTTTTTTTTTTTTTTTGAGATTGGAGGCTTGCTTTGTTGCCCAGGCTGGAGTGCAGTGGTATAATCTCAGTTCACTGCAACCTCCGCCTCCCGGGTTCAAGCGATTTTCCTGCCTCAGCCTCCCGAGTAGCTGGGATTACAGGCACCCACCACCACACTCGACTAATTTTTGTATTTTTAGTAGAGATGGGGTCTTGAACTCCTCACTTCAAGTGATCTGCCCACCTTGGCCTCCCAAAGTGCTGGGATTACAGGCATGAGCCACCGCACCCAGCCTCACATGACTTTCTTCTTTTCCTCCTAATCAGACCTCTGGACCAACAGTTGACAAATTTCATAAATGATGATAGAGACAGCCTATGGAAGGATGATATTCTAGGGTACCAGGCTGGGAACACCAACTTCCTTCAACACAGGGACCCTGGATTTTAGATGATTGACGTGGTGATCTCTGGATGGGGCTGAGGAAATACTAAAGAGCTACAAATACTCAGAAAGAACAGGAAGGGCTGAGCTCCCACTGGCCACGTGACATAGTGCCAGCTTTCTTCAGGGTCCTACCCCACCCCTGCCAAGTTCCCAGTGAACCACAGCATCATAGAATCAATTACATCCTCGTGACTGTTAATATGGCACTGTGAGGTTCACACAGGCTCTCAACCAAGCCTTCCACCACCCCAGCAAGGAAAATTCAGAAGGCTTTACTGAGACTGGGAAACTGAGGCCCAGAAAGAGGCCCCAAGACACACAGCTAGTCAAGGGGAAAACAGGCTAGCAGTCAACAGCTTGGTCTTACGGTCAGAAGAATCCGCATTGAAATCCTTACTGGCTCCCCTCAGCTTGTTACCTTACTGTCTGAGCTTGTTTCCTCCTCTGCAATATGGCATACGCTTCTGGAACAAGGCTCCAGGGCCACCCTGCCAGGGATCCTAGGTCAACCACTTACCAGCAGAGTGATCATGAGCCAGTTACTCAACCACTCTGTGCCCTGGTTTACTCATCTATAAAATGAGGATAACATTTGTACCCACCACACACACAACACGTGTTACTCTCACAGACATATGTTAAAAACAAAGAAGTCGGACCCAAAAAGGCACACCCTGCATGATTCATTTATCTGATGTTCAAAAACAGGCCAACTGTTTAGTGGGAATGGGGCTTCCTTTTGGGGCGATGAAAATGTTTTGGAGACAGACAGAGGTGGTGGTTGCACAATATTGTAACTGTGTTCAATGTCACTGGATTATTTTCTTTAAAATGGTTAATTTTGTAAATAATGTGAATTTCACCTTAATTTTTAAAATAATTAATTAAGTTATTAATTTTGAAAGTAAGCCAAACTCATCGATGATGTTGGAAGTCAAAATAGTGGTTACCTTCTTGAGGGGAGGGTGGTGGTAATGACCGAGAATGCCCATGAGGAAGGCTTGGGGAAACGTTCCATAGCTTAATCCAGGTGGTGGGGGCATGGGGACACATAGGTAAAAATCGATTAAGCTCTGTGCTTAAGATTTTTGCTCTTACAGGGCTATTGTGAAATTAAGTGAGGTAATCCATGTCTAGCTCTTTAAACAACCCTGGCACATAATAAATGCTCAATAATTAGTAACTCTGGCCAGGTGCAGTGGCTCACACCTGTAATCCCAGCACTTTGGGAGGCCAAGGTGGGTGGATCACCTGAGGTCAGGAGTTCAAGACCAGCCTGGCCAACATGGCGAAACCTGTCTCTACTAAAAATACAAAAATTAGCCGGATGTGGTGGCACATGCCTGTAGTTCCAGCTACTCAGGAGGCTGAGGCAAGAGAATCACTTGAACCTGGGAGGCAGAGGTTGCAGTGAACCGAGAAAGTACCACTGCACTCCAACCTGGGTGACAGAGCAAGACTCTGCCTCAAAAAAAATAATAATAAATTGATAAAATTAGTAACTCTTATTAGTGCCATCATTTATCGTATGCTGTTTGGAAGGTTGGATAAGACGACGCACATAAGGCACTTAGGCAGGAGTTTTGTATATGCCCCAATAGAGGCAATTTTCATTAATATTAAATCAAACCCAAACCTCTGGCTCAAGATTCAGAGTGCTTTGCAAAGTGCTGTCCTGCCCACTCCTAGGGATTGGTTTGACATGTGCTATGTGGAAGAGAGCCAAGGATTTAAGGATTAGGGCTTGGTACACCACAGCACAGCCTCTGGATAAGCTGGCTTCCCTCCCTCAGGCGAGTCTGGGTACAAAGAAACCAGTTGCCATTACACAGGCAGACTTTGGAGGAGAACAGTCACCTCACATTCACCCAAAGGTCGATGGTATCTGAGAAAAGAGTGGGCCAAGTTAAATCCTGCTTTTATTGTCCCCCGACAGGTAGGGACTACCCTGCTCGTTAATCTGCTCATTTGATTGGCATCCTTTCCTGCCCAATTCCATTTGATTGGCAAGCTTCATGCAGATCCAAAATAATAACCTTCCCTCCATTGGACCACACAATCCCAGGTACATATCTGCCTCTCCAACACCTGTGACGTGGGGCCATGCTCATACATCAAGTATCTCTCCTTCCAAATCCCAGACAAGAGTCCTGTTTCAGTCAACTTTTCAGTTCAAGGGTGGCTCCTGGAACACAGCAGGGACTAAATGTGTAAGGCAGAAAGGGACAGAGGGAGGGGCTCCCTAGTTGGGTAGATCCTTGAGAACAGAATCAGTTCCCTCCCTTCTGATTCTAAAAAGATTTGTTTGGAAAGAAAACACAGAAACAGATAGGGTCTGATCCAGAGTGGGCTGAATATGCAACTGCTTCCTGGTTCCTTCTGAGTCAGTTCAATTCCGTTTAGAAAGAGCTACCAACATCCAGAAATTGCAGTATTGTTGCTTTGTGGGCGGGGAGGTGGGGAGGGGAGGGAATGAAGGATGGAAAACATTTGGGAGTTGGGGTAAGTGGGGGATTTGTGTAATTTTGTTTCATTTTGTTTTCTATTTGGGGATTAAGTCCTCTTATCCCTTATCAGCATGGCAATTTCGCAAGCATATAACGTCAACCACAACCCATTTTCATCTAAACTAATAAGTTGCATTTAGATCTGAAAAATAGGGCAGTTCTTGACCTCTGGGGACATCCCCCCCAAAAACCTATGACCTCCAGTCTAAACATGAGAAAGACATCAGACAAATCCCAGTTGAGACACATTGTACAGAATATTTCAGCAAAGCACTCCTCCAAATTGCCAAGGTCACTAAAGACAAGAAAGTCTGAGAAACTGTCACAGTCCAGGGGACCCTAAGGGACACGGTGACTAAATGTAATGTGGGATTGTAGATGGAATCCTGGAACAGAAAGAGGACCTCAGATAAAAACTAAGAAAATCTAAATAAACTATGCACTTTACTTAATAATAACGCACCAGTATAGGTTCATCAATTGTAACAAGTGTGCCATCCTGAAGTAAGATGTTAATAATGGGAGAAACTAGCCACAGAGTATATGGGAACCCTCTGTGCTGTCTTTGAAATTTTTGTAAATGAAAATCTGTCCTAAAAAATCAGATTTTGATGTTTTTTCTTCTAAGTGAAGTACTGCAGAGCGTTCTCCAAAATGTTAGTAACAGGCTGGGTGGACTGGCTCAGGCCTGTAATCCCAGCCCTTTGGGAGGCTGAGGCAGGAGGAACTTTCGAGACCAGCCTGGGCAAGATAGTGAGACCCCATCTCAAAAAAGAAAAGAAAAAGAAAGAAAGAAAAAATTAATTAGCAGAGCGTGGTGGCATATGCCTGTAGTCCCAGCTACTCGGGAGGCTGAGACGGGAGGATCGCTAGGGCCCAGGTCATTGAGGCTTCAGTGAGCTGTGATCATGCCACTGCACTCCAGCCTAGGCAACAGAGCCAGACCCTGTCTCAAAAAGCAAACAAACAAGATATTGAAAACCCCTCCCCCTTGCCCCCTCAAAAATGTACCCAGTCATCAAGAGTTAAACACATCAAAGATTTCACCTCTCTTGTGTTTCTTCCCCCACAGTGTCAGGCCCTATTTGAAGTCCCAAACTATAGGGGCCCGGGTGAGAAAATGATCTATGCCTGAGCTGCCCTGCATTTCATCATTTCAAGAATAAAAACCGACCAGGCATGGTGGCTCACGCCTGTAATCCCAACACTTTGGGAGGCCCAGGCGGGAGGATCACCTGAAGTCAGGGGTTCGAGACAAGCCTGGCCAACATGGCAAAACCCTGTCTCCACTAAAAAATACAAAAATTACCCAGGTGTGGTGGCATGCTCCTATAATCCCAGTTACTTGGAAGGCTGAGACAGGAGAATCACTTGAATCCAGGAGGTGGAGGTTGCAATGGGCCAAGATCACGCCACTGCACTCCAACCTAAGCAACAGAGCAAGACTCCATCTCAAACAAAAGAAACAAAAAAAGAATAGAAACCCCAGGTGGCAGGCACCTGTAGTCCCAGCTACTCAGGAGGCTCTGTCAGGAGGATCACTTGAGTCCAGGAGTTTGGGTCCAGCCTGGGCAGCACAGAGAGATCCATCTCTAAAAAGAAAATAAAAAACAAATTATTTTAAAAAACCAAATTTTTAAAAATAAATAGAAATGACTCCAATATTTCCAGCTACAAACTAACAACGTGTTTATTCCAGATGTCCAAACCTCACAATCTATTTGTGTTATAAAAAAAAATATGTGTGTGTGTGTGTATATATATATATATAGAGAGAGAGAGAGAGAGTGATTTTATTGCAGGCCAAGCACTGTGCTAGGTACTAGAGAAACATTGACGAGAAAGAAAAACACAGCCGCTTCCCTCCTGAGGCTTAGCATTCCTTTCTAGGATGCATGATACACAGCTGAACCAGTAAAGGGCTGTGGGGTAACAGTGACCAGGAGAACCTCTGCTCAGAGTCCATGCCAGGAACAGCACTGGGCGGTCGGGAGCCCTCCGAATCCTCTGTCTGCATCTCTCTTCAGACCAGAGAGATGATGAACTGCGGTTGGATACAGCCTATGGCATTCTGGTTAGAGATTTTTCCAGCCCAAGTATTTACGGTCTGGATGTACCACAGTTGGTTTATACATTCACCAGTTGATGGACATTTGGGTGGTTTACAGTTGAGACTGGAGAAATAGACAGCAACAGCAAAGGTACTGTGCTAAGGGAAAATGATAGGAAGACACAGGAAGATGTTCAGCAAGAGGATCCCTTGTAGTTTGTGCACTGGAGTCTGACAGTGACCTACTGAGGTCTGAAACTTCTTTGTAATGCCCGCCAGACACCCAGGTACAGAGTTTAATAGGAAGTAGAAGAAGATCCATGCTGAATATGTGGAAACTGATACGTAATGGTTGAAGCCATGGTGTTGATGAGATCACCCAAGCAAAGCACGCAGAGGGTGGAGTTATCTGAGTGCTGATCTTTCTCCCCCATGAGCCTGGGAGAACCAGCTAAGTGCAGTAGTTAAGAGCATGTACTCCAGAGTCAGACTTCTGGGCTTCAAATGCCAGCTGTGTGATGTGGGAGTTGGCATTTGGTCACAATTTCCTCATCTGTAAAATGGAGGATAAAAATACACCTACCTCATTGGTTTGATATAAGGGTTATATGGGTTCATTCATGCATAGCTCTTAGCACACTATCAGGCACTTGCACACAGAAAGTGCTACATAAGTGTTAGCTATTATTAATACCATTTTTCTTTTAAAAATCTAGGGTGTAGGTATCACCAAGACTTAAATTTGAATACCAACCCCATGCATGAGAAGCTGAAGGACACTATGAAATTTAACATCTCTGAGCTGAAAGTTCCTTACCTGAAAAATTCCTTTCTCATTCATTGGAAGGAGTAATTGAGTAGAAGATGAAAAGTAGAAACCAGCTGGGTGTGGTGGCTCATACCTATAATTCCAGCACTTTGGGAGGGCAAGGCAGGTGGATCACCTGAGGTCAGGATTTCGAGACCAGCTGGCCAACATCATGAAACCCTGTCTCTACTAAAAATACAAAAATTAGCCAGTTGTGTTGGCAGGCACCTGTAATCCCAGCTACATGGGAGGCTGTGGCAGGAGGATTGCTTGAACCCAGGAGGTGGAGGTTGCAGTGAGCCAAGATCACGCCACTGCACTCCAGCCTGGGTGACAGAGCAAGACTCCATCTCAAAAAAAAAGATGAAAGAAAAGTAGAAACCATCAGAGACCTCTCCTGTGAGGTTAATCTCTGTTTGCTCCTCCCCTCTTCTGTGTTCCCACAGAACACCATACATTCCTTTTCCAGCTCTTTCCTCACTGCTATGGTGCACTGCTTACTGGTGTATTAGTCAGGATGGGCTTGGTTATGCCGCAGTAACAAACAGCCCCCAATTCCCAGTGGCTTACGTTGACAAAGGTTTCTTTCTCACTCACCCTACATGTCCACCGCAGGTTGACTGCTGCTCTGTTCATCCATCATTGTCGCTCTGGAACCCAATTGAACAGTGCAGCCTGTTTCTGAGGGCATTGCTGGCTATCATGAGAGACAGAAAAGAAATGTGTTAAACCAGGTGCTGGCCTTAAGGCTTCTGCCCAGAAGTAACACACATTTATTCTCCTCACATTTCATTGTTCAAAGTAAGTTAAATGACTATACCTTGTTGAACATGGCCATGATCTGCCATCCTTTTAGAGGGAGGAGCAGTGAACATTGGTGGATAGTAATATTACATCACAACTGGGCTGCATCTGCCACTAAACAGAGCCTCTGGAAGGCAAGGTCTGAGCACTAGTCAGAGGCACACCCCATGCCTGGCACAATGCCCCCAAGGTTTGGTGAATTAAGCAAGGTTGAGGGTTCTTTAATTTGGCCTGGAGCATCTAGGTTTACTCTGCCCAAGGTGGAAAGCTCTCCTCTGGTCACCTCTGCCATAGAAAGGGGAGTGAACCCATCATCACCAGGAGGCAAGCCGTCTCCATGCCAGGTCACCAGAAGAAAGTGTGTCTGCTGGCAGGAGGAAACTCCCAAAGGTGCCAGCTGCTGCCCAGGGGACCAAGCCTCCCGTGTATGTGGGCATAATAACAGTAATTCACCAAGTGTTTTACAAGTGTTGTTTCATCTGACCTTCAAAACATTCCTGTGGACCTCAGGAGGCACATAGCTCATGACATCCCCAGCAGGAAGATAAGGCCATCAAGACAGTGAAGTACAAGCCTGAGCAACATGATGAAACCCCCATCTCCACAAAAAAAATACAAAAATTAGCCAGGTGCGGTGGTGTGCACCTGTAGTCCCTGCTCCTCAGGAGACTAAGGTGGGAGAATCCCTTGGACCTTGAGGCTGCAGTGAGCCATGGTCATGCCACTGCACTCCAGCCTAGGCAATAGAGTGAGACCCTGTCTCAAAAAAAAAAAAAAAAAAAAAAGGACAGTGAAGTAGAAATAGGAACCCTGGGCATTACTGGTGGGAATTTAAATGGTGCAGCCACTGTGGAAATCAGTAACGTCACCTTTTCAGAAAAGTGAACATAAAATGACTATATGATCGGGTGTATATGTAAAAGAAGTGAAAGCAGAGACTCAGATATTTGTACATCCATGTTCATAGCAGTATTCTTTACAACAGCCAAAATGTGGAAGCAGCTCAAGTGCCCAGGAATGGGTAATATGGTGGTATATCCATACCATGGAATATTATTCAGTCTTAAAAAGGAAGGAGATTCTGACACATGCTACAACATGCATGAACCTTGAGAACATGATGCTAACTGAAATAAGCCAATCACAAAAAGAAAGATACTGTATGATTCAGTTATACGTGGTTTCTAGAGTAGTCAAATTAATGGAGACAGAAAGTAAAATGGTAGTTGTCCAGGGAAAGAGGGAGGGGAAATGAGAGGTTTATGTTTAATAGGTATAGAATTTCCATTTGGGAAGATGAGAAAAATTCTGGAGATGGATGGTAGTGATGATTGCACAATAATGGGAATGTATCTAACATCACTGACTTGTACATTTAGAAATGGTTAAGGTGGGGCTGGGCATGGTGGCTCATGCCTGTAATCCCAGCATTTTGGGAGGCCAAGATGGGCATATCACCTGAGGTCAGGAGTTCAAGGCCAGCCTGGCCAACATGGTGAAACCCCATCTCTACTAAAAATATAAAAATTAGCCTGGCACAGTGGCAGTCACCTGCAATGCCAGTTACTCAGGAGAGTGAAGCAGGAGAATCGCTTGAACCCTGGAGGCAGAGGTTGCAGTGAGATCATGCCACTGCACTCCAGCCTGGACAACAGAGTGAGACTCCATCAGAAAAATAAATAAATAAATAAAAGGTTAAGATGGTAAATTTTATGTTATGCATATTTTTTAACCACAATTTTTTTAAAAGGACCAAGGAAAGTGACTTGCCCAAGGGCATACAGCTGGGAAGAGAAAGAGCCATAACTTGAGAATCTGCGTGCAGTGTTCTTTCTCTAACACCGCGTGGCTTCTCACCACGACTGCCTCCATCTCTGTATTAACTTCACCCATAGTCACCTCACCATCTGAGTGTGGAATATCTCCCTTCCCCAGCCCTAATCCTGCTCACTGGGTAGAATATAGTGTTCTTTGTCACTGAATCACTCATTCATTCATTCAACACACATGATTGGAACACCTATTATGTGTCAGACACCCCTTCTACTCTAGGTGTCAGCCACAGAGTCCAGTCCCTGCTCTCCAAGGCTCTCGGGCTAGCAGCGATTTCAGTGTGCAAAGCATTGGGAAATAAAGATGAGCAGGAATCTTCAGGCACACAGAGGAGAGCCTTAACTCTGCCTGGGGATATCAGGGAAGGCTTCAAGGTGGAGAGAACATTTGATCAGAGCCTTGGAACACAAGTAAGAGTTTTCCAGGAGTAAAAGGAGAATATATTCCATGTAGAGGGAACAGGGTGTACAAAGGCATGGAGAGAACAACAAAAAGATGGTCAAAGAATCCCAAGTTATCAGAGTTAGGCCCAGTATTTGGGAAGCTGGGAAGTTTGCAGAGACCACATCATGAGGAACACAGTATGCCAAGCTAAAGAGTGTAACTTTCTTCTTATGGATAACAGGGTGTCCTTATCAGGTTTAGCAAGAGAGCGGCATGATCGGATTTACATTTTAAAAGGGTAGAGAATAGCTCACAGGGAGAAGTTCAATTACAAGAATATTGACAAAGCCTGAGTCAGGGAAAGGCAAGGGGGATGCAGATGAAAAGCAGAAACCATTCAGAGACCTCTCCAATGAGGTTAATCTCTGTTCTCTCCTCCCCTCCTTTGTGTTCCCACAGAACAATATACATTCCTTTTCCAGCTCTTTCCTCACTGCTGGTGCACTGCTTACTGGTATGCTCGTCAGAATGGACTAGGTTATGTTGCAGTAACAAACAGCCCCCAATTCCCAGTGGCTTGCAATGACAAAGGTTTCATTGAACAGATCAGTGGTTTCCAACATGCGACTGGAATATCAACACCTTAGGACAGGGATTTTGCCAGTTTTATTCACTGCTATATGCTCATTACCTGGCACATAGTGGGGTCTCATAAATACTTGTTGAGGGACCAATAAATATTTGTTGAATGGTCAACATCAGAGGTAAAACTAGCAGAAACAGGACTTAATGAACGTTGTGTCTGAGAAATAATGGAAAAAGAAGAGTCTAAAATTACTCCCAGGTTTTTGTGTTGACCAACTAACTGGGCTAATGGCTATGTCTCATCAAGCTAAGACAGCTGGTAACCCGAGAAGCTTTCAGTTTGATGATGATGCTTTCAGCTTTGGGCTCTTTGAGTCTGAGCTGAGACAGTTGTCATCCAGGTGGAGCTGATACTCACCCAGGTAGTATTGGATTTATAGGCCTGGAGTTGGGGAATAAGATCTGGGCTGAAGATAGACATCTGAGAGTCCGGAGTGGTGTTTGAAGCTATCAAAAGCAGGCAGTGCTCCAGGGACGTGAGTCCTCTCCTCTGGAAACAGCGGGCCTTAACTTTTTGGCCAAATTTCCTTTTCTCTCTCTCTCTCTTTTTTTTTTTTTTTTTTGTTTTAATTTAATTTAATTTAATTTAATTTTGAGATGGAGTCTTGGCTCTGTCACCCAGCTGGAGTGCAGTGGCACGATCTCAGCTCACCGCAACCCCCACCTCCCAGGTTCAAGCGATTCTCCTGCCTCAGCCTCCCGAGCAGCTGGGATTACAGACGTGTGCAACCACGCCTGGCTAATTTTTTGTATTTTTTTTTTTTTTTAGTAGAGACGGGGTTTCACAGTGTTAGCCGGGATGGTGTCTATCTCTTGACCTCATGATCTGCCCACCTCAGCCTCCCAAAGTGCTGGGATTACAGGTGTGAGCCAACGTGCCCAGCCCCAAATTTCCTTTTCAACCTTTGGAAGCAATAGCATACCTGCTATCATCCTTTCCCAGAAGAATCCCAGAGAAGACCCCACACGCATGGGGTCCTTGCAGATTCCGCCTCCCAGCCTCTGGCCGTGCTCGTCCCTCTTCTACACAGGCCTCTTGATCGGCTTCCTCCTTCCATCTGCCCTGACCCCCACGCACGGCCCAGCTCTGTCCTCTGCCCTGGAGCTGCCTTCAGCCGGGCTCAGACCAAAGAGTTCTGGTTCAGGAATCCAGCGCCATTTGACACTCCACACCGCAGCCTTTAATGCGGTCCTGGCCTTCTTTGTGATTTGAGCACGTGTCACGGCTCATGTAGCACTGACAGTGCCCGCTGCATGCAAGGCCAGAGCGTGGGGCTGAGCCAGTCTTCTCTCCCACTGCTAGCCCTGGTGCAGGCTGCCACCAGCAGTGCCCTCTGGGATCAGGACAGTGGCCTTCCAGCCCTTCTCTCAGCTACAATCTTGCCTCCCCTCCTGGATCCCCAAGCCTCCTACCAGAGTCATCTGCCTAAACACAGGTCTGCTAACATCACTCCCCTACTCCAAAACCTCCTGGTGCTCACAAAGGCCACAGGACAAGGGCCAGACCCCGCAGCCTGGCATGCAAACTCTCTTTCAGCCCTCCCCAACCTACCTGTCCAACCTGACAATCCACTATGCTGCCCCCACAAACACAACGCCCCTGGCTGACTCTGCCTCCCCCTCTAGAGCCTGAGTTTAACACCTGGCTCTATCACTTACTAGCTGTGTGACCATGGGCAAATTATTTAACCTCTCTGGGCCTCCATTTCTAGGCCTCGGTAGAATAAAGATCATAAAAATATCTACGTCCGGCTGGGCGCGGTGGCCCACACCTATAATCCCAGCACTTTGGGAGGCTGAGCTGGGCAGGTCACCTGAGGTCAGAAGTTCGAAATCAGCCCAGCCAACAGGATGAAACCCTGTCTCTACTAAAAAAAAAAAAAAAAAAAAAAAAAAAAAAAGCCTGGGCATGGTGGTGCACACCTGTAGTCCCAGCTACTTGGGAGGCTGAGGCAGGAGAATCATCTGAACCCGGGAGATGGAGGTTGTAGTGAGCCAAGATCGTGCCACTGCATTCCAGCCTGGGCAACGGAGCAAGACTCCATCTCAACAACTACAACAACAACAACAGAAAAGTATGTCCTAGGACTGTCGAAAGGATTAAATGAGTTAACGTGTGCAAAGCACAACAAGGCTGGGTGCACGCCAATAGCTGGGCTAACCCTTATTATTATTCCCACCACTGAGCTTCTGCTCAGGTTGTTCCCATGATCTCAGTATCATGGTTGCTTCTGTTTGCCTTCATCAGACAGCAAAGGCCTGCGGTTAGACACTGTCCCTCATTCCCCTCTGTTGCAGCCCCCAACACAGCCTCCCACAGCCTCCAGCAGAGCTCTTGACACACAGTATGACAATGTAGTTAGTAAAATTTCACAGGCTCTGGAGCCTGACAGTCTTGAGTTCACACGGTGGCTGCAACACTTACTAGCTGTGCAACTATGGGTAAGTTACTTAACCTCTCTGAGTTCCAATTTCCACATAAGGAACGAGGGTGCCCATCCCACTCTTGCAGAGGTGCTGTGAGAATAAATCCGACAGTATCTGAAGACTGTGGACAGTGTCTGACGCAGCAGAGGCCCTCGGTGAAGGTTAGTTTCTTTCCACGTTCAATACACATTGAAGTCACATCTTCCACTGTTTGAGTATAAGCACGTAGAGGGCAGGGATTAAGCTTAAGTCCTGTGAATGAGAAAATTTGTGAGCTCTTAAGTAGATGCTTGGCTGGGCGCGGTGGCTCATACCTGTAATCCCAGCACTTTGGGAGGCCGAGGCAGGTGGATCACTTGGGGCCAGGAGTTTGAGACCAGCCTGGTCTCTTGGTAAGCAACAACAACATAGCGAAACCCCATCTCCACTAAAAATACAAAAAAAATTAGCCAGGCGTGGTGGCGTGCACCTGTAGTCCCAACTACTCAGGAGGCTGAGGCATGAGAATCGCTTGAACCAGGGCAGCGGAGGTTGCAGTGCGCAGAGATCATGCCACTGCACTCCAGCGTGGGTGACAGAGTGAGACTGTGTCTCAAAAAAATAAATAAATTAAATAAAATAAGTAGATGCTGGACAAATATCTGCGCCATGACAGCACTATGTGAAAGGAGCAGCCTCCTTGGTCCCTGGTTTGGGGTGCTGAAGATCAACATCTAAGTGGTCTTTAGTGGGGGTCGGGCCCTGTCGGAACTGGAGGAGGCAGGAGGTTAGCATGAATTGTTATTTGTTGCTAACTTTCCCCTGGGCAAAGGCTCTGTAGTCTGACTTCTTAAAGTGGAATGAATTATGCGGCTCCCAAGGACTCCAGGCTTCCCTCCCAACTTCTACCTCCGGAGGCTGTGCGACACCAACGAGGCTCCAGAGACCCTGTTTTCCTGGCACCAGAGACCAGCGGAATCTCATTCTGGCTGCAGCAGGGAGAGAGGAAACCATCTCTCTCCTAGATCAAGCTATATTTGACTTGCTAGGCAAGGCCATCCCCGCAGGCCACATTCCGTGGCCCCAAGCCAGGCTGGTGTGTAATACGCTCCGGCCACCCTGTCGTTACCTAATGCTTTCCTAATCTGCAGCTTACGCAAGAGGAGTACAAATCTCTGAGAACACCAAGAGAAACACCCCACCAGGCACCTCCCCGGCCGTCCTGCGTGCTGTTTTCGAGTTGGTGTTTCATCACAGAGGTGCTTGCTGTTGGCTACCATGAGGGCCACCTTGGTAGGCCATTTGGAGCCCCATTTCTCACATGAGGTCTCCCCCAGTCTGTACCTTCACCCCTTCTCTGCCAACACTCACACTGCACTAGACATTCTATTTGACACAGAGCGGGGGACGAAGTCTGGCACCTTTCTGTCTTGCTGTCTGTGAAGCAGGTCTTTCAACAAATGCTGCTGGAACAATTACACAATTAATATTAAAAAAAATTATTGACCCTACTTCACGCCGTATATACAAATTAACTCAAACGGATCACTGACCTAAATGTAAAACCTAAAACTACAAAACTTTTGGAAGAAAATAAATATGGGCTATAGTTTCGTAACCTTGGGTTAGGTAAAATTTCCAAGAATAGAAAATACACACATATATGAACCACAAAAGAAAAACATTGATAAATTGGACTTAGTAAAAATATAACTTTGCTTCTTCAAAAGACGCTCTTTAAGACCATGAAAAGACCAGCTATAGACTGAAAGGAACTATTTGCAAAACATATATTGGAAAAAGAATTTGCATCTGGAATATAAAAGGAATTCCTACAACTCAATATGAAAACGAACATCCTGGCCAGGCGCGGTGGCTCACGCCTGTAATCCCAACACTTTGGGAGGCTGAGGCAGGATGATCACTTGAGGTCAGGAATTCAAGACCAGTCTGGCCAACATGGTGAAACCCCGTCTCTACTAAAAATACAAAAATTAGCCAGGCATGGTGGCACATGCCTGTAGTCCCAGCTACTCAAGAGGCTAAGGCAGGAGAATCGCTTGAACCCGGGAGGTAGAGGTTGCAGTGAGCTGAGACTGTGCCACTGCACTCCAGCCTGGGTGACAGGGCAAGACTCCGTTTCAAAAAACAAAAAGAAGGCAGGAGAATAAGCATTTGAAAAGATGCTAAACCTTAATTAGTCATTAAGGAAATGAAAATTAGACCACAATGAGATACAATACACATCTACTAGGATGTCTAAACTGTAAATAAATAACTAAATAAACCTGACATACTGAGTGTTGGTGAGGATGTGGAGCAATTAGAGTTCACATATATTGCTCATGGGGATGCAACATGGTGCAGCCACTTTGGAAAACAATTCAGTGGTTTCTTATCAAGTTAAACACGTGGCTGGGTGCGATGGCTCACACCTGTAATCTCAGCACTTTGGGAGGCCAAGGCAGAAGAATTACTTGAGCCCAAGAGTTCAATACCAGCCTGGGCAACACAGTAAGACCTCGTCTCTTCAAAAAATAAACAAAGTTAGCTGGACATGGTAGCGCACACCTGTAGTCCCAGCTACTTGGGAATTTGAGGCAAGAGGATCACTGGAGCCCAGGAGGTCAAGGCTGCAGTGAGCTATGATCATGCCACTGCACTCCAGCCTAGGCAAGAGAAAAAGACCTTGTCTCAAAAAAAAGTGACCCAGCAGTCTTATTTCTAGGTATTTACCCAAGAGAAATGAAAACATGTGTTCACACAAAGGCACGTATACACGTTTGTGGCAGCTTTATAATAACCTCCAACTGGAGACATTCAGATATCCTTCAACTGGTAAAGAAAGAAACAATATGTGGGGCCAGGAGCTGTGGCTCATGCCTGTAATCCCAGCACTTGGGATGCCAAGGTGGGCAGATCACTTGAGATCAGGAGTTTGAGAGCAGCCTGAGCAACATGGCACAACCCCGTCTCTATTAAAAGTACAAAAATTAGCTGGACGTGGTGGTACACACCTGTAATCCCAGCTACTCGGGAGGCTAAGACAGGAGAATCTCTTGAACCCAGGAGGCAGAGGTTGCAGTGAGCCAAGATCGTGCCACTGCACTCCAGCCTGGGTGACAGAACTAGACTCTTTCTCAAAAATAACTACACAAATAAATAATAAACAATATGTGGTACATTCATGCAATGAAATACTCTTCAGCGGTAAAAATGACCACATTACTGTACATACAACAGCACAGATGAATCTGAAATGCATGCCTAGTGAAAGAAAATAGACACAAAATATGGCACACTATAATTTCAAAACTCGAGACAAATCATATCAGTGATTGCCAAAGGCTATTGGTAAGAGTGGCTATAAGCAGGCATGAGAGATTTTTTTGTGGTGATGGAAATGGTCTATATTATAATTATGGCGGAACTTAAACGAGTGGATGCATTTGTCAAACCTTATCCACCTGCAGACCAGGCACGGTAGCTCACGCCTATAATCCTAGCACATTGGAGGCCAAGGCGGGCAGATCACTTGAGCCCAGGAGTTCCAGAGCAGCGTGGGCAATATGGCGAAATCCTGTCTCTATGGTCCTATAAGCATTAAGATTTCAAGATATCTGACCAAAAGTTTATTAGATTTTAAGATCTACGATGACAGGAACTGTAATCTGTTATTTACCTAACTCTCCAATGTCCATCTAAATGACAAGTATTTTGTGGGGAGAAACACTTCTTTCAGGAAAGAGTCGAAGTGTCACAACCACAAAAGGAGGAAACAACTCCACTTCATATTCCTATCTGTTGGAGAATAATTTCTATGATTACTTTTGGAAAGTAAAAATTTCATGAAAATAATGGCAAACCAATCCTTTAAAATCTAAATCACTGGCTGGGCATGGTGGCTCACGCCTGTCATCTCAGCACTTTGGGAGGCCGAGGTGGGAGGATCACTTGAGGTCGGTAGTTCAAGACCAGCCCGGGCAACATGGCAAAACTCTGCCTCTATTAAAAATACAAAAATTATCCAGGTGTGGTGGTGCACACCTGTAGTCTCAGATACTTGGGAGTTGAAGTAGGAGGATTGCCTGATCTCAGGAAGCAGAGGCTGCAGTGAGTCATAACAGTACTACTGCACTCCAGCCTGGGTGACTGAATTATCAAAAAAACCACAAAACCTTACCCACCTGTGCACTAGACAAGGATTAATTTTATTATAGTGAAATTCTACATCAATAAATACGATTTTTAAAGTAACATAAAATCCCAGCCTGTGAAACATGGGGAGGCCCTGTCTCTACAAAAATTAGCCAGGCATGGTGGCCCATGCCTGTAGTTGCAGCTACTCAGAAGCCTGAGGCTGGAGGATTGCTTGAGCCCTCCTTAAGCCCAGGAGGTCAAGGCTGCTGTGAGCCGGAGATCACCCCACTGCACTCCAGCCTGGGCGACAGAGCGAGACCCTGTCTCAAAATAACATAAAATAAAATGTGAATCTAATGGGACCCGCCCTTCTCATCATGAAGATAAAATGACACCAGTGATCGTCACAGCCAGTGTGTCTCAGGCGCAGTCTCAAAAGCTGTACACACATTGTCTGATTTAAGCCTCGGTTTTGCTGTCCCCAACACACACAAAGCACTTTCCTGTTCCAGCGCCTTTGCACTTCCTTTACCTGGAAGACTCTGCCTCTCACTTTCCTCAGGCCTCTACTCAAATGTCATCTCCTCAAAAGAGGCCTTCTCTCTGCCATTCTGTCTAAAACAGTGTCCCCAACCTGTTACTCTGAGCAGCGGAGGTGCTGATGGCTGGACAAGGTCAGGGAAGCCAGACTGCTCTCCGCATGTAAGCAGGAGGCTAGAAGGCTGCCTGATTGCCCTGGTTCGGTGGCATGTAAAGCGTGTAAATAAACATACAAAGCATATACATCAGCGAGGCTCTGGGCAGGAGAAAGGAGCAGAATGATGCTTTTTCAAGTGTTTCTCCTCACTCCCTCCATCCCACCGTACAGTGGGCTGCAACCTGGGGTTTCTTGGAACACCGTTTGAAAGCTACCACTTTGGAACCTTGCTGACTTGGTGCTCACTTTGGCAGCACATATACTAGAACCCCCCTGATTTAATCATTACACAAATATTCACATTTACCACTGTTAAGCACCATTCTAGGTACTGGGTGTCCAACAATAAGCAAAACAACTAAATGTGATGGATTTCACTTTTATGGGATGATTTGCCTGCAATGAGTGCTTACCATATGCCAGGCACTGTTCTGAGAGCTTTTCATGTATTATCTCATTTAATTCTCGCCACAACCCCACAAGACAACTACTGCCGTTAGCTTCATTTTAGAGAAAAGGAAACTGAGGTCTGGGGAAACTAAGTAACTTGCCAAAGGTCATACACTTGGCAGTGGCAGAGCTGGATCTGAACCCAGTTAGAAATCCTGCCTAGTTCTAGCCTCTGTTGTATGATCTCAGCAGGTGCACGTGAGCCCATCTTAGCAATGTAGGCCCCTCTGCCTGCCTCTCCAAGACAGGGCTCCAGGTGAAACTGGATTCCATGTGACTTTGAGTTGATGCAAGTGGCATTTTGTACCTGCAGACGCTAAAAGGCTCATCTCCGGGTATGGGAGAATGTTCTGTCTGGCCCAAGTGCTGAGTTTATTCTGGTCACTGCTACACCGTTTCGTCTGCTGTTGGGAAGGCGACTGTGTCCAGCAGTTCTGCTGGTGTTACTGACATGACAGGGTGAAACTGATATGTCTGCAACCAGAATATCAGCACCAAATTAGGAAGCAGAGTGGGGACGCAGCCAGATGAATGCTGAGTAAGAGTAGATAGCACAAACTCTTCCAACAGGAGGGTGGGAGGGAGCTTGGAGGTCATTTACACCCAGGCCACCCATTTTGCTAACAGGGAAGCTGGGGTCTCGAGAGAGGAAGTGGCTTGCCTAAGATCCTCTTGGCTGTGTTCTCGGTCTCCTGCCATTGCCTCCAAGGTAGAGGACAGTGATGGGATTGGAGGCAGAGAGACCAAGTCCTCCCCCAGCCCCACCTCTGTATAGCTGTGTGAACTTGAGCAAGTCACTTAACATCAGAGTCTTGGTTCCCTATCTGTACAATGGAAATGGTAATATCCCTCAGGGAGGCTATCAACATTCCAGGAGATAATTCATTCAACAATGCCAACACCGAGCAGCTACTCAATCATACCCGCTCCTCCCCACTCCCCTTCTCCTGGATTTACCCCACATATACCGATTTTCAGGAATTAACTCATCAGAACCAAGCCTTAATAGGTCAGTGTTTGAAAATGGGTTTTGCTGGGCTCTGTGACTCACGCCTGTAATCCCAGCACTTTGGGAGGCTGAGGCGGTCTGATCACTTGAGCCCAGGAGTTAGAGACCACCCTGGCCACATGGCGAAACCCCATCTCTACAAAAAATACAAAAAATCGCTGAGTGTGGTGATGCGTGCCTGTGGTCCCAGCTGCTCAGGAGGGTGAGGTGGGAAGATTGCTTGAGACCAGGAGGTCGAGACTGAGGTGAGCTGTGATCCTGCTACTGCATTCTGGACCCTGTCTGGAAGGAAGTAAGGAAAGAAGGAAGGAAGGAAGGAAGGAAGGAAGGAAGGAAGGAAGGAAGGAAGGAAGGGAGGAAGGGAGGAAGGGAGGATGGGAGGATGGGAGGAAGGAAGGAAGGAAGGAAGGAAGGAAGGAAGGAAGGAAGGAAGGAAGGAAGGAAGGAAGGGAGGGAGGATGGGAGGAGGAAGGGAGGGAGGATGGGAGGAAGGGAGGGAGGGAGGGAGGAAGGAAGGAAGGAAGGAAGGGAGGGAGGATGGGAGGAAAGGAGGGAGGGAGGGAGGGAGGAAGGAAGGAAGGAAGGAAGGAAGGAAGGAAGGAAGGGAGGATGGGAGGGAGGGAGGGAGGAAGGAAGGAAGGAAGGGAGGATGGGAGGGAGGGAGGGAAGAAGGAAGGAAGGAAGGAAGGAAGGGAGGAGGGAGGGAGGGAGGGAGGGAGGAAGGGAGGGAGGAAGGAAGGAAAGAAGGAAGGAAGGAAGGAAGGAAGGAAGGAAGGAAGGAAGGAAGGAAGGGAAGGATGGAAGGGAGGGAGGGAGGGAGGAAGGAAGGAAGGAAGGGAGGAAGGAAGGAAGGAAGGAAGGAAGGGAGGATGGAAGGGAGGGAGGGAGGGAGGAAGGAAGGAAGGGAGGAAGGAAGGAAGGAAGGGAGGATGGGAGGATGGGGAGGGAGGGAGGGGGGGAGGGAGGAAGGAAGGAAGGAAGGAAGGAAGGAAGGATGGGAGGAAGGGAGGGATGAAGGAAGGAAAGAAGGAAGGAAAGGAGGGAGGGAGGGAGGGAGGAAGGGAGAGAGGGAGGGAGCAGTTTCAACCCTGGGCTGCTCTAATTGTGGTCTGAAGGCCAGCAGCATCGGCCTCACCCAGGAACTGGTTGGAAATGCAGTCTGGGGCCCCACTCCAGCCCTGATGAACAGAATGTGCATCTTAACAAGATCCTCCAGCCCTACTTAGAAGAAGCACAGTTTAGCACATTTGTAATGAATCAACTCATTGATTTTGACCTTCTTTGACCCAAAGTCTTGATAGCCAACATTCACTGAGCACTTTGTACATGGCAGGAGTGTGGGAAATATTTTACAGGCGTGATCTGATTTAAACCGCGAAATGATCTCAGGAGGCAGGAATTCTTACCACCCATTTTACAGATCAGACAACTGAGGATGAAGCAGTTCCTTTCCTCAGCAGGTAAGTACTAAAGCTACACTTCGAACTTAGGGCCTCTGGGACTCCAGCCCTCTCACTTAACCACTTCTCCCCACAAGGGGAGTTTCTGAGCACGGGAGGTGCTGATGGCTGGACAAGGTCAGAGAAGCCAGACTGCTGTCTGGTCCCCTGAACTAAGATCAAGGTCAGCAGACTCTCGGGCAGCAGGAGGCTAGAAGGCTGCCTGACTGCCATGGTTCGGTGGCTCCTGGGCACCGCTCTGCTCCCTGCCACTGTCCTCCCTTCCAAGCCATTGTGGAGCAGTCAACACTGGCCTCCGCAAACCTGCACCGCAGCGGGGAAAGAGCAGGGGAGACAAAGGAGAGAGGGGAAAATGCATAATTATGACAAGGACACTGATCCCTGACTGCAATCCCAGATGAGCGCCCCCTCCAAAGCAGGCCCTGAGTGTGTTTTATCACCAATCCTGCCCGCAGCCCCAGAGCCCTGCAAAACACCCATTATTAGGTTCTCATTTTATGGATGAGACGATGCGCCAGAGAGATGTTGCAACTTGCTGAAGGTCACAGAGCAAAGAAGGAGCTAGTCTGGGATTCAAATCCAGGTCTGTCTGACTTCCCAACTGGGTTCTTCCCACTTGTAAGGAATTTGTCTGAATTTCACGCCTACTATGTGGCACCTTGGACTATGCATTACTCATGGAATCCTTGCAGCCACAGCTGTATGGGGTAGATAGTATTCCTGGCATTTCAGTTATTACCACGCCTGAGGCATGGAGAGGTCACGTGACCTGTCTGGGTCACACAGCTGATTAACAGCTATAGAGCTGGGATTTGATACCAGGTCTCTCTAGCCCTAAAGTTCAAGATCCTTCCTCTTTACCGCCAACTCCATGAGGTGCTGGTGTTTTCCCCCAAAGGAGGTAAGGGTCTCCACCCAGATAGACTGACAAGATAGGGCTTTAATTGTGGGACTATAATATGAAAGGTGGACATTGGCCAGGTGCGGTGGCTCACACCTATAATGCTAGCACTTTAGGAGGCTGACGCAGGCAGATTGCTTGAGCTCAGGAGTTCAAGACCAGCCTGGGCAACATGGAAAAACCCTTTCTATACAAAAAATTAGCCTGGCCTGGTAGCGCGCACCTGTGGTCACAGCAACTCAGGAGGCTGACGGCTGAGGCAGGAGAATCACTCGAACCCAGGAGAAAGAGACTGCAGTGAGCCGAGATTACACCACTGGGTGACAGAGCAAGACTCCATTTCTTTTTTTTTTTTTTGTTAAGATGGAGTCTCGCTCTGTCACCCAGGCTGGAGTGCAGTATTATGATCTCGGCTCACTGCAACCTCCGCCTCCCAGGTTCAAGCGATTCTCCTGCCTCAGCCTCCAGAGTAGCTGGGATTACAGACATGTGCCACCATGCCTGGCTAATTTTTGTAGTTTTAGTAGAGAAAGGGTTTCACCATGTTGGTTGGACTGGTCTCCAACTCCTGACATCAGATGATCCGCCCGCCTCAGCCTCCCAAAGTGCTGGGATTACAAGCATAAGCCATCATGCCTGGCCTTGAGCAAGTTACTTACACTCTCTGGGCTTTCATGTACTTACCTGTAAAATGGGGCAAATAAGAATATCTTTGGCCGGGCACGGTGGCTCAAGCCTGTAATCCCAGCACTTTGGGAGGCCGAGACGGGCGGATCACGAGGTCAGGAGATCGAGACCATCCTGGCTAACACGGTGAAACCCCGTCTCTACTAAAAAATACAAAAAAAAAAAAACTAGCTGGGCGAGGTGGTGGGCGCCTATAGTCCCAGCTACTCGGGAGGCTGAGGCAGGAGAATGGCAGGAACCCGGGAGGCGGAGCTTGCAGTGAGCTGAGATCCGGCCACTGCACTCCAGCCTGGGCGACAAAGCGAGACTCTGTCTCAAAAAAAAAAAAAAAAAGAATATCTTCCCCCACAGAGTTGTTGTAAAAATTAAATGAGACATGCTTTCAAAGTACCAAAGGCAGGGTGGGACAAATAGCAAGTACTTAATTCATGGGGGTTCCTATCATCATTATTATCGTCATTATTTCTTTTCTTCACTCCCAGTAGGCACAGGCCATCCAGCAGGGTGTCTAAGACAGACTGAGCATTAGGGGGCTGCCTGTGAAATGTCACCCACCAATTCTGTTCTGCAATGTAGAAGTGAAAAAAGACGTCAATCAGCAGGAATTTAGAACCCAACTTCAACACCAGCTACAGAGCAACAAAAGTACAAATACAGAACGAGCATTGGCCCCACACTGGCTGTTCTTTTCCCTCTTTCAAACTCAGCTCCCCATCTGTAAAACGGGAGGAGTGTAAACTAACCTGCTTCCCGGCCTCATCTGCCTCACCACAGAGAAGCCCTCCTGGTGAAGCAGGGAGCTGACGGCATGGTGTCTCCACCTCCCAGACCACACAGCCTCTTGGATTGGAGCTTGGATGAGAAATTCGTTGGGAGTATACTCAGGGCCTAACCCCTAAATCCCTTCCTTTTCAAACTGAGGCCAGGCCCTGCAGCCAGCGACATTTTTCCCAATTTGCTCTGGCTGTCTCCTAGCTAATGAGGCATGGCATGAAAATGCATGAGTGCATGGCACGTCCCCCAGACTGGCTCCCTGTGCTGTGGCGGACTGAGAGTGATGACTGCATGATGGAGCTGATGGAGACACTCATGTAGTCACTGATCCAAAGGTCAGACCTATGAGCTGATTTTTCAAAATGCCATGTCCCGTGTTGAGAAAAGTTTCTGACACATTCCATGGAAGCACCATGCATACTCACCTCATACCGCATTCTAGAAGGTCACTCAGATCACACCAACAGGCCCGGGAAGCTCGAGCTTCAGGTGAAGGCCTGAGGGTGCTGAGTCAGGAGTAGCTTATAGCTACTTGGTTATTAATGTCCCCAGTCTCAGCCTTAGTTTCCCCTGGCTGAAAAAGGGAGAAGTGCAAACTAAATCTCTTTTTAAAAATACACTTTTGGCCAGGCACGGTGGCTCATGCCTGTAATCCCAGCACTCTGGGAAGCCGAAGCGAGGGGTTTACCTGAGGTCAGCAGTTTGAGACCAGCCTGGCCAACATGCTGAAACCCCGTCTCTAATAAAGATATAAAAATTAGCCAGACATAGTGGTGGGCACCTGTAATCCCAACTACTTGGGAGGCTGAGGCAGGAGAATCACTCGAACCTGGGAGGCAGAGGCTACAGTGAGCCAAGACCATGCCATTGTACTCCAGCCTGGATGACAGGGCTAGACTCCATCTCAAAAAGAATAAATTAAGTAAAAAAATAAAATTTTTATTTTGGAATAATTTTTACAGTTAAAGAAAAGTTGCAAAGATGATACAGGGAGTGCCTATATCTATATGTACCTCATTCAGTTTCTTCTAAGGCTACCATTTTACATTACCACGGTGCATTTATCTAACTAAGAAACCAACATTTATGCATTATTATTGGACTCCAGACTTCATTCTGACTTCACTCATCTGTCCAGTAATATTCTTCTCTCTGTTGCAGGACACCATATTGCACTTAGCACTAAATTATTTATGCGCTCCGCTCCCAGTTCTAAAAACAAAGAGCAGTAAGCCTTCACGTTAACGGTATGTGCAATTAGCAAATGAACGCTGCGCTGTGCAACTTTGGGCAAACCACCTACCCTCTCTGAGCCTCAGTGTCTCTAACTGTCTTTAGCTACAAAAGGGGGATGATAACAGTACTGCATCAAGGGGTGCTGTGAGGTTATCACTTGCTAATAATTTATGTGAGGCACTTAGCAGGGCTCTTAGTGCATCATGATCACTCCCTTGGCAACTCTCCACTGGTAGAAATAATACACAGAAATCACGTGTGACCCAGCATGCTGTACTCTCCCGAGTAAAACATCTGCCAGCGAAATGGCGGCTCCAAAAAGAAGACATCATGTTGATGGTGTAGCACATCAGACCCAGTGTGGAAAGCACATGGCAGAAAAGGGCAAAGATCTAAAGTCTTGCATGCCGGGGTTGGAGTTTCACCCCACCTCCACCCCCACTCATTAGCGGTGTGATCCTGGGCAAATTCTTCAGCCTCTGGATCTCAGCACCAACATCTGGCCAATTAGGACAAAGCATCCTCTTCACAGGGTGGCCGAGAGGGTAGAGTAAGATGCCTACTGCAAAACGTCTAGCGGGATTGCGAGGTAATGCTTCCAGGACCACTAAGTTGTTGACTGCAATCAAATCATCAGAGAATCAACTGAAATCTGACGTGGGCAGTTGCCAGGGGTTAGGAATGAAATCCTGCTCCTCTTTTTTGGAGGTGGTGGGGATCCTCCTTTTCCCAGTCAAAGCCATGCTGAAAAGCCAACTCCATAATGTTCATTGCTGCAATGCCCGATATGGTTTGGATATTTGTCCCCGTCCAAATCTCATGTTGAATTGTAATCTCCAGTGTTGGAGGTGGGGCCTGGTGGGAGCCGCTTGGATCATGGAGGTGGATCCTTCATGAATGGCTTTGGGTCATCCCCTTGGTGATAACTGAGATCTTGCTCTGAGTTCACACAAGATCTGGTAGAGATCTGTTCATCTGAAAGTATGTGGCACTTGGCTGGGCAGAATCGCTCATGCCTGTAATCCTAGCACTTTGGGAGGCCGAGACAGGCAGATCACTTGAGGTCGGGAGTTTGAGACCAGCCTGGTCAACATGGTAAAACCCTGTATCTACTAAAAATACAAAAATTAGCTGGGCGTGGTGGCAGGTGCCTGTAATCCCAGCTACTCTGGAGACTGAGGCAAAAAAATCACTTGAACTAGAGAGGCAGAGGTTGCAGTGAGCTGAGATCATGCCACTGCACTCCAGCCTGGGCAAGAGAGTGAGACTCCGTCTCGAAAAGTTAAAAATTAAAAAAAGATGAGCAAATAAGAACCAGGCAGACTGCTTATTCACAGTCATACAGCAAAAAAAAACTTTGGAACTAGGAAGAGATCCTGGTCACAAGACTTCTACTTCTGTGCCCTCGGCTCTCTGACTTAGAGGTCCATTAGACTCTGAGCTGCTAGGGGATAGCCATCTATCCACCTACTAGTCCACCCATCCATCCATCCATCCACCCACCCACCCATGCACCCATCTACCCACCCACCAATCCATCCATATTGGCATGCATATGTGTGTATATATACATTAAAAATAGAAATGAGGTTTTGCTGTTGCCCAGGCTGGTCTCCAAATGGCCTCAGGTGATCTTCCTGCCTTGGCCTCCAAAAGTGCTAGTGCTGAGATTACAGGTGTGAGGCACCACACCTGGCCCACGTTGGCTTTGACAAATTTCTTGTGGAAGGCACTTTGCTGGTGCTGAGGAGCCAAGGGAGAACAAGACTGTCACAGTCCCTGACTTCTTGGAGCTTCCCATTCAGTGAGCCAGAACTGAGCCTCAGTCATCTATTTCCCAAGGGTCTACCACAATGTCTGGCACATGGTAGGTGCCCAGTAAATGTTTGTTGAATGAATAATGGATTGCTCATCTTCCATAATGCCTACACATTTATAATTGACATGCTGGGTCATTTGAAGACGCTTGTGGAGCTAAAAATTCAGTATTTGTGTTTGTCTTGAACCACTTTCTCTCATCATTATTCTTACCAGGAGATGTTGTGTGGTGGTGTGTAGACAGAGCAACAACATCGGGCATGGAGTCCAAAAACCAAAGTTCATATCCCAGCTCTGAGCTGCTTACTCCTGAGTAGCTACTGAAAGACATTTGAGCCTGAGTTTTTTTCAACTTCAGGGAAATATTTGACTCGCCTGTTTCACTCATGTGCTGTGACTCCCTGAGGAGAAGAGAAGAAACTTCCAGAAAATGTGACATGAATAAAAGGCTATTGAGATGTTACTTGGATGACTTCCTCAAATGACAAGTGTGTTGAGGACACAAGGGAAAATAAAAGCAGCCAGCTTTTCAGCACACTCATTCTGACCTTATATAATCTAACTGGTTGCAATTGCCCCAGATTTGTTCCAACCTTAGAAGAGATTAAATGTATGGATTTGTGGTATCACATGTCATCCCAGCCAATCCTGACCCATATTTCTGTCCATCTGGTGCATGCAACAACAGTACAAAGGGGTGTTATAACCTTAATTGCTTGCAAGGAGTTTTGAAATCCTTAGATTAAAACCTCGGTGAAGTCCAAAGTATTAGCATCCTGAATGCCCAAGAAGTCACGCTGAGCCTCATCTGGGTTCACTGGAGCAGGAAACAAGGTCTGTTGTGAGGCCTGCTCAGGAACTTTGGGGCTTAAGGTCCTATTCAGGGGATGGCCAGAGACCAACCCCCAACTTCCGAGTTCCTAAGCTACCCAGGCGTTTTTGGCCATTTCCCACGTTGCTTTGAGATGATTTTTACATTTCTTAAGTTCCTGGGTCACAAGGCCTGAGCTGCTCTAACTTCAGTGTCATATGTCTGCTTTCCTGGGTGATCTCAGCCTGAGTCCTAAAAAAGGGCAATTGTGTCATCGCTAACTTCTGTCCGCCTCTTCGTGTGAGTCCAGAGTTGATGAGCTGGTCCTTATTCTAACTTATACAGGTTAGAATTAAAATTCCATCCCATGGTGGTTACGCTTAGAGCAGGCACCAGGCAAAAATTAAAAGAGGCAAGCAGAGGTTCCTGAGGCCCTCCCGGTGTTTTGCTTTCTAGATCTAGTGGTTATGGCTGTGTGTTGTTTGTGAAAATTCACTGAGCTACACACTTATATGTGCATTTTTCTGCTGTTACACTTTACAATGTGAAGTATTTTTAAAAATCAATCTGGGTGCAAATTTACTTCATTTAGACTAGATTCTGAAGTGAAGCTATAAATAGTTAAGCTATAAACTCAATAAAAAAAAACCTTTTCCTTTCTCTACTTTTGTGATTCAAATTAATGTCACCTTAGTATTTTCCTTGCTTCCATTTCCATTTTCACACTTATGAAAAGAAAAAAGTAAAAGAAAGAAAATGCCTTGCTTGGCCGGACGCAGTGGCTCGCGCCTGTAATCCCAGCACTTTAGGAGGCCGAGGTAGGTGGATCACGAGGTCGGGAGTTCAAGACCAGCCTGGCCAATATGGTGAAACCCCGTCTCTACTAAAAATACAAAAATTAGCTGGGTGTGCTGGTGTGCGCCTGTAGTCCCAGCTACTCAGGAGGCTGAGGCAGGAGAATCACTTGAACCTGGGAGACAGAGATTGCAGTGAGCCGAGATTGCGCCACTGCACTCCAACCTGGACGATAGAGCGAGACTCCATCTCAAAAAAGAAAAAAAAGAAAAAAAAAAGAAAATGGCTTGCTTAGCCATTTTAATTAAGTCTAATGAAGGGGGATTGGTTCACAATCGGAAGTCCCATGACGCCTTCAGAGATCTGTGTGAACCTCTGCAATAACAACATTTTGTTTTATACATGTGACACTGTTCTCAGGAGCGGCCATAGCTTTAACAAATTCTCAAGGGTCCGTGGCCCAAAAAAAAGACAAGCTGATTTGTACAACTCAAGGTTAATTTATGAATGCTCATCTGCAAACGTTTCTTGATTCTGATTCTGCTATGAAAGAGTATGAAAAATAAAGAATGTTTCCTGAGTCTAAATTCAACCCAAAGTACGCAACAACTTGGTGTCACCCCGTGGGCTTCATCCATCAGAATAAATCTGCCCACCGAAACGAAAAAAGCAAATGGGTTCAAGTCTGCCCAAGGTCATCCATGATCCTCATCATCTCTACTTTTCCACCTTCCCCTTGCTATCCACCCCCAACTAGACTATAAGCCCCGAGGCCAGAGACCTTTGCAACCTCTGCATGAAACTGCAAAAGGCAAAGCAGATTGAACTCGAAAGAAATTCACCACACCTATTTACGAAACCAGGTTTATTAAAATTTCTCTACGAGTCAGAAACAGCCATCTCACTGTTGACATATATACACGTATGTACAGGAAGAACCTAGTGTTTCTAGCGTTCCCGGCAGAAGCCCCTGCCAGCCCAGAGTCCTTAGTCGGATAATGTATCACAGATACAACAGTCGAGCAACCACGAGAGCGTTAGTGCGACAGAGGCCTCTGTCCTCCCTCTTCTCAAAGTCCCATGATTCTGTCAAGGTAATATTGCCAATAATCATTCACATTTCACGTGGTTTTAGACACGCAGGTTATTCAGACAGACACAGACAACGAAACAAGCCTCAAAGCCAGAACACAACACAACAAAACAAAACCGAACGTAGGTATAAAAGGTAAAATATATGTACAAAGTACACAGTACGTGAGGTATACACGGCATTCTCACAATGCATGTTAGTAGTTTGCCTAGGCGTAGCCCTTAAAGATGACTGCCTGTTTTTGTGCCATTTATCAAAATACAGTATATTTTGTTTACCCGTTTAACCACCTGATTTCAGCACTGTCCAAGACAGTTACTGATATTTCATCTGAACTTGTTTTTTAATGAAAGTTGCAATTTCTCCATTAAGCTCTATCTTTTGTAGGGGAGTAAGTTTCCATCCCTGGACATACCTAACAGAGGCTGGATTCCCACCTACAAAAGAAGCTGAAGAGAGGATTTCTGCCTTGGGAGGTGGTGGAAAGAGGAAAGAGATTGGACCGGATGATTTTTAAAGTTCCTTCCAACTTTGAAGATTTGGGGTTTGCTGTTTCACTCCAGAAGCCGATTATACAGACGTATTCATAAACCACACATTTGAAATATTAACAACCCATCATGCAAAACCGCAGATGCACACACAATGCCAGAGGCGGACCATATCTGGGAGGGGTTGAAGTATAATTCTAGAAGTTAGTCTGAGAATCACAAGACTATCCAAAATTCACTCTCTTCAAAGCACAAAGATGTTTAATGTCTGCTCTTGGGAGAGGTGGGTGGGAGCCTCCTTATCCTTCTTCTTCTAGACAGAATGCTCCACCCTGAGATGGTCTTGGGGGAAAAGTAAAGGGTAGGTACTAACGTATTTGGAAGGAACTTAAAAAGCTAATAGTTTCCAAGCACTCAAATTATTTTTTTAAAATCTGGAGTCTCTCTGTCTGAGTTCAGAGCTCTGAAATCGTTGGGAGATGGGATCTTTTGTGATACTGTTCCACGTTCGGCTGGTAAGTGCTTTTATAGCTAAAGAGGGAAAGTGTCAAGGTCAGGGAGAAGGCATTAGTGCAGATGAGGTCTTGGCAGGAAACAGAGGAGAGTCTGGGTTCATGGTTCCGTCAGGCTCCTGAGCAACTTAAAAGTCTGCTCCAAAAACGGAGCAGAGTCATTGGTAAATGTGAGTGTGAAGAAAAGGTGAGTGTTAAGCCAAAAAAGGAACTTTCCCATCAGAGAAGCTGTGGTAACGTGTCTAGCTACCAAAGGTGAGTTCAAAGATGGCAGATTTATTGGCCCAATTTGTCACCCTGTTAAAAATACGGTTATTGCCCAAAATATGTCATTGTGCGATTTGCTTTTTCTCCCATTCGAATGCTCAAGTTTATTACACACTTGACCACCGGGTGTAAGATGTCCATACTCTTTGCCCTCCACAAAAGATGCGGCACTCCCAAATCCAGCAGAGATAGTTGGTGAGGGTTCCTTAAGGGAAACAACTTTGCAGGGCAGCCAATCACAGCCTATGCTGCTCAAATCAATAAAGTCACTCATCCCAACAGAGAAGAGGAGGCGCCATGCCGAGTTCAGCAGCTTTCATCCTGATGCAGTCATTGTCTGGTTGGTACCACGCCAAAGGGCCTGTCCATCTTTAGAAATGGAAATGCCAGGTGTAAGAATTATGAGGTTTCTGAGGTTTTGGGGATTAGCAGAAGAAGGAACTAATGTCACTGTCCTCCTGGTACTCTGGAACGATCTGGTCTGAAGTTCCTATTTCTGAGTCGATGTACCCAGGTTCCAAGACAGACTCAAACCAGGGGTGCAGCAGGATCTCGGGGGCAGTGAGTCTCTCGGAGGGCTCCCGTCTCAAGAGGCTGCGAATGAGGCACCTGGCTTTGGGGGAAATATGTTCAGGAATGCAGAACTGTCCACGTCGAATTTTGGAGAAAAGGGCACTGGGGTCTGAGTCATGGAAGGGGTATCGTCCAACCAGAAGCGTGTAAAGCATCACCCCTAGGCTCCAAACGTCCGCAGCCTTTCCGGAGTACGTCCCGGTGGTGTTGAGGATCTCAGGGCTCACATAGGCTGGGCAGCCATGTTTGTCTGACAACGCATCATCTTCTCCCTTGATTATGTGTGTGTCTTCTAGACTTTCTAGTCTGAGCTGGGTTCTGCAAGAGAGAGGAACCAAGCCATTATTTCCACACCAGCTGCTATGAAAAACAAAGCCTTCCCAATAACAGCGCCCACAGGCACTAACAGCAAAGGCTCCAGGAATGCTATTTACCCCTTCGTCCAGTAAGCAGTGCCCTGCAACTACCGAGGACTCGTAATTTCACAAACCTACACAAACTGCAATAAATGTTTGCAAAGTATCGACAGAGCGCCTGGGGTGGAGGGTATGATGCAAAGCCCCAAATAGTATTCATAATGCTAGAGCTTACGAGAGATATCCTAATAGGAGTTACGCAATGTACTAAGTTCCCATTGCAGAACTGGGAGCCTGTCTCAGGGAAATGCTGCATTCTCTACAAAAGCTATCAGGGAGGAGCAGCATATCCTATGTCTTCAGGGAGGGCCTGCGCATCCTACAAGCCTGTCTTCTCTCTTATGACTGCCAGGGCTACCTGGACCCACACTGCATTACACAACACGGAGCCCAAAGTCACTGCTATTACACACAGGTCATCAGCGCTGGTGTCCGCACTGATACATGCACAGGGAGCAAACTTTGTCCACCTGGGCCCAGGCTGCGACAATTAGGGTGGGAAAGTTGCAAGGAATGTTAATTACATGTATTGGGGTGTTTAATTGCAAAGAACACTTTGCATGGACAGAGAGGTTATACGAGCAAACAAAAGTGGCTGATGGATTTCAGGGATGCAGGGCCTCTGAAATTCTTACATAGGGACACACACTCCCCAGTGGGATGGCACATCAACATGTGAGCATATTCACTCTACAGGGGGGGTCTCTGTTCAGGTAGCAACTAAAGTCTAAAAAACCTTCAGTCAAAGGCTCTCTTATGAAGCTGCAGGTGCCTCCTTATTCAAAACCAGCCACCCAAGTCTGGATCCCCCAAAGCCTAAAGCCATGTGGTAGGGAAGCTCCAATATCCGGTGACACCCTGTCTCTGCCTGCTTCTCTGAAATAGCCCTGTTTCAGTAAGTCACTTATGAAGTTAAACGCAAACATTTGGTACTGGCTGATGGGTCAATTCCTTTTCCTCTCAAAGGTCTGGTATTTTTTTTTTCCTGCCTTCCTGTTCCCTGGAGTGTAGTATACATGTGCTAACTTCAGTATGTCCTCAGCGTGACCTCCCTGTCGTTATGTAAAATACCCATTGGTTCTGTAAACGGAAAATATGACTCAACCCACACTGTCTGCCCCTGATTGGCTGCTACAGCACTAAAACCCTGCACCTGTGCTGGTTACACGAATAGCGTCAGCCTGACATTGCTTAACCCCCGGGTTGCCAAACCCCATGCCCATGACATTCGCCTGTGCAATGCAGGTTTCAAAAGCTAGTAAGGAGGTGTGTAAGGCATGTTTCAGAAAATGCATCACCATATCAAAGGAGCATGTTCCAGGAATTAGAAACTTCTTCATTGCAAACAGTTTGCTTTTCTTTGCTAATCAGTGTGTTCCAATAATTATTGCAAGGTCAGATACAAAGTCATGCTTTATGACAGCTCAACCCTGTACAATTTCATATGTTCTGGAGTCAAAGGTAAAAATGCACAGGTGAGATAAGCCCACTTCTTACAACAAACTCACTCACGCTCACCTCTGCAATGTTACAGCCTTACTGCTCGTAATCTTTCCACAAGGGATGTGGCTGGCTCTTAAACTCAAGTGTGGTCTATCTCATGCGGCTTCCTGAATTCTCTAGCTAAAACCTCAGCTTTGAATCTTAATGCCTCATTACTCTCTTATCAAGCTCATCTTGTTCTTTATGAGGTAAGCTATGATCTATATTTAGCAATCCATCCTAGCCAACTTCCATTCTATTCAACGTGGCTATTTTCTGAAGACGGATCCAAACGAGATGTCTAAAAAGTCACCAGAGAATGTGACGTTACAGAGAAACCAGCCTGGGATGGGACAGGAATGCTGTGTGAAATAAGAGGGTGGAATTCTGCATATATGACAGTCTCACTAGCTCTGTGAAACCTTCCAGGTACCAAACGACACTTGGCATAAGCAAAGGTTTGAACACTTCCTTCAGAAGGCAATATTGTAAAGGGCAGTTTAATATTTGTACCCCAGATGACTGACCTTTCTGACAACAATGGACCTGATCCTGGGATAGGAGAGGAAGGGCACCCTGTCAACACGTGCCATCCCATAGAAGCGTCACAGTGTCCCCAGACCCCGTCCAAGAGAATGTAAAATAAACCAACCTTAGCTGTGACTCCTCAGGAACAGAAGCTCTAAATACTAAATCTGGGACATATGAGCCCTTGACTTTGTTTTGCACCAACACACAGCACCTAACTACACGACCTGCACCTTCACTTTGGTTCCAAAAGGCCACAGGAGAAGCCATGGCGGCCGCTCACCTCTCCTCCGTGGAGAAGACGAACTTCCTAAGCTTCAGGTCCCCCAGCACGACGGCTGACTGGTGGCAGTGTGCGACGGCAGAGACAATCTGCTTGAAGAGCCGGGCGGCTTCCTCTTCCCGCAGCCTCTTCCGGCTTCGCACATAGGAGTGCATGTCCCCAAAGTCCTTCTCAAAGAAGACGTAGGCCTTGGTTTCCCCAAGGATCACTTCCACAATGCCGGTAATGTTGCTGTGCGATGGCAGCTGGATGTAAGGCCTGATTTTGTCCTGGTAGTGTTTAATGGGAAACACCTGCAGAGAGAAGGGGGCCCATTTAGGGGGCTAGAAAAGCAAAGGCAGCCTCCCAAACCCCTGAGGGAGCTGAGCAGAAGTTCTCAACCTTTGGGCTTAGAATGTAAGTTCCATTCACCTACTCCGTTTCCTCTGCCACCTTACCTCGGCCCCAGCTGCCCCCGACACCTTTAAAACCAGTAACACCTGGAGCTCTAGACTTGCAAATACCCAAAGGGTTACCCGCTTTCACACAGATCATTTGAAAGAACTGTCTCCTTTACATGTTCCCATCTTCCATCAGCTCCTGAGAGCTAAGCAAACCCCCCAACATCTGTGGCCCTTTCCTGTTTGCAGGCCACACTAGTGAGTGGTTGATAGAAGGAAGCCCCTGGCCTGTCCAGGAGCTGAAAAGCAGTCCCTGGACATGCATGTGTCTCCTGCAGACCCAAAGTGCTCAGCACAGAAAGGGCACAGAATGTGGTGACTCTGCAGCCTCCAAGGGGAAGCAGGGGCCAGAGAACATGCAGAGCTGTCATTAATCAGAAGGAACAGATGACTTGGAGGGGGAGGCTGGGACAATGCAGCTTTAAGCAACCTGCCTACAGTCCGACTCAAGTGTAAGTAAGCCGCCTTGAGTTACAATTCTCACAGGAGGGGTAGGGGATCCTGCGAATCGGTTTTTCATTTGTTTGTTTACCCCCCACACCCGACCCCACCCCTAAAAATGAGTAGCATCTCCTCTCTTCTAGGAAGCTGGCTGATCTCTTTAGAGGCCTTTTGTTGAGTCCAGTTACTCATATCCTAGACTCAACTGGAAACGGTGACACACGGGCTGTCACCATCTGGATTCAGCTATTATCTGCTCAGAGGAACTGGAAGGGGTTGCACAATGGCCAGACTCACCCCACCTCTAAGAGGCCTGGCTGCTCTGGCACCAGCTAGAAAAATCCCCTGCTGCCCCCTCCTCCCACCCACCCCATCCCACCACACACATGTTTGTCCCAGAACAGCTCTGAGCCCCAGCCACGGAGAAGAAAAGGGTTTTATCTCCCCCTATTAAACTGGGCTTGATCATGCGTTTGAAATTTCATTCGGGTTGGGCAGTAGGTGGCAGCAGTGAGCCCCGGGACGGGGTCGGGGTGTTGGGAGTGTCAGGTGAGTTGCGGAAAACCCAGAAGCGACTTAACTGGGGGCTGATCCTATCTTTCGGGTGAAAAGGAGCAGCCCGAGGGTGCTCTGGGGTGCCTCAAGCAGGGGTGTCATGCTCGCATAAAGTAGACTGTGGGAATGTTCTGCGTCTACCCGCGCAGGAGGAGGACCCGGCGGATCCTGTTTCTAGGAGCTGTGTCTCCTCCTCCTGGATGGGATCCCTACGTTCAAAGGAAAATCGCTGGCTGGAAAATAAAGTGAATCGAAGCGAGGGTTCCTGCCCGGTGTGGGCTTTTCAACATTTCTACTCCGAGCAGATTCCTCCCGCTCTGAGTAGAAGACTCTGGGACTGCTCCCTTGGGAGGACGTGTTCTAGTCCCAGCGCGAATTCAATTCGGAATCCCCAAGGCAGGAGCCGGACACAGTCTTCCAGCGCTCTTACCACCTACAACTGAGCCCGGGTGCCGTGCAAACCCGGCAAGAGAGATGCCAGCTGCTTCAATCTCCTAGGAGGCACCCACTGCAGGGCGTCCTTCCAGGACATGGGGTGGGGGGGGCGGGGGGTGGAGAGCGAGGAGAATGAGAGAAGGGGAATGGCATGGCCCTGGAATCCATTTCAATTCCACAACTTATATGGAACGCCACGCGCTACACTGGGCGCTAAGGAAAGGAACAGAAAGAGAAGGCCACTGAACACTACACTTCCTCTAGGCGCCCCCATTATACCACTCCATGGGAAACCCCTCAATCCACAAAAAGGTGAACCTGGTCAGATGGCGTCTTATCTGACCCCATCTACTGATCTGCCCTGTGCCCAGCCCAAGTGTTGGCCGCACCCCAAGCACCTTTGCCTACTACCCCGTCCTGCGCCCCCGACCCCAGCCGGGTCCTGGCCCGGGAGCGCCTACCTTGCAGCGCAGCTCGCGGCCAGTGTGGATGCACAGCGCCCGGGACACATGCTCGCGCTCGGCTAGGGGCAGCAGCAGGTAGTCGGCGATGCGGCTGGGCCCCGGCGCGCTCCCGGAGCCGCCGCCGGTCCCCGGAACGGCAGGTGGGGGCTGGGGGCTGCAGGGCGAGCCGGGGGGGCTGAGGTAGTCCGGGGGGCTGGAGCACTCGGAGAGGCGCGGGCACTTGGCCGCCACGGCCGCCGCGTCGTCGGCGTCCAGCAGGCGTTTGGCCGGGACGCCTCGGGCGGCTGGGAACAGCAGGGCCGGGCCGCGGGGTTGCGAGGCGCCGCTCATGGCAGAGCGCACGGGACCGACCCGCATCCCGTCCTGGGCCGGGGCGGCCCCGGCTTTTTAAGTCCCGGGATCCGCGCGGGAAGACGCTGCGGGCTTGGCGCCGGCTCCGCGACTTCTTCCAGCCGGCGGGATGGAGTTTGCAGACTGCTCTTGGCTCGGCCCCCACTAGGGGCAAAGCAGGAGCCGCTCCCCGGCGCTCGCGTTGCACGCGGGGACCACGCTGGCTGTGCGTCCGGGGGGCGGAGGCCGGCTTGGGTCCCCGGATCCCCGCAGGCAAGGGCTCCCGGAGCCTCGCTGGGGGCGGCCGCCACTATTGTTGCCTAGGCTGCCGACAGTCCGGGAGGCAGAGGCGGCGGCGGCAGCGGCCAGCGATCCCGGCTTCCCGAGCCGCGAGGACAGGATTCAGTAGGCTCCGCGGAGCCACGAAGCAAATGCACTTCCCAAAGCGATGAGTCTCGAGCTAAAGCCGGGGGAACTTTTTCGCGGCGCTCGGGATCCTGCGCGCTCCTGGGCTCCGGGCGTGTAGGAGAGCGAGCGAGACGCGCTCAGAGAGAGTGACTGTGAGTGAATGTGAGCGCCGCACCGATCCCGGCCAGTGCACTCCTCCTTCTCCTTTTCCTCCACCTCCTCCGCCTCCCGGTGACTCACGCTGTATACACACACACTCACAGGCCGGGCTGTGTAAACAGTTGGGAAGCCGGGTTGTGCAATGAGGTGGCTGCGACGACTCCGGCCTCGCCGCCCGGCGAGCAGTCTCAGGAGCGGAGGGAGGAGACTTGGGGGAGGGGAGGGAGAACAGGAGGTGGGGGGAATGGGGGTGGCCCGAGGGCTGGGGATGCTCGGGGCAGCGCGCGGTCGGGCACAGGTGGTGCGTCCCGGGCCGGCCTGGGCGCGCGCACACGCCCCCCGGGCTGGGCTGGGCAGGAGGTGGCGCGCGCCCTCCGGCAGGCCCCCAGCTCGGGCGAGAAGCCGAAGGAGGGGGCGGAGGAAAAGTTCCCGTGACGTAAGGGTCCGGGGAAGTGGGCGGGAGGGGCGGGGCCGCGAGGAGCGAAGCGACCGCTGATTGGTGCGCGCGCCTCATTCACAGCAAGCACAATGGGCTGCGGGCGTGAGGCGGGAGCGCGCACCACGGTTCTGTGCACCCGCCGCCCGCTGCAGCCCCGCGGCGACGCCTTTCGCCCCGGGGATACCCCCACCGCCCAGCGCCTGGGGAGCTCCAGTTGGAGCCGTGGGCGCCGCCGAGGCCCGGCTGCAGCCGGAGGAAGGAGGGGGATGGGGAGGTGATGAATTCCAGAATCAGTCATTCACCCCCACGCGGTAGTTCCGGGGAAGACCTGTGCGTGGTAGTGGATGTGGCTTTTTTTTTCTCTCTCTTTTCCTGCCCCCTCCCAGCTCTAATCCCCAGCGTCTGTTCGCTTCCACAAATAGAACCTTCTGTTGGATGAAAGAAAAGCAAACACTGGGCCTTCTGCGCTGCCTCCACCTCCACGCCCCCCTAACCCCCCCGCGCCTGCCGCCCGCCCGGATTGCACGGAAATAGCTTCTCCAGGCTCCCGGGCCGCCCCTTCGCGGTGACTCGCAGAAAGAGCTTCCTGAGCCAGGGCCGGTGGGAAACAAAGGATGTGGGGAGCGGGCGGAAGGGGCCCACGTGGCTGCCGCCAGATTCCTGCTCCCTCCCCAGCCTCCACACGCGCCGCAGGGTCTAGGGCCTGAGTGCCAACCCGGGTAGGTGGGTAGGCTGGTGGAAGTCATTCTGGCCACTGCCAGAGATACCTCCTGCACCCGGGCAGCCCGCGTGATTTGGGTGAGCGTGAAAGTTGTGCGTGAAACAACTTGGAATCTGTCATTTTTCTTTCTTGAATGAACCAGTTCAGGTTGGAGTCCCTGGGCACCCAACAATATAACTATTATCAGAGAGCCCGTCCTTGCACTTCTACTAAATACTTAATTTTCTAAAACCAGGTCGAGCCCCAAGAATAAATCATTTTCCTTATTAATTCTCCATTCACTCAACAAATACTAATTAAGCATCTACCAAGAGCTAAACACTGGGAATTAGAAGATGAAAATTAAAATAATAATAATAGCTAACATGAATCGAGGCCTACAATGTGTCAGACACTGTTCTTAGCACTTTACATGTATTACTTCAGTTTTCCAACCACACTGTGGGGTTATTTTTTGCCCCGTTTCACAGGGAAGAAACTGAAGCCTTAGAAGGATGAAGCTGCCAGGCACAATAGCTCACGCCTGTAATCGCAGCATTTTGGGAGGCTGAGGTGGGCGGATCACCTGAGGTCAGGAGTTCAAGACCAATCTGGCCAACATGGTGAAAAGGCGTTTCTGCTACAAGTACAAAAATTAGCTGGGTGTGGTGACACGCGCCTGTAATCCCAACTGCTGGGAAGGCTGAGGTGGGAGAATCACTTGAACCTGGGAGACAGAGGTTGCAGTGAGCCGAGATCACACCACTGCACTCCAGCCTTGGGGACAAAGTGAGACTTAGTCTCAAAAAATAAAAATTTTAAAAAAGAAAGAACAAAAAATGAAGTTACTTGCTACGGTTAAGTAGCTCATAAGGGGTGGTGCAGTCAAGCTCCTAAGCACTTAGGGCGACTCAATTTGTAGGGGAACACAGGAGTTGGGGAGGACTCTAGAAGGCCTTTGACCTGGGAGATGTGCAGGGATTGTGAGGGAGTTGCTCAAGGCTGAGTATGAATGGTGGGAGGCCAGGCCAGGCAAGGGGTGTGCGGAAGGGCAGGGCTGGCAGGCCACAGGAACTACAATGGTGGTGGGTGCTGAGCCTGCAGAGGTTGCCTGGGACAGTGTTGGGAAGGGCTTGAAGGCCATGTAGCACTTGGTCCTGTGCCCAGAGGAGAGCCCACTGAAGGGTTGGTTGGTTTGTTTTGAGACAGAGTCTCCCTCCGTCACCTAGGCTGGAGTGCAGTGGCCCAATCTCAGCCCACTGCAACCTCTGCCTCCCAGGTTCAAGTGATTCTCCTGCCTCAGCTTCCCTAGTAGCTGGGATTACAGGCGCCCACCACCATGCCTGGGTAATTTTTTATTTGTAGTAGAGATGAGGTTTCACCATGTTGGCCAGGCTGATCTCAAACTCCTGACTTTATGTGATCCACCCACCTCAGCCTCCCAAAGTGCTGGGATTACAGGCTGGAGCCACCATGCCCGGCCCCACCTATGTTTTTTTGTCTTTGAAGATTATTCTATTCCAGAATTTAAGATCCACTGAGCTGCCAGCACTTGAATGGCAAACTCAGCATGGCCCCTGAGCATCTACCTCCCAGGTGTGTGCCTCCTTCTCTGCCTCTTCTGAGAGAAAGGCATGCCACCATCTACCCAGCTCCACCCACCCAGGGGCCAGGATCACAGGCACTCATTGCAGGGTCCCCTTTGGATCTGCCTTTTTCCTCTCTCCCACAGCCCACCCTAGACCTGTGAGCTCTCAGTGCTGCACCCTGCCCCACACTGTTCAGCTCCCTGGGGCTGGCCCTCGTGAGCTCTACTTCCCAGGCTCTCTTGCCCATTGGCTTCCAGCCCAGTTTGCCCAGTGGGAGGCCGGGGAGGGAGATTGGAAGGCAGGCGGAAGAAGAGAAGGCCCAGGCTACTCTTTGCTTCCGGCAGGTGGCCACACCTCCCCTGGGGTGACAGAGGAGGCAGCCCCTCTGCATGGCTGCTGCGATGTGCTGCCCAGATCTCGCTGCCCAACTGGAGGATCTATTTCCCTGGCTGCTGGGAGTGCCTATCAGGAGCTGTTTTGGAAATTCCCTTGACTGAGAAGAGCCGCTTTGCCGGAGGTCACACTCCCTTCCCAAGGGTCCACATCCAGTGACCACTGATCATGGAAGAATAAACGTCCCCTTGTCCCAACTTGGGCCACCTCTCCAAGGCATCCCAGCTTCAGAGCTCCCAGATTGGGTCAATTGAGGCCTTCCTAAAATTGCATCACAGCCCAGCTTTTTCCTCTGCCCAATCCTGTTCCTTCCTCCCCCTCTTCCCACAGAATCCCCTAATAAACCTCTTGCAGGCTGGCCTGCATCTCAGAGTTGGTTTCCTGGGGTGCTCAACCCATGGCACCCCCTCTTCATGGTCCGAGCTCACTCCAGGGACTCTGGCTTCTGGGAGCAGGTGAAACCGCCTTTGTCCCTCCAGCTGTAGGGTGGCAGCGGCTTCCAGATGTTGCTAATCTCTGGGTGACCCGCTGCACCATGTTTTGTTCTGTTTTGTTTCTGCCCTTTCTATACCTTTGTAACTAGTTTTCCACATAAATTCTTTCCACTGAACTTCCTTGCCTAAGTTCCGTATTCCTGTCCAGACCCTGTCTAATAGAAACCCTCTCCCTTCCCCATGTTTGGCCCTCTCTCCACTCCCATAATCCTAGTTCACAACCTTCCCCTGGATTCCTGCAGGAAGTTCTCAATGGAGTCACTCATTCATCCCTTCAACAAACACTGAGCCCCTACTTGGTGCCAGCACCCAACTAAACGCTGGAGACACAGTGATGCACAAAACGCAGTATGTCCTGTATCCCCTTGATCCATCCCCCACACAGCTGTCGAGTCACTTTCTTACAATCTGAATGTGATCATACAAGGCACTGACCTAACCCTTGCAGGGACCCCACCCCCAGATAAAATCCGAACACAGCAGTATGGAAAAGTAGGCCCTCTTCCAGGCCCCACTTTCCTTCCAAGCTTCACCTTTCTGGCCTCGTCCCCTCTGTCCTACCCATGCCAGCTCCTGGCAGGGCCCCAAACTCATCTATCTGCCAAGTCACACCTCTGCACTTCAGCCTGCACTGTTCCCTCCCACTGGAATTCCCTCTCTTCCTTTTCCAAGGAAAGGAACTCTTACTCATCCTTCAAAACACCATTCGGACTTCCCCAGCGCCTGCAGTCAGATCTCAGTGTCCTACCGAATGCTGTCGAGTCCTCCGTCCATCTCTCTCTCACCACCCTTTCCACGAAACTCTGTTCCCAGAGGGCAGGGGTTGTGTCTTGTTCATTTGTGTTCATCCAGCCCCCAGTCCAATGTCCATTATAAAAGAGGGACTTAGGCCAAGCACAGTGGCTCACGCGTATAATCCCAGCACTCTGGAAAGGCCAGGCAGGTGGATCACTTGAGGTTGGGAGTTCGAGACCAGCCTGGCCAACATGGTGAAACCCCTTCTCTACTAAAAATACAAAAATTAGATAAACATGGTGGTGGGCACCTGTAGTCCCAGCTACTCTGGAGGCTGAGGCACGAGAATCACTTGAACCCAGGAAACCCAGGTTGCAAGGAGCCGAGATCGTGCCACTGCACTCCAGCCTGGGAGACTGAGCGAGACTCCATCTCAAAAAAAAAAAAAAAAAAGAGGGGCTTAGTAAGTGTCAACCAAATAAATGCACTCCAGGGCAGAGGGTCACCCACAAGGAGAGCCTGAGATAACAGATGGAGAGGGAAAACGCCTTCAGACAGACAGGGGCTGGAGAGCAGGGCACGGATTTTGGAGTTAGACGTCTGGCCCTGGAGAGGTAATGGGAGGTGGGGTGTTGGGGAAAGCAGGGACGTAAGCTTGTGGGGCTCCCAGCCTGCATGCTGGGGAAGATGGACATGGACCTTTGGCAAGGTCTGAGATCAGGCAGGCAGAGGCACAAGGCAGCTACAATTGTCTTGATTTCTTTGCGGAGGGCTTCCCTACTGGTAAAATGTGGACTGAACTTCCCTCAGACTTTTCAGATACTCACTTGAGGAAGCCAGCGGCTCTTTATGAGCCTCGGTTGTCTCGCCTGTGAAATGGGCTAATAAAGGCCTGGTTTTCCTCTCCTACACAGTTTAGTTTAGTTTTATTTTGTTGTGGAGATGGGGTTTCATCATGTTGCTCAGGTTGATCTCAAACTCCTGGGCTCAAGCAATCCTCCCACCTCAGCCTCCTAAAGTGCTGGGATTACAGGTGTGAGCCACTGAGCCTGGCCTCCTCCCCTACACAGTTCTTAATGGAAACGAGGAAGTATAAATACGTGGAAAGTACTTTCGGATCATCCAGCCAGACGCTAATGTGGGAGATTATCAGGTATGGGCGTGCCTTGATTTTGAACAGTATTCATTTCATCAACAACTATTCATTAAAGACTTGCTATATGCCAGAATTGAAGAAAAAAAAAAAAAAAAAAAAAGGCCTGTACTATGAAACTCCAAATCAACAAATACAAATATCGAAATAAATAGGATGGTAAGTAGGAAGTCATTCTTTCCATATGAAAGGGTCTCTACCAGGTGATGCCCTTCACAAGCTCCTGTGGTTCACTTTTGATGAGGCCTGAAAGCCAGACTCACCACTGATCGTGCATGCGTGTGTGTCCTGTGTAGCCTCGGCATGATGCTCAGCTGATGCTGAATGCTCAGTACATGTCCAACTGCAAGAAAATTGACTTAACTCTGACTTTTCGGGAGCTCACATATTACGTAACATGGGGAAACCTGTATTGATTTTTTTGGACAAGGTTAGGCTACTAATGACCTCTGGCTTGATTCATTTTCATTCATGCCAAGGTAGATGCATGACAGCAACATTAGGAAGGCTCTGAGTGTTCTACCCATTCTAAAATGGAAATCCTCAGAGGCCAGGGCCCCCAGTTTCCATCTCCCTGTCTCACGGCACATGAGGCTTTGTAGCCACACACAGTGCATTATGCTCCCTGACCTTACATTCTAAAACAAAAAAAAATGAATTAAAAAGTTTGGGGGCCAGTCGTGGTGGCCCACTCCTATAATCCCAGCAATTTGGGAGGCTGAGGCAGGCAGATCACTTGAGGACAGGAGTTCAAGACCAGCCTGGACAACATGGTGAAACCCCTTCTCTACTAAAAATACAAAAACATTAGCTGGGCATGGTGACGCACGCCTGTTGTCCCAGCTACTTGGGAGGCTGAGGCATGAGAATCATTTGAACCCAGGAGGCAGAGATTACAGTGAGCCAAGATTGTACCAATGCACCCCAGCCTGGGTGACAGACTCTGTCTCAAAAAAACAGGAACATACTTAGGGAAGACAATGTATCAAAAGCTAGGAAAGACAGAAACATGTATTGTGTTCCTGCCACATTCTAGACACTTTCCTGTTGTTTAATTTACTGTTTAAACAATCATGGAAAATAGTTATTGAACTGGATGCAGTGGCATGCACGTGTAGTCCCAGCTACTCAGGAGGCTGAGGCAAGAGGATCACTTCAGACTAGGAGTTCAAATCCAGCCTGGGAAAAGTAGCAAGACCTTTTTTTTTAAAAAAAAAAAAAAAAAAAAAAAAAAAAGCTGGGCGCAGTGGCTCTCAGCTGTAATCCTAGCACTTTGGGAGGCTGAGGTGGGCAGATCACTTGAGGTCAGGAGTTCGAGACCAGCCTGGCCACATGGCAAAACCCCATCTCTATTAAAAACACGAAAAGTAGCCAAGCATGCTGGCGGGCACCTGTAGTCCCAGCTGCTCAGGAGGCTGAGGCAGGAGACTTGCTTGAACCTGGGAGGTGGACGATGCAATGAGCCAAAATCATGCTGCTGCACTCCAGCCTGGGTGACAAAACGAGACTCCATCACAAAAAAAAAAAAAAAAAAAAATTTTTTTTTTCTTTTTTTACCACCATTTGTACAGATGCACAAACAGGCTCAGAGAAGCTGATTAATTTGTCTAAGATCACACAGCCAGAAGGTGGCAAAGTTGAATTGAACGTTCTTAGGGTTGAATCCTAGCCATGCCTTTTCTGCTTTATAAACTGCTTCAATCTCCTAATGAAGAGAAATTCTATCCAAACATTTCTCTTTCTTTAAAAGCACAGGAAGCCTTAGATTTGCACAGGACTAATGTCTGTGGAGGCCTGGACAAGAGTATAAACAGAGACTTCTAATTTGTGACCTGTTTTCCCTTTTCTTCCCTCCTGAGTTTCTCTTCCCTCCTTCAGTCTTCACCACGTGGGGCCTCCAGGGCCTGCCCTGGAGATCCCAGCTGACACATCCAAACCCGATCCACACACACACCCCACACACACGGCTTGGCCCTTCCTTGACCACCCGTAGGCCTAGAGGTCCACACAGCAGAGTCAACAGGTCATCTTGGGAAAATGGGATCTAGGAAAAAGACTCCTGAGTCCCAAAGGCAGGTTCCAAACCTTTGGGGCAGGGAATCCCAGGGTCCTGGGTACCTGGAATGGGTCTGGAAGGGCAGGCACAGGCTCTGTGTAGGCCCCGGCCCTTGCTCAGTGGAAAGGATACTCCTGGAGGACCAGGGAGGGCCTGGATTGCCCGGGTCTAAGGGAAGTGCTGGTTTGCCAGGAGGGATTCCGGAGCACTTTGCCAGGGCCCTCTCTCCTCCCTCCTCACATGCACATTGCGGTCTCTTACTTGTAAAATGGTTTTTTTTTGTTTGTTTTTGTTTTTTGTGGCAGGGTCTCACTCTGTCACCTAGGCTGGAGTGCAGTGATGAGATATCAGCTCCCTGCAACCTCTGCCTCCCGGGTTCAAGCGATTCTCCTGCCTCAGCCTCCCAAGTAGCTGGGATTACAGGCGTGCGCCACCATGCCCGGCTAATTTTTGTATTTTTCATAGAGACAGGTTTTTGCCATGTTGTCCTGGCTGGTCTTGAACTCCTGGACTCAAGCAATCCACCCACCTCAGCCTCCCAAAGTGCTGGGATTAAAGGCGTGAGCCACCACTCCTGACCCTTGTAAAATGTTCTTCTTGATCAGATCTGTAATCAGTACAATCTCTGCCCTCCAAGGAACGAGCCGTAGTGAGAAAGGCACATTAACAGAAACATAGACAAATAGCTGCCTATGGTCTAGTGCTGAGAAGGAAGAGAATCACTTGGCAGGGAGAAGAAGGAAGGATCAGAGACTTCCCAGAAGAGCTGGCCTTGGAGGGCCATGGACAATCTGTCACTTGTGTCCATGCATGGCTGGTCCAGTGTTTGCAGGCATTGTAGAGGTGGCCAGACTGGAAGCTTCTCAAGGTCAGAGCTGGGGGTTTCCTGGATGCAGGGGCAAACACCGCACCATGCCTGCGTTGGCAAATGCTAACACACCCTTCACGTCTTTCTCAGTTATTTTGCTGCAACTTTCTTTTTCTTTCTTTCTTTTTTTTGGAGACAGAGTTTCACTCTTATTGCCCAGGCTGGAGTGCAGTGGCGCAATCTCGGCTCACTGCAACCTCCGCCTCCTGGGTTCAAGCGATGCTCCTGCCTCAGCCTCCCTAGTAGCTGAGAGTACAGGTGCTCACCACCACGCCCAGCTAATTTTTTGTATTTTTAGTACAGAAGGGGTTTTACCATGTTGGCCAGGCTGGTCTCGAACTCCTGACCTCAGGTGATCTGCCCACCTCGGCCTCCCAAAGTGCTGAGATTACAGGCATGAGCCACGGTGCCCAGCCCCCCTGCAACTTTCATCTGAGAATTCTTCCTATCTGTTGGCGCTTGACTCATTTTTGCCTTAATTTGTCTTCCAGCAACCTCTTCACCATTCTCCACCTCTTCACTCCTTTTGGCTTAGCCCTTAGCCACTACCTGGCAAGCCCTGCTTGTCCCGACCGAGATCCCGTATAGTCTGGGAAGGGGTTGGAAGACAGAAGCAGCAGGCAGCAGGAGCGGCTAACACTGGTGGGAAACACGGTCAGCTGCAAAGCTTCATGCACATTCGTTCTATTGCCAGTGGGAAGGGCACAGATCTTCATGTCTAAATAGACCTGGGTTTGGGGCTGGCTGTGCCATTAACTCACAGCAGGTCACTTCTCTTCTTGAAGAATCATACATTTCTCCTTTTTTTTTTTTTGAGACGGAGTCTCTCTCCGTTGCCTAGGCTGGAGTACAGTGGTGTGATCTCGGCTCATTGCAACCTCTGCCTCCCTGGCTCAAGCGATTCTCGTGCCTCAGCCTCCCAAGTAGCTGGGATTACAGGCGCGTGACACCACACACAGCTAATTTTTGTATTTTTAATAGAGACAGGGTTTCACCATGTTGGCCAGGCTGGTCTCGAACTGCTGACCTCAGGAGATCCTCCTGCCTCAGCCTCCCAAAGTGCTGGGATTACAGGTGTGAACCACTGCTCCTGGCTGTTTTTCTCCTTTTTTGAACGAACATGTTGAACTGGTGATATTCACGCTGAGTTCCCTGCAACCCTAAGGTTATTATGGTGGCATCTGGGAAGAGAGCAGGAAGCTAACGTGAGACTCTGAGCTACCCATTCCAGCTTTCACCGAATGTTCTAGATTATGTTCTGTAAGATCTTGTTGGAGAACAGGCTTCCACTGCTCCTGAGTAAAAACATGAAAACCACTGACTTTGGTGGTTTCGGTGATCTCTGAGGTCCCATTCATCTCTGACACTCATTCTTTTATTTAATGTCAGGAATCATGAGCCAGGAACCCACAGGCCAAATCCAGTCTTAGGCCATGTTTGCTAGCCCATCTCAGTGCTGGCAATTCTTTGGGGAATGAGGCGTACGCTGTCTAGTTCACCACAGTCCCCACCACTCCTTACTGTCTAACATCCACCACACCACATCACATTTAGGTTAGCAGCCTGGACCCTGGAGACCTTTGAGTTTGCTCCCCAGAAATGCTCCCCTGAGGCCGGGCATGGCGGCTCACGCCTGTAATCCCAGCACTTTGGGAGGCTGAGGCAGGTGGATCACCTGACGTCAGGAGTTCGAGACCAGCTTGACCAATATGGTGAAACCCCATCTCTACTAAAAATACAAAAAATTAGCCAGACGTGGTGGCACATGTCTGTAATTCCAGCTACTCAGGAGGCTGAGACAGGAGAATTGCTTGAACCCAGGAGTTGGAGGTTGCAGTGAGCCAAGATTGTGCCACTGTACTCCAGCCTGGGCAACAGAGTGAGACTCTGTCTCAAAAAAAAAAAAAAAAAGAGAAAAAAGAAATGCTCCCCTGAGACCTTCCCTTCCCAAGAGACCCTCCAGATAGCAGAAAAGAGGTCCAGAGCCTGGAAACAGATGTCCCCCAACTTAGGGAGAGGACAAAAGGGGAGCAGGGTGTTTGAGGTATAAGGGATGCCTCCTTTGTCCTATCTGCCCCACCCAGAAGACCCCTGTGATCGTTTTATTTTTTCATTATTTATTTATTTATTTATATATTTTGAGACAGGGTCTTGCTCTGTTGCCCAGGCTGGAGTACAGTGGCACAATCTCAGCTCACTGCAACCTCCGTGTCCCAGGTTCAAACAATCCTTCCCTTTCAGCTTCCCAAGTAACTAGGACTACAGGCACATCCCACCATGCCTGGCTAATATTTTGTATTTTTAGTAGAAACGAGGTTTCACCAGGTTGGCCAGGCTGGTCTTGAACTCCTGACCTCAGGTGATCCTCTTGCCTCAGCCTCCCAAAGTGCTGGGATTACAGGCATGAGCCACCATGCCCAGCCCCACTGTGATAGTTTTAAAAATACAGTTGCAAATTCTTTGCCACTTTTCCCATCAAAAGTCGGGAGTCTCTTGAATCTGGGTGGGCTTATGACTGCCTTGACCAATGTCGCAATGCAAGTGACACTCTGAGACTTTCCAGGTTGGGTCACAAAAGCCCACGCGGCCTCTGCCTGGTTCCACGGGACACTGGCAGTTGCAACCCTGAGCAGCCGGTTAAGAATCCCCTCTACCCTGAGAACGTGATGCTGGAGAGGCCACGGGGAGCCTCTCCAAATGACAGACTCAGCTGAGCCTGTCCCACAGCTGTCCCAGCCCAGGTGCCACACAGGGGGGTGAGGAAACCACCCTAGGAATGAATGCTCCAGCTTCAGATATCACAGAGCAGACAAGTGCCATCCTCACCCCAGCCCTTGTCCTGTGCGGCCTGACCCACAGAACGGCTTTATGCCCCAAGTTTAGGAGTAGTTTGTTACACAGCAATAGACAACCAGAACAACATTCTGGAACTGTTCCAAATGAGTCAGGAAGTCTGACAGGCAGAGCCTCTTCAGCCCATAGGACACCTTTCAATGCTAGCTAGAAAAGGGCACCCCACCCTCCGGATGGGTTGCAGCAGGGCACGGGTAGCCCCCACAGCAGGGCACGGGTAGCCCCCACAGCAGGGCAGAGGGCTTGGCCAGTGGACAGCAGGCTGGATTTCAGCCCTGTACAACCGTATGCAAGGGGGCCCTGCCGACCAGAGATGCCCTCTTCTGTCCTTCATGAATCAGTGTGAGATGAGCTGAAAGGAAAAAAGTCATTTTCTAAACACTCACACAATTGCCCTGCAATCCCAGTGAGCATCTCTCAAGACTCAGGAAGGTCCCTGTGCTCAGACCTTATAAGCTCTGCTGCACCAGTGAGTCATCTCGGCACATAAAGCACTCATCAAAAATATATGCATTGCCGGGCGCGGTGGCTCACGCCTGTAATCCCAGCACTTTGGGAGGCCGAGGTGGGCGAATCACAAGGCCAAGAGATCGAGACCCTCCTGCCCAACATGGTGAAATCCCATCTCTACTAAAAATACAAAAATTATCTGGACATGGTGGTGCACACCTGTAGTCCCAGCTACTCGGGAGGCTGAGGCAGGAGAATCACTTGAACCTGGGAGGCGGAGGTTGCAGTGAGCTGAGATCATCGCACTACTGCACTTCAGCCTGAAGTCAGAGTGAGACTCCATCTCAAAAAAAAAACAGCGGCTGGTTGCAGTGACTCACGCCTGTAATCCCAACACTTTGGGAGGCCGAGGCGGGTGAATCATGACGTCAGGAGTTTGAGACCAGCCCGGTCAACATGGTAAAACCCCGTCTCAACTAAAAATACAAAAAATTAACTGGGCATAGTGGCGGGTGCCTGTAATCCCAGCTACTCAGGAGGCTGAGGCAGGAGAATTGCTTGAACCCGGGAGGCGGAGGTTGCAGTGAGCCGAGATCAGGCCACTGCACTCCAGTCCTGGTAACAGAGTGAGACTCTGTCTCAAAAATAAATAAATAAATAAATAAATAAATAAATAAATAAATAAAACAAAAAACAAACAAACAAAAAACATATACATATACACACATATATCCACAAGTTGCTTTTCCCTTTTTCTCATTAAAAAAAAAAAAAAAAAAAAAGCCCCCACCTTACCATGATCAGATCCAAGTCTGCAGGCTGTTTTGAAGTAATTCATCTTGCCCCTTCAAACAGACCATTTTCCCTCACTCAGCCCGCCAAGACTGTCTCCTTTCATTCTTGAACAAAGCTAGCCCCAAGCACAGGACTGTGTGGTTTCTGGGGTTTCCACTTAAAAATACTCTCGGCTGGTGGCTCTTCTGCAATATTCACGAGGAGGGCTGCAGACCGTGAACTGAAAGATGGAGTGGGCCAGGGCCACATCATGCCAGATCACCAAGCGTCTGAGGCACAGAAGTCTTTTCTCCTCTGGGTTGAGTAATGGCCACTGCGAGCTCAGAAGCCACAGACTCTGTTCACAGACGCTATACCTCACTTTATGCAAACCTGGTAGCCAAAAATCTGGCTTTCTGTGAAAGATTGCAGAGGCGGAGTTGTCCACACAGCCTGTGGGTTCAGGCAGCCCCCTTCGTTGGGAGGATGTGTGGTCACAGATTATTTGTCTTTGTGAGGAAAGGAACCCACCGATGCTGAGCACTGACTCAGTGTCACTTGCTATACTTTGTATACATTATTTCATCCATCCTCGAAACAGCCCTGCAAGTGGTTACTATTATCTCCATTTTCCAACTGAGGAAAGGGAGGTTCAGAGAGGCTAAGTCACTTTCCCAAGGCCACACAGCTAAAAAGACTGTGAGCCAGTGGGCCGGACGCAGTGGCTCATACCTGTAATCCCAGCAGTTTGGGAGGCTGAGGTGGGAGGATCCCTCGAGTCCAGGAGTTCAAGACCAACCTGAGCAACATGGTAAGACCCCCTCCCTCCCCCATTGCTACAAAAAATTTAAAAATTAGCAGGGCATGATGGCACATGCCTGTAGTCCCAGCTACTCAGGAGGCTAGGGTGGGAGGATCACTTGAGCCTGGGAAGTCGAGGATGCAGTGAGCCATGATCATGCTACTGTACTCCAGCCTGGGCAACAGCAAGACCCTCTTTCAAAAAATGAATAAATAAATAAAAATAAAAGACTGGGAGTCAGGATTCAAGCAAACCCCAGGTTGGCCCATAGCAAGACATTGTATTTCCCTCTCCCCTCTCTACACTTCCTTCCCAGGCTTGCTTTCTCTGTGCTCCACATCTTAGGAAACTGCAGCGCAAGTGCCTCTGCCTAAGCCCTGCTTAAGTGAGATTACATACGGCCTCACCTGTGGGTTGGAGGGAGGGCTTACCTAGCTCACATGCAACACAATTCAAGTTATCAAAACTTGTTTGTATAAGACCTTTTGTGTATTGGGACAAACCTGGACCGGGCTCTGGAAGGGATCCTTGTCCTTGGGTCAGAGTCATTTGTCCTTTGGCCCACATTTATTGAACTTCTACTGTGTGCCAAGCATCATATTCCACACCGGCAGTAGAGAAGTAAACAGCAGCCCTGTCCTCTGTGAACTCACGGTGGAATGGGAAAGGAAGGGCACAGAGAATTGTAGGATGAGAAGAATGAAATGGATCCCAGAAGAGGGACACAGGAAGGAGAGGTCAGTTCTGCCAGAAAGCCCTCCATGGACCAGCCCCTGGAACGTGAGGTTGTCCTTGTTGAGAGTGGAGCCATGTCCAAGACAGATTCAGTTGAACCAGCTCCTGGAATTTGACAGACAGCGAGAATCACATTAAAACAGGCAGCCATCCGGCAGGCCAGGATGTATGCATCAGTCGATCAATGAAAACATTCACTTTGCCCAGATGAGCCACCCACAGGAAGTCGCATTATCAGAAATGTAATTGTACAAATGGAATCTGCAAATGTGATGGATATTGAGAAGTATTTTGTAGCCAGAGTAGCTTGAAGCCATCTCTGTCTCTAAAGGGAAAGTCATCCTAGGATACAGTTCTGGCTAAGTTAGCGCTGGCAAGAATCCCCCCACTCTTTACAGAGCACAGATGGTGTATTAGTTAAAGCACAGCTCTGCTGCGGTAACAAAGACAGCCAGAAAAAAGTGGTTTAAGGGATGCAGAAGCCGTTTCACCCCCCTGTCACTTTCTGAGGGCGCCATTCCCAACTGGTAGAATTTAGGGACATAGTCTCTTTCCACGTTATGGCTCCAACATCCATCTGCACCATTGAGCCCAGGTCTCAGTCACATCCAGGTCCCAGCAAGCTGGCAAAGGACAAGAGCATGAGGGAGGCACACCCACCTGGCCTGGCAATGGCACGGAAAGCCTCCACTCACATTTACATTTCTCAAGTCAGTGAGGACACGGTCTCACCCAACGACAAGGCCAGCTAGGAGGTGAGCCCAGGAAGATGCAGACAGCAGGTGTAGGGGGACCCCTACCTGTCTCTGCTTCAGATGGCAGTTGGGATGTTTGCAGGTGTAACCAAAACCTCCACTTAAAGGGCCAGGCCCGGGGACTCACGCCTGTAATCCCAGCACTTCGGGAGGCCAAGGTGGGAGGATTGCCTGAGCTCAGCAATTTGAGACCAGCCTGGACAATATGGTGAAATCCCGTCTCTACTAAAAATACAGAAATTAGCCAGGCGTGGTGGTGCGTGCCTGTGGTCCCAGCTACTCAGGAGGCTGAGAGAGGAGAATCGCTTGAACCCAGGAAGTGGAGGTTGCAGTGAGCGCCATTGCACTCCAGCCTGCGCAACAGAGTAAGACTCTGTCCCAAAATAAAAACAAACAAAAAAAAACCTTCATTTAAACCAGCTTAAACCCACAGGACAACTTGGAGGAGGCTTCAGGGTCCGCTGATTCACCACCTCATCTCCAGTGGGTCAGCTCCCCACTCAGGCGGGCCTCAGCTTGGCTGCAGTGGGTCCAGTATCACGTCTCAACATGACAACATTCAAAGGAGGAGCGCGCTCTTTCTGTGTTTTCCCTTAGGAAAGAAGTTTCCCCAGATGCCGGCCGGCCGGCATTCCCCTCCAGTGGACAAAATTAGCCGGGCATGGGGGCAGGTGCCTGTAATCCCAGCTACTAGAGAGGCTGAGGCGGGAGAATGGCTTGAACCTGGGCGGCGGAGGCTACGGTGAGCCAAAATCTTCCCACTGCACTCCAGCCTGGGTAACAGAGCAAGACTCTGTCTTAAAAAAAAAAAAAAAAAAAAGCGGCCCACGCCGTTAATCCCAGCACTTTGGCCAGATGTGGGTCACATGCCCATGTCTGAGCCAATTACTGGAGCAATGGGCTGAATCGAACCCCCACCACACACCTGACATTCATATGGTGAAGTCCTAAGCCTCAGGGAGACTACATTTGGAGATACGACCTTCAAAGAGGTAAAGGAAAATGAGGTCATCTGGGTGGGTTCTAATCTAATCTGACCGATGTCCTTAGTTAAAAAAAAGAAAAAAAAAGGGTGATTAGGAACAGACAACAACACACACCAAGAGATGACCCTGGGAGGACACAGGGAGAAGATGCCATCGACAAGCCAAGAAGAGAGACCTGAGAATTAACCAACCCTGGCCGGGTGTGGCGGCTCTATGCCTGTAATTCCAGCATTTTGGGAGGCCAAGGCGGGTGGATCGCTTGAGTACAGGAGTTTGAGACCAGCCTGGGCAACATGCAGAAATCTTGTCTCTACTAAAAATACAAAAAATCAGCCGGGCGTGGTGGTGGGCGCCTGTAATCCCAGCTACTCGGGAGGCTGAGGCAGGAGAATCTCTTGAACCCAGGAGCCAGAGGTTGCAGTGAGCCGAGATCGCGCCATTGTACTCCAGCCCGGGCAACAAGAGCCAAACTCACTGCAGCCTCTGCCTCCCAGGTTCAAGCCGTTCTCCCACCTCAGCCTCTCTAGTAGCTGGGATTACAGGTGCCTGCCACCATGCCCAGCTAATTTTTGTATTTTTCGTAGAAACGGAATTCCACCATGTTGGCCAGGCTGGTCTCAAACTTCTGGTCTCAGGCGATCCCTCTGTCTCAGCCTCCCAAAGTGCTGGGATTACAGGCATGAGCCACCGCGCCCGGCCCACTCTGCAGTTCTTTATCTGGGACTTGCTCTGGTTTCTCTTGATGGGAGTTAGGAGCTTGGGGTGCTCTCCAAACCCTTCTCTCACCCTATGGTCAGCCCCCTGCTTTCCTCAACCAAAGGCCAATTACATGCATGAATGAGTTGGGCAGCAGCTCTCCTGCCCACCCCTCCAACCCCAAGGAGCTCTCAGTCCTGCCCTGCCGCTGTAACACAGCACACAATGCATCCCCTTCTGGAGCCTGGGGTTCTCCTGGGGGTGGGATTTCTGCTTTACTCTGATAGCAACCTCATTTCCAAGTTCTTGGGAGCAGGGGTGTGCTGGTGAATGTGGGAACAGTTGGTTCTGGTGGCAGCATTTGCCGATTTCCATGGTGTAAATGCTCCCGTCCTGGCCCATTTGAAGCTACTCACGTGAGGTCAGTGCACAGAGTTGGGCAGCTCCAGCACACACACCGCTGCCTAGGGGGCACCTCTGCATTGCCTTCAGTGGTGACAATGGCCAGTCTCTTATCATCTATTCTGAGCTCACATCTCAAATGATGTTTATGAGAAAATGGCTCACAGGGTAGGAGAGGGTTAAAAATATGTTATGGCCCCTGGGTGGGAACCTGTGTGCAAGCAGAGGGCCTGGGAAAATCTTGGGGGTGCCGTGTCCTGGAAAGATCCCCTCCTTCGCTTGTTCCCAGGCTGGGAGGATGAATGCCACCGTGGATAATAAATGGAAGTAGGGCTCTGCTGGACTCTCATTGCCCTCTCCAGGAGGGGCCCTCCCCCCTTCACCTCTGCACAATCGCTTCCTCTGTTCCCGGAGCTCCAGAACTCAGCTTCCCTCAGAGTCCCATCCAAGCTGGAGTCAGGATAAAGGCCACCATTGACGGGCACTTCCTCTGCACCCTGCACTGGGCTGGGTCCTCCAGACTCAATTTTCATTGAATTCACACCACTGCCCCACGGACTTAGTGGGCGTAGTCTCGTCACAAAGATGAGGTGTAGGGAGGTCAGAGAAATGGTTTCAAGGTCACAGTGGCAGGGGCGGTATTTCCATGGTGCTTCCAGGGTCACACAGGACACATGGAGTCACAGAATAATAATAACAATGACCATGGCTAGTGTTTACTGAGGACTTAATTTTCTTTATTTTATTTTATTGTTTTGAGATGGAGTCTCACTCTGTCACCCAGGCTGGAATGCAGTGGTGCAATCTCAGCTCACTGCAACCCCTGCCTCCTGGGTTCAGGTGGTCCTCCCACCTCAGCCTCCCGAGTAGCTGGAACTACAGGCGCATGCCACCATGTCTGGCTAATTTTTGTATTTTTAGTAGAGATGGGGTTTCACCATGTTGGCAGAATGGTCTCGAACTCCTGACCTCAAGTGATCTAACCGCCTCGGCTTCCCGAAGTGCTGAGATTACAGGCATGAGCCACCATGCCTGGCCTGAGGACTCAATTTTGGAAGTGAGGATGTACATGCATGTGGGCTGATTCAATCCTCATCACCGCTCTACGAGACAGGGATAAACTATGGCTCCCACTCTGCAGATAAGGAACCCCAGGCTCCAGGGGGGGATGCATTGTGTGCTGTGTTACAGCGGCAGGGCAGGACTGAGAGCTCCTTGGGGTTGGAGGGGTGGGCAGGAGAGCTGCTGCCCAACTCATTCATGTACCCCCCTCCCCACCTCACTCCCCAGTCTAGCTTTGGTCCTGGTCTCTCCCTATGCCTCCAGAGGACTAGCACTTTCCCCAGCAGTGCTGGGGGTAGATCCAAAGTCCCGAAGTTCCTGCCACAGACACTGTCGGCGTGATAGGAAAGGAAATCTCTGTCCTTCCCCTCGGTGCCCAGCCTCCCGTTGGCTAAGCCGGCACCTGGGCGGGGAAGAGGGTAGAATGAGGCTATTCAGAGAGTTTTCCTGATGCAATAACTGATTGCAAAACCCTCGCATCCCTGAGCGCTTTATGGAGGGTGGTAATTCTAAGCGGCACCAGGAAATCCCTAACTCACCCAGCTGCCGGAACACAGCCCTCCAGGTCAAACCACAGGGAAGAAGAACAGTTACCGGGAGGCTAGGCGCCAGAGAAACAAAGGGAGCATCCACAATAACCCCATGGGGATCCAGCTCTTCACGCCCCGAATCCCATTGGCTGCACGAGGTCCTCAGGTGGGAGGAGCAAAGCCAAGTCTCATTCACAGATGAGAACATTGATTTGTTCAGATAAGTAAAGGATTCTGACTTTCAGACTCCTGCTCCAGTGCTCATTTCTCCACTGTTAGGAGCCTACACTGGAGGCAATGGGTGATGCTGTGAGGAGGGGCCAGAGAATGGCAGAGGTGACAAGAGAGCAAGCATAAGGGGCCTGTAGCCAGACTGACCCCAGTGCAAATCATGGCTCTGCAGCATCAGGCAAGTCACTTAACCTTTCTGGGCCTTTCTCCTTGGCAGGTGGGACAGGGAGATTGTTAAGAGTTTGCACTCTAAAGTCAGAATGGCTGGGTTGTAATCCTGGCTGCACTACTTACAGGCTAGGCTGTGTGACCTTGGACAAGTCGGTTAACCTCTCTGTGGTTCAGTTTCCTTATCTGGTGAATGAGCCTTTTAAAACCCACCTATAGGCTTGCCGTGAGGATTTTCTTAACTAATGCAAGTAAGGCTCTTATCATAGGCCTGGCTTATGGTAAACAGTCAATCAATATTAGCCCTTAATGTTGTCTGCAAAACCGAGAAGAAAAGAGCTTGTTTTTTTGTTTTGTTTGTTTATTTGTTTGAGACAGAATCTTGCTCTGTTGCCCAGGCTGGAGTGCAGTGGTGTGATCTCAGCTCACTGCAACCTCTGCCTCCTGGGTTCAAGCAATTCTCTGCCTCAGCTGGCCTTGAACTCCCGACCTTGTGATCCACCTGCCTCAGCCTCCCAAAGTGCTGGGATTACAGGCATGAGCCACCGCTCACAAAAATGAGCTGGGTGTGGCGGCGCACGCTTGTAATCACAGCTACTCGGGAGGCTGAGGCAAGAGAATAGCCTGAACCCGGGAGACGGAGGTTGCAGTGAGCCGAGATTGCGCCACTGCACTACAGCCTGGGCGACAGAGAGAGACTCTGTCTCAGAAAAAAAAAAAAAAAGCTTTTGTAAATTAAAGGAAACAGCACATTTGGGGGCATGGGGGGAGGGTGTGGTTGAGGGGAAGTGCAGGAGAGCTCTCCCTCCACAGATTGAATTGGAATCTTCTAGAAAGGAGAAAGAAACCCGTTAAGGGGACCCAAGCTGGCCCTGGACCGGCTTTGGGATATTTCCTTCTGTAGCACCCACCTGGCCTTCACCTTTGTGCCTTATTCACTCCACCTGGAGTGCAATCCCACCCCCTTCAGCCACTCCTCCCTCCCCACAAAGATTCCCTTGGGAGAATTACCTCAAGCTGGAAATGTTCCTGGCCAGGGTAGTGAGAGGGCAAAAATGTAAATACACATTGGCCTTGGAGTTTCATAACTGCCGTGAGTCACTTCCCTTCACAGAAGACATGGCAGAGGGACAAGCGCTCTGAGTCCTATCAGTGAGGGTGGACTTAAGTGCCTTTCCAGGCATTCTTCAGTGGAGTCCGCTCCAAGTTCTCTCCACAGGAAGGATGTGCTCTGGATGTTTGTGCTGAAGGCATGTCAAGGTTCAGAAGAGGGAACAGAACCCGCCTGAACCCAGGTCACAAGTTTCCCTCATCAAACATCATTTCTGTCTTCTTAATTCCTGTCCACTGGAGATCCTTTCCCAGCTGCCTCAGAGGCCTGGCAACTTGCCATGTATTCATTAGAAATTCTTTAGTTTGCAAGTAACTGAAATTACAGTATTATAATAAATAGGGGTTTATTTTCTCATGTTAAAAGAAATTCAGAACAGAAGAACTGTTCTTGCTTTTTTGGTAGCACGGTGATGTCAAAGCCAATCATACCATGATTCTGTCGGTCTTTCCCTCAAGGTTGCAAGATGGCTGCTGCAGCTCCACATATTGCATCCACTCTCAAGGCAGAAAAAGGAGAGAAGAGCACAAAATGGTGGTGCTGTTGGAGTCTGTTCCTATGTCTATTATCTATTGTTGCACAAATGACTATGGCCAAATTTAGAGGCTTTAAAACAATAGTCTTTATTAGCTCATGAGTCTGAGTGTCAGCATTCTGGAGTGGGATAAGCTGGCAGTTCTTTCACTCTTAACCAGGTTCACCCATGCAACAGCAATCAGTCGATGGCTCATTGGGGCTGTCTTGTCCAAGATAGCCTCACTCACATATCTGGTGTTGGGCTCTGGCTGTTGGAGACGTGAGTGCAGAAGCACAGGTCAGAGTGAGCATGGAAGCATTCCATGAGCCAAGAAAGGCTGGAAAAGGCAAGGAATGGCTCCTCCCCTGAAACCTCCAGGTGCAATGCAATCTTGCCAACACCTTGATTTTACCCCAGTAAGACCCATTTTGGTCTTCTGAATTCCAAAACATCAGAACTGTAAGACAATCGATTGATGCTGTTTGAAGCCACTAAGTTTGTCATAGTTGGTTGCAGCAGCCATAGGAAACTATCTCCCTCCACTGCTCTCTAATTCTCTCTCTCTTTTTTTTTTTTTTTTTTTTTTTTTTTTTTTTTGAGACAATCTCACTCTGTCGCCCAGGCTGGAGTGCAATGGCATGATCTTGGCTCAATGCAACCCCTGCCTCCTGGGTTCAAGTGATTCTCCCGCCTCAGCTTCCCCAGTAGCTGGGATTACAGGTGCCTGCCACCACGCCCAGCTAATTTTTGTATTTTTAGTAGAGACGAGCTTTCACCAGGTTGGCCAGGCTGGTCTCGAACTCCTGACCTCGGGTGATCCATCCGCCTCGGCTCCCAATGTGTGGGATTACAGGTGTAAGACACTGTGCCCGGCTGCTCTCTAATTCTCTAAGACAGGGCTTACTCAATTATGGCCCAATGCCTGATTTTGTAAATAAAGTTTTATTGGAACACAGCCACGCTCATTCCTTTCCATATGTTTGCCTTTCTGCTAGCACAATAGCTGTGACAGAGATCATGTGGCCTACAAGACCAAGGCTCTACATTGCTGGCCTTTTTTTTTTTTTTAATTATTACTATTTTTTTATTTTTGAGACGGAGTTTCTCTGTCGCACAGGCTGGAGTGCAGTGGCATGATCTCGGCTCACTGCAAGCTCCGCCTTCCAGGTTCAGGCCATTCTCCTGCCTCAGCCTCTGGAGTAGCTGGGACTACAGGCGCCCACCACCACGCCCGGCTAATTTTTTGTATTTTTAGTACAGACGGGGTTTCACCGTGTTAGCGAGGATGGTCTCGATCTCCTGACCTTGTGATCCGCCCGCATAGGCCTTCCAAAGTGCTGGGATTACAGGCGTGAGCCACCGCGCCCGGCAGCTGGCTCTTTACAAGAAGTTTGCCAGCCGGTATTCCAGGACACTGGCCAAGGCTTCCTTGCATAGTAGTCCTGCGGGAGCAAAAGAGCTAGTGTTGGTTTCAAAGTTTCTGGAGACCTAGGCTTAGAAGTTCCACCACATTTTGTTGGTCAAAGCAAATCACAAGACCAGCGCAGATTTAAGAGGTGAGAAATAAACTCTTTCTCTTGATGGAGAAATGGCAAAGTCACATTGCAAAGGAGTGTGTTTTCAGGGGTAGGAGATAGTGTTGTGATCATCTTCGGGGAATCTATCAGAGTTCCCTCTTATCAGGAGAGCAAAGCTTCCTAGAAACTCCCCAGCACACATCCCTTAGCTCTCATTGGCCCAAACTGGGTCACATGGCCACTCCTAGCTATAGGAGGAGAGATAGGAAGGCCAGAAGGATGATTGGCTTAGCCCCATCGTGATCCATCCCTGGGGTTAGCATGCTGTTAGCAAAGAAAGGAGAATGGATAGTGAGTAGGAAGTTAGCAAACTTTGCCCTACCTGGCTTTCCAGGTGGTTCCAAATTGAGTTCAGTTATTCAAAGTAAACATCCAAATATCAAGAACCTGCTATGCGCTCATTTCTGGTTGTGACTGGATAGCAGAGTGCTGTAATCCCTGTTCTCAAGGAGCCTGCAAACCTTGGAGACACTATCCCTCCTGGACAAGAGAAGGTGTGTATGAAGATGTTCACTGTAGCCTGATTGTAAAGAGTGAGTAAGTGGAAGCAACAGTGCCTCTGTCAGGGGTGGATAAGGAAACTAGTTAGATACGGGAGTATTTATGTTTGTTAGAATGAATGGACCAAGTCCTCACACATCAACTTGAATAATTCACAAAAACATCTTCAGTGAAAAAAGCAAGGCACAACATCATTGCTGTAAATTGCAAAACACATAAAACATTGGTATAAATTGCTTACAGATAAAGACTCTGTAGTAAAAAAAAAAAAAAAAAAAGACAAATATGGTTGGGAGACAGGAGAGGTGATGGGAATGTGGCTGAAGCTCTAATTTATATTTCTTTTTTTTTTTTGAGACAGAGTCTGGCTCTGTTACCCAGGCTGGAGTGCAGTGGCGTGATCTCGGCTCACTGCAAACTCTGCCTCCTGGGTTCACGCCATTCTCCTGCCTCAGCCTCCCGAGTAGCTGGGACTACAGGCGCCCGCCACTGCGCCCGGCTACTTTTTTGTATTTTTAGTAGAGATGGGGTTTCACCGTGTTAGCCAGGATGGTCTCAATCTCCTCACCTCATGATCCGCCCGCCTCAGCCTCCCAAAGTGCTGGGATTACAGGCGTGAGCCTATATTTCTTTTTTGAAAGTAGAGAGATTAAATGGATATATTACAACTTAAAAAATGGGTTTTTAGGCCACCTCAGACCTATAATCCTAGTACTTTGGGAGATGGGTGGATGGATCACTTGAGCTCAGGAGCTCAAGACCACATTGGGCAACATGGTGAAACCCTGTCTCTACAAAAAATACAAAAATTAGCCAGATAAGGTGGTACACACCTGTAGTCCCAGCTGCTTGGGAGGCTGAGGTGGAGGTGTCATCTGAGCCCGGGAGGTGGGGGCAGCAATGAGCTGTGACTGTACCACTGCACTCCAGGCTGGGCAAGAGTGAGACCCTGTCTCAAAAAAAAAAAGTTTTTATATATGTATGTGTATATATGAGTGTGTGCAAACATATATATGTATATATACTTAAGCTATTTTATAATAAAATATTAAAAGAACATACAAAGAAAACATAATTAAAGAGTTGTGACGATCAAACATGGAATGAATAGTCAGGGGTGAACTCAAGCCCCGATCTGTAGGACAAGTTGCTCGGGGTCAGACCCAGTGCAGCCACCATGGATCCAGGGCTAAGTAATCCAGTGGACACCTATGTGTCAGGCTTGAAGCTTGGCCCTGGAGCATGGAGCATCTTTTTTTTTTTTTTTTTTTTTTTGAGACAGAGTTTCTTGTTGTCCAAGCTGGAGTGCATTGGTGCGATCTCAGCTCACAGCAGCCTCTGCCTCCTGGGTTCAAGCAGTTGTCCTGCCTTAGCCTCCTGAGTAGCTGGAATCACAAGCATGCATCACTATGTCCTGCTAATTTTTGTATTTTTAAGTAGAAATGGGGTTTCACCATGTTGATCAGGCTGGTCTGGAACTCCTGACCTCAAATGGTCTACCCACCGTGGCCTCCCAAAGTGCTGGGATTACAGGCATGACCCACCGCGCCCAGCCACCCTGGAGCATCTTAAGAGAAGGGGAAAGCCTTGTCCCAGGAGTTCAGAAAAAGAGAAGCACAGTGGGGGTCTAGCCTGGAGGAGGAGTTGAGGTCTGGGCTTGCCCGTGGCAGACCGGGGGCAGGTGAAGGACAGGCCATCTCCTCCAGACAGCACCGTCTCCTTCCTCTATGGACTATTCAGGGGTGTTTGTCCTGTGCCACCCAGGATGCTGATAGGCACAGGGGCTTGGAGTCACCAGGCCTGAAGCTCTAATTAGTACTTCTTTTTACAAATTAGAAATACAATTTACTGGCCCAGCATGGTGGTTCATACCTGTAATCCCAGCATTTTGGGAGGTCAAGGCAGACAGATCACTTGAGGCCAGGAGTTCGAGACCATTCTGGCCAACATGGTGAAACCCCATCTCTACTAAAAATGCAAAAATTTACTGGGCATAGTAGAGCACGCCTGTAATCACAGCTACTCGGGAGGCTGAGGCAGGAGAATCGCTTGAACCCAGGAGGAGGAGGTTGCAGTAAGCTGAGATCACGCCACTGCACTCCAGCTTGGGTGACAGAGCGAGACTCCATCTCAAAAGAAAAAAAAAAAAGAAAGAAAAAGAAATAAAGTAATTGGTATGAATTGTATAATTATATTAATTGTAATAATTGTGTAGAACCCTGGGTTTTACCAGCTATTAGTTGTGTGACTGCACAAGTCTTATGTTAACCTCTCAGGGTCTTGGTTTCCTCATCTGTAAAATGGGTATCAAACACTCAGCCTGCCTCCCTCACTGGGTTGCTACAGGGAGTGGAAAAGATAGAGGGTGTGAAAACCCCACAGCCAGGAGAAAGATGTTCCCTCTGTGTGAGTGGAGGCTTTCCACTGCTTTGTCCACAGGCACTCCTCTCAGATTCCAGGGGGCTCTTTGATAAACTGGTTTTTACACAGTGGCGTGCACTTGCTTTCTCCACATCACACGGGCACTGTCCTCTGTGCTTTGAGAAAAGCCAGCAGGGTTGAGGCAGCCAGGAAAAGAGCTGGGACGCCAGTCCTCTTCCACCCACCCATCCAGGGATTTATTCAACAAACATTTCTTGTGCACCTACTATGTGCCAGGCACCAGGATCAAGGACAGCGATGCGAACAACAATCTCTGCCTTTAGGCATGTGCAGTGGCGGGATGAGTAGCTGGGGACAGAGCTGTGGAGCCCAAGTAGCTCCAAGACCTTACACCATCTTTTACTCTTATGAGTTGGGCAAGAGAGTTTCCATGTTCAGACAATTCTGTTTGCTGCTTCTTCCAAAGGTTTCTTCATCTGGCCTCTTTGGGGAGGAAGGGACACCTACAGACAATCTTGAAGATTAAGTAGGATGTTCCCAGCTTGGGAGGGAATTCCAGTAGAGGGGACAGCCCAGCTAAAGTCCAGGGGCAAGATCATTTAAAGTTTACCAAGATTCTGTAGGGAGAGCCCCAATGAATATGAAGATTTTTTTCCTGTTATTTCATTGAGATTTAAGTTAGAGCTCAGCCAGGCATGGTGGCTCACACCTATAATCCAGCACTTGGGGAGCTGAGGCAGGCGAATCACTCGAGGTCAGGAGTTCGAGCCTGGCTAACATGGTGAAACCCTGTCTCTACCAAAATTACAAAAATTAGCCAGATGTGGTGGCACACGCCTATATTCCCAGTTACTTGAGAGGCCGAGGCAGGAGAATTGTTTGAACCCAGGAGGCGGAGGTTGCAGTGAGCAGATACCGCACCACTGCACTCCAGCCTGGGTGACAGAGCAAGACTCTGTCAAGAAGAAGGGGAAGGGGAAGGGGAAGGGGAAGGGGAAGGGAAGGGAAAAGGGAAGGGGAAGGGAAGGGAAAGGGGAAGGGGAAGGGAAGGGGAAGGGGAAGCTCAATTCTGAGGTTGAGTACGAAGAGCTGGAAAAGACCAAGCTCAAGTTCTGCCACAGGTGCAAATCCTTAATTCTAAGCCTCCATTTCCTCGTCTGTAAAATAGGCTTGTTACAGAGTTGTGCACATGATGAAATGAGAAATAGACATAATAAGTTTTCTTTTTATTTATTTTTTGAGACGGAGTCTCACTCTGTCTCCCAGGCTGGAGTGCTATGGCATAATCTCGGCTCACTGCAACCTCTGCCTCCCAGGTTCAAGCGATTCTTGTGCCTCAGCCTTCTGAGTAGCTGGGATTATAGGCGTGTACCAACCCCCCGTCTCGTTTTTGTATTTTTAGTAGAGATAGGGTTTCACCACGTTGGCCAGGCTGGTCTCGAACTCCTGACCTCAGGTGATCCTTCCACTTCGGCCTCCCAAAGTGCTGGGATTACAGCCACAGTGTCCGGCCTGACATCATAAGTTTTTGATAATTGTTTTTAGTGGAACTACTCAAAAATGGACCTCTTCAGAGAGGATGTCCCCCAAATACCAGCGGTTAGTGGATGCTTCATCAGGAATTAGAGGAAATTGTGGACAGTCTAAGCAGGTAACAGAGGGCGTGTCCCTGAACCTTATCTGTGGCAGCTAGAAGCAGCAGTTCCCCCACCTTCTGACCAGCCCATGGAGTCCATTTCCTTGGCTGTTTCACATTCCTTAGGTGGGATCCATCCCTGCCAAGGCCCTTGTCCAGCAGGCCTAAGTCACTCACCACAGAACAGTCCCCTGAACTGGAGCAGTAGCCAGACTTGGAGTCAGGCACTGAGAACATTCCCAGAGGCTGCTGGGCCATCTGGTCACCTCCCACTTCTTCAGAGCCCTGCTCCAAACACCTTCATCACCAGCGTCGTTGTCATCATTGTCCCGTCTGCGTGTGCTGAGCTCCTTCCGTGTGGCAGGCCCTTGGCAGACGCTCAGATCTCGCAAAGCCCTATAAAGTGGACTCCTCGCTCCCTCCGTCCTCAGGAGTCTCAGCGCTGTGAGTAACACGGCCAGGGCCACGCAGCCGCTGGAAGGGGGCAGAGTCGGGGCCTGCCCACAGCCATCAGTATCCTGTATCCGTGTGACTGCAGAGCCAGGGCTTTAAACCCTGTTAGTCCCCATGTGCTCTGGCCCCTCTGCCCCGAAGAGAGCCAGGAAGTGGCGTGGGGTCTGAGTGCACTTCCCAGGAGGGGCCTGAGCGGGGTAGGAAGAGCTGAGCCTCCTGTGGAACTGACCTGCAGGTGACTCAGAGCCCCTCTGCTAGCTCCTCCCGGGAGGCACTAGGTGGATTGTGGCGCATTGTCGCTCTCCCAGCACAGGAATCCGTGTGAGTAACTGCGGAACAGAAAGGCTATTGAAGCGGGCAGTTCCCGGGTAGAGGCACAGACGTGGGTTGGGGAATATGAGGTGTCTTTCCGGAGCCAGGAGGGCAGAGCTCCACCTTGTCCGAGGCAGACAGAGGGGGAGAGAGCCCGAGGGCCTCTGCCCAGCACCCAGGGATGCTCAGCAAGTGGATTCTGAACACCTCCCGTGTCTCAGACATGGGGGACACGCAAACGTGTCTCTAAGTCAGGGCACCCTCTGTGTGCACAGAGCCATCAAAGGCACTCACCTGGCTGGACCCCAGGGAAGGAAATGGGGTGGCTCAGTGGAGTAGCCCAGTGTGACTTCCCAGAGCTGACTTCCCAAAACATGCCACATCCTCATCAAATAAAGTAAAATCCAAACTCCTCTAGGCTGCTGCGCCTGACCTTGCTTACTCTAACCTCATCTCGCCATCATGCTCCAGCCATGCCTTCTTCTCTATGTAATAGTGCCGGGCACTTTCTGCCACGGGACCTTTGCACATGCAGAGTCCTCTTCCGGGGCCTCTTCCTCACCATCCACCCCTCTGCTTCTCCCTACCAACTCCCACTTCCCCTTCAGGTTTCAGCTATAGTGCTGCTTCCCTGAGCCCCTACACTAAACTAGCTGGACCACTCTGTTACTCCTGCTCCCAGTGATCGCCTTTGCATCACTGACCATCATTAGAAAATTCTTTGTGCAATTATTTGCTTAGTGCCTGACACTCCCCACACACGATACAAGTGCTGTCAGACTAGCGGCCATGTCTGTTTCATTTACTGGTGCATCCTCAGTCATCCTTTGTTGATAGGAAGGAAGGAAGGAAGGAAGGAAGGAAGGAAGGAAGGAAGGAAGGAAGGAAGGAAGGAAGGAGGGAGGGAGGGAGGGAGGGAGGGAGGGAGGGAACGAAGGAAGGAAGGAAGGAAGGAAGGAAGGAAGGAAGGAAGAAAGGAAGACAGGAAGACTGGGAAGCAGACAGGAAGACCGGGAGGCAGGCAGGCAGCCAGGAAGGAAGGGAGGGAGGGAGGGAGGAAAAAAGGAAGAAAGGAAAGAGAGATAGAGAGAGAGACAGGAAGCACTGCCTCCCAGGCTAGCAGCAGCAGATTGGGGCAAGCCCTGAGAGGAGGCTGGCACAGGCCATCCACAGAGTACTCCCCCATCCACTGTCTCACCCCCCCACCCATCTGCTTTCTTTCTTTCTTTTTTTTGAGACGGAGTTTCACTCTTGTTGCCCAGGCTGGAATGCAATGGCGTGATCTCAGCTCACTGCAACCTCTGCTTCTCGGTTCCAGCAATTCTTCTGCCTCAGCCTCCCAAGTAGCTGGGGTTACAGGCATGCACCATCATGCCCGGCTAATTTTTCTGTATTTCTTAGTAGGGACAGAGTTTCTCCATGTTGGTCAGGTTGGTCTTGAATTCTTGGCCTCCCAAAGTGCTGGGATTACAGGCATGAGCCACCGCGCCAGACCCGTCATCTGCTCTCTTTCATTCCCTGGAGTGTTCAGCCACAGCTGGGTACAGGCTCCTTGAGTGGGAAGGAGGAGACAGAGAAGGGCAGGCCAGAGTCCATCTCTGGAAGAGCCCAGCCCTGTGCAGCCCCTTAGGGGCAGCTTCCTGGCTCTGCCTCACAGCAGCTCCGAATCTAGAATGAGATCCTTGATTTGGGGAGCCTCACTTGGCTCTTCTGTAAGGTGAGAGAAAGGCCTGAACTTTATGCAAAGGCTTTATCTAAAGGCTGGTGCTCCAGGGCTGCTGTCTCCTTCCATCCCTGGAGCCCAGCCTCTATCCGGGCCCCCAAGCAACAGCATTGTGTCTGGCCCCAAACAGGTGTTCAGCAACTGCTACCCCCAGCCGCCCAGATCCTGCTCCTCACTCCCCATTGGCCTGCATCTCAGTCTTCCCACTACCACCTCCTGCAGACCAAAGTCTGCATTCACGTAGGGCCCGAGAGGCAGAAAGAGAGAGAAGGAAAGGATGAAGATAGCATCACAGCTTCAGGAGCACTTCAGAGTAAGAATTCTAGTCTGCCTATATTTGAATCGTAACTCTGCCACTAACTAGCTGTGTGAACTTGGCACCCTACTCAGTCACTCCGTGCCTCTGAAGACCTTCAAACAATACCTGGCATACAAGAAGGCATAATGATTCTATAATTAACATGATAAGAGCTGTCATTCATTGGATGTACCCCATGCCTGGCTTTGGCTAAGCATTGTCATGACCATTTACACCTCCCAAGAACCCCTGGACTTGGGAACTCATCTAGAGAGGTTAAGTGACCTTGAGCAAGTCACACTGCTAGCAAGTGGCAGAGCCTGGTCTCAGTTGCACAGGGAGTCAAGTGGATTCTCCTTTATTGGAAGCTAGAAAAACCTTAACAAGCATTGCTTCGTCTCTCACAGAGGTAAAAAGCCAAGAGAAACACCAGGAACAAAGTCATCCGGGTGTTCGAGGTGGAGGTTTGGTGTATGTGCCGCATCGGGGTTTGATTTTTCCAGACAAGATCTGACCCTTTCACTGTGTGCGCTGCCTTCTTTCCTCTTTGCCTACCTGCTGACTTCAGTCTCAGCATTGGCTACATTTGAGTCAAGGGTCTGCAAGCCCAGGGAGGCCCCGGACCGCACTCATTGTTTCCTTGTTAAATGAGGAAGGGTGCGGGGGACAGGGCTTTTGGTGGGAGCTTAGATGTCCTGGTCCTTTGCCTAGCTGCAGCACTAACTCACTTCCCTTCTCTTGGCCTCTGCCCATCTCTGAAATAAAGGGGTTATAATTTTAAACTAAACCAGCAGTTCTCAGCACAGATTACATATTAGAATTATCTGGGGGAGGCTGGGCACAGTTGGTCACGCCTGTAATCTCAGCAGTTTGAGAGGCTGAGGAGGGTGGATCTCTTAAGGTCAGGAGTTCAAGACCAGCCTGGCCAACATAACGAAACCCCATCTCTACTAAAAATACAAAAAAAAATTGGCCAGGTGTGGTGGCTCACACCTCTGATTCCAGCTACTGGGTAGGCTGAGGCAGGAGAATCCCTTGAACCAGGGAGGCAGAGATTGCAGTGAGAGGAGATCACACCACTGCACTCCAGCCCAGGTGACAGAGTGAGACTCTGTCTCAAAAAATAAATAAATAAAATAAATTTTAAAAATTCAAAATATAAAAAAAATTAAATATAGTATTAAAATTAGTTTTCCCCTATTGCTTTGTACTTTAAAAAAATATAGCTACTAGGCTGGGTATGGTAGCTCATGCCTGTAGTCCCAGCATTTTAGGAGGCCAAGGAGGGTGGATTGCTTGAGCCCAGGAGATCGAGACCAGCCTGGGAAACATGGCGAAACGCTGTCTCTACAAAAAATACAAAAATTAGCTGGACATATATATAGAGAGAGATATAGATATAGATATAGATATAGATGGCTAGTAGAAAATTTAAAAGTACATATATGTTCACATTTGTGGCTCACATTACATTTCTGTTGGATGACACTGGGCTAGTTGATTACTCAGGCCTTGGCCTGCTTGGATTAGAAAATGAGTTAACAGCCTATACTTCCTCATTTGCAACTAAGTCCTCAGGGCAAATGGCAGCTGCATCAGTTAGGCTTTTGCTGTATAATAAACCATACCAAAACTTAGTGGCTTAAATGAGTATTTAGGTAGCTAACAATGGTGTGATCAGCAATTTGGGCTGGGTTCAGCTGGCTGGTTCTTCTGCTGATCTCAGCTGGTCATACCCAGTTTCAGTGGTCAGCTAGGTGGCTCTGCTTCAGGGAATTGGCTGGTTGTTGCTAGGGTGACAAAGCAACTAGGCCAGTGCCCATGTCCATCATCCATCAGGCTAGCCCAGGATTATTCACACAGTGGTCTCAGCATTCTAAGAACAAGAGAATGAAAGCTGCAAGACTTCTTGAGGGCTAGGCTCAAAATTCACACAATGTCACTTCTTCCACATTAATTGTCCAAAGCAAGTGAGAAGGGCTTGCCTGCATTCAGGGGCTCAGTAAATAGATTCTGCCTCTTTAGTGAGAAGTGCTGCAAAGAATTGTGGCCATTTCTGCAATCTACTTACATTGGCTGAATGGCCTCAAACGTCTACCTCAAGGACAGCATATTCATTGCTCCCTGGGCCCTGTTCTTTTTCAGGGCTTCATTATAACTTTTGTGAGCCCTAGTCAGTTTTGCTTCCATAGGCCCCCTTCTCCCATTGAGGCCACTCAGCCAGTGCAAGTAGATCGCAAAAATAGCCACAGTTCTTTGCCGCATTTCTCACTAAAGAGGCAGAGTCTACTTACTGAGCCTTTGTGTGTGTGTGTGTGTGTGTGTATGTATGTATATATGTGTGTATATATACATACACATACACATACATATGTGTATGTGTATATATATCTTTGTGTGTGTGTATGTGTGTGTGTATATATACACACACAAGATATATCATATATATCACATATATGATATACAATATATCATATATCACATATCATATATATCACAGATACCACATATACATCACAGATATATATCACATATATCATATATCACACATATATGATATGTGATATATATGTGTATATATAATTATACTTTTATTAAATTATATTTATATGATATATTATATTGTAATATATTTAATGCAATATATTATATTTTTATTACATTATTTTATATAATATATTATACATTCTATTTATATTATATATTATATTACTTTATATTTTATTTTATAATATAATGTATTTATATTTGTTATATATATTTTATGATTACATTATATTTATATGTAATTGCCTTTATGACTACATTGGTATAATAATGAATATAATCTAGACTGAATTCATTATTATTATATTCATTTTTTTCTTCAGATTTTATAAGAAATTAAAATGGAAACATTTCATGGGCCCCTATAACTATTGTGGGCACTAAGCCCTGGGCCTATCATGCTTCATGGAGAAGTCAGTTCTGTTTTTTTGTGGCTAAGCGAACACAGGGTACCTCTAAGCCCAAGCAGCTCAGGGGCTCAGCAATTGCTCAGCTACCTGGAAGTGATTCAGGGTGACAGAAGGTGGACCAGGCACCCTATTTCCCCAGTTAACTGTTTTGAATGCCCCATAAGAACATTAGCACTTTATCCTTCCTTAAGTGATGGGCCACTGCTGGAGTCCCAGGGAACCTGGTAGAAGCCAGGGAAACCTAGGAAGCGCATTCAGTGCTTCAAATGATGACAATAACGTCAATGGCCCACCTCCCTTTTGTGGATTACAATCTGCAAAAGGCTCTCCCACACTTCCCTGCCTTTGAGTTTCACATCCCCTTTTTGAGGTGAGGGAGGCATATGTTCTATTCACCTTTCTACAGGTTCAGAAACTGAGGCTCAGGGATGTAAAATGACTTGCCCAAGGGCCCAAGTTCTCGGACACAGCACACTGGGCTTGTGCCCTGATACCCTACAAATCCCAAAACAACACACCCCCCTAGAAACCAAAGCCTCCTGTAATACCTGCAAGAGGGCTGGCCTCAGGGGACAGGCCTTAACCCAGTGATTGGTGAGGGAAGGTTCTCTGAAAGGCCAAGGTCACAGGTAATATGAATTTGGAGAAGGGATGGGCTGAGTGGTCTTTCAGACTCCTGAGGGCAGAACTGATGCAAATCTTCAAAGTCACAGTTGCTTTGGGCTTCTGCCCATGTGTGTGCATGCGCCTCCTGTGAACAGTTTATGTTGTCTTGCTCCTATTATTTGGAGAGCAAATTAAAAAGAACACAGCTTCAAAGTCAAACAGCCCTGCCACTTCTGCCACCTTCTAGCAAGGTGGCTGACAACCTCTCTGTGACCTGGTTTCCTGAAATCTGGGATAAGCCCAGGACCACCCCCTCCTAGAAACAGTTGTGAGGATTCACTGAGGAGAGAGATGGCAAGTTCTCAGCCCATCACTCAAAGGCAAGCCCTGGGCCTGGAGCTGGTCAGGGTAGAGACTCCTCTTGTTAATTTTTTTTTTTTTTTTTTTGAAACACGGTCTTACTCTGTCACCCAGGCTGGAGTGCAGTGGCATGGTCTCAGTTCACTGCAACCTCGACCTCCCAAGTTCAAGCAATTCTCCTGCCTCAGCCTCCCGAGTAGCTGAAATTACAGGCATGCGCCGCCATGCCCCGCTAATTTTTTTGTATTGTTAGTAGAGGCAGTGTTTCACCATGTTGGCCAGGCTGGTCTGGAACTCCTGACCTCAAGTGATCTTCCCACCTCAACCTCCCAAAGTGCTGGGATTACAGGTGTGAGCCACCTCATCAGGCCCCTCTTGTTAATTTTTAATCTGCACAAAGCCCCAGAGTCATCAGGCCAAGGTGACCCACAGTAGGGTCATCCCAAAGTTCCTGCCCTCACTGTTCCAGGCCATCCCCATGTGGCCTCTGTGACTGAAACATAGGGGTCATTACCTGGGACCAAGGCACAACAGATATTCTAAACATCATGGCTGTTTTTCCATGAGTTTGTGAAAAATAAGCAATTCTTTTTTTTTTTTAAATGGAGTTTTGCTCGTTGCCCAGGCTGGAGTGCAATGGCACGATATCAACTCACCGCAACCTCTGCCTCTTGGGTTCAAGCAATTCTCCCACCTCAGCCTCCTGAGTAGCTGGGATTACAGGTGCACGCCACCACGCCCAGCTAATTTTTGTAATTTCAGTAGAGACAGGGTTTCACCATGTTGGTCAGGCTGGTCTCGAACTCCTGACCTCGTGATCCGCCCATCTCAGCCTCCCAAAGTGCTGAGATTACAGGCATGAGCCACCATGCCCGGCCCAATAAGCAACTTTTTTTATCTGGAGAGCCCACTGGGGCCTGTGAGGTCCAACCCTGCCCTCAGTGCCAGGTCTGTGTCAGCTGAGATGCAAGGTGGAGGGGGACGTGGAGGACTGGAGGAGCCTGGAGCCTGCATACCTGTGAAATTTTCTACATGCGCCCAAAGCCATTTCAGTGGAGTGAGTGACTCACTGCTAAAAATAGGAGAAGATTCCAGCACCCTGAAAATCACTGTCTTCTGGGTCAGGCTTCCACGCTGAGGCCTGGTGTACCTCTGGCTGTTGTGAGAACCTGTTTCCCGCCACATGGGCATTAGAGCCTTATGTAAAGTCAGATTCCCAGGTGGAGGAGGGGGGTTTGACTCCATCCAGCTGGTTATTGAATGCTGGGGTACAGAGGCCAACTAGACTTGATCAGGCTCCTGGCTATTTGTGGGGAAAGATGCTTGGGCAGGCACTTGGCAGAGTGTGGAAAGACAGAAGCAGGGGATTCTGGGGGCACAGGGCAGGGCTACCTTATAAACGCAGTTGAGATCGGGGACAGCTTCCTGCAGAAGGTGGCAGCTGAACTGCATGCTGGATGCCAGGCAGAGAAACGGGGAAGGGTGTTGCAGGCAAAAGAGGCTGCTTAGGTTCCGGAATGCTGGGTAGTTTGGTGAGGGGAAGGGGAGTAGGAAGGAAAGGAGAGGTGGGCAAAAAAGGCCACACGTGGAGGGGCTTGTGTACCAGAATAAGATGTATAGACTTTGTTCTAGAGGCCCTGGGGAGCAGGCAGGGAGATTAGCATGACCAGCCTGTGATTCCAGGGTGCCTTTTTTACGTTATTTGTTTAATTATTTATTTTATTTATTTATTTTTATTGTACTTTAAGTTCTGGGATACATGTGCAGAACGTGCAGGTTTGTTACATAGGTATACATGTGCCATGGTGGTTTGCTGCACCCATCAACCCATCATCTAGGTTTTAAGCCCCGCATGCATTAGGTATTTGTCCTAATGCTCTCCCTCCCCTTGCTCCCCACCCACCAACAAGCCCCGGTGTGTGACGTTCTCCTCCCTGTGTCCATGTGTTCTCATTGTTCAACTCCCACTTATGAGTGAGAACATGCGGTGTTTGCTTTTCTGTTCCTGTGTTAGTTTCCTGAGAATGATGGCTTCCAGCTTCATCCATGTCTGTGCAAAGGACATGAACTCATTCATTTTGTTTTGTTTTGTTTTGTTTTTTGACAAAGTCTTGCTCTGTCACCCAGGCTGGAGTGCAGTGGCACTCTCTTGGCTCACTGCAACCTCCGCCTCCCAGGTTGAAGCGATTCTCCTGTCTCGCCCTCCCGGGTAGCTGAGACAACAGGCGCGCGCCACCACACCCAGCTAATTTTTTTAATTTTTATTTTTAGTAGAGACAGGGTTTCACCATGTTAGCCAGGATGGTCTTGATCTCCTGAACTTGTGATCGGCCCACCTCGGCCTCCCAACGTGCTGGGATTACAGGTGTGAGCCTCTGCGCCCGGCGAACTCATTCTTTTTTATGGTCCAGGATGACTTTTTAAAGCTACCGTTTGTAATTTGTTTTAAAAACTTTTGTAGAGACAGGGCTTACTATGTTACCCAGGCTGGTCTCGAACACCTAGGCTTAAGCAATCCTCTTGCCTTGGTATTCCAAGTGCTGGGATTACAGGTATGAGCAACTGTGCCTGGCCTAGAATTTTTTTTTTTTTTTTTTTTTTTGAGACGGAGTTTCGCTCTTTTTGCCCAGGCTGGAATACAATGGTGCAACCCCGGCTCACTGCAACCTCTGCCTCCCAGGTTCTAGCGATTCTCCTGCCTCAGGCTCCTGGGTAGCTGGGATTACAGGTGCCCGCCACCATGCCTGGCTAATTTTGTAGTTTTAGTAGAGACGGGGTTTCACCATGTTGGCCAGGCTGGTCTTGAACTCCTGACCTCCAGTAATCCACCTGCCTAGGCCTCCCAAAGTGCTGGGATTACAGGGGTGAGCCACCGCGCCCGGCCAGAATTTTTTAAGAAGAGTGAAAGGGCAGGTCCCCACCATCGAGCACTGATGAGGATGTGGAACCACAGGGACACTCATCCATTGCTAGTGGGAGGAGACACAGGAACAGCCACTTTGGAAAACCATCTGGCAGCATCTACTGAAATTGAAGACACACAGCGCCACACACAGCACTCAGCACACGGTGAGCACTCAATGAACAGCCGGCGAATGCAGGAAGAAGGTGAGGAACACTGACCTTCACAGTGCAGACGGAGGAGGAGCAGCCAGAGAGGTGGGCAGAGAGCTGGGTGGCTGCTGTGATGGAGGGAGTGGGATGTGGAACTATTTGCATTCTTCCTTTTGATCCTCTTTTCCATACTCATTCTTTTTTTTTTTTAATCACAAATATTTCTTGAGCACCTCCTATGTCCCAGGCACTGTGCTAGGCACTGAGTATCTGTCAGTGAACATGAAAGGTGCTGTCCTCATCCACATGAAGCCTGCAGCCTGAGATGGAAACAGGAGAAACTAGTAAACCAACAAGGACACACAGGTGACACATCCCCATGTGGGTGTCTTCCTGGATGCTCCTGGGAAGTGGATTCTATCAAAGAAGGTCAGAGGAAAGGGGACCTGCCCAGGGTCACACGGCCTCTTCATTCTGGCTGCCACAGCCCAACCATGAACCCATTCTGCAGCTTGGTTGAAACTTTGGGGGAACTGGGTGCGGTGGCTCATGCCTGTAATCCCAGAACTTTGGTAGTTTGAGGCAGGAGGATCGCTTGAGCTCAGGAGTTCAAGACCAGCCTGGGCAACATAGTGAGACCCCATGTCTACTAAAACTCAAGACAATTAGCTGGGTACACACCTATATTCCCAGCTACTCTGTAGGCTGAGGCCGGAGAATCACTTGAGCCCAGGAATTTGAGACTGCAATGAGCTATGATGCGCTACTGTTCTCCAGCCTGGGCAACGAGAGTAAGACTCTGTCTCAAAATCAATGAATAAATAAATTAATTAAAAGTTACAAAAAAAACAAAAAAACAAAAACAAACCCTTGGGGTTTTTGTATGTAAGGAAGCTGCAGGCGGTAAGCCCTGGCTTGGGGCTTCGTAGAACCCCTTGCTGTGCCCAGAGCTTTTGGCTCTGCTCAGCAACACCATAGACAAGCACAGGGCCAGGCCAGCCAGGTGGGAGGGAGCCGGCTTGGCTGCATAGGCATAGAAAAGGCAACCTGGGTCCCTGCATGGTGGCTCACACCTGTAATCCCAGCACTTTGGGAGGTGGAGGTGGGTGGATCAATTGAGGCCAGCAGTTCAAGACCAGCCTGGCCAACATGGAGAAACCCCGTCTCCACTAAAAAAATACAAAAATTTGCCAGGTGTGGTGGTGTGTGCCTGTAATCCCAGCTATTCAGAAGGCTGAGGCAGGAGAATCACTTGATATTGGGAGGCGGGGGTTGCAGTGAGCCGAGATCAGGCCACTCTATTCCAGCCTGGGGGACATAGCAAGACTCCATCTCAAAAAACAAAAACAAAAACAAAAAAAACAAAAAAGGAAAGGGCAGCCTGGGGCCTAGATCAAGAGTGTGGACAGCTACCATGAATGATGAGCTCACTGCATCCTAAGAGTCCTTAAACACCCCAGCATCCATCCCTGCACAATGTCCCCCAAACTAGAATCAGAGAGAGGAAAGGACAACAGTGGTCCCTTCTTCCCCCTCAGTGATTTGGCATAGGTGCCGGAGAACAGGAGGAGGTCTGGAAATCTGCATTAGAACTCATCTCTTCTGCTTGCTGGAAAAGTGTCTACCACTGCCCAGAGCCCAGAGTCCAACCACTGCCCTAAACCCACACTGAGAGCCTCCCAGCCATGAGAGGAGCCCCCTTCCCTGCACATGCATTCTGCATCAGACAAAAACTAGTCCCCCTGGACTGAGAGGAACAGTCTGTTCAAAGGCCTTACAGTGTCGGTTGGTCAGAGTGGAAGATGTGGGCAGAAACCTGGACAAGAAGCAGAGCAGCCAGCCAGGGCCGTGGACACCAGACCAAGGAGACTGGACTTTCCCTTGGAAGTGTCTGAAGAAGGAAGGGTACTGGGGGATTTGAGGGTTAGAAAAATCACTCTGAAGCTGTAGAGGAACTGGAGAGGAGAAAAGGGGGCAGAATGACTGGGGCAGCTTAGAAGACTACTGCACCAGTCCTAGCAAGACAAGAAAGCACCTGTATAGAGCAGTGGAGGTGGAGATGAAGACGAAAAAAGAGCCAGGCAAGGTGGCTCAGGCATCTAATCCCAGCACTTTGGGAGGCCAAGGCGGGTGGATCACTTGAGGTCAGGAGTTCAAGATCAGCCTGGCCAAAATGATGAAATCCCATCTCTACTACAAATAGAAAAATCAGCCAGGCATGGTGATACACACCTGTGATCCCAGCTACTCAGGAGGCTGAGGCAGGAAAATGGCTTGAACCTGGGAGGCGGAGGTTGCAGTGAGCTGAGATCGCGCTACTACACTACCGCACTCCAGCCTGAGTGGGAGCGAGAGTCCCTCTTAAAAAAAAAAAAAAAAAAAAAAAAAAAAAAAGAGGACAATGAGAGAAGCACCTAGCAAGGAGGAAAATGTCTGGGCCATTAATTGGCTTGGGCAGGGCAGCTTCCAAGGCGTAATAGGTTGAATGGCAGCCGCCAGAAGGATTTGTCTACCGATAACCTGTGGCTGTGACCTCATATGGACAAAGGATCTTTGTGGGTGTGACTAAGTTACGGATCTCTAGATGAGATCATCCTGGACTATCCCGATAGGTCCTAAATCCAATGATGAGTGTCCTTATGAGAGGCACAGAGGTGAAGGCCACGCGAAGATGCAGATAGAGACTGGAGTGAAGCAGCCACAGGCCAAGGAGCACCTGGAGCCACTAGAAGCTGGAAGAGCCAGGAGGAATCACTTCTAGAGCCCTTTAGAGAGGGTAAGACCATGTTGGCACCTGATCGTGGACTTCTGGCCTCCAGAACTGTGAAAGAATGCATTCCTCTTGTTTTAAACCATCAAGTCATTGTATCGCAGCCCTAGGAAGCTGATGTATGGAGAGATGCAGGTTTCCAGGGGCTCGGAGACCCAGCTCTGCACCTTCCCATCCACATTTCCACATCTCCCTGCTCCCAGGAAGGAGGCGCCCTGCTCCCAGCCTGCAGACCCAGACAGGCAAGCCTGCAGTGGGCAAAGCTCTCACTCGGGCCCTGCCTCGTGCTAAAAAAAACAACCTCTGGTGTGTTGCCACATGAGGATTAGTCAAATAATTATGAGCTCTGACTTCCCCTGAGTAATTCTGTCGGGTTGACAGCTAAGGCCTCTGGAGGGCTGAGTGGAGTCGTTGCCCGGTCAGTGAGGATAGGCAGCATCCAATACCTACCAGAAGAGGCTGATCTCCGTGGGAACCTACGAGAAACCCAACCAGGCTCACAGGTGGCACATCCCAAACATGAAACAGTTGGGCAAACGTGAGGCCACCAGCCAACCACCAGCCCTGCACCCCACTCCACGAGGTGAGCTCACGCCATTTGGGGCCACAAGCTTTCATCTCCAGGGGCACAGGAGTAGCGCTCGGGCAAAGTGAGAGCTTGCCGGCACTCTCGGCTCTGCTCTATGGAGCCCTGGGAGGGGAGGGGAAGGTTGTCCTCACATTACAGGCTCAGAGAACCCAATGTGGCAATAAGCTCAGGGTCTTTAGAATCTCACTGAGAAGCCAGGTTCAAATGCCAGCATCAGCTGGGCTTGGTGGCTCACGCCTATAATCCCAGCAATTTGGGAGGCTGAGGCAGGCAGATCACTTGAGGTCAGGAGTTCGAGACCAGCCTGGCCAACATGGTGAAACCCTGTCTCTACTAAAAAATACAAAAATTAGCCGGGTGTGGTGGTGGGTGCCTGTAATCCCAGCTGCTTGGGAGGCTGAGGCAGGAGAATTGCTTGAACCCGGGAGATGGAGGTTGCAGTGAGCCAAGATCACACCACTGCACTCCAGCCTGGGCGACAGAGTGAGACTCCGTCTCAAAAACTAAACAAAACAAAACAAATGGCAGCACCACTTCTTGAAAACTGTGTCTCTGAACAACTTAAATCATCTCACTCAGCCTCAGTTTCCTCATCTCTAAAATGGGCATGATTAAACCCAAAGTGCAAGGTTGTTTAAAAAATTAAATGAACTGGGCTGGGTGCAGTGGCTTATGCCTATAATCCCAGCACTTTGGGAGGCCAAGGCGGGAGCATCACTTGAACCCAGGAGTTTGAGACCAATTTAGGCAACATGGTGAAACTCCGTCTCTACAAAAAATACAAAAATTAGCTGCACATGGTGATGTGCATCTGTGGTCCTAGCTACTCGGGAGGCTGAGGTGGGAGGATCACTTGAGCCCAGGAGGCTGCAGTGAGCCATGGTCAAACCACTGTACTTCAGCTTGAGTGTTGCAAAAAAAAGAAAAAAGAAATTAAATGAGCTGTTATATGCCAAATGCTTAGCACATAGTAGGTGCTTCACTCAGTAGGTAAACACTTATTGAACACCTATTGTGCGCCAAGTGAACAAGCAGGTCTCTGTCCTCATGGAGCAGACAGAGCCCAGCATGGGAAGGTTCTGACGGGAGGGTGGGAGGTGAAGGGAAATTCCAGAGTAAGTGATGTTGACGGAGGCCTCGTATTTCTGTTAAGCTCCAAGTCATACGGCAAGCAGTGGCAAGGTCAGTGCTCAGACCCAGGCTTCAGACCCCCTACCTGCTGCCAGGGCTCCAGGCAGCCTTAGATGGACCAGGTGAGTGGGATTGGCCAGCTCTAGGTTAGTCAGCCCAGCAGCAACATCCCTGCCCAGAAGCTCCCAAGCCTCCAGCCTAGTGCACGCTTCAGAGGGCTTCAGCCTTGGCCACTACAGCTGCTTCTCCATTCACCTGAGGATGGTCATTTGGGTATTTCTAGCCTTGGGTTATTACAAATAAAGCTGCTATGAATATTTGTGAGCAAGTCTTGGTGTGGGCATATATTTTCATTCCCTTGGGTAAATTCCTAGAAGAGCCAAATTGTAGTAGGCATACTTTTAACTTTTAAAGAAACTGCCAAACTGTTTTCCAAAGTAGTTGTACCACATTCTATGTTCATGTGTTCCCTGACAACACTTGGTATAGCCAGTCTTTTTTATTTTTTATTTTTGAGGTGGAGTCTCGCTCTGTCGTCCAGGCTGGAGTGCAGTGGCGCCATCTTGGCTCACTGCAAGCTTTGCCTCCTGGGCTCACACCATTCTCCGCCATTCTCCTGCCTCAACCTCCCAAGTAGCTGAGACTACAGGTGCCCGCCACCTCGCTCAGCTAATTTTTTGTATTTTTAGTAGAGACGGGGTTTCACCAGGATGGTCTCCATCTCCTGACCTCGTGATCCACCCGTCTCGGCCTCCCAAAGTGCTAGGATTACAGGCATGAGCCACCGCGTCTGGCGTAGCCAGTCTTTTTAATTTCAGTCAATCTAAGAGATGTGTTGTGGTGTGTCACTGTGGCTTCGACTTGTATTTCTCCAAGGACTGACGACCCTGAGCATCTTTGAATATATTTATTTGGCTTCTGCTTATGCTCTTTGGTGATGTATCTGTTCAAATCTCTTGCCCATTTTATTTATTTATTTATTTATTTATTTATTTATTTATTTATTTGGAGATGGAGTCTTGCTCTGTTGCCCAGGTTGGAGTGCAGTGGTGAGATCTTGGCTTACTGTAATCTCCACCTCCCAGGTTCAAGCAATTCTCCTGCCTCAGCCTCCTGAGTAGCTGGGACTACAGGTGTGTGCCACCACTCCCAGCTAGTTTTTGTATTTTTAGTAGAGATGGTGTTTCACCATGTTGACCAGGCAGGTCTCAAACTCCTGACCTCAAGTGACCCACCTGTTTTGGCCTCCCAAAATGCTGGGATTACAGGTGTGAGCCACCACACCTGGCCTATCTTGCCCATTTTAAAGAAGTAATGAGGTTTTCTTATTATTGAATTTTAAGAGTTATTTCTGGCTGGGTGTGGTGGCTCACGCCCGTAATCTCAGCATTTTGGGAGGCTGAGGCAGGCCGATCACTTGAGATCAGGAGTTTGAAACCAGTCTGGCCAGCATGACAAAAATCCTGTGTCTACTAAAAATATTTTAAAAAGTAGCCAGGTATGATGGCAGGTGCCTGTAATCCAAGTTACATGGGAGGCTGAGGCAGGAGAATCACTTGAACCCACGAGACGGAGGTTGCAGTGAGCTGAGATTGCACTATTGCACTCCAGCCTGAGCAACAAGAGCAAAACTCTGTCTTTAAAAAAAAAAAAAAAAAGAGTTATTTCTATTTTCTGGCTACAAGTCCTTTTTCGGATATGTGATTTGTGAATAGTTTATCCCAATCTGTGGCTTGTTTTTTCATTATCTTAACAGTATTTCCTAAAGAGCAAAAGTTTTAAAATTTCCATGAAGTTCAATTTATCCATTTATTTTATGATCACACAAAATAGGGTCACATCTAAGAAATCTTTGTTTAACCCAAGAGCACAAAGGTTTTCTCTTATGTTTTTTATTCTAGAAGTTTTGTAGTTCTAGGTTTTACAGTTAGAGCTGTTATCTGTTTGAGTTAAATTTTTTCTATGGCACAAAGCATGGATTCAAGTTCATTTTTAAGAATATGAATAGCCAATTTTCCCAGCATCATTTGTTTTGTTTGTTTGATTTTTCCTTTTTTGAGACAGGGTTTAGCCCTGTGGCCCAAACCGGAGTACAGTGGCACCATCTCGGCTCACTGAAGACTTGACCTCCGGGCTCAAGCGATCCTCCCGCCTCAGCCTCCTGAGTAGCTGGGACTACAGGCATACACTGCCACCACCATGCCTGGCTAATTTTTGTATTTTTTGTAGAGATGGGGGTTTCGCCATGTTGCTCAGGCTGGTCTCGAACTCAGCACCATTTGTTGAAAGGAGTATCTTTTCTCCATGCGACTTCCCTTATACTGCAAAAAAAAAAAAAAAAAAAAGCAGTTATTCATATGTGTAGATCTGTTGTTTCCAGATGCTCATCTCTTCCATGCATCTATTGGTCTGTCTCTGTGCCAATACTACACTGTTTTGACTACCATAGTTTTATAATAAGGTAGCATTGGTCTTCCAACTTTGTTCTTTTTTTGAAGTTATTTGTTCTCAGTCTTTTTGCATTTTAATATGAGTTTTAGTATTAGTTTGTCAGTTTCTCAAAAAAAAAAATATATATGACAGGACATTGTACCTAGTAGTCGCTCAGGAAGTTGTTCTGGATTTCAATCTTGATTAGTAACACTTCTACAGTGCTTCACAGTTTGCTACACCTTTTCCTACCTTAACCTTAACTCTCCCAACAAACCTGTGACACAGATGAGCATGGTGTAGCTGATATCCCCTATTGTACAATAAGGGAAACTGAGGCTTTGAAGGACACACACCTTTCCTTATGATCATGCTGCTAGGGAGTGGCAGAAACAAGGTTTGAATGCATGTTGTCAGACTCCAAACCCAGGGCTCTCCGGCAATACCCTGCCTCTGCGTGGGAGGTCTCCGATACCTTCTTACTATCCCCCACATGGAATAAACAGGGCAAAGAGGGGTCCTCGCTACTGTGGTTACCTTTTTAAAACTCAGTTTCAAAGGCTGGTGTCATGCAAATGTGTTTCGTTGCCCTTATTTGAACGCTTTCCTCTGGCTTCCCTAAAATGTGGGTGTCTGTCTTAATAGAAAAACCATATGCCTTTGTTCCCTTTTAACTTTCTTTCTTGGCGAGAACACAGCTCCACAGAGGAAAAGGGAGAGGAAACAGGGACACATTACAGAAGGAGGGATTCCGGGCTTGAAGTGAGGAAGAACTTCCGAACGGTGAAGGCTGCCAAGCCCTGGATTAAAATGCCAAAAAAGAACTTTTCCAGCCTGGGAATCCTGAGGTGCCACCGCTCTCTGGGGCTAGCTATGGCCTCCGATCTCTCTGTCCTCAAAGGTCACTGGAAATCAGTCGTTTGACCTCTCAATGCATTCCCCTAGGTGCACAATGACAGGTACAGGTTCCAGGGCTAGCCCACACCTCCCAGTGGGACCCGTGATGGAGCTGACGTACAGTGTACATAGCAGTTGTGTGTTTTTGTTTGTTTGTTTGTTTTGGTGGGGGGGACAGAGCAAGACTCTGTCACCCAGGCTGGAGTGCAGTGCTGTGATCTTGGCTCACCGCAACCTCCCCCTCCTGGGTTCAACCGATTCTCCTTCCTCAACCTCCTGAGTAGCTGGGATTACAGGAATGTGCCACCATGCCCGGCTAATTTTTGTATTAACAGTTCTGAAATATTGGTTTGTCTTGTGTCAGGTTCTCTGGAAACAGTTCCTGAGATGAAGATTTGCATGTAGGGGTGTGTGGGAGGTGCGCTTGGGAACAAGGTCATGTGCTGTGCAGGAAGCCGATTGGGCAACGTGGATGCAACAGGGACCTCAGCCTGAAGAGTTGGTCCCTTTGTAACTCCCTATCAACCAGTCATTAGGTGCTGGCTGCCCCAGGGAAAGGAGAGGGACTGGCTGGCAGCCCACGCTCCTGGTCACTGGAAAAATAAGTTCCTTCATCCTGAAGGGAGTGTGCACTGGGGTGCAGATTCCTGCACATCCACTACAAGGACGGAGGTTAGTTCAAGCCCTTCCTTTGTTCTTCACTGTTCCATTCGATCAGGCCTCTGGTGTCCCTGTTTAGAACAGTAGGAACGCACTTCCAGGAGCCCCTTGGGATGCAGTAAGTCCATTATTCACTCACCCTAGGAAGAGCACAGTGAAAATGATGTCAATGCAAAAATATTAACATCTAGAGTTTCTTTTCTCACTCTCTAGTTTTTTTCTGGGTTTTTACTTCCATTTCCAGTACTCAGGACCTCTTTGATACTAAGGAAAGATAAGGTAATTCTAGAACTTAGTGATTTCTTTCACATCACCCACTGTGGTTGGAAGAATTCCTTGGCAAGCCAGGCATGGTGGCTCACGCCTGTAACCCCAACACTTTGGGAGGCCGAGGAGGGCAGATCACTTGAAGTCAGGAGTTCAAGACCAGCCTGGCCAACACAGAGAAACCCAAGCTCTACTAAAAGTTAAAAAAAAAAAAAAAAAATTAGCCTGGCGTGATGGCAGGCGCCTGTAATCCCAGCTAGTTGGGAGGCTGAGACAGGAGAATCGCTTGAACCTGGGAGTCAGAGGTTGCAATGAGCCAAGATCACGCCTTTGCACTCCAGCCTGGGTGACAGAGTGAGACTCTGTCTCAAGAAAAAAAAAAAAAAAAAGAGAGAGAAAAAGAATTCCTTGGCTGATTCATTGACCAGATAACTGATTAGCACCCCCAGAATAAAAGCCCCTCCCACCCTCACTCCTCCAGGGAGGAAGATTGTGCTTCTTCCTTCACTTGTATTGTCAGGAAGCTTCTGGAAAGAAGAGGAAATGCTGCCCAGAGAGCGCAACCCTGAAGGCATAAGCTTCACCTGGGTCCTGGGAGAGTGGGGTCGGTGGGGGTGGGGGAATAAGCTTGCGACGGGGAGTGGTTGGGAGGAGGAGACATGTCCCCACTTTTACTTGTTTCTTTAGCAAATATTCATGGCATGCTTCCCATAGGGCGGCACAGTGCCAGTCCCTGCCCTTCAGTAACATGGGGTCTAGTGCAACCCTGTGTTAAATACTATGATGGGACAGGTAGAGGCTGCAATGAGTAAAGCGCCCAGGGCAGACAGCAGGGTGGGGATCAGGGAGTCAGCAAAGACCTGGGGGAGGAGAGGGTGGCTAAGCTGAGACCTGGAAGAGAAGGAGGAATTGAGGGGGAAAGGGATGGAGTTGAGGGTGCAAGGAAGAGTCCGGGCTAGGGGAATGGCACCTGCCAAGGCCACAGGCAGGTGAGAGCCTCAGAGCTTCAAGGAAGGCACAACATTCTTTGTGGCTCAAAGGCAGAGGGATGAGGAAGCCAAGGGGCAGATGGGGACAGAGCTGGCAGGGCGGGCAGGGACTGAGAAGGGAATAAACAGCTGCTGCCTGACCAAGACCACCACGACCACCAAGGTGAGGGGCATCCCCAGGAAGAATCAGAGGCCTTGGGAGTGAGTAAATTATCAGCCGAGACAAAGCCAAGAGCGGCCCCTTTGGGAATTGCCCAGAGGGGCGCCCCCTGTCTCCCCCAGCACTGGTGGGAGGGGAGGTCCAGATGCGGCGGCGGCAGCAGCAGCAGCAGCAGCGTGGGGGCTCTCTTTCTGGAACACGCTTTCCCAGTCTGCCATGGCTACGTTGCTCACCTCTTGCAGGTCTTGGCCTCAATATCACTTTTCTCAAATGAGTTCTCCTAATTACCCTATTGCAACTTCTCCCACTCTTGCCCCCTGCCTGGCTCGTTTCTCTCCATGGCCCTTATCACCATTCTCCCCCCAGCACTTTACTTGCCTGCCTCACATTGTCTAGCTCCTCTCACTTCTTGGGTGTGTATGTCTGTCTTTTTTTTTTTTACCACCATATCCTGGGATCCTAAATGCTGGACTCAGTAAGTATTTATGGAATAGAAAACGGCTAACGATCGCTCCTTTTTTTTCTTTTTTTTTTGAGTCAGAGTCTCGCTCTGTCATCTAGGCTAGAGGGCAGTGGTGCAATCTCGGCTCACCACAACCTCCATCTCTCAGGTTCAACCGATACTCTCCGCCTTCCAGGTAACTGGGATTACAGGCACCTGCCAACACCCCCGGCTAATTTTTGTATTTTTAGTAGAGATAGGGTTTTGCCATGTTGACCAGGCTGGTCTTGAACTCCTGACATCAAGTGATCCGTCCACCTCAAGGTGGTGCAATTACAGATGTGAGCCATCGCACCTGGCCAGTCTCTCCTATTTAATACTTAACAATGCACCGGACTCAGCCCTCACACTTTGCGAGCATTCTCTCGTTTATCCACACAATAACTCCCATTTTACAGATGAGCAAACTGAGGCCGAGGGACACACAAAAAATTTGCTCCAAATCCACATCTACTAAGTGGCAGAGTTGGGGTTCAAGCCCTTAGATTTGGCATCGGCAGTTGCTGCTGCTGAGTTCCCTCTGGAGAATGGCTTTCGCACTTCCAAGAATAGACAATATCTAGGAAGGGAATGTGTTTCTACCTCCCTCCCCACCATGCGCAGAAGCACATATTTTAAAAACCAAATTCCAGCAACTACATGTTCAAATTCAGAGGGCAGATTTGCCAAAGTGGTGGCATTGGCTGTTATTGGCAGAAACCTCCCACTCACAGACGTGGATCGTGAGTTTGCTGGTAAATCTGTTGAGTGGAACTCCTGAGATGGGGATGCACGTTCCCACGGCCTGTGTGGGGTGGCTCCCAGGCTAGCCCAGGAAGCCTGTTAACTCCCGCATCCTTCCTGAATTCAGACTGAGCCTCAACGCCAAGAATCTAGGAGCGCCAGATGGGAGGCTGCTGGTGGGGGAACTGACAGAGAAAGCGTGCTTCCTCTCTAGGAGCCCACTCTCACGGCCACGGCTGTGTCCAAGTTTCTTATTTGTGCTACAAATAAACCACATGGGCAGATAGAGGGACACTGACTAGGACCCTGTATCCTTCTACCTGGCAGCTGCCCCTGGAGGGTGGAGGGATGTGCTCTCATCTCACGATGTCCTGAGGCTGAGAGAGGTCAGGGACTTGCTCTGAATCCTACAGCCTGAGTTGGAATCCTACCGTCTCAGGTTCTCAGGACTCGGGGAAGGAGGCGGGCGGGCGGAGCTCCAGTCTGGGACTCCAGCCTGGGACTCCAGCCTTCAAAGCCTTGTTCTGTCCACTATTCATTTGGGAAAGACTGTTGCCCAGAGAGAGTGAGAAGCTGTTGGCCAGGCTGCTGTCCATCTTGAGCTCTGAGTGCATCTCTTGCAAATTGCTCCTGAAGCTGCACCTCCCAGCTCATTCATCTGAGTGGAGAGAAGCCAGATTTCAGCACAGGTGCCGGGATTGCTCCCCTACCTTTTCCCCCATCAGCCAGCGTTTCTCGGTTCTGAGGGGCACTTTGTTGGTTTCTTTGGGGGAGAAAAGGATGATACTGATGACTGTTATCTTTCACTTCCCAGACCCCGCCCAGTGTACTTTTAAGATTCGGAAATTTTATTAAATCCCTCAGCACAGCTTCTTTCTACACTTTCTGTGGTTTAACTCTCCCTGGGTCTTTTTGCTTAGCGTTTGGCTTTTGGTGTTTTCTCTTTCAACGTGAGAGTCTGTCTCCCTTTTTTTTTTCTCCATTGTTTCTTAAATGAACCAAGTACTGACATCTCCTTGTTTTGATTTGAGACAGAGTCTCACTCTGTTGCCCAGGCTGGAGTGCAGTGGTGTGATCTCGGCTAGCTGCAGCCTCCGACTCTGGGTTCAAGTGATTCTTATGCCTCAGCCTCCCCAGTAGATGGGATTACAGGCATGTGCCACTACATCCGGCTAATTTTTCTATTTTTACCAGAGATGGGGTTTTACCATGTTGCTCAGGGTGGTCTCGAACCCCTGACCTCAGGTGATCTTCCCACCTTGGCCTCCCAAAATGCTGGGTGTGAGCCACCACACCCAGCCTACGTTTCCTTGTTTTTTTTTTTTTTTTTCTGAGACAGGATCTTACTATGTCGGCCAAGCTGGAGTGCAGTGGTATAATCTCGGCTCACTGTAACCTCTGCCTCCCAGGTTCAAGTGATTCTCATACCTCAGCCACGGGAGTAGCTGGGACCACAGGCGCCTGCCACCACACCCAGCTAATTCTTGTATTTTTAGTAGAGTGGGGTTTTCACCATATTGGCCAAACTGGTCTTGAACTCTTGACCTCAGGTGATCAGACTCTCAAAGTGCTGGGATTACAGGCATGAGCCACCACGCCCAGCCCCAAGTACTAACATTTCTAAATATACATATAGCGAAGTACAGGCCTTGAATACTGGACAGTAAGTGCACACTGACCTGGTGTCTGTCCAGTGGATCCCTCTGTGCTTGAGTCCCCAATATGAATCTGGTCTCCCGGGCCTGCCTTCCCTTCTCCTTTCAGTCCTGCCCCTCTGGGATCCCGCCTCTGGGCGTTAGCTCCTGTAAGAGAAGGCCTTTGCTTCTCACCTGTCCGACTGGTACCCTTCTCAAAGCAAGTTCCCCTGGCCCGTGAGTCTTTCTGACCACTGTGTCCTGAGCACTTTCCCAGTCCTACCTCCTGAGGGGTTACTGCCTGCCTCACTGATCTGGTGGCACAATGTGACCCTCTATAATTATCTTGAGAAAGACCGCATTAATTTCAAAGACAGGAATAGCATTTTAGAAAAATTAACTACCCCACTACCCTCCATCCTGGTCCCTCCCCACCTCCACCCACCCCCAAGCTAATTCATTCTGAGACTGCTTGGTGCTTTTTGTTATTTAATCGTCATGCACTCAGATGCATTCAAATAGGAACAGAGGCTGCAACATCCCAGGCTCACCGGGAGTGCAGCCAGGCAGACCCCTCCCCTGCATGCTTGATTCTTACCGCTGCGGAGGGAATCCTGCCAAATGTTCCAGCGTCTCTGGGGTGAGAGCTCACTCGACACAGCCCTGAGAGCCCTGCAGCACTGGGGCCACCTCCTTTTCACAGGTGAAGGCACCGAGGTGCGGAGAAGTTACTGTGAGTCACCTCAGGTCACAGAGTTAGTAAGAAAGAGAGTGAAATTGGAACTCGGGTCTTCTGACATGTCCAGCTGTTCTGGGAAAAACGCTGAGGGCGTTTGACTTCCCTAAACCTCACTCCCTGAGTGTCTGTTTCTGCAGAGCTGAGGTTAGCTAAAAAGGTGTTGCAATCCCTCATTGTTCGCCCAGCAGCCAAGCCCGGGTTCCCATCTGTGGCTTGATATGTGCCCTTGGTGGCAGCCCCTCAAAACGCGTCTGTGGGTCGGTGTCCACCGGGGTGAGTCACTAACCATCTGCCAGCTGTCACCTCACCTTTAGCACAGGGCGGAGGGAAGGCTTGTTTTCTTTGGCTGGCATTAAACAGCCACCTCTGACACGTGGTTGGATGCGGGACATATGTGGTGTCAAAGGCAAACAGGCCCACAGGAAAAACAGATTTATCGAGTGGAAGTCTCCCAGGCCGAGAGCAGGCTTCTCCTTCAGGCTCCCAGGGCTGACCGGGATGTCACCTGCTTCAAGGAGACAGATGGGGACATGTTGGGGAGCTCATGCTTGGTGATTCGTGGGAGCAATAGGAACGCCTGGCTGAGCTGTGTGTGTGTGACCTGGGATGGCAGGGTCAAGGCGTGGGGAGCCTGAGCCCCAGCTCGCACTTCTTCTGTGAAACTCAGATCTGCTAGTAAGCGCAGCCGCTGGGGGCCTGTCCCTTCTGACAGTCTATGCTGAAATCCCAACCCCAGTGGGCGGGTGGGTTTGCCTTGATGATTAATAGCCGAAGGTTCGTGCTGGTGTCGCCATGCTCTCCAGGGACTTCTTCATTTCAGTGCTGGCAGCATGGAGGAAGGTTCTTAGGAGAACACTGGAGAATGTGGGAAGGCTTTGGGCACTGGCCAGGACCCCCACCCCACTCCAGCAGCAGCCTCCCAAAGGGCCACCCAGGATGCTGTTAGGGCTTTAAGAACACCAGTTTCTGCCAGGTGCAGTGGCTCACGCCTGTAATCCCAGCACTTTGAGAGGCAAAGGCACGCAGATCTCTTGAGCTCACGAGTTCAAGACCAGCCTGGGCAACGTGGTGAAAGAAACCCCGTCTGTACAAAAAATACAAAAATCAGCTGGCGTGGTGGTGCGCATCTGTAGTCCCAGCTACTCGGGAGGCTGAGGTAGGAGGTTGCAGTGAGCTAAGATGGCACCACCGCACTCCAGCCTGGGCAACAGAGTTGTTTCAAAACAACTTCATCTCAAAACAAACAAAACAAAACAAAACACCACGAGTTTCTTTTCGTTTAATGTTCCATATTGATTTCAGTGTATTTAAGGATACTTAGCACATCAAACTCATGATTGTATGCATTTTATTATTTAGGAGAAGGCTGAACTCCAAAAAATTCAGCAAACAATAATACAGGCCACAGGTGGATATGGTGAAACTCTGATAGGGGAGTTTGAGCATTTGGAGTTTGGGAAACGCTGCTTTCTTGGAGAAGCCAATATTCATGCCAAAAATATCAACTGAGCCTCGCTCTAGCTGAGCAGATGGTTAGAGGCCTCTCTCTGAAACAACGTTAGCCCATTCCCAAGCTTCCAACACATATGCAATCTAGATTGGTAGGGTAAAGTGGAATGAGAGGTTTTTTGTGTGTTGATTTGTTATAATCAAGACTGTATCATGTAATGGGCCCTCAGATATAGAGATAGAATATTAAAAAGAAAAGAAAGAGTAAAGAAAGAAAAAGATGTACAACTCTACAATTTTGTAAAAAAAAAAAAAGTACATCTATGGTCTTTTTTGAGCTTTTTGCTTAAGAATATGGTGTTTTAAATAGCTAAAATTTTAGTGTGTGTATATATGTTTTTCTGCTTGACTTGATGAACCAAACATTAATTCATTTGAGGTTTTCCTTATATGCGAGGTGCATCAGGTGCGGGCCCCTCACATGGGGCATGAATTAGAATTGAGACAGCTAGGTGGGAAGGGGTCCGCAGAGAAACTCCAACCGGCCTGCTCCCCGGGAGGAATCTGCACTGGGGTGAAGCCACAGCAGTTGATGCTGTTTACAGTGGGGAGAAGCCTGGCCCCTCCTTTTCCTGGGTGGAACCTGGGATTCAGTCTGTGGTGCCAGAAACGCACTAGCAGGACCCTGGCTTTGCAGAGGGTCCGTCTTTCCCTTTTTTTTCCTTTTGCCGAATACATTCTATTATTCGCACCCTTCAAATTGTCTGCGAGCCGGCTGGGCGCGGTGGCTCACGCCTGTAATCCCAGCACTTTGGGAGGCTGAGATGGGTGGATCATGAGGTCAGGAGATCGAGACCATCCTGGCGAACACGGTGAAACCCCATCTCTACTAAAAATACAAAAAATTAGCCAGGCATGGTGGCGGGCGCCTGTAGTCCCAACTACTTGGGAGGCTGAGGCAGGAGAATGGCACGAACCCAGGAGGCTGAGCTTGCAGTGAACCAAGATTGTGCCATTGCACTCCAGCCTGGGTGACAGAGTAAGACTCTGTCTTGAAAAAAAAAAAAAAATTGTCTGGGAGCCTAATTTTTCATGGCTGTGTGACAAGGACCCAGCACTTAGCTGAACTAAGGAGAAAGTCCTACAACAGAATCACCTGGGAAGCTTGTTAAAATGCATAATTCCTCCCAGGATTCTGGCTCAGTCAGTCTAGTCAGTCTAGGGTCAGTCTAGGGTGGGCCTACGCATATGCATTAAAACAATTTTTTTTCTGTTTTTTTTGTGATGTAGTCTCACTCTGTCACCCAGGCTGGAGTGCAGTGACACGCTCTCAGCCCACTACAGCCTCTGCCTCCCGGGTTCAAGTCATTCTTCTGCCTCAGCCTCCAGAGTAGCTGGGATTATAGGCGCCTGCCACCATGCCCAGCTAATTTTTGTATTTTTAGTGGAGACAGAATTTCACCATGTTGGCCAGGCTGGTCTTGAACTCCCGACCTCAGGTGATCCACCCACCTCGGCCTCCCAAAGTGCTGGGATGACAGGTGGGAGCCACCGCCCCCGGCCAGGCATATACATTTTAACCAGCTTTTCCGGTCGACTGATAAAGGCGAGCCTGGACCTCACTTTGAGAAACCTTGATGCGTAGGGGAGAAACATGACTCAGACGTGGACTCCATCCTGAGGAGAGCACAGCCAAGGGAAGCAGATGAGACGCCTACAATAACTCACAAAGTAGAAAGTACCCAGTGCAGTGGGAGAATATGAAATGAAGTGCAAGGCAGCTCCAAGGAGGGCAAAACTGCTTCAAACAACTTGTGCCTCACGCACTCACGCATTGCTGTGATAATAAGCTTCGTTATTTTGTGTCCTTGACCAGTGAGAAGTCGTCCTTTCAGGATGGGATCTGGGTCTTAGTCATCTTTAAGCTCAGTGTCTAGCACAGAACTAGGATTGGAGTGAGACTGACCCATGGCTGGTAGGACGGATGGACAGACAGGTCGAGGGAGGGAGATGAATTTTTCCCAAACATAGTGTCTTATTTTATTTTATTTTATTTTTATTTATTTATTTTTGAGACAGAGTCTTGCTCTGTCGCCTAGGCTGGAGTGGAGTGGCTCACTGCATGCTCCGCCTCCTGGGTTCCAGCAATTCTCCTGCCTCAACCTCACAAGTAGCTGGGATTATAGGTGCGTGCCACCGTGCCTGGCTAATTTTTGTATTTTTAGTAGAGACGGGGTTTCACCATGTTGGACAGGATGGTCTCGATCTCTTGACCTTGTGATCTCCCTGCCTCGGCCTCCCAAAACGCCGGGATTACAGGCATGAGCCACTGCGCCCGGGCAGTGTCTTCTTTTTAGAAGGTGTTTGTTCATCCAACAAATCTCCGTAAGATGCATGAGGGATTTTGTTTTAATGTAGGTGAGTTGGGGAAAGATGGTCTAAATAGACTTTGCAGGTATTCATCTCTCTTACCATCACCACCCACACCCTTGGGTGCTGCAGCTTGACCCTCTGCTTCTGAAGGTTGCATATTTTTGCATGTTGTATTCCAACCTACCCGGAATTATTTCTTCATAGTATTACTCCTACATCTAACAGAAGAATCATTTCAATGCTGTAGGATCTTCTCTCTCCTTTTGTTGAACGGTAGTGGGGAAAAATTTCCCATTATTTATCTTGGATATTGGAATTCACACGCTAGTTACAAGAACTTGTGATCTTTTGAAACTGTGGCTTTTTGTGAGGAAATGCGTAAAGCAAATACAACCTCCCAAGACCCCACCCTTTCTGCTTATCGACAGAATTAAGAAACATACCTGCAGAATCCTTTGAAGACAGGCTGTGAGTAGCTAAGGCAGGGCCAAGAGTGGAGACATCCTCTCACTGTACTTTCAATTCCCCACCACCCACAGCTCCTCCTAGAGTACCCGTGTGCTGTGGTTTGAATGTGTCCTCCAAATTTCATGTGTTGGAAACTTGATTCCCAAATTCATATGTTTATGTTATTTGAAGGTGAAGCCTTTGGGAGGCAATTAGGACCAGATAAGGTCATCAGGGTGGGGTGCCCATGATGGAACTGGTGGCTTTATAAGAAGAGGAAGAGAGGCTTGAGCTGAAATACTCTTGCCCTCTTGCTAAGTGATGCTCTCCTTCATGATTTTATCCTGGGGCACGAAGGCCCTCACCAGATGCCAGCACTGTACTCTTTGATTTCCCAGCTTCTAGAACTGTGGGCTAAATACATTTTTCTTTATAAATTACCTAGTTTGTGGTATTCTGTTATAGTAGCAGAAAATGGACTGAGACATTATGAGATAAATTCACTTTAAGAAAAAAAAATTAGGCCCATGTGTTAGAAGAACCTGGGGACTCCTCTGAGAGGATCAGAACTGCTAAGGACTTCCCACACTGGCTCCATGGTCTGACCTAGAACTTGATCCGCTTGGCTCAGTGGGGCTGTTTTGGCAGGGGCAGGGGTGGGGTCTGGTTCCAGTCCTCCCGGCCCATCACTCACTGGCTCAGGGATCTTGGGCAAGACTTGATCTTCTTTGGGCCTCAGTTTCTTCATCTGCACCCACAGCTGTTGGGAGGATTAATGCACTAGGGCATGCAAAATATGCCTGATGAGCTCTTACAACTACCGCTGGTCTGGGAGAAATTTCATCTGCATTATGTATATGTATTTCTTCTTATTTAATCTTCTGAGGACAAAGAGAACATTTTAAAAAATGCATTCTTGCCTGGCGCAGTGGCTCATGCCTGTAATCCCAGCACTTTGGGAGGCTGAGGCAGGCGGATCACAAGGTCAGGAGATGGAGACCATCCTGGCTAACACGGTGAAACCCCGTCTCTACTAAAGATACAAAAAAATTAGCCGGGCATGGTGGCAGGTGCCTGTAGTCCCAGCTACTCAAGAGGCTGAGGCAGGAGAATGGCCTGAACCCGGGAGGCGGAGCTTGTAGTGAACCAAGATCGTGCCACTGCACTCCAGCCTGGGCGACAGAGCGAGACTCTGTCTCAAAAAAGAGTAAAAGGTCAGCAAGCTACAGCCCATAGGCCAAATCTGCCCCCTGCCCACCTCTGCTTTTGTATGATTCATGAGGTAAGAATGCTTTTTACATTTTTAAGTGGTTGAAAATATCAAAAGAATAATATTTTGTGGCAGGTGAAAATTAAATTTAAAACATTCGGTCTATAAATAACTCTTTATGGAACACAGCCAATCTCATGCATTTATATATTGTCTGCATTTCATGCTACAAGGGCAGAGTTGAGTTGCTGCAACAGAGACTGTATATCCTCCTGCAAAGCTGAGAATATTAACTCTCTGGCCCTTCACACACAGTTTTGCTGCCCCTGTTTTGGAGGTGTAATTTTTTTTTTTTTTTTTTTTTTTTTTTTTTTTTTTGAGACAGAGTTTTCCTCTTGCTGCCTGGAGTTTTGCTCTTCGCAGTCTGGAGTGCAGTGGCGTAATCTTGGTTCACTGCAACCTCCACCTCCCAGGTTCAAGCGATTCTCCTGCCTCAGCCTCCCAAGTGGCTGGGATTACAGGCGGGCACTGCCACACTAGGCTAATTTTTGTATTTTTAGTAGAGATGGGGTTTCGCCATGTTGGCCAGGCTGGTTCTCAAACTCCTGACCTCAGGTGATCCACCTGTCTTGGCCTCCCAAAGTGTTGGGAGTATAGGCAGGAGCCACCGCGCCCGGCCTGGAGGTGTATCTTTAAGCATCGTTAAGCAGTCGAGAGCACCCTTTAGTCTAGGGCTAGATTTCCACTCTACCTGATGCATCATCAATTATGAGTCTTTCTACACTGGCTGGTGGGAAAAGGAACTATTCTTGGGTCTATGTGAGCTCCAGTTTTTGTTACCTCTCCTCCTATGTGGTTCTTTCCCAGCCTCAGGTGGTTTCCTCACATGCACATGCTGATGATGACTCGGCTGCAGGCTCCAGGGGCTCGCTGAGCAGTTCTCTCTTTTCAGTGTTTCCCTGCGAATTCTATAGCTGCTTGGCCTCCTTCATCAACTCTGTCCACTCAGCGCAGACAGACCGGCAGAGTCACATGGGCTTCCCTGGCTCTATACTGGCCTGGGCACTCTCTGGGCACCGAGCAGTCATAGGGCTGAGCTGGTTTGTTTGTTTCCCTTCCCTATCACTGGCCTGTGCTGCCTGTTGTCTAATGTCTGAAAACCACTCTTTCATCAATGACATCTAGATTTTTAGCTGTTAAAGGTGGGAAGATCAATCCAATTTCTGTTATTCTGTAATTGCAAGAAACAAACTAAGTAATGCATTTTATAAGAAGTGATGGTCAATTTATCTTCATAACAACAGTAATGTAATATGAAAATATTATCACTTTTTTTTTTTTTTTTTTGAGATGGTATCTCACTCTGCCACCCAGGCTGGAGTGGAGTGGCATGATCTTGGCTCACTGCAGCCTCTGCCTCCTGGGTTCAAGGGATTCTTCTGCTTCAGCCTCCTGAGCAGCTGGGATTACAGGCGTGTGTCACCACGCCTGGCTGATCTTTATATTTTTAGTAGAGATGGGGTTTCACCACATTGGCCAGGCTGGTCTCGAACTCCTGACCTCATGAACCGCCTGCCCGTCTTGGCCTCCCAAAGTGCTGGGATTACAGGCGTGAGCTACCACGCCCCGCCTATTTATCACTTTTGTTAGTGATAAAGTCATAGGTACTGCTTATTCTTTTTGAGTTCATTGCCTGTATTCAGAATTGAGGGAGATGCTAAATTCCAATTACAGGTTAGTAAAGAAGCAATTTTCTCCCCATGCCAATTTATAAACTTCCTGAATTTTATCCACAGTCGCTTGGGAGTCGACCGGGGTCCCTGCATGAGACCCGTTATGCTAAGTTTTTCTTCTTCTGAGTCCCAAAGACTGTTGAATTGGCCTTTTCATGGTACATATTGTTAATCGTCTTGTGGCATATTCCTGACATACTCGCATATTTTCTTTTTTTGAGACGGAGTCTCGCTCTGTCGCCTAGGCTAGAGTGCAGTGGCATGGACTCACTGCAACTTTTGTCTCCTGGGTTCAAGTAATTCTCCTGCCTCAGCCTCAAGAGTAGCTGGGATTACAGGCGTGAGCCACCACACCCAACTAATTTTTGTATTTTCTAGCAGAGACAGAGTTGCGCCAAGTTGGCCAGGCTGGTCTCCATCTCCTGACCTCAAGTGATCCAGCTGCCTAGGCCTCCCAAAGTGCTGGGATTGCAGGCTTCAGCCACCGCGCCTGGCCAGAGTCCCATATTTTCTATAAAAGAAGCCTAAGTTTTTTTCTCTGTGGGCAAAAACATCCCAGTTCTTTTCAGTATAGCATCCAAGTCTTACCATCCCTAAATAGCCTTGTTTATGCTGTTCTCTGAACGAATCAGTGTCTTCACATTCTTTGTGAACTGTGGTCACCATAAATAGCCTAAAAACTCACCTCCGGGCCTCACGCAGAGCCTCATGGCCTGTCTTCCTGACTGCACCGCAGCCTCTTCCATACATTCCAGCAGCATGCGGCCTCGTTTCTTCACAGCACCGCTCTTCTGGTTTGTGGTGTTTGTGACAAAAGATGATCCTTGAGTTGCTTCCTTTCATAATCGTATCTTGCTTTTTAATTCGGTTTTAAAACCAATTCTGTATTTGTTCATTAAAAGGGAAGAAATCCACGAGGTGTAGTGGCTCACGCCTGTAATCCCAGCACTTTGGGAGGTGCACACCGGCAGTCCCAGCTACTCGGGAGGCTGAGGTGGGAAAATTGTTTGAGCCTGGGAGGTTGAGGCTACAGCGAGCCGAAATCACATCACTGCACTCTAGCCTGAGCAACAGAGCAAGACCCTGTCTCAAAAAAAAAAAAAAAAAGAAAAAGAAAAAGAAAGTACTGGATTCAATGAGTTTTGGTAAATTCAGAGTTGTGCAACCTCCACCACAATCCAATTTCCCTTAACCCCAGAGCGTCTCTCATGCATTCCCTCTCCGTTGCCACCCCCAGACCAGGCCACCACTAATCTTTCTGACCCTCCAGATTTGTCTTTTCTGAACATTTCGTGTGAGAGGATTCATAGCCTATGTGATCTCCGTGACTGGCTTCTTTCACTGAGGATGTTTTCCACATCCATATGCCCTGCACTCCCACTCACAGAAACAGAGTAGGAGGGAGGATACCAGGGGTCTGGGGTATGGAAATGCAAAGATGTGCATCAAAGGGTGCAAACTTGCAGTTATCAGCTGATCTAATGTATAGCATGGCGACCACAGTTAATCATAAAGCATCGTACACTTGAAATTTACTAAGAGAGTAGATCTTAAATACTTTCAACACATAATACACACACACACAAACACACACACACTCTTCTCTTTTTTTTTTTCCAGACAGAGTCTTGCTCTATCACCCACGCTGGAGTGCAGTGGCGTGATCTCGGCTCACTACAACCTCTGCCTCTGGGTTCAAGCAATTCTCATGCCTCAGCCTCCCGAGTAGCCAGGATTACAGGCACACGCCACCACACCCAGCTAATTTTTGTATTTTCAGTAGAGACGGTTTCACCATGTTGGCCAGGCTGGTCTCAAACTCCTGACCTCAGTTGATCCGCCTGCCTCGGCTGGTCTCGAACTCTGACATTGACACACATGGTTTTTTAAAAAGGACTTCATTCCTTCCTATTGCCAAGTAGTATTACATTGTATGAATTTATCACATTTTGTTTACCCACTCACCAATTGAATATTTGGATTGTTTCCAATTTTTTTTTGCTATTATAAATCATGCTGTTATAAACTTTTTATTTATTTATTTATTTAATAATAATTATTATTTTTTTTGAGACAGAGTCTCCCTTGTTGCCCAGGCTGGAGTGCAATGGCGTGATCTTGGCTCACTGCTACCTCCGCCTCCTGGGTTCAAGTGATTCTCCTGCCTCAGCCTCCCAAATAGCTGGGATTATAGGCACCTGCCACCATGCCCGGCTAAGTTTTATAGTTTTAGTAGAGATGAGGTTTCACCATGTTGGTCAGGCTGGCCACAAACTCCTGACTTCAGGTGATCCGCCTGCCTTGGCCTCCAAAACTGCTGGGATTACAGGCGTGAGCCACCGTGCCCGGCCTGAACTTTTATACAGAAGGCTTTGTATGAACATGTTTGTAATTCTCTTGGGGAGATACCTAGGAATGGAATTGTTGGGTTGTGCGTTAACATTTTTTTAAAAAGCCAAACAGTTTGCAAAGTGGCTGCATCAACTTGCATTTCCACCAGCAATGTAAAAGCGTTCCTGTTTCCTTCAGTTTTACCTGCCTTCTCTTCAGAATAGTCATCCCCTCTCCACAAATCTGACACAGCTAGAAGGCAGATTTCCAAAACATAACAATCTCCATACAGCTGGGTAATCTACCCACATGAGTCACCCCACCCCATCTCCCAATCAAAAGGTTCCAGACTTTTTACTTTTATTTATTTATTTATTTATTTATTTATTTAAGACGGAGTCTCACTCTGTCGCCCAGGCTGGAGTGCAGTGGCGTGATCTTGGCTCACTGTAAGCTCCACCTCCCAGGTTCATGCCATTATCCTGCCTCAGCCTCCCCAGTAGCTGGGACTACAGGTGCCTGCCATCATGCCTGGCTAATGTTTTGTAGTTTTAGTAGAGACGGGGTTTCACTGTGTTAGCCAGGATGGTCTTCATCTCTTGACCTTGTGACCTGCCCGCCTTGGCCTCCCAAAGTGCTGGGATTATAGACATGAGCCACCGTGCCCAGCCTTTATTTTTTTAAATTTTATCATTATTTTTTGAGATGGAGTCTCACTCTGTTGCTCAGGGTGGAGTGCAGTGGTGTGATCTCAGCTCACTGCAACTTCCACTTCCCAGCTTCAAGCAATTCTCCTGCCTCAGCCTCCTAAGTAGCTGGGATTACAGGCACCCGCCATCATGATTCAATATACACATTTTGGTCAATTATATAGTAGTTTGTGGCTAGGCACTGTGACTCATGCCTATAATCCCAGCTCTTTGGGAGGCTGAAGTGGGAGGATTGCTTGAGCCCACAAGTTTCAGACCAGTCTGCGCAACACATCAAGACCCCATCCCTACAAATAAAAAAAGAAATTGCTGGGCATGGTGGCCCATGTCTGTGGTGCCAGCTACTTGAGAGGCGAGAGGACCACCTGAGCTCAGGAGTTGGTTACAGTGAGATATGAATGTGCCACTGTACTCCAGCCTCGGCGGCAGAGCAGAGCAAGATCCTATCTCTAAAATAGGGTGTGTGTGTGTGTTTGTACTAATTTCCATATCAATCTGCTGTCCTTCCAAAGGGCCTTCTACTTCCCATAGGACCTAGTCATTGACAATATGACATGGAATCTTACTTCCTTTTTTTTTTTTATTTGAGATGGTGTTTCACTCTGTTGCCCAGGCTGGCATGCAGTGGCGTGATCTCGACTCATTGCAACCTCCGCCTCCCGGGTTCAAGCAATTCTCCTGCCTCAGCTTGTAGCTGGGATTACAGGCACCCACCATCAGTCCCAGATAATTTTTTGTATTTTTGTAGAGATGGGGTTTCACCATGTTGGTCAGGCTGGTCTTGAAATCCTGACCTCAGGTGATCCTCCCACCTTGGCCTCCCAAAGTGCTGGGATTACAGGAGTGAGTCACCGCACTCGGCTGGAACCTTATAGCTTTTAAGGAAACTTTAGGGAGACATCCAAGTCTTTTAGTTTATGTGGGAAATCTGAGGCCTGGGGTAGGGAAGTGACTTGCCCAGTATCACCTTTAAGTGCTAGTCAGGGACACGGAGGGTTAGTTCCCTTCCTGGAAGAAACTATGCTATAAATAGAGGGGGTGTTGGAAAGGAGGGAAAGAGGGAGGTGTTGCGGAGGAAGGGGGCCGCTCTGTGGTAAAATCCCGAATGCCAGAACTGGACATCATTCTGTAGGAAAGGAAGGCTTTTGGGTAGGATGTGAAATTACCCAATCAGTATTCTAGTAGGTTAATATGAGAGGGGCAAGATTTGAGTCAGGAGGCCAGCTGGGAGGCTGGTGAATAGTCCTAGTGAGAAGTAAGGAGGGAGCCCTGGATTTGGTGGTGCTGGCAGAGACAACGAGGAGGGGAGGATCACCCAGCTATGCTAAATTCGTGGATAACTGAAGCCTGTGAACCTGGGAAATGGTCTCAGTAACAGCAATAAGGAAGATGGGATAGAAGTGCAGGTCTGCTGAGCCTGCATGTGCCCTCCATGGTCCTGGGGCAGAGAGCCCACCAGCAGGGCAGAGTGCTTCTGCTCACTCCCTGTTCCATTCCAAGACAGGCCTGACTGTGCACGAGTGTGTAACCCTGGGCAAATGACTTGATGACTCTGAGCCTCAGTTTCCTCATCTGTAAAATGGGGGTAATAAGGAGGGTTCAGGAGAATTAGCTTAGGGGATACATTTAAGGGACTTAGACCTGAGCCTGGTGCATGGCAAGCAGTCAGTTCACACCAGCCTTGGTTCCTCTCAGTCCTGTAATTTATCTCTGTCCTTGCATAAAACCTCCGTCAGGGCGGGTCCAGCTAAAAGCAGCACTCCCCTCAGACACTGCTTCAAGCTGGACACTCCATGTTTTAAGTTTTATATAAGGTGAGAGAGAAATTATCTTTTGGAGTTTGTGGTAATTTTTTAAAAATTAATTAATTAATTAATTTATTTTGAGGCAGAGTCCCACTCTGTCACCCAGGCTGAAGTGCAGTGGCGCCATCTCGGCTTACTGCAACCTCCGTCTCTTGGGTTCAAGCAATTGTCCTGCCTCAGCCTCCCAACTAGTTGGAATTACAGGCACATACCACCATGCCTGGCTAATTTTTTTGTATTTTTAGTAGAGACAGGGTATTGCCATGTTGGCCAGGCTGGTCTCGAACTCCTGACCTCAGGTGATCTGCCTGACTCGGCCTCCCAAAGTGCTGGGTTTACAGGCGTGAGCCACCGTGCCTGGCCGTGTGGTAATGTTTCAAATGTGCTAGTTGAAAGTTTCTTAAAATAATTAGCATTTAAAAAAAAATGCCATGTCCACACAATTGTCCTAGTCTTAAATCAGTCATATCTGAAAAATTATTTTGCTACAATGTCTAGTGCAGTTTTCAAATGCCACTCATGTGGCCTTAGGGTAATCTCAGATAGGACTCTGGGATTGTCCTGGGAAAAGGGGAGCTGCAACTCCCACCTCCTCTTTGACTAGAACAGCTCTCCTTTAAACTATCTTAAACATTGGGTTACTAAAGAAGATGAATATAATTTTAATTGAACAAATGGTTCCATTAAAAAAAAAAGTCCTGTAACAGAAACTTAATAAATATGCCAGATTGGGCCAGATGTGGTGGTTTACACCTGTAATCCCAGCTACTCAGGAGGCTGAGGCAGGAGAACTGCTTCAACCCGGAGGTGGAGGTTGCAGTGAGCTGAGATTGCGCCACTGCATTCCAGCCTGGGTGACAGAGCGAGACACTGTCTCAACAAAAAAAAAAAAAGAAAAAAAGAAAAAAAGAAAAAAAGAAAAAGCTAATAGTATGCCAGACCAATACTAACAATCAAATGATAGACCTTCAAAGATGAAAATCAATTTTGTGTACAACATCAAACTTTGAATGGCTAGACAAATTTATGAAACAGTTTCTGAAGGCTAAAGAAGGGAAAGATTTCAGAAGATATAAATACTATACCTTTTCAAAAGTGAAATACTGTTATTTTGCATTTTTCTAACTGGTATTGGTACCCATACAAATATTCCAGAATTCTCTTTAGAAAGAGTTGGGAAAAATGCAAATCCAATGTTGGGAAGAATTTCATGCTTACCCCTATCTGTTTAGTAAGCAAAATATTTCACAAAGGAATGACATTCCATGAAAAGTATGTTTGTTCTGGCTTAAATACAATCATTTCCTCCATAAAGTCTGATTCAGATAAAGCATCTTAGGAAATTCAAAAGCATTTAGTTTTTAGACAACTGAATGTCATATTACTTTCTGAATTCCATAAAAGTGCTTTCAAAATTAATTCACCCATGTTAGACTATGCTTTTAAACTCAAATATGTTATTATTTAGTGGCTTTTACTGCCCAGTAGATGTCAAATTCAGTTATTTCCTGCATTAAAAAAAAATTATTTATCTTTTTTTCTGAGACAGTCTCACTCTGTTGCCCAGGCTGGAGTGCAGTGACCTTGGCTTACTGCAACCTCTGCCTCCCGGGTTCAAGCAAATTCTGTCTCTCAGCTTCGTAAGTAGCTGGGATTACAGGTGTATGCCACAACACTCAGATCATTTTTTGTATTTTTGGTAGAGATGGGGTTTCACCATGTTGGCTAGTGATATGGTTTGCTTTTGTCCCCACCCAAATTTCATCTTGAATTGTAACTGTCACAATTCCCATGTGTTGTGGAAGGAACCTGGTGGGAGGTGATTGAATTATGGGGGCAGGTCTTTCTTGCACTGTTCTCGTGATAGTGAATGAGTCTCATGAGATCTGATGGTTTTAAAAAGGGGAGTTTCCCTGCACAAGCTCTCTTTTTGCCTGCCACCATCCATGTAAGACGTGACTTGTCTCTCCTTGCCTTCTGCTGTGATTGTGAGGCCTCTCCAGCCATCTGGAACTGTAAGTCCATAAAACTTCTTTCTTTTGTAAATTGCCCAGTCTTGGGTATGTCTTTATCAGCAGCATGAAAATGAATAATACAGTACAGCAGAGTGGGGTGCTGCTGAAATAATAGGAAGTGACTTTGGAACTGGGTAACAGGCAGAGGTTGGAACAGTTTGAAGGGCTCAGAAGAAGACAGGAAAATGTAGGAAATTTTGGAACTCCCTAGAGACTTGTTGAATGGCTTTGACCAAAATGCTGATAATGATATGGACAATGAAATCCAGGCTGAAGTGGTCTCAGATGGAGATTAGGAACCTTTTGGGAACTGGAGCAAAGATGACTCTTGTTATGTTTTAGCAAAGAGACTGGTGGCATTTTGCCACTGCCCTAGAGATTTGTGGAACTTTGAACAAGACAGATGATTTAGGGTATCTGGCAGAAGAAATTTCTAAGCAGCAAAGCAAAGGTGACTTGGATGTTGTTAAAGGTATTCAGTTTTAAAAGGGAAACAGAGCATAAAAGTTTGGAAAATTTGCAGCCTGACAATGGAATAGAAAAGAGAATCCTATTTTCTGAGGACAGATTTAAGCCAGCTGCAGAAATTTGCATAAGTAACAAGAAGCCAAATGTTAATCACCAAGACAGTGGGGAAAATGTCTCCAGGGCATGTCAGAGACCTTTGGGGCAGCCCCTCCCATCACAGGCCCAGAGGTTTTGAAGGAAAAAAATGGTTTCATGGGCTGGGTCCAGGGTCCCTCTGCTGAGTGCAGTCTAGGGACTTGGTGCCCTGTGTCCCAGCTGGGCTGTTGCTTCAGAGGGTGGAAGCCCTGAGCCTTGGCAGCTTCCATGTGATGTTGAGCCTGCAGGTGCATGGAAGTCAAGAATTGAGGCTTGGGAACTTCCACCTAGATTTCAGAGAATGTATGGAAATGCCTGGATACCCAGGCAGAAGTTTGCTGCAGGGGCGGGGCCCTCGTGGAGAACCTCTGCTAGGACAGTGTGGAAGGAAAATGTGGGGTCAGAGCCCCCACACAGAATCCCTACAGGGGCACTGCCTACTGGAGCTGTGAGAAGAGGGCCACCATCCTTCAACCCCCAGAATGGTGGCACCATGTGCCTGAAAAACCTGCAGATACTCTATGCCAGCCCATGAAAGCAGCCAGAAGGGGGGTTACACCCTGCAAACCCACTGAGGTGGAGCTGCCCAAGGCCATGGGAGACTACCTCTTGCATCCATTTGACCTGGATTTGACATGGAGTCAAAGGAGGTCATTTTGGACCTTTAAGATTTGACTGCCCCACTGGATTTCAGACTTGCATAGGCCCTGTAGTCCTTTTGTTTTGGGCAATTTCTAACATTTGGAATGGCTGTATTTATCCAATACATGTACTCTCATTGTATCTAGGAAGTAACTAGCTTACTTTTGATTTCACAGACTCATAAGCAGAAGGGACTTCCCTTGTATCAGATGAGACTTTGGACTGTGAACTTTTGAGTTAATGCTGAAATGAGTTAAGACTTTGGGGGATTGTTGAGAAGGCATGATTGGTTTTGAAATGTGAGGACATGAAATTGGGGAGGGGCTGGGCGGAATGATATGGTTTGGCTGTGTCCCCACCCAAATCTTATCTTGAATTGTAACTCCTAAAATTCTCAGATGTTGTTGGGGGAACCCAGTGGGAGATGACTGAATTATGGGGGTGGCTCTTTTTTTTTTTTGAGACAGAGTCTAGCTCTGTTGCCCAGGCTGGAGTGCAGTGGCACAATCTTGGCTCACTGCAACCTCTGCTTCCCAGGTTCAAGCAATTTTAATATGTCAGCCTCCTGAATAGCTGGGATTACAGGCTCACACCAAGGCTAATTTTTGCATTTTTAGTAGAGACAGGGTTTCACCATGTTGACAAGGCTGGTCTTGATCTCCTGACCTCATGATCTGCCCGCCTCGGCCTCCCAAAGTGCTGGGATTACAGGCTTGAGCCACTGTGCCCAGCCAATTTTGTATTTTTAGTACAGACGAGGTTTTGCCGTGTTGGCCAAACTGGTCTTGAACTTCTGACCTCAGATGATCCACCCACCTTGGCCTCCCAAAGTGCTGAAATTACAGGCATGAGCCACTGCGCCCAGCCTTATTTCTTGTTTAATAGAGACAGGATCTTGCCATCTTGCCCAGGCTGGTCTCAAACTCCTGCCTGGGCTTGAGTGATCCTCCTGAGTAGGTCTCCATTTTAATTAGACTTTTTTTGTACATGCACACACATACACACACTCACATGCACACTTGTTTATTTACAAAAGCTTTGGTTCTAAATGTGGGCTTCGAATATATTTTCATTTTCTAAATTAAGTCAATAGGGAGGAGGAGAGTATGGAGTTAAGAATGGAGATTTTAGGACTGGGCTCTCCAGATTATGGTCCCAGCTCAGCCATTTCCTAGTTCCATCTCTGACTTGCCATGGGTGACTTTGCTTCTCTGTGCCTACTTTTCCTTATCTGTAAGAACTGTGCTTCCCTCACTGGGGTATGAAGATTATATGAGTTAATATAATGTAAAGCACTTAGAATGGCACCTGGTATACAGTAAGTACTCAATAAATGTTAGCTATTATTAGCTATTTTGGTTTTCCAGTGTCATCAGGGTATGCTTCAAATTTTGTTTAATTAAATAGTAAGGTGGATAAAAGGTTGCTAATGGAGACAATAGATTGGTACTCATTACACAATTAGAATATAATTGAAGACATTCAACTTAAAGACCCTGCTGGTGTAAGTCCATAGACTCTCAGGGGTCAGAGAACATCTTGTTGAACACCTTCACTTTATGGCTGAAGACACTAATGCCCAGGGGGATAAAGTCACTTGTAGTAAGCCATCTAGAAAAACAGAGAGCAGCTGGAATGTCGTTACTGTTGATGGTACTTTAGGTTCTTGGAGGGCTGCAGCAAAGTTTTCATTACAGGCATCAATCATCACTGCAATGCACTGATTAGCCAGTCACTGGAGCATTCTATTCCATTCAGAATGACAATAAAAGCATTTATATGTTTGGAACTGTCAATATACAATATAAATACAAGAAAGTAAACTGACTTTGCTTTATAACCAAATGCTATTATTTACTATACTTACAGAAAATGCCTTGCAATGGGTGTTTTTTTATGTTTTAATTTCAAATATCACTTGAAAGACATTCTTTTTATTTATTTATTTATTTATTTATTTATTTATTTATTTATTTTGAGATAGAGTCTTGCTCTGTTGCTCAGGCTGGAGTGCAGTGGTGTGATCTCGGCTCATTGCAATCTCCACCTCCTGGGTTCAACTGATTCTCCTGCCTCAGTCTCCTGAGTAGCTAGGATTACAGGTGCGCACCACCACACCTGGCTAATTTTTGTATTTTTGGTAGAGACGGAGTGTCACCATGTTGCCCAGGCTGGTCTCGAACTCCTGACCTCAAGTGATCTGCCCACCTTGGCTTCCCAAAGTGCTGGGATTACAGGTATGAGCCACTGCACCTGGCTGAAAAACATTCTTTAGCCAAAACTATTATAAAAATCAATCTGATGTCCTTGAAATGGAAAAGCCTGCACCTCTGGAACAATCCCTACATCAGGAGGCGTGCAGGGAGGACACTGCAGATGATCAAAGTTTTATTTAACATTATAGAACACTTAAAAATAAACAATATGCTTGCATTTCTGTTGTGTAACTTAGAAAAATGTTTTCAAGCACACATAAAAGCATCAAGTTTTACCCCAAACAAGTATGCTATGCAGCCAGTCCCTAACTGCTGGGGCCAACACTGCTCTCAACAGACGGCTGAGGTAGGAGGTAGGCTGCTGGTGTCCCTGCGGGCAGGTGGCTTTTCCTATTCGGAATGATGTATTCTCTTGTTGTGGTTCTCAATCGCCCTTCTAAGTGCTTCATCCTGGATGAGATCCGACTTTCTTACATTCGTGTGGCTACAGCCAATTTTAGGGCAACTGCAAGGGAGAAAGAACATCAAGTCAGTCCCCTTTACTGCCTTAAGCAGAAACTTCTTTTACACTCAAGTGTTTAAGTAAGACTTCTAACGAAAAAGGAAAAGTGTTAAAGTCAGGACCAAGGTGCCCTCATTCATTGATTCGCTGAGTCCCTACCTGAGCCAGGTCCTGTCCAGATGCTGGGGACACAAGCGATATGTGAGTAGTGCCTATCTTATTAAGAGCTAACTTTCTAATGAGGAAGACAGGCTACCACTAGCAAACCAAATAAATGCTTGCTGTAAGTTCAGGTCACCTTATGGACTATGAGGGCAACGAAGCAGGGTCAAGAAGAGACAGTGCTGGGGCCATGGCTGCTTTGGCTGGACTCAGGGCATGCCTCACCAAACACATCTCATCTTGGGCGGGACCCAGAATGAAGCATGGGAACAAGTCTGCATGTGGTCCGGGCTAAAGCAGTAGCGAGTACAGTGCTGAGGACGTCCAGCTTGGTGCCCTGGAGTGAGAGCAAGCTCTATGTGGCTGAAGCGACCCAGACAAGAGGGAGAGCAGTTGGAAGTGAGGTCAGTGGGCCAATGGGGCTTTGGATTTAATTTAATTTAATTTATTTATTTTGAGACAGAGTCTCACTCTTTCACCCAGGCTGGAGTGCAGTGGCGTGATCTTGGCTCACTGCAACCTCTGCCTCTTGGGTTCAAGTGATTCTCCTGCCTCAGCCTCCCGAGTTGCTGGGATTACAGGCGCCTGCCACAATGCCTGGCTAATTTTGTGTATTTTCAGTAGACATGGGGTTTCACCATGTTGGCCAGGCTGGTCTCAAACTCCTGACCTCAAGTGATCCACCTCCCTTGGCCTCCCAAAGTACTGGGATTACAGGTGTGAGCCACCGCCTAGATTGGATTTTATTTTAAATATGAAGACAAAACACTGGAAGGTTTTGAGATGGGGGAGGGGTGTGTTTGGTTTACATCTGGAAAATGTTACTCTGGCTGCTTATGGAGAACACAAAGCAGGGAGGTAAGAGAGGGGCAGGGAAAATAGCGTGGGGGATCCCGCAGGGTACAGGAGAGAGGTGAGGGCAGCTTGGTCGAGGGTGGCATGGCGATCAGCTTCAGGACACGCTTGACCATAGAACCTGTAGGACTTGTCAACGGAGCGGCTGTGGAGTGTAAGGGAAAGGGAAGAAGCGAGCTTCATCTGGGCAGATCAGTGACTGGTAGTGCCCTTTATCACAGTGGGAAATGATGGGGCAAAACAGGCTGCAGCACAGAGCCACAGTCCTGGTTGGTATCTGTTTCCTCTGGAACGGATGCCCAGTAGCTCTCCCAGAAGAGACTGAGTGGACCACTGAGACTCAGTGGAAAGGCTGCAGCTGAAGACATCAGTGTGAGTCACCCAGAAAGGGGTGGAAACAAGCCACGGCTCTGCTTCCATGTGATCTGCTCTGAGGGCAGTGGGCTGGATGACATCACCTATTTCTTCTCAAAGAATCTGGTTCTCAAAGTGAACCAAATTTTGGTAGATTAGAGGCCCAATGTTTGCAGTCAAGCTAATCTAGGTCTGAATTTTCTCTCTACCACCTACTTGCTAGTTATGAGACCACAGGCAATTCACAATAACCTTCTTGAGCCTCTCTTGCCTCTAATTTAAAATGGGGAGAGAACCCCTATTTCCCAAGGTGACAGGCAACACAGTGCTCAATGATGTTAATTCCCTTCCTGATCCCGTGACTATCATGTGTTCCCTCATCATCATTCTTCCAAGAAGTTTTAAAGTTCTGGATCTATTTCTACCTTGCATATATCCAACACAGGCACGTACCCATTCATGCATTAATTGATTCTTCTAGGGATCAGTCCTGTGCTAGGTTCTAAGCATGCAACTGTGAAATACAAATATATGGTTCCTGTCCACACAGAGCTCTGGCCCAGTGATCTGAGACAGCTCTCCATAAAGCACAGGATATTAAGACCAAAACAACAAATATGCAAACCACACTAAAGATGCAAAAGAGAAGGAAAGAAAGTTGGTCATGGGAACTCCAATTTGTCTAGTGGTAGGAAGCCCAACAGTCCAACATGAAAGAGAAAGTATTTCTTGGCCCTGATCTGTGGATCAAGGAGTCTTTACATTAGAGGGGCATTAATCAATGAAATAAATAATATGCTTAATAACAATATTTATTTTTAAAATATTAAAATATGGCCAGGCACGGTGGCTCACACCTGTAATTTCAGCACTTTGGGAGGCCGAGGCAGGTGGATCACATGAGCTCAGGAGTTTGAGACCAGCCTGGCCAACATGGTGAAACCCCATCTTTACTAAAAATACAAAAATTAACTGGGCGTGGTGGCAGGTGCCCGTAATCCCAGTTACTCGGGAGGCTGAGGCAGGAGAATCGCTTGAACCCAGGAGGTGGAGGTTGTGGTGAGCCGAGATCGCACCATTGCACTCCAGCCTGGGCAACAGAGTGAGACTCTGTCTCAAAAAAAAAAAAAGCCCTATATACTCAGGTGCATGATGTGTTAAATCATAATTACAGAAAGGCAATTATATGAAAGAGGATCAGGGTGATTTGGCCCAGGTATGCATCATTTTGATGATTTGGCTTTGCATTAGGGAAAAGTTGGAGAAATGTTTTACACTAGTTTAAAAATCTGTATTTTTCCCTAGCCTGTCCCCCTATGCTGTGAAGTCTCAAAGTGAATTATCCCCTCCCCTCCCCTTCCCTTCCATTCCCTTCCCTCCCCCTCTCCTCTCTTCTTCTTCCTCCTCTTCCTTCCTCTTTTTCTTTCCTTTCTTTTTCTTTCTCTCTCTCTCTCTCTCTCTCCCTCCCTCCCTCCCTCCCTCCCTCCCTCCCTCCCTCCCTCCTTCCTTCCTTCCTTCCTTCCTTCCTTCCTTCCTTCCTTCCTTCCTTCCTTCCTTCCTTCCTTTTCTTTCTTTTCTTTCTTTCTTTCCTTCTCCTTTCTTTTTTTGACAGGGTCTCATTCTGTAACCCAGGCTGGAGTGGCACTATCTCTGCTGTGACCTCTGCCTCCCGGGCTCAAGCAATCCTCCCACCTCAGCCTCCTGAGTAGCTGGGCCCACAGGTGTACACCATCACACCTGGCTAATTTTTAAAAAATTTTTTGTAGAGAGTTTCACCATGTTTCCCAGGCTGGTCCTGAACTCTGGAGCTCAAGTGATCCACCCGCCTTGACCTCTCAAAGTGCTGGGATTACAGGCGTGAGCCACCGTGCCTGGTGAATTATGTCTGTATGAAAATAAGCAGCTAAGATCATGAAGAGGATACAGACACTTTTGTGACTAGAAAAGCCAAGTATCATAACTTTGGCTTCCATGACATTGAAATGCAAGTCCAAGTAGGTTGCTGGGACAACCCTCCCTTAATACATAACCCTGAATATCTGCTTTGGGCTGCCTGGCCTTGGTCTCTTCCATCCTACCCAGGAAAGGCCTTAACTCTGATAGCCAGACAGTGAATAAGCAGTGGAGAGGGAAGTGGAGAGTGAGGTGGGGAGGACTTCCTGATGACATCATGGTTTTAGTCAGTGCATGAGAGCACGCTGACAATGTCTGATGGGCTTAACCACACACTCAGCTGCAGAACAGGCACCCACCTTCACTTCATTGGGATGGAGCCCAGGGCACTGAGGGGATAGACTCTGATGGTAGAGGCATGAACCAAAAAGCCCTCCTAAGGGGAGCGGGATGGCCTACTGACAGAATTGCAGGTCAAGAGTGACAAAGACCTGGGCTTAAACCCCCTGGCTGTGTCACTCTGGGTAACTGACTAAATTCTCTGTGACTCAGTTTTTCCCTTTAAGAACATGAAGGCAGAGCACAAGCCTGTCAAATAAGGTGAGAAATAAGCAGGCTGATGTGTGTCAAGGACTGGGGAGTTCACTTCAGGTCCTGCCGTGCACCAGTCCCTGCTCTAGTCCACAGCTTCCGCTCTCAAGAAGCTCGTGGAGGGAAGCCAGCTGCGCTGACAATGTTGGCATGACATGGGGTGCTAATGACATTTTGTCCAGCATGAATACGGGCTCAGGGAAGACTTCCTGGAGGCAAGGTTGATGCTGGAACTGGGAAGAACCTTGTTTCTCACTTCATCTCCAATAAACACAAGTTTTTAAAGCAGAAAGGATAGGAGAAGGCCATCATGCCACAGTGCTGAATCAGGGCATGCCTCCTCTGGAGAAACAACTGTCTCCACAAGCATTCGGCATTAATCCCACGACATCCTGGTGAGCGAGTTCGGTGTGGCAATACCTGATCTTCAGTTGCCGCATCATCGCTGTGCAGGAGTCAGCCCTTCAAGCCTTGAAGGAGTGGCTGGGTCCCCACCTCCAGGCACTGCCCAAGCAGAGCATTTCGCTGCAGCACGGGGCAAGCACAAAGGTGACTGCTGAGCAAAGGGAACTGGGCCTTGGGGTCCCACAGGGCTGTGGGGAACCTTGGCCTCTGCAAACGCTCAAGAGTACATGATCCTGGGAGTTCCTGGATCTGGGTCCCAAGAATTCCAAGGTTTAGTCTACAAGCTGTAGACAGAAGGTCTATAGAGACCTCTGGAAATCTGAGTGGGAGGGATTCCTGTCATACCTCAACACAGACAGTAATTCTATCTCACACCCCCGAGTCTAAAATAATGTGTCACTAAGCGGCACGGGGAGCGATAACAACTCCATCAGTCTCGGTCTTAACAACCCTGCAGCTATTTGTTTAGCGCTCTTCGCTCCCAAAAGAGCTTTCAACTAAGTGCTTTTGCTTCTCTTCTGCCAAGAAATGTGCTGGTCCAGACCTAGAATGGAATTCCCTACCATTTCTTTGGCCCCTGAAATGCTGTGAGATGCTGATGTTATTTCCACTTTACAGATGAGGAAACTGAGGCAGAAAGGTTGAATGGCTTGTCAATAAGTGTTGAAACAGGAACTCCAAGCACAAAGCTGGAGTTCTGCTGTTGAATGACCCATTTCTATTCAACTTCATTTTATTCTACATGCTCTTAAATATGACTTTTAAAAATACGTTTCCTGTTCTCAAACAAAAAAGCAAAAAAGTGACTGTGGTCAAGTTAGAAATATTAATATATGAAAATCATAAGGTTGGGAGGCCAAGGTGGGCAGATCACTTGAGGCCAGAAGTTTGAGACCAGCCTGGACAACATGGTGAAACCCTGTCTCTACTAAAAATACAAAAATTAGCCGGGCGTGATGGTGTGTGCCCGTAATCCCAGCTACTCGGGAGGCTGAGGTACGATAATCACTTGAACCTGAGAGGCAGAGGTTGTACTCCAGCCTGGAGTACAACATTTGATGACTGACTGAATGTAGGAGAAAGGAAGAAGCAGCGAGGGGTGGCTGACATTAAAAAAAAAAAAAAAAAAAAAAAAAGGAAAAGAAAAAAAAAGGAAATCATAAGGCAGCTTTATTTTTAAGTGAATAAATAGGCTTATTGTTAACAGATATATTTTAGGAAATTATTCTAACTACTGTGCTTGGCTGGGGCTAAAGTCTCAACAATATTATTCTGACTCAAGGCAGTGCAGAGAGGCCTTCCCAGGGCCTGAAGCTTGCACAGTAAATTTCAGGCAGTGCCCAGAACACAATGGATCTGGAACTCCAGTCTAAACAAATAAACATAACTAGAACAATCTAGGAGGAAGAAATGAGACAATGTGTCATGGACGTTTCTAAACAAAGCGAACCCAGAAATACTCATCACTCTAACGTGCATCATGGGAAATGACACGACTTTATGCTTCATCAGAAACATCTGGAGTCGGTTTCAAGAAGGCCCTGAGTTCTAATCTACTGCTGCTCAAATGCACCTGGCCTTCAGAACCCTGCCCATCCCGCCCGCAAGTTCCCATGAGCCTCCACCCCTTATCACTCTTCCTGGCTCCTGGCTATGTTTTAGACTGCTTTGCTGGGGTCTTCTTCTGCTGATTGATCTTTTCACTGGTCAACAAAGTGTTTTTTGAGGGTTGGCACCAGGGTGCTGAGACGTCACAGTGAGCAGAACGAAGTCGGGCTCTGGCCTCGCGGATATCGCGGGGGAGGCCCAGGTCCTGCCTTGCTGGCTCTCTGCTGGCGAATGCATCAGTTCCAGAGCTGCGTTTGCGATGGTAGTTGAGTGGGTTGACTCCTCTACACTGATAACCTCCCAATCCACATCGATAGTTCTGAGTCCTTCCCTGATTGCAAAACTCACATTTGCTGCATTCCTGGACACTTCCACGGGGCTATATTGCTGGGACCTTGAATTTAGGATGACCTGAGCTGAGTCTATCACAATCCTCCAATAAGAGTGTTCCCCTCTCATGCCTTCTCTGAAGGCTAATGAGCAAATGACAGTCCTAGACACCCAGATGAGAAATGTCAGCCACCCCTCGCTGCTTCTTCCTTTCTCCTACATTCAGTCGTCAAATGTCATTAACTATACCTCCACAATCACTCTTGCATCTCTATGCTCTCATTATCTATAACTTAAGCTACTGTAAAAGCATCCTAACTGACTTTTTTTGCCTCATGCCTCCTTAATCCATCTCTGCATTGCTATTGGAGTAACTTCCTAAACTCCAGGTTGGCTCATCTTACTCCTTTAAAACTGTCCTCCTCTCCCATGCCTATAGAGTAATGGTGGAAAAAAATGAAGAGGATGTTGATAATGGCTCAAGTTTGAAGATGATGATGGGACAATTTTTACTGAGCCCTACTGTGTACCAGCGACTTTAAGTACTTCGCATGTATCTTATTTAAATTTTAAATATGCCAATGAGGCGATTACAATGACTGTCATCCATTTATGGATAAGGAAACTAACGAAAGCATGCCATGGCTGGGCGCGGTGGCTCACGCCTGTAATCCCAGCACTTTGGGAGGCGGAGGCGGGCAGATCACCTGAGCTTGGGAGTTTGAGACCAGCCCAGCCAACATGGAGAAACCCCATCTCTACTAAAAATACAAAATTAGCCGGGCGTGGTGGTGTATGCCTGTAATCCCAGCTATTCAGGAGGCCGAGGCAGCAGAATTACTTGAACCTGGGAGGCGGAGGTTGCGGGAAGCCTAGATCGCACCATTGCACTCCAGCCTGGGCAAAAAGAGTGAAACTGTCACAGAAAAAAAAAAAAAAAAAAAGAAAGAAAGAAAGCATGCCATGCCATAAAGAAAAAATAAAGCATGCCATGCCATTTAACAACTCAAATTCCCCCTCTATTTTTGGAGACAGAGTATCACTCTGTCACCCAGGCTGGAGTGCAGTGGTGCGATCTCGGCTCACTGCAAGCTCTGTCTCCTGGGTTCACGCCATTCTCCTGCCTCAGCCTCCCCAGTAGCTAGGACTACAGGTGCCCGCCACCGTGCCCAGCTAATTTTTTGTATTTTCAGTAGACATGGGGTTTCACCATGTTAGCCAGGATGGTCTTGATCTCCTGACTTCGTGATCCACCTGCCTCGGCCTCCCAAAGTGCTGGGATTGCAGGCGTGAGCCACCGCACCCGGTCGAAATCTGACATTTCAACTGTAAGTCAGAAACTTAAAACAGATCAAAATGTACTAAGGTCTACATTTTGCAAACATTAGGCAGCAAAGCCACTATTCTTCTAGAATAAAAAGGATAAGTTACTTGCCTGAATGACCATCAAGATATCTTTAGTCTCCAATATATTATCTCTAAGTCCACACCCAGATGAGGAGTGCTGGGGAATTCCAATTCTAGGTCTGGACCAGCAAATTTCTGGGCAATGGAGAAGCAAGCCACACATCAAAGGGACTGTTATCAGAAGTCAACTGAGAACTAGTCACACCTGCAATTCCATTCCTGCAACAAATCCATGATAAGAGCACAAGAAATGCCAAACTGAGTCAATGCCAGTCAGTCTGGCTAACTCAGGATTCTGTGTTATTACAGGAACAGAGCATGGTCGTCCGTGTTCATGGGAGGAGGGGAAGGAAGGCGAGATATATATATGTGTGTGTGTGTGTGTGTGTGTGTATATTATATATATTTAAAGATCAATAATATATATGATATACATATAAAATAATATATAACATATGTATTATGTATATTTTTAAAGATTCTGCAAAACTTCCAATTAAAAAAATAATTTATCATTTATGAGTTAGCCACAAATTTACTTAAACCTTTTTTTTTTTGAGACAGAGCCTAGCTCTATTGCCCAGGCTGGAATGCAGTGGCACAATCTTGGCTCACTGCAACCCCCGCCTCCTGGGTTCAAGAGGTTCTCCTGCCTCAGCCTCCCGAGTAGCTGGGATTATAGGCACCTGCCACCACGCCTGGCTAATTTTTGTATTTTTAGTAGAGATGTGGTTTCACCATGTTGGCTAGGCTGGTCTCGAATTCCTGACCTCAGGTGATCTGCCCACCTCGGCTTCCCAAAGTGCTGGGATTACATGCATGAGCCACTGCGCCTGGCCTTATTCTGTTTTGAAGGTGTGGTTGAAGTTCCCTCAGCTTCTTCCTGAACAGATTACTAATTTTTCCCTCAAGTATTGTTTTTCCAGAAAGCCCACTTCCATGTTTACAGTATTCGGGAGGTGAACGGAATTCAGAAGAGACACTGAAGTGTCTTTTCCTCTAGCGTGAACACACCACCTCTGAGTGACTACCACTGGGGAAGGCTCCACTTCCTTCCCTGCGTCCACTCACCGGGCCTTTTTCTTCTGCTTGTGCCTGGACTCAATAATGCCAACAATGGCTTCCTCTTCATAGGTGTGGCCACACACTTTATTTTTCACTGGCTTCTTCATTTCCAACTGTAATCAAGGAGATGTTGGGCTTTCAGGAATGATAATGATCAACTTCCAGTAGCTGTTTTGTCCTAGTCCTGAGCTTTCTATGTTTAACTTCCCATTCTCATGGCTTTAGATAATTATTAGGCTTTAGATAAGGAAATGCAGGGAATCCAGTGGCAGTACTGTCACTTGGCCTGTAGGCCATGACTTTAGTCCTGGATCCTTAAGGGCACGATTTAGTGACAGCTCTCTCCAGCCCAAGAACCTCCCGTGGATACTCTTCAACCCCCAGCACTTTTCTTTACTCCCTCCTTAACTCCCTAAGTGACATCAAACCAGAAAGCAAACAGGAATCTTTCTGCCTCTGTGAAGTGAATCATGTTTCTTTCAGGGGAAGGAGGAGGAAGCGGTACCAGCGTAATGGGGCACATGAAGTTGGTCTGACTTTGGGTCACAATCATCTCTTCATCCACTCCTTCTGTTCCGTCAGCTTCTCTGTCGGCTTGAAGACCATCTAGAGGAAAATGGACAGTTGATAAGCCTCCCTGGTCTAACGTCAAAGAAAAGGAAGGAGTGGAAGGAAAGGAGGCGAAGAGTTTCTGGGGGTGAATTTGGTGTTGGCCCCCATGTAGGGACTGGATGCATAGAAACTCTTCTGCTTTTCAGAGAACACTACGGGGTACCTCATTCTGACTATTTTTGATAAGGAAACTGAGGCTCAGAGCAGTTAAAAAAACTCTTTTTTAAAGTTATACAGAAAGTGACCAAGAGAGTGGCTTCAGAGTCAGAGAACCGACCTAGTTATCTCTTTCTTGTCCAGTGGTGAGACATTAGGCTAGCAAGGTGCGCTTTTTTAAAGCCTCTGCTTTACAGGCTTGTGGCAAAGATTAAAAGAGATGAAGAATGTGGTATGCTTTGCACAGCTCATGGTACAAAGGAATAATCAATAAACAGTCATTACTATTAGGTAGTGCAGGGCTTCTCAAACTTTTTAGTTGTAGGTATGAACTCTTTGAAGCTTTTTTCTATGTGGGTTATATTTATCAATATTTAGCAGATTAGACATTAAGACTGAGGAATTTAAAATTCATTTAAAAATAACAATAAAGTCAGTTGCAGTGGCTCACGCCTTTAATCTCAGCACTCTGGGAGGCCGAGGTGGGCGGATCATGAAGTCAAGAGATCGAGACCATCCTGGCCAAAATGGTGAAACCCCATCTCTACCAAAACTACAAAAATTAGCTGGGTGTGGTGGCACGTGCCTGTAGTCCCAGCTATTCAGGAGGCTGGGGCAGGAGAATCGCCTGAACCCAGAAGGTGGAGGTTGCGGTGGGCTGAGATCCCGCCATTGCACTCCAGTCTGGTGACAGAGCAAGACTCTGTCTCAAAAAAAAAAAAAAAAAAATTAAAAATAACAATAATCCCACTACATATTACCATAAACAACATTTTAAAAGTTAAAATTATATTTCCAGAACATCCCCCCGATACACACAGACATACATAGTGAGAAGAATGGCACTGTTTTCCATTCTTATAAATATCTTGAATGTCTGGCTTCATAGCAGCCAGTTGGATTTTGATATCTGCATATGCATTCAATCTGTCACAATATCACATATCCTGTAGTCTCTGGGAAAACTCACTCATGAAAAGAATGAGCGTGAAACAGGCAGATGAGATCATACTATTATTATAAAGAAGTTTTGACCTTATGGACACTCCAAAAGACCCTTGGAGTACACTAGAGTTCCCTGGCCTGCACTTTGAGAACTGCTGAGCGATAGTGACAGGACTGGCTTTAAACAGAGCATGAGCTGCTTCTGAAACTGATGTTCTTTGCATTACATCCCATTTGCCCCCAACTGAAAAAAACAAAACAAAACAAAAGAAAACAAAAAAACAGATGATAGACAACCTTTGAATGGGATGATGGGAGAGTATCTCACATGAAAGCCATTCTCTCTGAAGAAAAGATACTTGTAATTTTGCACAGAAGTTAAAGATCAATAGCTTTTTTTTTTTTTTTTTTGAAATGGAGTCCCGCTCTGTCGCCCAGGCTGGAGTGCAATGGTGTGATCTTGGCTCACTGCAACCTCCGCCTCCCAGGTTCAAGTGATTCGCCTGCCTCAGCCTCCTGAGTAGCTGGGGGTATAGGTGCACAACACCACGCCTGGCTAATTTTTGTATTTTTAGTAGAGATGGAGTTTCACCATATTGGCCGGGCTGGTCTCGAACTCCTGACCTTAGGTGATCTACCTGCCTTGGCCTCCCAAAGTGCTGGGATTACAGGATAAGCCATGGGGCCTGGCCAAAATATCAGTAGCTTTCTAAACATGTGTTGATGGTGTAGTCCTTTCTCCTTCCTTCTCCTTTCCCTTCCCTACTCTTTTCTCCCTTCCCTTCCTTCTTTAATTTTGGCAAAATAATACAGACATAAAAATGGCTTTCCTCTTAATGTATGAGAGGAAGCCCTTGTTTCTGGTTCAGGTGGTGTGGCATAACTTTCGGTACCACAGAACTGATGCCGGTGGGCCATTACCTAGGCCAGATGAGGTGTTTGTTTGCAAAGGCACTAGTGGTTGAGTATCCCTTATCCGAAATGCTTGGGACCAGAAGTGTTTCGGATTTCGGACTTTGAAATATTTGCATATGCATGATGAAATATCTTGGGGGATGGGACCCAAGTCTAAACATGAATTTCATTTACGTTTCATATAAAGCTTATGCACATAGCCTGAAGCTAATTTTATACAGTATTTTTAACACTCGTGTGTACTTGATGCATGAGGTCAGATGTGCAATTTTCTGCTTGTGGCGTCATGTTGGTGCTCAAAAAGTTTTGGATTTTGGAGCATTGTGGGTTTTGGATTTTGGGATTAGGGATGCTCAAGCTGTACTGAGGGGTAGGGAAAGGGCTGCGGAGCTCTCATTCAAGGTAACCTAGTGAATTAATTGCAACACAGGGATTCTGCCTCCAACTACTTTGAGAGTCACCTTCTTGGAGTAGACTGGTGTATTTGTATGCCAGCTTGCTGTCCCCTAAACCAGCTCTCATTCTTTGAAGAAGGCAGTGAAGATCTCAGGGCTCGGGCATAACCAGTCAGAGCATTTTTAACCACTGGGCATTAAGGTGCAGTGCCTCGGGGCTTCCAGCTTTTCAGGGAGCTAAACAAACGTCTGAGACCTTAAAAACCATTGATTGGCTTCAAAACAGAGTAACAATAGTACTGAAATTACCAAATGTTAAAGGTCTGTGCAAATGTGAAGTTAACTTCATTAATTGTTGATTTGGTAATCAAAAATACATAATTTGGAAGCGATATGTAGGGCTGGATTTACTTCTTCATAAACTCAATTTTGACAGCAAGGCTGGGTGCAGTGGCTCATGCCTGTAATCCCAGCACTTTGAGAGGCCGAAGCGTGTGGTTCACCTGAGGTCAGGAGTTCGAGACCAGCCTAACCAACACGGCGAAACCCCATCTCCACTAAAAATACAAAAAATTCTCCAGGTGTGGTGGCGGGCGCCTGTAGTCCCAGCTACTCTGGACGCTGAGGCAGGAGAATGGTGTGAACCCGGGAGGCGGAGCTTGCAGTGAGCCGAGATCGCGCCACTGCATTCCAGCCTGGGTGACAGAGCGAGACTCCATCTCAAAAAAAGAAAAAAGAAAATACAAAAATTAGCTGGGTGTGGTGGTGGGCGCCTATAACCTGAGATACTTGGGAGGCTGAGACAGGAGAACTGGTTGAACCCGGGAGGTGGAGGTTGCAGTGAGCGGAGATCATGCCATTGCATTCCAGCCTGAGTGACAGGGACAGAGTCTTGCTCTTGTTGCCCAGGCTGGAGTGCAATGGCACGATCTTGGCTCACTGCAACCTCCGCCTCCCGGGTTCAAGCAATTCTCCTGCCTCAGCCTCCCGAATAGCTGGGATTACAGGTGTCCGCCACCAGGCCCAGCTAATTTTTGTATTTTTAGTGGAGACGGGGTTTCACCATGTTGGCCACCCTGGTCTTGAACTCCTGACCTTGTGAGCCGCCTGCCTCGGCCTCCCGAAGTGCTGGGATTACAGGTGTGAGCCACCGCGCCTGTCCTAAAATGATATTTAATAGGGCAGGTACCACATTTAGTATGTTTGCTTTGGGGTGGGGTCTCTGGAAATTATATTGCTCATGGCTATGATGGGTTTTCATGCTTCTCAGGGCCTGTCTTTGGAATTCCTAGTGCAAGAGTTAGACTCCTAAGAGAGTCCCTTTATCAGTCTACTGACTCTTCACCATGGCTTGGGAAAGTTGGACAGGTAAGGAGAAAAGCCAAGGAGAAGGCCAGGAGCCATCTTTCCCTTGAATTCACTTCTCAAAGCCTCCTCCTATGGGCTGCTGCCTCCCATTTCTGATCGTGTGTTTAAGAGCAAAAATAAAAGTAGCTCTTTCTTAATTTTGTACACCATTTATTCTGAACTGATGGCTGGTTTCTGACTGTATAGTTGTACCATAGAATTCACCAGAAAATCTGTTAGATGAATAACAGAGTTCAGCTGATGTGAAAGACTGTGGGTTTGTTTTCCTATTTTTAAATTTCAAAAGGTAGAGGAAGTAAGAAAGCACAACTCAAATGCAATGTCTACCACTAGGGAAGGCTGAGTGGGGAACTTCAAAATTGTAGGTGGCTACCAGCATCAGTGATCACGAAAGAAAAAGGTAACAAAAGTGAGACTGGGGAAGAATGTCACGAGTGAGTAAGAGACCACAGACCAAGAGTCTAAAAAGAGAAAGATTCTCAATAACTAAACTTCCCTAGAGACAGAACATTTCCTCACTCTCAATCTATATTTATAGAAATTGACATTAGCGTTGGGATTCTCCATTGCGCTAACAAAAGGTCACATCTGGCAATAAGTATCACTTATACTGATTTAGATGACCCAAAGACAAACCTTTGTGATAAGCCTGGTAAAAGGAAGATGGGAGAGAAAATATTGATCATCTACTAGAAACACAGAAGTTTTAAAGTTGAGGTTATCTATCTGTCCTAAGTCTCGCATTTACCTGAGAAAATTGAGATCCAAAGAAAGTATAGGTTTTGTCCAAAGTCACGCAGGAATTTAATAAATCAATGTGTTGTTCTATTTTCTCTGACTGGTTCATTTGAATACTAAAATCTGTGTATTGGTTCTGGGAGCTCCTCTGCTCCCAATTTTTTTTTTTTTTTTTGAGACAGAGTTTCACTCTTGTCGCCCAGGCTGGAGTGCAATGTCGCGATCTCAGCTCACCGCAACCTCCGCCTCCCGGGTTCAAGCCATTCTCCTGCCTCAGCCTCCCGGGTAGCTGGGATTACAGGCATGCACCACCACCCTGACTAATTTTGTATTTTTAGTAGAGACGGGGTTTCTCCATGTTGGTCAGGCTGGTCGCGAACTGCTGACCTCAGTTGATCTGCCCGCCTTGGCCTCCCAAAATGCTGGGATTACAGGCGTGAGCCACCGCACCCAGCCCCAAATTGTTATTTCATTGATAATAATACCTCAAATTTACTGAATGTTATGTAGCAGCTACTGTGCTAAGCACATCATATATATTATTTCATTTACTCCTAACAAAATACCCATGAAGAATAACTGTGTTGTTATTCCTATTGTGTAGCAAGAAAATTTAAGCCCCACAATATAAATATATTTTTTTGAGATGGAGTCTTGCTCTGTTGCCCAAGCTAGAGTTGCAGTGGCACAATCTCGGCTCACTGCAACCTCTGCCTCCTGGGTTCAAGTGATTCTCGTGTCTCAGCCTCCCGAGTAGCTGGGATTACAGGCGCCCACCACCATGCCTGGTTAATTTTGTATATTTTTAGTAGAGATGGGGTTTCACTATGTTGGCCAGGCTGATATCGAACTCCTGACCTCAAGTGATCTGCCTGTCTCAGCCTCCCAAAGTGTTGGGATTACAGGTGTGAGCCACCATGCCCGGCCAACCCCACAATATTTTTAAGGCAAGTGTAGAAAATATCTGCTTTATAATAAAGCAACAATTGGATTAAATCAGTTTAATCTTTAGTAAAGAGGTTACAAAATTTTCCTAACTATAAGTAGAAAAGCAAGCAAACTAGTCATATTATTTTCTATATACATAGACGATATTGTTAGAAGCATATGCCACCCGTCCAACTTCTGACCAATGGACTGATCTCGGACCTCTACTTGTGCCAAGGCAGGAAGCCTGCATAAGAACTAACATTTACAGCACACCCATGAGGGATGGAGCAAGGTAGAGTTAGGTAACTTGAATATGTCTTTTTTTTTTTTAATGTCACAAAATGAACACCAAAAGGAAGAAGAAACCCTGGATATGTTTGAAGTAGTATTTCCAAAGGTCTACAAATATGGTCCAATAATGTAAAATTGGATGGGACGTGCAGTGAGGGCAATGATTGGACCCCAAAATGTAAGTTCCCAGTTTTTGTGGCTAGTCAGTTATGACTCAGGGAAGGGCCAAGCAGCTCTGCCTTTGATCCTCCTCTTCTCAGTCACAAGCCACCGACTTGCTCAAAGCCAAAGCCTTGAATCATTCTTGGTTATTCCCTTTTCTTCATTCCTCACATCCAATCCACTGGCAGGTTCTGCTGACTCTGGTTCTACACCATATTCCAAATCCAGCCCCTTCCAAACCACTACTGCCGCCTGCCCAGCACTCTGCGGTTGCTTCCTAACTAGTGTCCCTCATGAAGGGCCACAGCCTCCCACGTCCGCCTCTTGCAGTGGCCTAGACAGCCCCAGTGACTCTGTCCCTGACAACCGAATATGGTTTGGCTGTGTCCCCACCCAAATCTCATCTTGAATTCCCATGCATTGTGGGAGGGACCCAATGGGAGGCAATTGAATCACGGGGGCAGGTCTTTCCCATGCTGTTCTTGTGGCAGTGAATAAGTCTCACAAGATCTGATGGTTTTAAAAAGGGGAGTGTCCCTGCACAAGCTCTCTCTCTCTTTGCCTGCCACCATCCATGTAAGATGTGACTTGCTCCTCCTTGTCTTCTGCCATGATTGTGAGGCCTCCCCAGCCATGTGGAACGTTAAGTCCATTAAACCTCTTTTTCTTCCCAGTCTCAGGTGTGTCTTTATCAGTAGCATGAAAATGGATTAATACGCAACCTCTCTGCTCAGTTGTCCTGTCTCCCACCATGCTCAAGGCACACTTGCCTTTTCTGTTTCTGGAACATGCCAAGCTCCTCCTGTCTTTGGGCCTTAACACTAACCTGTCTGGAATGCTCTTCCTCCTGCTCTGTGCCTGTCCTACTCCTTCTTGTCATTTTAAAATGTCAGTGTAAATGTCATCTCCTTGGCGAAGCCTTCTCTGATGTCCCAAGCTAAAGAAGCCACACAGACTTACTCTATCACACCACTCTTGTTCTCTGCACAGCACATGTCCATAAGTGCTATTTTTCTGCCTTTCTTCCCCACTCCCCCTCCTTCGTTCTTTTCCAAGAAAGCAGGGCCTTCATTCTCTTGCTCACGGATGTTTCCTAGAGTCTAAAATAGTCCTTGGCATAGGGTAGTAGGTGTTCAATAAACATCTGACAAGCAAAGTGGCTCATCCAACAAGGCAGGAGTGGGCACACTTTTCACAAGATTACACTTAACATATTTAGCAGACGTGGCAACACAAACACATACACACATCCTCACACAATGATGATTTTATAGGTTTTAGCCAAATGACAGAGAGGACTTCACTCTCGCTCGGGGTGCAGTCCTGGACCCTGAATTACATGTCAAAGGCAGGAAGTAAATATAAGCTTGAAAATTACAGTAGGCTGTGCGGTAATTACAAAGGAGAATCCAGACATGGTCTTGTGGTCAGAATATACATTTGGTACTGGCCACACACAGCCCTAGCATTAGTCACTTGTCTGTCTTCAGGCATCCCAAATTTGGCTACCAGTTAGAAAGTTTTATGCCAGCTGGGAATAAAATTTGATTGCTATGTACTTTTTCAATTAGGCTGGAACATTTTTTTTTCTTTTCTTTTCTTTTTCTTTTTTAAATAGAGACAAGCTCTCACTATGTTGCTGAAGCTGGTCTTGAAACTCCTGGCCTCAAGGGATCTTCCCACTTTGGCCTTCCAAAGTTCTGGGATTGTAGGCATGAGCCACCATGCCCGGCCTAAGCCTGAACATTTCCCTGAAATCACTTTTCTCTTGAAACTATGAAAGTAGCATATGAAGAAAATACTTTACAAATATTTTTTGCCTGCTTGAAATGCTCATTAGACTGCCCATATTATTTTACTTGCATTATTCCAAAGACAGTTTATTTGGAAAGGCTGAGCTGGTGCCTGGAAAATTTGGGGGCCATGCTAATGTGCAAAAGCACATTGACTCCAAGTTTGAAATTCTTTAGTTATAGCATGTGAGTATGTATCTGTGCCAATCCCTGATTTGTTTCTCCTACTCAGTAACCTATCGCTGGGACTACCAGTGACCCCACCTGTGGACTCAGACACATCTTAGGCTCTAAGTGGAAAATGAGATATTCAGTAGGCTCAGTTCTTTTGGTTTGGAATTAAGAGCTCTGTGGGGTGTGTGTGTGTGTGTGTGTGTGTGTGTGTGTGTGTGTGTGTTTTGCTTTGAGATCCACTCCTTGGTACTCTTGGGTGTCCAGCTTTGTACCTCAGTTTCCTCATGGGACTGGTGGCCTGTCCTGACTGCTAGCTGTTTGGTTGGGCCATGTTGCCATTTCCCTTCTGCAGGAAACTGAATCCTAGGTTCCTGTATTAGTCCGTTCTGACACTGCTAAACAAGACACACCCAAGACTGGGTAATATTTAAAGGAAAGAGGTTTAATGGAACTCAAAGTTCCACATGGCTGGAGAGGCCTCATAATCATGGAGGAAGATGAAGGAAGAGCAAAAGGACATCTGACATGGTGGCAGGCAAGAGAGATGAGAACCAAGTGAAAGGGGTTTCCTCTTATAAAACCATCAGATCTCATGAGACTTATTCATTACCACGAGAAAAGTAGGGGTGACACCACCCCCATGATTCAGTTATCTCCCACTGGGTCCCTCTCACAACACATGGGAATTATGGGAGCTACAATTCAAGATGGGATTTGGGTGGGGACACAGCCAAACCATATCAGTTCCAATACTCCCTGGTACCAGCTAAGACTCTGCTGTATGTGAAGAGCCTTTGCAGAATTCAGATGGAGATCATGATCAGATACCGCCTACACAATGAAAGATTCCCTAGATGTTACAACCCTCACAGGACGGCAAAGTTCAACAAACATAAATTTCAACAAAAATACTTGAACACAGGTTGGATTAATATAATGTAATTAGAAAAATGGCTAGAACACAATAAGGATCTGATATGTTACTTACTTTGTATATGCATTTATTAAAATCAACATTATATACTTCTGTAATTATAAAACTGCTACTGCTATTATTATTATTATTTTTACCACTGTTATGTGCTAGACATGCTTGGTATTGGTGAAAAATAATCCCTGCCTTCAGGGAGCTCAGTCACACAGAACAGACACCTACAAAGCAAAGTGTTCTTGTGAAGGTCATGCACATACAAGATACTGTGGAAGGAAGATCTCGAGAGAGAACAGGGTCAGCCTCTCTACAGAGCTGATGTCTGATCTGGGTCAATGAGGAGGATCCTTCGACGTACATTTTCTAAACAACTCTACTGCCCCCTTAAATGTGAGCATTTCATTCATTGCTCACATTCTGATCAATGTCCTTCCTCCTTTTCTTCTCTTAACTATAATCCATCCTCATCTCAGATTCTATGTACGTGGAGAAGCTATCTTTATCTAGTCTACCCCAATGCAACTCAATCCACCCAACCCAACCTCCATAGCCAATCTCCTTTCGTTGCAATCTCATAATATCCACTGTCTATACCACACTCTTTTAGCCCAAACTTCTTTCTTATTCTGTTGTTTCATGTGAATGGAACTCTCTTTTCCAGATACACTGAAAGCTCTTTGAGGACAAGCACTGTGTGTTCAAGTGAAGCTAACTCAACTAGACTTGCATTTATTGAACACTTGCTCTGTGCCATGCACTACACCAAATTCCAGGTATAGATAAAAAGAAGAATAAGATTCAGTCTGGTAGGAGAGACAGATATGAATATTTACATCCTGTGTGATGAGTGAAATGTATAAATTTTGTACAAAGTACATAAGTATCTCTGGAGATAGGGTGAAGATTCAAGGTGAACTAGAAGAAGGTAATGACTCAGCCAGGCTCTCTAGGGAGGTGTGATAAGAAGGAAGGAAGGATATTGAGGCAATGAGGATTATAGTATTTAGGAACATGGGCTCTGGAAACAGGCCTGCTTGGATTTGCCTGGTTCTATCACTTTATCAGCTGGGTGCTCTTGGGCAAATTACTCTTTCTTTGTCTCAATCTTCTCAGCTATGAAATGGAGATACTAATGGTACTTACTTCATAGTGCTGTCTGAGGATTAAGTGAGTTAATGTATGAAAAGTTCTTAGCATGGTTCCTGGCAAATAGCAAGCTGTAGATAGCTCACACAGCACTATCAGCATCTTCAATTTTTTTTCTGTCAGCTTCCACTTCCATGGCTCTTTCGACACACTCCTCTGAAGATTATGAAAGTAAACTGAATGAAGAGTTTCCTCCAAATGAGCTGACATGTTAGTAAGATATACCCTTTCATGTTATCATGTGCTTATAATTTATCTACTGTTGTTTCAGACATGTCCTTTGTCCTCAGCTGACATCATGTTATTAATTTGCCTCCAGTTATTAAATACTGTCCAAATATTAGATTTAAAATAATCAAAACCCAGCACATTCAACTGCTAGGACAAAAATCAGTCAGTTAAGATTTGGTCATACAATATCCACTTCAAACCAATAAACGCTGGAAATACTCCCAAACTGAGCACCTGCATTTAATACCTCTTAGAAGAAAAGGCTTGATGATCATCTCTCGGTCACCAAGCAGAAACAGAAAATCTAATGCACACATTCTATTTATTTTATCTGGGTAATGAACTAGGAAGACCACATAATAGGGAAAGTCTGATTAGCCAGCATTGAGAAGGTCTACAACTTTCCATTATTTACATCCACAGTAAAGTCTGAAGAAAGCAAAGATCAGAAGATAAGGAGTGCCCTTTGCACTCTTCTTATGTTCTCTTATTTTAGAGAGTTTTAAGTACCACCTGTGCAGGTACCCAAGACAGTACATGCAAGTTGTTCATATACCCTGTTCATTCTCCATTTTTATCTTGATTCTGTCTCCTCCTCATTTTCACTGCTGCTGTCCTACTTCAAACCCCCAGCATTTCCAATTTGGATTACTGAAAAAGTTCTTTATTCATCTCTCTGCCTCAGTCTCCCCAGTCTATTTTTTCTATTACAGCTGGTCATCTTTCTAAAACATGGCCTTTTTTTTTTTTTTTTGAGACAGAGTTTCCCTCTTGTAGGCTAGGCTGGAGTGCAATCTTGGCTCACTGCAACCTTTGCCTCCCAGCTTCAAGTGATTCTTCTGCCTCAGCTTCCTGAGCAGCTGGTATTACAGGTATGCGCCACCACGCTCGGCTAATTTTTTGTATTTTTAGTAGAGACGGGGTTTTGCCATGTTGGGTAAGCTGCTCTTGAACTCCTGCCCTCAAGTGATCTGCCTGCCTTGGCCACCCAAAGTGCTGGGATTACAGGCATGAACCACCACGCCTGGCTGACCATGGCATTCTAAGCATGACAAGACTCTTCACTAGTTGGCCCCAGAGTAAGTATCCTCATTTCCTACTCTACGCACTTCAATCCTACACCCCATATCCATCCCAGACTGACTACAGTTCACCTATATTTAGCATGTTAGTTTGTGCTTCTGCTGCTATCTGTTCACCTAGCAATCTCTGACTACCTTTCAAGACTCAATTCAGGCAGTTCCTCTGCGGAGTGCCAAAGCAGAGGTGATTCCTCCTTAGGACTGCAGGGTACCTTTTGTACCTACTGTAATCATTTGTTTACTTCTCTATCTTCCCTACCAGAATGAGGATTCCTTAAGGGAAGGAACTGTCTGATTCAGCTTCATGTTCTCAGAGAGCCAGGCAATGTACAGGAACTTATAAATGTTTGGTGAATGAATGGTTGAAGTAAGAGAATGCTTTGAATACTGTCATGTACAAATTTACCACAATAAGATGATGAAAATAGTGAAGAGGATTGTTTTGAAGACAAATATCTTAGAATAAGACAATTTGGTCCTTGAGCTAATTACTGATTTTCCAGAAAGCAAGCCATATTATGCCGTGTAGGTCATACTATTGCACATTCTCTGTTTCACTTCCATACAAAAGCAAATTACCAAAAAGAAAGATGATGGAGGTCATATTGGTGTAAGAAATAAACTACTCCACACACATCTTTAGATCATCTCTGATTCTCTTTCCTGGCCAGAAACCATCTATGTTCCCAGAAAAGTACAGTAGTAATCAGTTGTCAAAAATGTGGAGTTTCGGCCGGGTGCGGTAGCTCACGCCTGTAATCCCAGCACTTTGGGAGGCTGAGGCGGGCAGATCACGAGGTCAGGAGATCGAGACCATCCTGGCCAACACGGTGAAACTCCCTCTCTACTACAAACACAAATACAAAAATTTGCCCGGCATGGTGGCAAGCACCTGTAGCCCCAGCTACTCGGGAGGCTGAGGCAGGAGAATGGCGCAAACCCAGGAGGCAGAGCTTGCAGTGAGCTGAGATTGCACCACTGCACTCCAGTCTGGGCGACAGAGGGAGACTACGTCTCAAAAAAATAAAAAAAGTGGATTTTTTTTTTTTTAAGTTCGTTGACTTTACGGAGGTGGGACAGACATTCAATTACTGTTGTTTTTATAACAGAGAAACATTGGAGAAGTATAGGTATCTTATAAACTGAGAACTCTTATGACTCATAAACTTAGTTTCTCTAGAATTTTCTTGGTTTAAAAAAATCTGGTAAGTTATTAAAAATAATTTTCAACATGAGGAAATGCTTACATTACACGAAGTAAAAAAACCTGAAATTAAAATGTATATGTAGTACTGTGTCCAGAATTGGTGGGTTCTTGGTCTCACTGACTTCGAGAATGAAGCCGTGGACCCTTGTGGTGTTACAGTTCTTAAAAGATGATGTGTCTGGAGTTTGTTCCTTCAGACGTTCAGATGTGTCTGGAGCTTCTTCCTTCTCGTGGGTTCGTGGTCTTGCTGACAGGAGTGAAACTGCAGACCTTCGTGGTATGTGTTACAGCTCTTAAAAGCTGCACATCTGGAGTAGTTCGTTCTTCCCGGTGGGTTCGTGGTCTCTCTGGCTTCGGGAGTGAGGGAGTGAAGGAGTGAAGCTGCGAACCTTCGCGGTGACTGTTACAGCTCTTAAAGGCAGCGTGGACCCAAAGACTGACTACAAGTAAAATTTATTGTAAAGAGCGAAAAAATAAACTTTCCACAGCACGGAAGATGATCGAAGCGGGGTACCGCTGGTTGGCGCCGGTAGACTGCTTTTATTTCCTTATCTGGCCCTACCCACATCCTGCTAATTGGTCTATTTTACAGAGAGCTGATTGGTCCATTTTACAGAGAGCTGATTGGACCATTTTGACAGGCTGCTGATTGGTGCATTTACAATCCTCCAGCTAGACATAGACGTTCTTCAAGTCCCCACTAGACTCAGCAGCCCAGCTGGCTTCAGCTAATGGATCCTGCACAGGGGCCCTGGGTGGAGCTGTCTGCCAGTCCCATGCTGTGCACCCACACTCCTCACCCCCTGGGCAGTTGATGGGCCCAAGGGCCAGGGGAGCAGGGGGCGGTGCTCATGGGGAAGGCTCGGGCTGCACGGGAGCCAAGGCAGGGGCATTCCGGGCATGGCGGGCTGCAGGTCCTGAGTCCTGCCCCGCGGGGAGGCAGCTAAGGCCTGGCTCAAGAGCTCGAGAACTCAAGCCCAGCACCGGTGGGCCAGCACTGGTAGGGGACGTGGCTCACCCACGTGGCTCACCCGGGTGCCAAGCCCCTCATTGCCCTGGGCCGCTGGTGGCCAGCCGCTCCTAGTGCAGGCCCGCTGAAGCCCGTGCTGGTGCCTGCCAGAACTCACGCTGGCCTGTGAGCGCTGCACTGCAGCCCGGGTTCCTGCGGGCACCTCTCCCTCTACACTCCCTACAAGCAGACAGAGCCGGCTTCAGCCTCGGCCAGCCCAGAGAGGGGCTCCCACAGTTCAGTGGTGGGCTAAAGGGCTCCTCAAGTGCCGCCAGAGTGGACGCCAAGGCCTAGGAGGTGCCAAGAGTGAGGGCTGCTAGCCCATTGTCAGCTCTCAGTACAATTTTATTTTATTTTATTTTTGAGATGGAGTCTTGCTCTGTAGGCCAGGCTGGAGTGCAGTGGTGCAATCTTGGCTCACTGTAGCCTCTGCCTCCTGGGTTCAAGTGACTCTCCTGCCTCAGCCTCCCAAGTAGCTGGGATTACAGGCACACGGCACCACGCCTGGCTAATTTTTGTATTTTTGGTAGAGACGGGTTTCACCATGTTGGCCAGGCTGGTCTCGAACTCCTGACCTCAGGTGATTGCCCACCTCGGCCTCCCAAAGTACTGTGCTTATAGGCACCATGACCGGCCATGATTCATCTTAAACAATGGTATATAGAAGAAAGATTGAAGGAACAGATGATGAAACACTGCAGTCCATCCTGTGCAGGTGACATGACTACTGCATATTTGCACTAGGAGTAGAGGAATCAAGATTGAGATATTTGGAGAGTAATGATTTAGCTTGAGTTTTTTATATCTAGTACTCTTCATGAGATCAAGTAATACTGATGAGGTAAGTAGGACTGATGGCAATGAGGGTGGATGGATTTGTTTATTCAATTAGTCAAACTGAAACAAATGATGAAATAAAGTCCAGAGATCATCATAGTAAAAAAGGGAACTTTAAGATTTACAATTGCTCAACTTTAAAACTGCAACGTTTCAATTTTGGGTAAGACAGGGTATGTGACACCATTTCAATCCCTTATATTTTCTAGATGTATTATCTTAAAAGCAGTTGTAATATTTTAAACTTCTTGGATCCCTTACAAGGTTGTATGTTATATTTTTATTTTTTTTATTTTTAGACAGGGTCTTGCTCTGTCACCCAGCCTGGAGTGCAATGGAACAATCTGGGCTTGTTGTAGCCTCGACCTCCTGGGCTCAAGCAATTCTCCTACCTCAGCTCCCCAAGTAGTTGGGACTATAGGCGTATGCCACCATGCCTGGCTAATTTGTATTTTAAATTTATATAATATGTTTTCTTCTGTCTCTTCTAATTTCAGAGGCCTAGACAAACAATAACAAAATACTTGTAGAGAATGTCAGACTTTAATAACAAAATAAATCTAGCCCTGGTATCATAATTTGTTTCTGAAAGCTTCTCAAATCCTTTAAGGATAAAAGGTAAAGAACCTCTGAAGATGTCTATTTTGGGATAAAGTGCAGTGAAGGAGGAAGTACCTGTGTTATAAGTTGTCACATCTGTCGGTGCCCAGCACTGTCCTCAAAACTGTAATGACTGGAGTACGTCCCCCCACCCACTGACCCCGAATCTAATCAAATATGTCACCGCATAGGATATACTCAGCGCCGTCATTACCAGATGCCCTGGAATCTTAGTATTAATGAAACATGCTTTTTTTTTTTCCTTTTTACATGCATTTGATAGAGAGTATCAAGATTTATTTTGGATCCGTTTAAACATTCTTCTTTCTAGTGGCACAATGTACTCATGTTTAAAAAAAAAAGTCAGGAGAACAATCTCAAAAGGGTATTCAATCCGTAAGAAATTAAACAGATCAAAGCCTGAGGGTGCAAATCTAGTGAAGCCTAACAATCCTGTCAACAACAATGTGGGTGAAACCCCCAAAATGTAGCTCAGTTCCACAGCCTGGCAAAGTGGTCAGAGACAATCGGGGCAGGGCTGCCTGAACTTCCAAGAGTAAGGGACCCTGATCTGTGATGACATCTGTACTTAGTTTTCAGGGTCTTGTCTGAAGTTAGCCTAACAGAAAACATACCCCACAAAATCCTGCTGACTGGAAGGAAGAAATAAAATGAAAGTGAGAGAGAGGGAGGGAAAGAGGGAGGAAGGAAAGAAGGAGCTAAAAGATGAGGAAAATCTTTATTTCTGCAGAGCCCAAGGGAAGGCATCACTGAGTCAGCGTCCTAGAACAAAGTCCTTGCCTCTAAGCCTTCCTTCCTCTCACCCACCCCCTCCTTGTCCACTTTCCATCCTCTTTAAAATCCTCCCCACATGCAAAGGAAGACACGTGACTTCAAAATCAGGATCAGCTTAGGACACAGCTCTTGTGAATGTGTACAACAGATCTGAGTCATTTGTTCATTTTGTAAACATGAAGAAATCACACTTTTCAAACTTCCTCCTTCATGACATTCGCAGCGCTTGACAATATGCTTAGCATGGAACATTTACTCTTTTCCTTACCCACACCCAAAGGTGTCAAGAGGGACAGATGTTCTTTCTCACCGAAAGCTCACATATTCCAGGGCAGGTGACAATTACGAGTGAGCACAAGTAGAACCACAGAGAATGTGATGTCTATGAGCCTAGGCTGTGCCACACAGAAATAGAGTGCTGAGAAGCAGTCCATGAGGGCATTTTATCAAGGCCACTGCCTTCCTCTAGGAATACTTCTCAGGAGTCCCCAGGAGTCTCCCTTTAACCCCCCCACCAACTGAGGCAATTAACATATCAAACACATCATTCATAATTATCTGTTTGTATGGCTGTTTACCCCACTAATCTGTAAGCTCCATGGGCAGAGAGAGACAGGTCTTTTTTTTTTTTTTTTTTTTTCTCCCATTTCTAGATCCCCATCCCAGTGCATTGCACATGGACTCTCAATCCTAAAGGGTCCTTGGTGGCTTCAGATTGGTTCTGCCCACCCTCTACCTCTTCTGCAAAGGAGTAAAGGAGTGCTCTGCAAGACCTAGAGAGAACTGTACTGTAGTTTCGTACAAGAATGGACTTCCGGAGGGTAGGTTAAGTCTGGACCTTGGCTCTGCCATAAACTGGGGGATAGGTGTCAAATTTCCTGTAGGCTATCATTTTCTTCTTCTCTGTATCATTAAGATACTGTGAAGATGGGATCAAGTGTTCTGCCCTTATTAGAGGAAAAAAAAAAAAACAACTAATAAATGAATCAACGCAGTAACAAAAACCACATAAGGAGAACTCTGGAAATAGTTCCTGAAAGGGCAAGGCAGGGTGACTGGTTGATCTTGCTTTTTATTTTCAAAGCCTAGGGGCCTGACTCCTAGCACTACAGTGTACACACTACCTGCAGTCATAAGCGGGACGAAACAGAGGAAACAAGAAAGGAGAAAAAGAGGGAAGAAAAAGACTCTCAGAACTTGCTTTATGAATTCTACAGGAAAATATAAAGATCCCAAATAGTGACTTTCCTCACCCCATAATGAAGATGATGCTATTGGGTCACTAGCATAATCTGCAGCCTGGCATGTGAATGACATCTGGGTCTTGCAGTAGGTAGTGAGCCCGCACCAAGTAATGAGTGCCCCTCCCGCAGCATCACAGAAGGACAAGGCTGGACTGCGGCTCTCCAGTTACTCTAACTACACTTTTATTCCTTAGCTACAAATCGCCTTAAGACAAAAGAAAAAAAAAATATGGAGAGGCGACTGGTTAAAGTGATTGGGAAAGCCTCTGTCTCAATTTGAGGACCCCAACCACATGCCCAGTGAGGGAACAGGTAAGCAGGGAATTCAGGAGCAGATAAAGGAGGCAGGCTAAAAATAAATGAAGGGTGAACATCAAGGAGGCAGAGAAATTATACAGGGGATGTAATTAGCACACTAATTATCAGGGTCATAATTAGGAGCAATAGAATGAAATTAAGAAAAGGATAATTTTAATTGTCGGAAAGACCTTGTGAGGGAGAGATGAGTTTCTCATCCTCTTCACCCAGACTGAGGGCTATTCATCTGAACAAAGCTGGTTCAAAATGAGCTAGCAATTATTTAAAGAGAATTTTATTTTCGTTACCAAAAGTAGATTAGGTTACTTGATGACACATAGTGGCCTCTTGTATCTAATTTTATCATTCTGTGCTTTATTCTAAATTAAATAGTAAAATAGCTAATGATAAAAAAGCTGATGACTGTTTCATTCCAAAAATATAATTCAGCATCTAAGGAGATCAAAATGGCAAAGCAGGAACAAGTAAAAAGAATAAAATGCAGTCAAATATGTTCAATATACAACAGATTTATAGATGAGAAGGGAATACTAAAAATAGGACTTGTTTCTCATATTTTTCAGAGCTAATTCAGTTATTTTATTTTTCAGAAGTAATACAAAGATGGCCAAGAAACGTAACTAACCATTGTCACTAAACGGTAAAGAGCATTGGCTTTGAAACTTTAACCTGGTTTCACAATGACAGTCGAGTGGCATTTTCACAGTGGTTGGATAACTCAAACTTATCGCCCTAAATATGGTCAAACGTCACGCTGTATTAAAAAACTACAGTGTTGGAGGCTTATGGTTTCCCAGGATCAGGAGCAAAATTTAAAGAAAATTTATTTTCTCTTCCTCATTCAGGAGCCCAAGGTATGACTCACGCAACTTTCATTTAGTAAATGTCTGCTGACCACCTCCCATTTCCTAGGCACAGAGGATGGGGTTGAAATAGACAAGGAAACCCACGATTGTGGCACAGTGTGACAGGCACCAGGAGAGAGGCAAGCTCAGGGGCCATGAGAACTCACCAGGGGCTTCTTAAAATGGCTGGAGGCACAGTGACAGTGGGAGGAATCCTGAAGGAGAAGGAAGTAGGATGAGCAAAGGCAAAAGTGTGAGAGAAAGCACGGCTGCCACTCTGCCATTCTTAGTGGAGGGATTTGAAGGCAGCAATTCTAATGATATGTACAAATGCCTCATTATGTCCATGATGATACACTAGGGAATAGAAGCATCTGAAAGGCAGCTTTTCTAATGTTACTTAATATTTTCCCAGGATTATGATTATTTAAATGTCTTCTGAAATGTAAGCTACACAGAAGCTTGCCTGCATGCTTCCTCTTCCAACCACCCACCCACCACTACTGTGTGCCTTTCATGTTTCGTAGGTTCTGCATACACCAAGATAAACAAGACAGAGCCCCCAATCCAGAGGACTCTAGTCTAGTGTTGTGGCAGACAGTGCCATTAGCATACATGGGATAAGTTCTGTGAGCTTCTGCAGTGGACTCCTGAGGAAAAGGACCGTCCCAAGCAGTGTGGGGAGCTCACTCCTGCCCCTAAGGATAGAGAGACCAGGTGCATTTGGAGAACTGTAAGCTGGGGAGAGAAAGTTGAGGGTGGACAGGACTCAAGGCAGACCTGACAGAAGACACTGCAGAGCAGTGACCCTTCCTCCAACAGCAGTGAGGTGCCAGAGGCTTTTTAAAACGTATCCTTTCCCCATGTGAATTACCAACACAGAACAGTTTTGACAGGATGTCTCAGGGTAAGGCACATCTTGTGATGAGGTACTTTGTGCTCTCCCCGGCCTGCTCATCCTTGACCTTCATGTCAATTGTAAATCTAGGGCAGAGCTTGAATTTAGTTTTCAGGGAATCCTTTAGAAATATTTGGCCTAAACTGAGATGCTGCCAGAAGCACCATAATAGCTTAATTCAGTCCTTGTCAAGAAACCTTTTCCATAATCATTCAGTTTCATCATGTATACCATATTTATTACTCCTAGAATAAATTTCATTTATAACCCAACTACTGACAACAGATTCAAATTTTGAAAGGGTAGGCTGCCTGCAGACAGATCCAGAATTAAAGTAGAGTTTACAACAGTAAGGATTTTATAATGCCAGGCTTTCATCTTACACGATGTTAGCTATAATTGCTAACTTGATTTTTCTTTTCTTCTCTGTATTGCTTCTGAGGTTATGATGAAATGTTTGTTGCTACTGCTAACGAAATTCAGAAAAGGACCATTGGTTTTTTTACTCCACTTGGGAATTTTGATGCAATAGATGCTTGCACACTGCCGTCAGGACAAACAAGATTTATTTTTCCAAGGTGCAAAAGGAACAAAGCTTTTCAAAAGAAAAGTGAGAAGAAAATTCAAGCCAAGAGGACTTTGGGAGATCCTGCAGGAAGAAATTTTTGCATTCTGTTGATCTCACTGTATGAGAAATGTTCCCAAGAGCGTCTATATAAAAGGTAGTTTTTTTTTTTTTCCACCCAACATCTAGATAGAAAAAGACAGTGCCTTCAAGACGACTGTTTGCCATTTAGAAGAAAATGGTGCTTGGGTGGAAAGAGCACCAGAATGACTGAAAGTTATTGAACCTGCCAGGTTCAAGCGATTTTCCTGCCTTAGCCTCCCGAGTAGCTGGGATTACAGGCACCTGCCACCACACCCCGCTAATTTTTGTATCTTTAGTAGAGACAGGGTTTCTCCATGTTGGTTAGGCTGGTCTCAAACTCCTGACCTCAGGTGATCCGCCTGCCTCGGCTTCCCAAAGTGCTGGGTGGCGTGAGCCACCACGCCCGGCCAAACCTGTTGTTTTCAAGAGTCAACATACAGTATTTGCAAGTCAAACTTGCACAACATTCTACCTTATGTTACAGAAATAGGTGGCCATTAGTAATCTGGCAAATAAAATTTGGATTTCAAGTGATGAAAACGTGTTTCACTATGACCAATATTAAGTAAATTGAGCAACAGAGATGATTACCCAAGTATGGCAGGTAGGTGCAATGTGGTTATTACTAACATTCTGAAAATTGTATTCAGGAAACCTTATAATCACAGCATTATTTTATAAGAGTCAATGGACTACAAAGAAGAATTATGTTCAGACCTGTCATAGAACTTAGAGGGGGAGTAGGGTTGCAAGTCAGCAACAATAACAGAAGCTAAATCAGTGGCTGGAATATGTTTTCCCAGTGAGAGGAAACAGACCTACTTTAAAGGGCAAATGTTTGCCCATTCTTCTTTCCATACCTCAAGACTACAGAAACTTAATATAGGCTGACCCCATTTTCTCAAATTATAATTATTTTTTCAAAGACCTCTACCATTAGTTGCAATTCATGCAAACCCATAATTTCACAAACAATAAGAAGCCTATGTCACCAAAAAAGGCAAGAAGATCAGATGTTGGGATATTACTAAACACAGATGACCAAATCACAGTGTTAGCTGGAGGAGAAGATTCCCATAGTTCCCAGATGGGAATGAATGGATGAATGTCTATGTTGCCAACAGGACGATCAGTTTAAAAATGTGAAAAACCACCCACTGGTGTGAGTATTTTTCTTGGAACTATAATCTGAAGATGCATCAACCTGGAAACCCAACTATGTAGACTAAAAGTGGGTTGCAAAGAATTTGTTCAAAAAGGAACTCACAGTTCTCCAAAGAGAGAATTAAAAGCAGCTAACATTTAATCTTCCATATACCAGGTAGTAAAATGCCATACATGGCAGATGAAACTGTGAACCCAACCATGTGAATTTCCTTGTGGTCAACTTCTCCCATTTCTACTCTGCAGCAGTATCACCCAACAAAGCCACCGATGTCCTCATCACTTCTCCAAATCCACTCTGATCCTCATCACCCTCTGATAGCTTCTGACTCTGCATATAACCAATCCTCCTTCCCCTTCTCCAACTTCTGGCTGAAGCAGTGTGGCAGAAGCAAGGGATTCAGAGTCAGACCTGGGGCAATCCTGCTTCCCCTAGCTGTTTGATCTCGGGAAAATGACGACCTCTCAGAGTCTTAGTTTCCCCCGCTGTAAAATGGAACAAGACTTACCTGGCAGGACTACTGTAAGGACTGAGTATTTAACTGAGTATTGAATTGAATTTAACTGAGTAATTGATTATTTCATATGCCCAGCACATAATAAAATGCCCACAGGTCTTCTCTTCCTTTCCTTTCCTTCTTCCCTGGATTCCATGATACTAGAGGTGTTTGCTTTTACATTCTGCCACAATGCTCTGTCCTTCCTATCTTCAAAGCCATATCAATGGTCCCTTTCTACTGGGAGTGGGGTCCTGTCAGGCTTAACTTTCCCTACTCTTCTCCCTTTATTACAAGGTGCGGTGTGATAACATCTGTCCTCTCCTAGTTTGTAATTTTTCTAATTCTTATCTATTCACTTCCATGCTACAGTGTCTTAGTACAATGCCATATGTACACAGATCCAAAAGTGATGTTTTCTGAGGCTCTATCTCACTCAATGACACTACATCATCTCTTTAGATGACACACCAACTTACCTATTCACTTTGAACTTTCCCCTTTGGTTGAGCAATGCCTAGTTCTTAAACACCCTAATCATCAGTAACTCTTACTATAAATGACATATGCTTATCTTCCTTTGGAGATCCTTCCTCCCCTCTATCTCACTGGGTCACGTCACCAGGTCAATGATCTGCCAAACAAGGAACCTTAGTCATTCTCTGCTCATCTTTTCTTGGGTATAATTCAGAAGAGAGAGCTTGTGTGGTTTCCCCTCCACCACACTGTATGGAGTATCACCCCCCATTTTGCTCCTTTGTTTGTTTATAGACAGTAGTGAAAATTTTGAGTTACCTCCTGGCTGGCTATCCATAACTATCTCTAACATTCTTGGAGAGGGCTTAAGGTGTAGCAGACAGATTTGGAAGGATCCAGCAGGGGCTTAAATACTGCCTTCCTCAGTCCCTCTGTGTTTTTGAGCAAGTTACCTACCCTGAGTGTGTTTTGTCATATGGACAGGGGAAACACCTGTCTAGATGAAAATACCTGTCTGGTAGGGCTGTTCTGAGGATAAAGGCATTTTATGTAAAATGCTAAACATGAGGCTTGGCAGATAATCGCTGTCTAAAAATGGTGGCAATGATTTCCTTAACCCTCCGGAGCAGCTTCCCGTACCTCCTCACTCCATCATGTGTCATTACAGCCCCTCCCTCGGCAGTAATTCTGAGTGGGTGGCTTCCTTCTCAGAGTCCTGTTGGGACTTTGCTCTGTGGTACAAAACACCCTCAAGAACCATATCCACTGCTTCAAGACTTCTTTCCAGATTGCTTCGAGATACTTCACAATCAGGTCAGGTACTGTGGCTCAGCCTGTAATCCCAGCAATTTGGGAGGCTGAGGTGGGAGGACTGCTTGAGGCCAGGAGTTTGAGATAAGCCTGGGCAACACAGTGGGACTCCGCCTCTACAAAAAAGTAAAAAATTAGCCGGATGTGGTGATGTACATCTTGTAGTCCCAGCTATTAGGAGGTTGAGGTGGGAGGATTGCTTGAGCCTGGGAGGTCACTGTACTCCGGCCTGGGTGACAGAGCGAGACTCTGTCTCAAAAAAAAAAAAAAAAAAAAAAAAAAAGATACTTCATAATCTTTTTTTGGCCCAATCCTTCGTACACATAGTCTGCCCACCATCCTCTGAGCTCTAACGGCCTCATTTCCAGATATCCTTGAAACCAACTCCAAACTAAAGCCTTTCCAGATTGACTATAATGGACACTTGCTACGTTCCAACTGGTGAGAAAAACAATTCCCCTCCAGCAGGGGGAGGTGGGAAGGACTCAGCCTGGGTGGGTCACACATCCTGCTCTCAGTGTGCCATGTGACCTGAGCTGCAGCACTTCGGTTCTCTAAGCCAGGGGCACAGAATGGGTGTCCCCACGCTCCTAGGCTCTCTGAATTCAACGTTGATGGATCCCCTATTCTGTTGCTGTGTGAATAACCTTTATGTCCCTTGCCTCAGCGCTGTTCTCAAGGGCAGAGACCATTATCTGGGTAACTCACTTAGCACAGCCTGGAGCGCTGTGCTACAGATAGTACTTAACGCATGCATTTAGATGACAATGATCAAAGCACCTCCAGTGAGGCACAGACAGCTGCCACTAGATGACTCAGACCTCTCTGCAAAATGGCTTAATTTAGCACCCTTTCAGTTGTCTAAAGAACAGACTCTGAGTAAAGGACAAAGTGAACTGAACACCCTTTAACTAATTTAACCTCACAATGGCCCTTTAAGGTCAGGAGTTATTATCTCTACAATACAGATGAGAAAGTACAGACACAGACAACTTTGTCTGTTTATCCTGAGTCAACAGCAGACCCAGGAGCATGAAGGAGTAGTGGAAAAAAACCTGCACTAACTGTGAGGGTGACCTGAGCTCTGGGCAGGCCTCTGCCATTCATGAGTTCAGCATGCCAATGATCTTGGAGGAGGTGCTCCTCTCCTTGGGCCTTATTTTCTTCATCTGGAAAATGACTTCGCAGTGGTTCCAAACTTGGTGGTATCAGAACCACAAGGAAAACTACATGAGAAAGAAATATAGCAAGGCATGGTGGCTTGCACCTGTAATCTCAGTGACTCTGGAAGCTGAGGCAGGAGGATCACTTGAGGACAGGAGTTCGAGACCAACCTGGGCAACTTAGTGACACCCTGTCTCTAAAATAAAAAATAAAAAATTACCCAGGCATGGTGGCATGTGCCTGCAGTCCCAGCTACTTGGGAGGCTGAATGGGGAGGATCACTTGGGCCCAGGAGGTCGAAGCTGCAGTGAGCCATGATCATGCCACTGTATTGCAGCCTGGGTGACAAAGCAAGACTCTGTTTCTAAAAAAAGAAAAAAGAGAAATCTAGATTCTCAGGTCCACTCTTGGAGATTCTGATTCTGTAGGTCTGGAGTGGGGCCCAGGACACCTTTATTTTCTGTATGGGTCCCCCATTTGGGAATGAAGCTCACTGGCAACAATCAATGTCTATGATACTGGGTTCACAGCTAGCTCAGTGTTCCACTCAGACAACTTGTCTCTTCCAAGTTCCGAAACTGATTAGATCATCTTATCCCTCTCTCTTGAGGAAGTCCCAAACTGGATGATTTCCAAGCACATTGCAGGGTAGCTTACCACATTCAGGAGAACTCAAATAATTTTGAAATCAAAGGTTGGTTCATAAGACTAAATGGCTTCTCATAGGGTCAACTAAAGAGGTAATCTTGTTTTGACAGAAATTCAAGCTAAAGTGCAGGAACCTCTCCCTGAGCAAGCTTCTTGTAACCAAAATGGAACACTGAAGGGGAAAGGGGAAAGGAAAATGGAGCAAGCTTGCTATAGCAACATACGAAGCATTCTGTTTAAAAGAAAACCTGTAATGTATCTGGATTAGCTTGACGAGAGCTTAAATATTCAGTGAAAATCTTAACAAGGAAAGAACTAACCTAAGAACCTGTTTGTTTTGTAACATGATAGCTATTATTTACTGAAGGCTTACTGTCCACTAGCTTTTATGCTAACTATTTTATAGGCATTGCACCATTTAATTGACATAACTCTGATGTGAGTACTGTATTATTCACATTTTAATGAAAACTGAAGTTCACAGAGCTAGCCAAGACCAGGTATATTTGACTCCATAAACCATGCAATACTATTAGCATGGTCTTACTAGCTCATGTATCTAAGCTCAACATTTCTAGAATATCTAACAGTGAAGAGGAAGGCTCAGCAAATCTGCCAGTTTTCTAAGAATCTATGAATTAGAGACAAAAGTATGCTCTTTATAGAATTCTCAGATTTTGGCTTAGCATTCATTGGTGACTGGCAAAATAAAGAATTCTCAAATTTGCTTTATTTAGGAGAATTTATTTAAATGGGAAGAGGATAATAAATAAAATTTAGAGTCCAACTCCTGTTCTTGATGTCGATTTGCTTGTGCCCTTGAAAAGCCAGTTTTCATATCTGGCTGTGGGCTTCATATCAGCAGAGGGAGGGTGATAGCAGCTACTTACATGGCAGGGATGTTGTGAGAATTAAATAGATTAAGTCTACAAAGCAGCTTTGATCTCCTTAGAGAAAGTGCCAAATAAATGAAATATGGAACTACTGTTTGCCCTTGCACAGGCCGTATCTGACTGAAGTTTACAAGAAGTGCCCTGGAGACCAGACTTCTTCCACTGCTCTTTCCAAAATTTTACCCCTGCAAGTAAGTTTGTGATTGCAAGAAGTGGACCATGCTATACACTGAAACTTTACCGTTGACTGGAATTTGAAAGCAAGCAAGCTGCTCTTACATTCCTTGCAGGGGATTTGGGTTCTGAAGCAGTGAAGTAACTTCTAACAATGTGGTCTGATTTTGAAGGCCGTCCCCAAACTGTGCTATTCTGAAGCATTAAGAGAAAAGTGTATACAAAGAATCTGGTTATTTTCTGTAAAAAAAAAAAAAAAAAAAAAAAAAAAAAAAAAAGATGGTTTTTAAACTTCAGGTCGGAGAAAATGTATAGTTTTCATCTTTCCCATGCTAGGTTTTCCTATCCTGCCTGCGGTTACTCTTCCCCATTACCCAGTACTTGACATTTACATAGTGCTTTACAATCTTTTTATTATCTAATGTTCATAAGCACTCTATGAGGGAGGGCCCTGAGTACTGATAACCATTTTACAGGTGAGGAAACAGTCACAGACATCTAATGACTTGTTCAAAATTATGAGAAACCTTTTTTAAAATTGTTATTATTATTATTTTAATTTTTTGAGACGGAGTCTCGCTCTGTTGCCCAGGCTGGAGTGCAGTGCCACTATCTTGACTCACTGCAAGCTCCGCCTCCCGGGTTCATGCCATTCTCTTGCCTCAGCCTCCCAAGTAGCTGGGACTACAGGCGTCTGCCACCACGCCCAGGTAATTTTTTGTATTAGTAGAGATGGGGTTTCACTGTATTAGCCAGGATGGTCGCGATCTCCTGACCTTGTGATCCACCCACCTCGGCCTCCCAAATTGCTGGCATTACGGGCATGAGCCATCGTGCCCGGCCAATTATTATTATGTTTTTAGAGACAGAGTCTCGCTGTGCTGCCAGGCTGGAGTGCAGTGGTGCAGTCTTGGCTCACTGCAACCACTGCCTCCCGGGTTCAAGCAATTCTCCTGCTTCAGCCTCCCGAGTAACTACAGGCGTGTGCCACCATGCCTGACTAATTTTTGTATTTTTAGTAGAGGTGGTGTTTCACCATGTTGGCCAGGATGGTCTCGATCTCTTGACCTCGTAATCCGCCTGCCTCGGCCTCCCAAAGTGCTGGGATTACAGGCGTGAGCCACCACGCCCGGTCACCTTTCTTTCTTAATATATGATACGATACCACCTTTTTCACATCATGTGTGTGAAAGAGGTGGTAACACAAAAATCTAATACGTAAAGGTTTGAGTTTCTCTTTCAGTGGACTCTGCATTACATTAAAACTGAAAGGAGCTGTGGTCACCTAGTTCAAACCCTGCCCTTCACAGCTAGGGCCTAGAGATAGGTAAGTGCTCCAGGCCACATGCTTGTGAGAGGCAATGTCGGGTGACCATCACTCCCCCAAAGCCTCTGGCGTTTCCCACCCCTCCTGCTTCTTATTGGGAAGAGCTAGCTCTAAATTCTGTTTTCTTTAGAACCTAGTGTACATTCAAGGCTTAAGAAATACATGTAATTAGGCATGGAATGAAATCTGGAGTTGCCCAGGTGCGAGCTTATTTTTGACCCATGCATTCCTCAGAGCAGATCTGTGTTTCTCTAAAGGTAGCCTTCCTCCCTGAGGCTGGAGATTGTCAAGAGGGCAGGAGACTTCCACACTTCTTCATGGTGTGTCCAAAAACTAGTTCTGGGGTCTGGGCATGGTAGCTCACACCTGTAATCCTAGCACTTTGGGAGGCCGAGGTAGGTGGATCACTTGAGGTAGGAGTTCGAGACCAGCCTGGCCAACATGGTGGAACCCCGTCTGTACTAAAAATACAAAAATTAGCCGGGTGTGGTGGCACATGCTTGTAATTCCAGCTACTTGGGAGGCTGAGGCAGGAGAATTGCTGGAACCTGAGACATGGAGGCTGCAGTGAACCGAGATTGTCCCATTGCACTCCAGCCTGGGTGACAGAGAGATTGTCTCAAAAAATAAATAAAATAAAATAAAATAAAAAGAAAAAAGAAAAAGAAAAAAAGTTTTCCCCTAACAAGAAGGCAGCCTTGTTTCCATCCTTCTGAAAGTGACACACCCCAAATCTGTAAAGCTACCCATTCCCTCCCATTCCTAGGTCATCTTCCTTCTTCCTGTAGCTTAACCAGCTTTGGCTTTAACTCCCAACCTTAGGGTCAATGGTTCTAAGTAATGATGGTTCTTTCGGAGGGGGCTGGAGAGAAGTGATAACAACCAAAAAGAAAAAAAAAAAAAAAAAAAAAAGAAAAACCCAACCACTCCTACTACATGGTATCACCAGCACGACCTCCACAGCCACCTGTCAGTTTACTGAGTGCTGACTATCTACCAGGCCTTGATCCGAGTGAACACTGTGTGAATTAATTCACAATGTGTCTCACAACAACTCTATGAGGCAGGCTGCAAATATTATCCGCATTTTACAGATGAGGAAACCAAGGTACAGAGGGGTAAACTGGCTTGATATTTGCCAAGCAGCTAATAAGTCTGATCCCAGAGGCCATACTTATCATTCTCTCTACTGTGATGGAGCCACAAGATTAAAAAGGGCTCCCAGACTCTCAAGGTTTGTCCCAGGACATCAGAACAAGCTAGACAGGTGTGTTGCTGAGGACTAAGATCTGCTGGCAATGAGGTTGTCTATGACCAAAGGCAGACGTGGATTCCAACTAAAACATCAACATAAACACCTAACCCTCAATGTAAACAAAACATGATGCTTGTTCAAAAGGAAATCTTCTTGGTAACTAAAAAGAAAGGAAACAGGATATCAAAAAACAATGGCAGCCTCCAGGTTTTGTGACAGCTCTGAAGAGCCAAGCTGATATGAGCCCTGCTCACAGCCAAAAGCTCCTGTAGTGGAAGCTCTTGCTGTCCCCAGATTGAAAGGACCTGGGCTGAAACTGCAAGGCTGTGCCAGGTTTTAAACACATCCAAGAACATCCTAATTACAGTCTCACCGAGATAACCTGGTAAGGAAGGATGCCCTGCCGCTGGGGACTGAGGTCAGGCTGGTCTTGCTGTCACTCAGATCTTGGTTTCCTAGGTGGGGATTTTACAAAGCATGAGGCCCTGCCTTGATGTTGCTGCAACATGATTCAAGGGTGGTTTTCTCCACATCTTAACTAATACAGTAGCTGTCTTGGTCACAACTCAGTCTTGAATGAGTCTGGACAGTGCCTCTCACATTTTCTTGGTCTGCAGACTGTCTAATGGGACAGGCCTGATGCAGGCAGCCAAGAAGGTGCTGAGCCGGGGGCCAGGAGTTCTGACTTCAGGTCTCACTGAAACAGTGACTAGACGTTTCCTCATCTCTGAGAGGGTTGGGACTAAATGACCTTGGATATTATTTGTAGCTGTGACATTTTAAGATTATAACTCCCCTACCACTAAAAATAGAACAGAAAAAAACAAAGTGGAGACCCAGATGACAGGAATGAATGAAAAGGTTGCTACTGTTTCTGATGAAACACTTATGATGGATAGCAAACCACTGATTCATGCCAGAAATGAAACACTACACATTGAGAATTTGTGCACCAGCCTGTGAATCATGTGGAGAATCCTCAAGACTACATTTTTGAAAATCCCTGAGTTGGGCTCTCATGAGAGAACTACTCATCCTCTGGCTTGGCAGCAAATTCTGAAACCAGCAGGCCTTAGTGTCCAGATCTACTCCAGTGAAAACCTGTGTTAAGATACTCCTTGTGCCTGGCACAAATCCCAATCCACTCCCTCGAGGTGCTCAGTCATTTGCACATTCATAGCTCTCCATGTGCTTTTATACACCTTTCTTTTGTTCTCTTTCACTAGACTCTGATGAGACAGGCATGGAAAATGATTCTTAAATGGAGAATACAGTTATTATATTTAGCTCCATCCCATGACCTCATAAATAATTCAAAAATTTTCTAAAGACACACACACACACACACACACACACACACACACACAAATTTCTAAAGACAGAGGGATCACGAAGATTCATACATCAAGTTTAGAATATTGTTCCTTGTGGACATGATTCTGACTGTCAATTTCAATGTCATAACTTAATAATCTGTAAAAAAAAAAAAAAAAAAAAGTCCAGTGAGAAGTCTTTGGATGATGCCTGCCTCTTAAAAGTGACTATACAACCTGGAAAAATGGCCAGTACTATTTCTTCAAATGTTAGTCTTACCAAAGCAAATAGTTTTAAAAAATGATTTTCCTTGTGCTAGAAAATCTCACCCATAATTATGATAGTTCTTGAATATGGCAATCTTTTATTGAGGAGGAGCTCTTTAATATACTAACCTCAAAAGGTTCAAAGGGAGTTCCCAGGTTACCTTAATATTAATCCATTCAGACCCATTTAGAGATGCCAAGAATTTCTGTAACTAATTCATGATAATCTCTATGGTAATTAATTACCTAATACAGTTACAGCTGTAAATCCTAAAACAATTGTATACATATATTTTGTGGTTACTTATACTATATTGGAGAAATGCAGTACTTCAGGTCAAACCTTCAAGTCCTATAATACTGTAAAGAAATCTTACTTTTAATACCTCTTATTTCCTTATATTCTGTGTCCAACACCTGTATGGACAAAGACTTCCAGCCTCCTTAGTTTTGTACCTACCCTCTCTTGTCTGTAGCTCTCACATACTACAAAATGGTAGATGTTTTAGCTCAAATTAAAGACTTAAAAAAGAATACTCTCTTACTTCAATCTGATCAAGAAATAAGGTGTAAAATATTTTAGTTATTTCGGATAAACCCACAACATCAATTTTCTAACCCAGGATTATCTTTAAAGCCTCCTAAAAAGATGGCAGCCACTCAAATGAATAAACAAACTGGATTATGTTTCAATCATATGGTTTTCAATTGGTAATTATACTACATTCATTCAGTAATTATATTTCAATTGATAGTTCCCGATTTTGGTTTCTCTCTCTCTTTTTTTTTTTCTGAGACGAAGTCTCGCTCTATTGCCCAGGCTGGGGTGCAGTGGTGTGATCTCAGCTCACTGCAACCTCTGCCTCCCGGATTCAAGCGATTCTCCTGCCTCAGCCTCCCGGATAGCTGGGATTACAAGTGCTCGCCACCATGCCGGCTAAAATTTTTGCATTTTTAGTAGAGATGGGGTTTTACCATATTGGACAGGCTGGTCTGGAACTCCTGACCTCAGGTGATCCGCCTGCCTCGGCCTCCCAAAGTGCTGGGATTACAGGTGTGAGCCACCTTGCCTGGCCCTCTCTCTTTTTTTTTTTGAAATGGAGTTTCACTCTTGTCACCCAGGCTAGAGTGCAGTGGAGAGATCTTGGCTCACTGCAACCTCTGCCTCCTGGGTTCAAGTGATTCTCCTGCCTCAGCCTCCCGAGTAGCTGGGATTACAAGTGCCCACCACCACGACTGGCTAATTTTTTGAGATGTGGTTTTGCCATGTTGGCCAGGCTTGTCTTAAACTCCTGATCTGTCAGGTGATCCACCTGCCTTGGCCTCCCAAAGTGCTGGGATTACAGGTGTGAGCCACCACGCCCGGCCCACCTTCTTTACTTTTTGAACCAATCTTCTTTTTATACTTATAAAACAATATGCACGGCCGGGCGCAGTGGCTCAAGCCTGTAATCCCAGCACTTTGGGAGGCCGAGACGGGCGGATCACGAGGTCAGGAGATCGAGACCATCCTGGCTAACACAGTGAAACCCCGTCTTTACTAAAAAATACAAAAAACTAGCCAGGCGTGGTGGCGGGCACCTATAGTCCCAGCTACTCACAAGGCTGAGGCAGGAGAATGGCGTGAACCCGGGAGGCGGAGCTTGCAGTGAGCTGAGATCCGGCCACTGCACTCCAGCCTGGGCGACAGAGCAAGACTCCGTCTCAAAAAAAAAAAAAGCACATATATTGTTTTCAAAAAATTCAACAGAAGTGAATAAAATCAGAAGTAAAGTCCTCTCTCTCTTTTCCACAAGCCCACAATCCCAATTCTCAGAAACAACCACTGTAAGCTTTTGTATATGCTCAAGAAATCCCTCACATACACACAATGTATATACACAAACTATATATACATATATGTCAACAGACACATACATACATATCTACAAATACAGACATATATATAATGTCTATTTTTACTCAAAAAGGGATGTGTTAATGTATATTGTTTTGTACCTTGCATTTTTACATCTAATAATTTATTTGGGGGATCATTTCCTATTGACACATATAGGATGACTTTATTTTTATTTTTATTTATTTATTTTTTTGAGATGGAGTTTCACTCTTCTTGGCCAGGCTGCAGTGCAATGGCGCAATCTTGGCTCACTGCAACCTCCGCCTCCCAGGTTCAAGCGATTCTCTTGCTTCAGACTCCCGTGTAGCTGGGATTACAGGTGCCCGCTACCATGTCCAGTTACCTTTTGTATTTTTAGTAGAGTGGGGGTTTCACCATGTTGGCTAGGCTGGTCTTGAACTCCTGACCTCAGGTGATCCTCCTGCCTCGGTCTCCCAATGTGCTGGGATTACAGGTGTGAACCACTGCACCCAACTTCATTTTTAAAAATAGCTGCTTAAGCCAGGCACAGTGGCTCACACCTGTAATCCTAGCACTTTGGTAGTCTGAGGCAGGCAGACTGCTTGAGCTCAGGAGTTCAAGACCAGCCTACATGGCAAAATGCTGTCTCTACCAAAATTATAAAAAACTTAGCCAAGCGTGGTGGTATGTGCCTGTGGTTCCAGCTTCTTAGGAGGCTGAAGTGAGATGATCACTTGAGTCAGAAGGTGGAGGTTGCAGTGAGCCGAGATCATGCCACTGCACTCCAGCCTGGGTGACAGAGTGAGACCACAGAATTCACCTAATTAATCTCCTGATAATACACATTTTACTTTATTTTTTAATAGAAATGGGGTTTGGCTGGAGTGCAGTGCCTATTCTCAGGCACTATCATAGTGCACTGCAGCCTTGAACTCCTGGACTCAAGTGATCCTCCTGCCTCAGCCTCCTGAGTAGCTGAGACTAAATAAACATTTAAGTAAGTAGCTTCCTGTCCCCATCTTTAATGAAGTATACTTAATATACAATTAACTATGCATATAAACTATATAATTTGATAAGTGTGACATATGTACACATCTGTACAATCATTACCACAATCGAGACAGTGAACATATGTTGATTGTTCACAAAGTTGCCTTGTGCCCTTGGTATACCCTCTGCACCTTCAGGCTTCTACTCCCCACCCCAACACAACTGATCTGTTTTCTGATACCTTACATCAATTTGCATCATAAAGAATTTTATCTAAATGGAATCACATAGGATATGCTTTTTTTTTTTTTTTTTTTTTTTTTTTTTTTTGGTCTGGCACCTTGCTGTATGTATCAATAGTCCCCATTTTTTTTTTTTTTTTTGCTGAGTAGTATTCTGTGGATATGCCACACAATGTTTATTCATTTATCAGTTATGGGACATTGGGTCTGTTTCCAGTTTGAACTATTAGAAATAAAGCTGCTATGAACATTTGTGAAGTAGAAGTCTTTCTATGGGCATATGCTTCCAATGGTCTTGAATAAACATCTCAAAGTGGGATGCCCAGGTCATATATGTTTAACTTTTAAAGTGGTTGTATCATTTTACATGTCCACCGGCAGTGTAAAGAGACTCAGATTCTGCCTAGACTTGCCAACACATGGTATGATCAGTTTTTGTCATGTTTTTAAAAACTGTAACCATCCTAATAGGTGTGTAGTGGTATTTCATTAAAGTGTTGAATCTGTATTTCCCTAATGACTAAAAGAGGCTGAGTATCTTTACATGTGCTTGTCACCTGTATATTTTAAGTGTCTGTTCATGTTAGTTTTTTGTTGTTGTTCATTTCAGTATCTTTTCAAAATCTTTTTTCCATTTTTGGGAGTGCTTTCTTCTTATTGAGTTTTGAGAGATCTTTTACTATTCTGGATACAGGCCCTTTATCAGATTTGTGATTTGAAAATAACATTTCCCAGACTGTCACTTGGCCTTTCATCCTCCTAAGAGTATCTCTTGAAGAACAGAAGTTCCTAATTCTGATGAAGTTTAAATTTAATTTTTGAAAATGTGGATTGCTTTTTGCCTAAACCAAGGTCACAGTTTCTCCTATGTTTTCTTCTAGGGCTTCTATAGTTTTAGGTTTTATATTCAGATCTATGATCCACTTTGAGTTAATTTTTACATATGGTGTGAGATATGGTTCAAAGTTTATATTCTGAATATATGAATATTTGATTGTTACAGAACCATTTGCTGCAAAGGCTGTCCTTTTCTCACTGCATTATCTTTGCATGTTTGTGGAAAACCATGGAACTGTCTTTGCATGTGCGTAGAAAATTAATTAGCTGCCTATGCATGGATCTATTTCTGGACTCTATTCCATTCCACTGATTTAACTATTGTCTATCTTACTACACTACCCTTGTTACTATAGCTTCGTAAGTCTTGAGGTCAGGTAGAATAAGTTCTCTAACTTTGTCCTTTTTTTCTAAAGTCATTTTGGATGCTCTATGTCCTATGTGTTTCTATAGGAATTTCAGAATAATCTTGTCAATATCTGCAAAAAAAATCCCTACTGGGATTCTGATTGTGATTTCTTTGAATCAACAGATCAATCTGGAGAACTGGCATCTTAAGTATATTGAGTTTTCCAATTCATTAACATGGTGTATCTCTCCATTAATTTAGATCTCTGATTTCTCACAGTTTGCATTCAGTAGACAGTTCTTGCATGCCTTTAGTCAGATACATCAATAGGTATTTCATATACATATATATGTGTGTGTATATATATATATTTATTTGTTTTTATTTTATTTTATTTTTTTTTTAGACAGAGTCTAACTCTGTTGCCCAGGCTGGAGTGCAGCAGCATGATCTTGGCTCACTGCAACCTCTGCCTCCTGGGTTCAAGTGATTCTCCCACCTCAGCCTCCCAAGTAGCTGGGATCACAGGCATGCACCACCACGCCCAGCTACTCCTTGTATTTTTAGTAGAGATGGGGTTTTGCCATGTTGGCAGTATTTCATATTTTTGATGATATCATAAATGGCATTTAAAATTTTTAAATTCTGATTGTTGCTAGTATGTAGGAATAGAATTATTTTTAACTAGTCTTATATTCTGCAAATTTGCTAAACTCACTTATTAGTTCTAGCAGCTTTTTTGTAGATTTCATTGGATTTTCAGCACAGATGATCATGTTATCTGCAAATTTTACCACTCCTTTTCCAATGGATGCCTTTATTGCTTTTTCTTACCTTATTGTACTTGTTTGAACCCCAGTACAATGCTAAATAGAAGTGGTAAGAGTAGACATCTTTGCTAGTTTCCTTAGGGGATATGCTTTCAGTTTTTCACCATGAAGTATCATGTTATATGTAGGCTTTTCATAGATGTTCATTAGATTTAAGAAGTTCTCTTCCATTCTCAGTTTGCTGAGCATTTTTAAAATCAAGACTCAGTAATGGATTTTGTCAAATGCTTTTTCTGCATCTATTGAGATGATCATATGATTTTCCTTCTTTCAGCTTCACTCACTCTCAGACTGGAGTGTAGTGACAGTCATAGCTCACTGTAACCTCCAATTCCTGGGCTCAAGTGATCCTCCTGCCTCAGCCTCCTGAGTAACTAGGACTAGAGGTACTCACCACCACACCTGGCTAATTTTAAAATTTCTTGTAGAGACAGGGTCTCGCTATGTTGCCCAGGTTGGTCTCAAACTTCTGGGCTCACGCAACTCTCCCACTTTAGCCTCCCAAAGTGGTCAGTTTGAAGTCATATCCAGAATATAAAAAGATCTCTCAAAACTCAATAATTTAAAAAGCCCAAAAAATGGAAAAAAATCTTAAAAGATTGAAATAAACAAAAAATATTGATGTGAACGAACACTTAAAAGAAAATATGTAAGTGACAAATAAGCATACGTAAAGATGTGCAACCTCCTGAGTCATTAAGGAAATGCAGATTAAAACCATAATGAGATACCACTACACACCTACTAGGATGGCTAAAGTTTAAAGAAACATAACAAAAACAACAACAAAAATTGACCATCATGCTTGGGATTACAGGCAAGAGCCACTGTGTCTGGCCTGATTTTTCTTTTTTTGGTCTGTTAATATGGTGAATTATATGGATTAGTTTTCAAATGTCAAACCAACCTTGCATTCCTGGAATAACCCCCCATTGGTCATAATGTATTATCTTTTTTGTATATATTTGGATTCCATTTGCTAAAAATTTATTTAGAATTTCTGCATCTATGTTTATGAGGGATATTAATTTGTAATTTTCTTTCCTTGTAATAACTTTGCCTGGTTTTGGCATCAGGGTAATGCTAGCCTTATAGAATGTTTTGGGTAATATTTTCTCTTCTTCAGTTTTCTGTCAGAGTTTCTGTAGACTTGGTATTACTTTTTCCTTAAATACTTGGTAGAATTCACCACAAAGCCAGTTGTCTGGGCTTGTATAGTGTAAGAGCCTTAAAACAGTATAATTCCATTTCTCCCTGTTAGCCTTAGTGCTGTTGTCACACATTTTACTTTTACATATGATATAAACATTGGTATTATTTTTGCTTGAAAACTCAATGATTAAAGAGGTTAAAATATTAAGAAAAAAATCCTATGTGTACTCATGTAGTTACCATTTATGATGATCTTTATCATTTATTTCATTGTGTAGATCCAGGTTTCCACTTGGTATCTGATATGGTTTGGATCTATGTCCTTGCCCAAATCTCATATTGAAATGTAATCACCAATACTGGAGGTGGGCCCTGGTGGGAGGTGATTGGATCATGCGGGCAGTTTCTAACAGTTTAGCACCATCCCCCTGGTGCTGTTCTCGTGATAGAGTTCTCAGGAGATCTGGTGGTTGAAAAGTATGTAGCCCCTCTCTCTTCCTCCTGCTCTGGCCATGTGTCTGCTCCCACTTTACCTTCTGCCATGATTGAGTTTCCTGAGGCCTCCACAGAAGCTGAGCAGTTGCCACCATCATGTTTCCTGTACAGCCTGCTGAACTGTGAGCCCAACTAAACCTCTCTGCTTTAGAAATTACCCAGTCTAGGCCGGGTGTGGTGGCTCACGCCTGTAATCCCAGTACTTTGGGAGGCTGAGGCCGGCAGATCACGAGGTCAGGAGATCGAGACCATCCTGGCTAACACGGTGAAACCCCGTGTCTACCGAAAAATACAAAAAATTAGCCGGTCGTGGTGGTGTACACCTGTAGTCCCAGCTACTTGGGAGGCTGAGGCAGGAGTATGGCAGGAACCCAGGAGGCGGAGCTTGCAGTGAGCCGAGATCACGTCACTGCACTCCAGCCTGGGCAACAGAGCGAGACTCTGTCTCAAAAAAAAAAAAAAAAAAAGAAAAGAAAAGAAATTACCCAGTCTCAGGTATTTCTTTACAGCAGTATGAGAACGAACTAATACTGTATCATTTTCTTTCTTCTTGAAGGGTTTCCCTTTAACATTTCTTGTAATGCAGGTTTGTTGTTGATGAATTCTTTTATTGTTTGTATGTCTGAAAAAATATGTTTCACCTTTTTTTAAAAAAGATATTTTTGCTGGGTATTGAATTCTAGTCTGAAAGTTTTTTCTTCCTTTCAGTAACTTAAAAATTTCATTCCACTGTCTTCTACCTTACTTTTAAAATTTTTTTGAGAAATCTACTGTCAACTTTATACTTGTTATTTTATATGTAATGTTTCTTTCCTCCCTTTGGTTGCTGTTTTCTCTTTATCACTCATTTTAAACAATTTGATCATAAGATCCCTTGGTGTAGTTTTATCCCCCAATGAATCGTTTTTTGAGGGTTTGTTAAATCTGAAAACTGTGGGTTCAGTTTTCATGAAATTTGGAAAATTTTCAGCCATTCTTTCTTTCTTTTTTTTTTTTTTGAGATGGAGTCTCGCTCTGTTGCCTAGACTGGAGTGCAGTGGCACGATCTCGGCTCATTGAAACCTCCGCCTTCTGGGTGCAAGCAATTTTCCTGCTGCAGCCTCCCGAGTAGGTGGGACCATAGGTGCGTGCTACCACGTCCAGCTAATTTTTACATTTTTAGTAGAGATGGGGTTTCACCATGTTGGCCAGGCTGGTCTGGAACTCCTGACCTCAGGTGATCCGCCAGCCTTGGCCTCCCAAGTGCTGGATTACAGGTGTGAGCCACCATGCCTGGTCAGCCATTATTTTCTTAAATATTTTTTTTTTGGTCTCCTCATAGCTTTCTTCTTTTGGAGACTTCACTAAAACATATATTTGACTCCCTGAGACTGTCCAGACTTCACTAAAACATATATTTGACTCCCTGAGACTGTCCCACAGTTCACTGGTGTCCTGTTCATTTTTTTAGGATTCGTTTTTTTTTGTTTCATTTTGGGTAGTTTTCACTGCTATGTTGTCCAGTTCACTAGTCTCCTCTTCTGCAGTGTCTAAACTGTCATTAATCCCATCTAGTGTGTATGTTTTAGCTTTTTAAAAATTTCAGCCATTGTAGGTTTCATCTCATTGGATCTTTACATATGTATAGACATACACCCCACCCCCCCCACACACATCTATCTTCCATGTGTCCAACTAACATGGGCAATCTTTCTTCTAGTTTCCTGAACATATGGAATGCAATCACAATAATTGTTTTAATGCCTTTCCTATTGATTTTTATATCTGTGTCATTTCTAGATGAGTTTTGATGGGTTGATTTTCCCTCCCCTATTAGGGGTTATATTTTCCTGCTACCTGTTTGCCTGGTAATTTTAACTGGAATCTAGACATTGTGGGTGCTGTTTATTTTTGTCTTCTTTATAAACATTCTTGAGTTTTGTTCTTGGATGCCATTATTTAATGGGAAGCACTTTGATGCTTTTGGGTCTTATTTTAAAGTTGTGTTCAGGATGACCAGAGCGGTATTTAATCTATGGTTAATTTTTTTCTACTACTGAAGCAAGACTTTAACCAATGTCTCTGAATTTTGGATTTCTTTCCTTTCTGGTTGTTGAGAACAGGTACTATTCTCATTCCTGTGTGGTTTCCAGGCACTATTCTCTCTAATCCATTAGGTAGCTCTTTCCCTGGCCTTGGGTTGTTTCTTCACATGCATGTGCTCATCAGTATTCAGGAGACCTCCTCACATCTCCAGATTTCTCTTTTTGTGCATCTCTCTAGTCTAGCTATCTTGGCTTCCCTGGACTCTTAGTTATATTTCCTCCATTCAGGGAGATCACAAGGATCTGCCTAGGTTCCCCTTCCCTGTACTATGGCCTGAAAACTCTCTCAACAGTAAGCTGGAACAAGCACAGGACCCATTTCATTTGTTTCCTGTCTTCAAGGATCATTGCCTTTCCATGCCTGATGTCAATGCCTTGAGTGCTGTGGTTGTTTCATAGATTTTATTTTCTTTTTTTTCTCTGTTATTTTAGGAGGGAAGTTCAGTGTGGTCCCTGTTATTTAATATTGATCAGAAGCTTAAGGTTTGCTTCTAGTTTTTGGCTCATATAATAGATGTTGCCATGAACATCACTGTATACATACTTTTGAGTATATGTGAGGACTTACATGTTGAAGAAATTATTTAAGGTGGCTACTTCCCCATATATAGATTGCAACACTGAATATTATCAAAGGTGTATATCTTTTCCAATTTGATAGATAAACATTATTTTATTTTTTGAGACAGGGTCTCACTGTGTCGCCCAGGCTGGAATGAAGTGCAGTGGCGCGATCTTGGCTTACTGCAGCCTCAACCTCCCGGGCTTAAGCGATCTTCCCACTTCAGCCCCACTAAGTAGCTGGGACTACAGGCACTACATCTGGCTAGTTTCTGTATTTTCTGTAGATACGGGGTTTCACTGTGTCGCCCAGGCTGGCCTCAAACTCCTGAGATCAAGTGATCCACCTGCCTCAGGCTCCTAAAGTGCTGGGATTACAGGCGTGTGCTACCATACCCGGCCCCATTTTATTTTCATTTCTTTTGTAAAGTTAAACATCTTATAATCTTATTGGTGATTGGTACTGCTTTTTCTGAAACTATTTATGTGCTTTGATTTTGTAGAATATTGGTTTGTCATTGTCACATTGATTTGTAAGATTTTGTGCAGGAAATTAATCCTCTATCATACCAATTACAATTTTCCTCTTCAGCTGATAGTTTGTCTTTTGACTTTACTGAGGGCATTAAAAATATCATAAATAATTTTTTAACTTTTTGAAAATTTAATTGGCATTCTGGTTGGATAATTTTGGCTTTTATGTAGTTCAAATTATCAATCTTTTTCTGCATGGTTTCTAGATTTTGCATATTTTCTGGATGTATACGTACATGACATCAGCAAGGCTTTATATCTCAAATGCATAATCAACAAGTGAAATACCCTAGTTTCTTTTCTCCCCTGTAACCTGGAATCAGATAATAGTGTTGCTATACTGAGTTCATGCTGGCTTATGCCGACCAAGATCTCTGATAAGCAACTGTCTTTGATTAATAAAACATGGAAGACAAAAATTATTATATGTAAATGCAATTTGGTAGGGAAGAATTTCAAAGCATGGAGGAGGAAGTACATATTAAAATAGGAATCTTGGTCAGGTGTGGTGGTGCATGCCTGTAATCCCAGAACTTATGGAGGCCAAGGCAGGTGAATCACTTGAGCTCTGGAGTTCGAGACCAGCCTAGGCAACATGGCAAAACCCCATCTTTACAAAAAATACAAACATTAGCCAGGCATGGTGGCATGTGCCTGTAGTCCCAGCTATTCGGAGGCTGGGGTGGGAAGATCGCTTAAGCCAAGGAGGTCAAGGCTGCAGTGAGCCGTGACTGCATCACTGCACTCCAGCCTGGGTGATAGAGTGAGACCCTGTCTCCAAAAAAAAAAAAAAAAAAAAAAAAAAAAAAAAAAAAGAAAGAAAGATCTTTAGGGAACCATCGACTTTAAATCACAGCCTTATTTTTTCCCAGGATGGACTTATCTTTAGGGTATTCTGGGAAGGTGGAGTGATGATGTGAAATCAGAAATAATAGGCCAGGAGTGGTGAGCCAGCCTGGAATACCAGCACTTTGGGAGGCCAAGGCAGGTGAACTGCTTGAGATCAGAAGTTCAAGACCAGCCTGGGCAACATGACGAAACCCCATCTCTTAAAAAAAAAACCAAAAAGCAAAAATCAGCTGGATGTGGTGACGCATGCCTGTAGTCCCAGCTACTCGGGAGGCTGAGGTGGGAGAATTGCTTGAGACCGAGAGGTAGAGGCTGCAGTGAACTGTAATCATGCTACTTCACTCCAGCCTGGCAACAGAGCAAGACCCTGTTGAAAGAAAAGGAAGGGACGGAGGGAGGGAGGGAGGAAGGAAGGAAAGAAGGAAGGAAGGAAGGAAGGAAGGAAGGAAGGAAGGAAGGAAGGAAGGAAGGAAGGAAGGAAGGAAGGAAGGAAGGAAGGAAGGAAGGAAGGAAAAAAAGGTTATTGTAAGACCTGCTGGTTGATCATAACATAGTTCCTAAAGTCTGGAGCCTGCCCTGAAAATTCCAGCTTCTGACCAATGCACGTACTGCTAGTGTCATAAACATAGTTGGAATAGACTTTGTACCTTGTCATATACTTTCTTCATATTGTTGCCTAATTGTTTTCTGGAAGTTCTATTTTCCCAAGAAGGCAGTTAGCTGCTTGAGAGCAAGGCCTTGGGCCATATGCTTCTCACAATACTAAGCTTATATGTAGAAGGAGAGTTGTTCTGAATTGAGTTGTACTGAGCTTAAGTATGTGCTGTTGAAGGTAAGAAAACTCTGTAGAAACTACCTCAAATTAGGATACTAGAATTGAAAAACAAGACATGCTATTCACTTGTTTGCCCTGGGATGGCATTTGTTGTCATTATGCATTGATAAGAATGAGGCTAAACCAGGCGCAGTGGCTCACGCCTATAATCCCAGCACTTTGGGAGGCTAAGATGGGAGGATCACTTGAGCCCAGGAATTTGAGACCAGCCTGGGCAACACAGTGAGAGCTCGTCTCTGCTAAAAAACAAAAAACACATTAGCTGGATGTGGTGGTGTGTGTCTGTGGTCACAGCTACTCAGGAGGCTAAGGTAAGAGGATTGCTTGAGCCCAGGAGGTTGAGGCTGCAGTGAGCTGTGACTGCACCACTGCACTACAGCCTGGGTGACAGAGTGAGACCCTGTCTTTAAAAAAGAGAGGAAAAAAAGTACCAACAAAGGAAAATGAATGTGGTGAGCCTGAATGGAAGACTCCTCCATGGGAAATGTAATTGTTAAAAAGGTCATACTCTTTCTTTGTACAGTTACAGTGAATAAATTACTATAAATTACTGAAGGACTTAAAATGGCAAACTCTTACATTTCCTTAGGGGAAAGGAACTAACCTTTAGCAAGGTTCTATTAAAAGGGGAGGGAAAGCTAACACTGCCGACTGTGCACCCAGCTGTGTACTAATAAACACTTTTAATGAATTAGCTAGCTGAATCTTTATAAGCCCATGAGGGAGATACTATTATTCCCATTTCATAAATGAGAACACTGAGGTTTTGACATGGAAGATGACTTAGCTAATACAAGAAGTCAGTGTGATTTGAAAGCAGGTCTGTCTGACTCAAAACTCAGCCCCTCACTGTGCTACAGTGCACCTCATTTCACCCTCAGAGCAACCCAAGTGGAAGCTTTCCCACTCTGCTGATGTGGAAGCTGGGGCTCTGAGGTAAAGGAACAGCCTGAGGCCCACCCAGGTCTCTCTGACACTAAAGCTCATACACTACTCTGTTTGGTACTTAGGGCCTGACATTCCTTACCCATCTACTTCTCCTGTCCCTACCACTCTATCCCTGTAACTCCTCCCTCTGTTCCTAACACACAAACACACATGACAAGAAAAAAGAAAAAAAAAAAGATTCTAGTCAATGAGAAAAGTCATGATGAAGAAAACATACTCTGCAGGGTTATTCTGTGTCTGTTTTGCCTCGTGTGATTCTTTGTGCCTAATTATATCTTCTTCCTTTAAACCCTTCAGTGTGAGTCTAGTTACATCTTTGAGGTCCTTCTTGATCCCCACCCTCCCTCGCTGGAATTAGTTGCTCCCATTCCACCCGACATCTCGCTTTGTTTATTTCTCGGCTATTCTAGTACTTCTCACACTTCGCCCATCTCCCCAGAGGGCCTCATCCAGCATTTTACTTAACTGCTGTATCACCAACAGCTGGCACACTGCTCAGGCATGGTGCACAATGAATGAATGAAAAGAGATTGAATGAAAGCCTGCAAGTCCCTACACGGTATTTACATCAAGAAAGAAAGCTACTGGCAGGATCACATCTCCACTTCCAGAGGTGTGAAAAAATATTACTGGTAGACAACTACCACCTGGCTTGGTTGTTTTCAGGGAGTGATCGAGTGTCTAAAAATGCAAGGCTCTGCCAAGTGCAATGGCTCAGGCCTGTAATCCCAGCACTTTGGGAGGTTGAGGCGGGCAGATCATGAGGTCAGGAGTTTGAGACAAGCCTGGCCAATATGGCAAAACCCTGAATCTACTAAAAATACAAAAAATTAGCCAGGCCTGGTGGTGGATGCCTGTAACCCCAGCTACTTGGGAGGCTGAGGCAGGAGAGTTGCTTGAACCTGGAGGCGGAGGTTGCAGTGACCTGAGATCGTGCCACTGGACTCCAGCCTGGGTGACAAGAGCGAAATTCTGTCTCAAAAACAAACAAACAAACAAAAAATAAACAGTGCTCCTTCAAAGGAAATTGCAAACCTAAAAAGCACATTACTGATTTATGGGATTTGTATAAGCTTTTAATGGCTGGGAGGAATTGGCCTGCTACTTAGATATCCACTTAAGCATTAAAGACTTTGCTTCTAGTTGCTAAATTATTTTGAACAAATCATCTACATTCATTCAATTCAAATCTCTGCATGTTTGCTACCCTATTTGATTACCGGTCTTTGAAAAACACATGCCAATATTTTTCACTTTCCATTATTCTAAATAACTATCCTGGAAGTGCCGGATAGCTTAAAGTTGCCCATGCAGGGCTTTCTAGGGAGTCTTAGTTGGTTGGAAGATAGAGTAAGAAAGCATCAGTTGCTTTCTGTCACTATTTAGTTGTAATAGCTGGTGGACTTAATCTCAGATCTATATTTTGGGTCCCTTTGATTTTTCATTTTGTTCTGCAAAGCCTGTTGGGAGAAGAAAAGTAAAGTTCTGTTTCTTTTTTTCCTTTCCTTCTCTGCCACCAGACTGAACAGTGTCACGCTTTGTCCATGGAGGAGTATGGGGAACAAGGAAACTCTCAGGGCGTGTGTAACACATACATGGGGGATGGGGGTTGAGGGTGGATGCAGAAGGCACAGGATAACCGATTTTGAGGACACTTTTCCTTTGCTTCAGTCTCCTTTATGTGGAAGGTGACAACAAAAGAGCTAAGCTGGCAAGTCCTGAGGTCCTTCTCTTTCTAAGAGTTACCAAGAGTAAGACCTGTCATCAAATACAAATTTGGAGCTTAAAGCTGGTTGAGATTTGGCATACAGACCCTGCCTTCTTTAAAGTGTTTTCCATGTGCCATTTTTAGAATTGGGATAATTCTAAAACACAGTAAATGAACTCAACTGTTAACTTTTTATCCCCATACTTGACTTTTGTCAGGGCTGCCTCTTCCTACCTTTTGGATCTTATCCTCACCACTCTCCCCCTATGCTCTAGCTATACCTGCCTTCTCACTGTTTCTTTTTTTTTTCCACTTTAAGTTCCGGGATACATGTGCAGAACGTGCAGGTTTGTTACATAGGTATACATGTGCCATGGTGGTTTGCTGCACCTATTGACCTGTCCTCTACTCACTGTTTCTTGATCATCAAATTCACTCTAGCCCCAGGGCCTTTGCATGTGATGTTTGCTTTCTGTGTACTTGCTGAGTTCTTCTCTGTGCTCTCCCCGTGCTGGTTCAGCTCAAAGGTCACTTCCTCAGAGAGGCTTTTTCTAATGATTCTTCTCCAACTGGCCCGTACTCTTTATCACACTCACCAGCTGTCTCCTGCTCACCCCACCCCATCCTGCGACTGGACAGAAGGCTCAAGGCCCTTGCACTTGAAACGGATCTTTTGCCTTTTGCCCTGGTGAGTCTGCTTTCTACCACCTCAGTCTGCTAGCCTTGTTCTAGTGGCACTGTGGATGCAACACGCATTTATTTATTTATTTATTTATTTATGAATGACAGAGTCTCGCTCTGTCGCCCAGGCTGGAGTGCAGTGGCGCAATCTTGGCTCACTGCAACCTCTGCCTTTTCCAGGTTCGAGCAATTCTCTTGCCTCAGCCTCGCGAGTAGCTGGGACTACAGGCGTGTGCCACCCACGCTTGGCTAATTTTTGTATTTTCAGTAGAGAAAGGGTTTCACCATGTTGGCCAGGCTGGTCTTGAACTCCTGACCTCGTGATCCACCCGCCTCAGCCTCCCAAAGTGCTGGGATTACAGGCATGAGCCACCATGCCCGGCCGCAACACACATTTATAAAAGAAATTTCTGTTAACCTCAAGTAATTGGATAAATTAAATTTAAAAACCATTTTCTAAGCATCTGAAACGTTAATATTTCTCCTTCAGTTTAGCTCTTATAATGTAACAAATCTTTTGAAAAGCATAGAACAAAGACATTAAAGTTTATTAAATGTTTCAGAGTTATTTCTACGGTTTTTGTTATTCTTTCTGTGACCTTATCATTATCTTTTCTTTCTTTTCTTTTTTTTTTTTTTTTTTAATTGAGATGGAGTTTTGCTCTTGTTGCCCAGGTTGGAGTGCAATGACCTGATCCCTGCTCACCGCAACCAGCAATCCTCCCGGGTTCAAGAGATTCTCCTGCCTCAGCCTCCCGAGTAGCTAGGATTACAGGCATGCACCACCACGCCTGGCTAATTTTGTATTTTTAGTAGAGACGGGGTGTTTCTCCATGTTGGACAGGCTAGTCTCGAACTCCCGACCTCAGGTCATCTGCTTGCCTCAGCCTCCCAAAGTGCTAGGATTATAGGCGTGAGCCACCACACCTGGTCATCGTATTTTAAAGAAAACTATCACTTCTTGATTCTATTTCATCATTTAGGTTCACATGAATTATTCCAAATTTCTTAATTTCCAAGCAACACACTACATTCTTCAGATTTCTTCCAAAATAGTTAAGGGGAAATCCCTGATGGTTTCAGCTGACAATTCCTTAATCAGGAAAAGACTTTAAATACTAGTCATCAGAAAAGTTACAATTTACAGGAAAGAAAGGGGAAATGCTGACATATTGCACAACATACCACGAATAAAGCATGGCTTATTAATTCAGTGACATACTCATGCTGACAATTTTATCAAGAACTTCTAGTGACATCATAAACTATGTTACAGCAAATGAAATGTTTTTATTGTCTATGTTTTTAGAAGTCCAAGGTAAAAATAAGATTTCCTTCTTTGGAGATTTTATGGGAAAAGGAAACTATACAATTTGTGCATTTTTTTTTTCTTCAGATTTCTACCAAGATTCTAGGTTTTAAATGAAGCAGAGAACTGAGTGAAAGGGAATTCTTTGGTGTCTAATTTTATCCAGTATTGAGGAGAGTGGTTTTCTTCATGATTTCTATTATTTGGTAAAAGAAAAGAAATACATGCTTCTGCTTCTAGCTGTGGATGCACACATCCAAGTCCTCTGCTAGTGGCAAGGGCAAATGCCTCAATATGGTCCCCAGAGCAAAATCTTCCCCAGGTTACACAAACACACTTTGAAAGCAGTAATTACTGCAGTGTAACTTTGACCCCCAATTTATCTGATAAAAATCAATTTGGTTTCAGTTGGAGTAATTATCTAACATATTAAAAGTGAGATCATCATTAGCACCGGGTTTTCCCCCTTGTGATCTAATATATTCATCAATAAACCATATTCTTTATTAATGTTTTATTGTAAGTGATCACAAACACAAGGCATTTCATAAACATATCTTGTTAATAAACATATCTCATTAATCGTTACATGGTAATTCAGCAGCAGGTATGATGCAAACATTATACTCCTTAGTAAATGAGCAGGGAGGAAAAAAGAGCTCCAGGAGGCTGAAACAGATCACAGTGACTCAGTCCTAAAGTCAGTCTAAACCTTTGTTCACATTTGGTCTTCAGCATTTATTCATTGGAATGGTATTGGTTAAGGGAGGAAAACATTACGGGAGAATGGATGAGGTACTTGTAGGTATGCAGAAGACAAATATAAGGGGCTTAAAGTAACTGGGAATTTAAATGTAGTTATGAGAAACAGCAATAAAACTTCACGATATTGGTCTTTATTTTGAAAACCATACTGAATACACCAGACAAAAAGCTATTACACATTTCTCTTTTAAGTAATTGCAATAGCTACAATTGATTGGATAGTCATCATATGGTCGGTACTGTTTCAAGCATTCTCCACACATTATTTCTTTGAGTCTCCATGACAATCCTATAATGTTCCAATTCCAATCCCCATTTTAGGGATTAAAAAAAAACTGAGGAGCAAAAAAGGTTACATAACCTGCCCCAAATCTGACGGCTGGTGGGCTGGGAATGGAGGAACTCCCTTCTGTCTGACTCTAGTCTGAGTTATGCACTTTCCTTATTTTGACATTTTGGAGCTAGTCTTCCTAGATGCCCTTTACGACTCTAGCAAAATGTTTCAAGTATTTTCTGATGTTTCATCCTGCCAGTTACACAAACTATTAGTTTCCCAATAGAAAGATACCATCTGTTGTTTCTGTTTAATCACACCTAATTTTGTTTCAGTGTCTGTTTACCTAGGATGAGGGTCCCCCTCATCATAGTAGAAATGAGAAAGAAACAGCCTACCAGCCTACATGTGTCGTGATCTTCTTGAGTTTCTTACAGCAGAGCTTTAACATTTCCTTCTTAAAAACCTTTTGACCACAGACTGGTGCTTCTTGTTTTGACAGTCCAATCTTATTAGATCATGCTGTAGCTCAGTGTAGGCCTTGCTCAACACTCTGAAATTTCAGACCTACTGAAGTTACTACAAACTTTTTGATTGAGAAGTCCACGACCTCATGTGAAACTGGAGTCATGGAAATTTGAACAAATTAATAGAACAGTTTTTTTTTTTTTAAGACTGGGTCTCACTCTGCACCCAGGCTGAAGTGCACCGGTGCGATCATAGCTCACTGCAGCCTTGATCTCCCTAGCTCAAGCAATCTTCCTGCCTCAGCCTCCTAAGGAGCTGGGACTGCAAGCATGTGCCATCACACCTGGCTAATTATTTTGATTTTTACTAGAGACAGGGGTCTCGCTATGTTGTCCAGCTTGCTCTCAGACTCCTGAGCTCAAGGGATCCTCCCCTGCTGGCCTCCCAAAGTGCTGGGACTACAGGGATGAGCCACTGCGCCTGGTCTTAATAAAACATTTCTATGGTAAAGTGAGACAACAATAGCAATAAAATAAATGACTAATATTAACATATGACTTTTTATCCAAAGCTCCTGAAGTGCTTAATGAATTTTTATACACTGATTAAACTTCTACAATGCAGTAACTATACTCTGTGGTTTCACAACACGATTTTTTTTTTTTTTTTTGGAGACAGAGTTTTGCTCTTATAGCCCAGGCTGGAGTGCAATGGCACAATCTCGCCTCGTCGCAACCTCTGCCTCCCCGGTTCAAGTGATTCTCCTGTCTCAGCCTCCCGAGTAGCTGGGATTACAGGGATGTGCCACAATGTCCAGCTAAATTTTTTTGTATTTATATTTTTATTTTTATTTTTTTGAGATGGAGTCTTGCTCTGTCGCCCAGGCTGGAGTGCAGTGGTGCGATTTCGGCTCACTGCAAGCTCCGCCTCCCGGGTTCAGGCCATTCTCCTGCCTCAGCCTCCCAAGTAGCTGGGACTACAGGCGCCCACCACCAGGCCCGGCTAATTTTTTGTATTTTTAGCAGAGACAGGGTTTCACCGTGTTAGCCAGGATGGTCTCCATCTCCTGACCTCGTGATCCACCCGCCTCGGCCTCCCAAAGTGCTGGGATTACAGGCGTGAGCCACTGCACTCGGCCTTTTGTATTTTTAGTAGAGACGGGGTTTCTCCACTCTGGTCAGGCTGGTCTTGAACTCCTGACCTCAGGTGATCTGCCTGCCTCGGCCTCCCAAAGTGCTGGGATTACAGGCATGAGCCACCACGCCAGGCCTCACAACACAATTCTTTCTTGGACAGCTGCAGACTGGCCCCATGTTATCAAGCTCAAATTGTCCTCAGATGGCTGGCATTGGGTAAGGAAAATGCACTTCTGCACCCATCTTCAGAATAAGGAAATAGTAAAAATTGGGGAAGAACTTGAGCTGCAGCAGATTTCACCAATCGAGGTACACTCACCGGAATAAGGGGTAGGGGGCTGCAGAATCTCAGGGGGTGGGCTGGCCATGTGGCTTGAAAAAGGGGAGGAAAATGGCTTCCCAATAAAAGCAATTTGCAAATACTTTTGTGTGCATCACCTTTGTATCGTGTGGCCCCATGACTCAGCTTTCAACTCTGTGGAAGTTAAACAGGTAACTTATTTCCCCTCTAGATCCCATGCTCCCTTCCCCAGATACAACCTATGGTCTCAAATGTATCAGCAGCAAAAATAGGTGACTAAGGACAAGGCCAGATGGTCAAACTTTGGGTTGTTGTTTAGCCTGTATTGCTGGTAGTAACCAGAATAGTGTAAAATGCTACCATGGAAAAGGTCAAAGGAAAAAGACTTCTCTGACTCAAGAAGATCATTAGGAGAGGATAATTGCCAATTGTGATTTTTAAATAAATGACACAAAGAAGTTTTTACTTAGGATTTTTTTTCCCCAAAAAACATCCAGAGAAAATACTTAGGATTTTTCATCTTAAATCAAAGAGCAAAGGCCTGAGACTCAGTATTCAGCATCTTGTTAAAACTAGGTCAAGAAGTGTAATGAGAATTTTCACTTTTCATTTGGAACTATACTGTAGAGAACACGGCACCAAAGTTCTAAGAGAAGGTTATATAAACTCCCATGCCTCCGAGGCTAGGAAACAAACAGGAGTGGAGGAAGTGGGCCAGGTGAGGACTATGGTAAAGTGTAGGGACGAGGGAGCCACTGTTACCCAGTCAGGCAGACTGTTTCCATAGGGGAGGCAGGGAAGACACAGTGTTGTCAGATTTGGCAGTTAAAGAAAAGAAATTGAAAATGCAGATTTTTATGTGAAATCCCCCAATTTTTGTATGTTGCAACTAACTGACACATGCGTATACAACTATGTGGGCCCAGCCAAACACATCTGTGGGTGAGATCCAGCTCACAGTGCTGGTGTCTGACCTCTGAGACCACAGTAATCATTTTTAACTCTTAAGCAATTGAAAAGAAACAAGAGCTGACACATCCTCCAGGGAGTAAACAACACTTGCTTAGTCAAAATCCCTTTATACCTCTACTTTGTGGGGTTCTAGAGGCAGGTTCAAGAAGTTGATGAATTTCTTCCATTAACAATATCAAGCCTACAACCCTGTAGATTCCTCTTCGAAGAAGGGAGGTATTCTGAGATCTCTAGGGCAAGCTAGGGGAAGTGCTCAGTGAGGGTGATGTTCAGTGGCTTCACAACAAGGTGTAAAATCTGTGGTTTGTTCTTTGCTGCCACTCCAGACAAATGGCTTAGAAGATGTATCAACCAGGGTCTTCCAATTGGCAGCTCAACAGGACTGATGGAAAAGTTCAGCCACAGAGAGAAGAATCACATTCCCTTTCTGATCTGACAACACATTATGAAACAGACAACACGATGGCTGGCTGGCTGCCTGCCTATCTTCCTTATCATATACTAGGCATCTCGCCATACACCATGCTTTCAGCTATCTTCCCAGACTGCTCCTGGAAGATTTCTAAACATAGCCATTGCACATGTGATTGGAAGGAAGGAGACTTCTATTTTAAAGAAAAAAAAATTTCCTTGTCTCTAGCTATGGGGGTTGAAATTGACTACCCACTAAATCTACCAGGGACCAGTACCTGCAATGTTAAAAGAGAGGAAAAGGAAACAAATGCTGGACTCTTTCCTCCATGTTAAGTGAACAGAGAGCTGATCTGTGAGTGATTTACAATGGGCTGGGGCTCCATTTTAACATGCTGTTTTATCCACTAGCATAATTCAGTAGTAGCACTAACATCGAAACTTTATAAATTGCTTACTCTATATATGCCATGTACACTTCTAGGCATCTCACATGTATTAACTTATTATTCCTCATATAGTGCTGAGGACGTAGGTAATATCATTATATCCCCATCTTACAGATGTGGAAACAAGCACAGAGAGGTTAAGTATTCTGCCCAAGGTCACACAGTCTCTCTCTCTCTCTCTCTTTCTTTCTTTCTTTCTTTTCTTCGACAGAGTCTGGCTCTGTTGCCCAGGCTGAAGTGTAGTGGCATAATCTCAGTTCCATGTAACCTCTGCCTCCAGGGTTCAAGCGATTCTCAGCGCTTGATGAGAATCAATGATGAGATTTGATGCCTCAGTCTCCTGAGTAGCTGGGATTACAGGCACGCGCTACCATGCCTGGCTAATTTTTGTATTTTTAGTAGAGATGGGGGTTTACCATGTTGGCCAGGCTGGTCTTGAACTCTTGACCTCAAATAATCTGCCCGCCTCAGCCTCCCAAAGTGCTAGGATTACAGGTGTGAGCCTCTGCACCCAGCCTCAATTCTACTTTTAAAACTCCCAAACCTGGATTCTTCCTCTGCACCTCCATTGCCTTCAGGCAGGCCCTCATCTTTGTCTAAACCACTGTAACTACTTGCTATCTCATTTCCTTGCCCCAGGTCTCTCTACACTTTAGCCCATACGTTGCAGGGCACTGAAGTCATCTCTCCTGAAACCTACATGGATCATGTCACTCCTCTGCTAAAAACCTTCACAGGCTCCCATAGGTAAAGTACACATCTTCACCTACTAGGAATGAGGTGGCAACTATCACTTACTATGCTAAATATCTTGTTAGGATCTTTATATATATTATTCATGTAATCATCAAAACAATGCTAATGACATGAATTTAAGTATCTTAGTTTCATAGATTAGAGCGGAATGAGGCTAATCATTAAGCACTAAGGGAAGTCAAATAACTTGTCCACAGTCTAAATCAGTCAAAAACTGAAATTCACAGCCACGTTTGACTCTATCCTGTATATATGTCAGTACAATGAATTAATACCTTATGTAGAGAATAAACTCTAAAGTCAAAGCATAAGATGAAAATCTCATGTATGACAAAGTTAACTTGACAATTTCTTAGAAAGGTCAAACACAGCCAGGATTTCTTTTAGCACTAGAAAGAACATTGTTTCTTTAGCCAGCACAAGAAGTAGGTGACATGAATCTTAGGGACATGTTACACAAACAACGTATACCTTTCAACACCACAATCACACTTGATGCAATGAAATTTTACACCATGAGAGTAATAAGGAAGCTGAGAGCAACTGAGGGAATCACGGATTCAGCCCTGTCATCTTATGCTCAGTGTGGGACTGGTGGACAAAATTACCTGTACTATTTAAATTTCCTCTCTCCATTTTTGTTGAGTATGTAGAGTTGAATTTGTGTACAGCAATTGGAATATATAGTTAATAGGACTTACAGTGCACTGTGAGTACTTATAAAGTACCTCCTTCCTAAACAGCGAGAAGGGTGCAGAAGCCACTTATTTTGACATTCTCGGCACCCAGTATTATACTTTGCACAAAATAGGCAGCTAATTTATATACTTACTGGAAAAAATGGATACCCCTGACCTTTTATTTTACAGTTCAGTTCCTTCAATGCTCATCACAAACTTCAAATTCGTGGAACATGAGTTAAGACGATTATTGGGTAGGTCCTTATTTGGTCCTGCAAATGAATCAGAATTCCAAAGCATTCTGTCTGTTCAGTTTGGTCTTGAACACACAACTTGACTTAGGGTGTGTCCATTCACTTGAGAACAACATCTTGCAGACTAAGGAGTCTAACAGTTCCCACAGGCTCCCCTGAGTCAAAGCTGAACTGCAGGTTCACAGCAGGAGGCAGCTGCTCTGAAAGCTGCCTCATTTTCTGGTCTAGTGTGGTCAGTAACAGGAAACTGAACCTTTGGTATTTTGGGCTTTGATTCTACCCTGCCCTTAAAAGGCACTCAGAAACACTGAGTCTTTAAATATGGAAAGAGTGAGGACGTTGAAACCCTCCACTTGCGAAACAAAAGATGCGGGGAGTGTGGAGCTGCAGAATGGACACTACGTTACCCTGCTTGGTGCCCTGGGGAAAATGTGTGTGTGGTGCGTGATGTGTGCTCAGATTCTTTGACCCGGATTCCTAGAGTTGTTTGGAAGCACAGGCACCAACTTCCTATCCAGTTTCTGAGCAGTGGTCTCGCAGAGTGGTCAAGTGGAGGCTAAGATTAGTCTTGCTACAGCAATCTGATGGCAAGCACATGCCTATATTCATTAAATGACAGTATGACATCATGAAATCACTCAGATTTGGGTTTGAATACTGCCCCTGCACGCTCCCCAACCCCTCTGTCTCAGTGTCCTTCCCGGGGACAGTCCATTTGCTTTACATCATTGTTCTAATCTTCTTGTTCTATCTGATTAAGAAGGATAACACAGGTCAAGCACATAGCACAGTGCCAGCTATCTTCTATAAGCTCAATAATCAGCAGTAGTTATCATTCTTCTCTCAATTCGCACCCCATATTAACCTCTAAGTAAAAGCCAAAGTCCTTCAATGGCTTGGGAAGCCCTGCATCATCCACCCCTTGTTAGCTCTCTGATCTAATCTCCTACTTTCCTTTCCCTCACTCATTCTACGGGAACTTCCTTGTCACTCGTGGAATGCGTGCCAGGCCAACTCCCACACCAGGGCCTTTGCATGGACTGATTCCTCTGATTTATCCCCAAAGCTTTGAACAGTGCCTAGCACATGGGAGACATCCAATAAATATGTGTTAAAAAAGAAATTGGGGCCTGGCGTGGTGGTTCATGACTGTAATCCCAGCACTTTGGGAGGCTGAGGCGGGCAGATCACTTGAGGCCAGGAGTTCAAGACCAGCCTGACCAACATGGTGAAACCCCATTCCTACTAAAAATACAAAAATTAGCTGGGTGTAATGCCATGCACCTGTAATCCCAGCTCTTGTAGGCTGAGGCATGAGAATCACATGATCCTGGGAGGCAGAATTTGAGTGAGCTGAGATCGCACTACTGCACTCCAGCTTGGGCAACAGAGTGAGACTTGGTCTCCAAAAAAAAAAAAAAAAAAAAAAAAAAAAAAAAAAAACAACTGGGGCCAGGTGCAGTGGTTCACGCCTGTAATCCCAGTACTTTAGAAGGCCAAGGCAGGTGGATCACCTGAGGTCAGGAGTTCGAGACCAGTCTGGCCAACATGGTGAAACGGTGTCTCTACTAAAACTACAAAAATTAGCCGGGCGTGGTTGGTTGGTGCCTGTAATCCCAGCTGGAGGCTGTGACAGGAGAATCGCTTGAATCCAGTAGGCGGAGGTTGTAGTGAGCCGAGATTGTGCCATTGCACTCCAGCCTAGTAGACAGAGGGAGACTCTGTTTAAAAAAAAAAAAAAATTGGCTTGTATGGAAAACTCATGTCTTGTGGAGAATGGGAGCTCACTAACTGCAGAGGTCCTGACACCATGCCTGGGTCCACTTCTGAAGGAACTGGGACTCTGTCCCCTAACAATTAACAACAAAGTCTTCCAAGTACTTTTGGTGAATAAGTTCACTTAATCCTCACCACCAACCCACCGCCACCTCTATGTAGTGAGGTGAGATAATTATTACTTATTTCAGAGAAGACCAAGCACTGAGAGGTGAATTTGCGAAGGTCACAAAGCCAGTACGTGACATGCTGGATACCATGAGCTGCTGCATTCTATTACCTTTGGCCAGGGAAACCTCGGCTTGGATGACTACTTGGGACTCTGTTTGCTGTCCCACTTTTGCTGGTTTTTCAACCCCTTCTGGATGCCAACTGTATAGGCAGGTGATTTTCCTCAGGCCCCCTTTCCCACCAGCCTGTGCTGCTGGGGTTCTAGCACATTCCCCAGCCAATCCTGCTCAAGTTATAATGGAGGTCAGGCTAAATGGGTCACACGGATTGTTCATTTCAGGGACAAAAAGGCATGGCTCAAAAGTTTTTTTGTTTTCTCTTTGAAGCCATACTTCACAAAACTAGTTAATGATTGTGACACAGAAATAATCGAGCGGTCAAATAATGATAGAATGGAAAGTCAGTGAGTCAGACAGGACACTATTTGGAACTGAGATGACCATTGGTTGGGTAGGATGATTCAAGACTGCTCAGGGGGCTGCAGAGTCCAGATGGAATGCTCTTCCACCATTCTTCACTCTGCTTGCATTAATCCATCCTTTAACATTCATCTCAGTACTCCCGCCCCCAGAAAGCCTTTGCAGACCAGCCCCTTCCCGTCTTTCTTCCTCTCTCCCCAGGCTACATCAGGCCACCTTCCTTTCTACTCTCAAAGCACTTGTACCTCCTCCACCATAACACACTTGCTGAACTTTATTGAGACCACCTGTTCCTGCCCCACTGCCCATAGACTGTAAACTTCAGTGCAGGGACAATGTTCTTTACATCTTTGTACCCCCACAGCACAGCGAATAAGAGATGCTCAATAAATAACGGTTGAATGGAACAGTGCCAACTTACTGAGATACCGCAACTCTTTAATCTCTGAATTTGCCTTGTCACCTTTGATATGGCTTAGAATGAGGTCTAAATGGCACAGCCAGGGCCAGGTGTGATGGCTCATGTCTGTAATCCCAGCACTTTGGGAGGCCAAAGCAAGAGGATCACTTGAGCTCAGGAGTTTGAGACCAGCCTGGGCAACATGGTGAAACCCTGTATCTACTAAAACATAAAAAAATTAGCCGCGTGTAGTCCCAGGTACTCAGGAGGTGGAGGTGAGGTGGAGGTGTGAGAATCAATTGAGTCTGGGAGGTCGAGACTGCAGTGAGCCATGATGGCACCACTGCACTCTAGCCTGGGTGACCAAGCGAGACTTGTCTCAAAATAATAAAAAAAAAAGAGGCACAGCCCTTGAAGTGATCCACTTCCAGTACAAGAAAGCCGAAAATTGTCTGGGTGCAATGGCTCACGCCTGTAATCCCAGCATTTTGAGAGGCCAAGGCAGATGAATCACCTGAGGTCAGAAGTTTGAGACCATCCTGGCCAACATGTCGAAATCCTGTCTCTATAAAAATACAAACATTAGCCAAGCATGATGATGCACACCTGTAGTCCCAACTACTCGGGAGGCTGAGGCAGGAGAATCACTTCAACCCAGGAGGTGGAGGTTGCAGTGAGCCGAGATTCTGCCACTGTACTCCAGCCTGAATGACAGAGTGAGAGTCTGTCTCAAGACAAAAAAAAAAAAAAAAGCCAAAATTATGAGGTCAAGGTAATAGCTTCAAACTACATGGCATTCTCTTTCCACAAGCCAAAAGTTCTTTGGTTATTCTCAGTGAAATTAACTGCCAACCTCCCAATAAATAAATGCATTAAAGGGGTTGTTACATTTTCCTTAGGGGTGCTTAATATGGTTTGGCTGTGTCCCCACCCAAATCTCATCTCAAATTGTAATCCCCACATGTCGAGGGAGGGACCTGGTGGGTGGTAACTGGGACATGGGGGCGGTTTCCCCCATGCTGTTCCTGTCATGGTGAGTGAGTTCTCTTGAGATCTGATGGTTTAAAAGTGTGTGGCAGCTCCCCCGTCTTGCTCGCTGTCTCTCCCGCTGCCATGTAAGACATTCCTTGCTTCCTCTTTACCTTCTGCTACGATTTTAAGTCTCCTGAGGCCTCCCCAGCCACGAGGAACTGTGAGTCAATTAAACCTCTTTTCTGTATAAATTACCCAGTCTCAGGCAGTTCTTTAGAGTAGTGTGAAAAGAAACTAATACAGTGCTCCTTTCTTTTCAAAAACAGAGCACACTGACAAAGAATCACCTCTTGATTCAGCCAATACACTTGGTGATGAGAATCCTGTATCAACTAGACTAGTGATAACCTCATGCATTTCACTATATATAGATTTAAAAACACAAACTATTTGTAGGTGATGCTATAAAAATACTTCAAAGGTTTACTTTCAGAATGGTTCGCTGGGTCACAGTGAAGGAGTTATTAAATACAGAGGAAAATAACAAAACATTAATTTTTACTAGCATCGACTATTCATGAAATGTGCTACCTTGGGTATGCATGCAGAAAAATGTTTCAGCAATAAATGGCGGCAAGGAAGTTCATTTTAAGGATCAGAGGAACAACTAGTATGGGATTTTGAAATCAGACTTTAATATCACCCAAAACTTAATCCCATCAATGATGACTAACACTGCCCTGAGTTGTGCAGTTATCAAGAAGATTAATTTAAAAAACCAACCTGCTTATTCTGAACCAATGTTGACATGAGTCTCAAACTGGTGACAACAAACCACATAGTATTTAAATGAATCAGAAGTTCCTGGTAGGACCTAAACTGAAGAAAAAAAAAAAAAAAAAAAAACCCCACAGATGAATTTGATATGCAATCCCTGTTAAGAACTACTGGTCATGTTCAATGGTATTCCATTTAATTGCTGTAACAACTCTGCCTGTTTTTACAGATGAGGAAACAAAAGTGGAGATGGTTTAAGTAAATTTCCTGCATCATCCTGTTAATGAGGCATAGCATCAGCGCTGGAAGATCTGGCTCTGGGTCCACAGAGCTAAGGGACCAGGCAATCTGCTTGACTGCAAATGCTGGATCTCATGTTTACTGGCTGCGTGACTTTGGGCAAGTGTCTTAACTCTGTGTCTCAGTTTTCACATCTGTAAAATGGGGATTTTTGTAGTACATGCCTCAAAGGGCTGTGGTCAGGATTAATGAGTTAACTCATACAAAATACTTGCAACAGTGCCTGGCATGTAGTCAGCACTATCTTATTTATTTATTTTTTGAGAAGGAGTATCACTCTGTCATGATCTCAGCTCACTGCAACCTCTGCCTTCCAGGTTCAAGCGATCCTCTGGCTTCAGCCTCCTTAGTAGCTGGGACTACAGGTGTGTACCACTACACCAGGCAAATATTTTTATTTTTAGTAGAGATGGGGTTTCACCATGTTGGCCAGGCTGATCTCGTACTTCTGATCTCAGGTGATCCACCTGTCTCAGCCTCCCAAAGTGCTGGGATTATAGGCATGCACCACTGAGCCTGGCCCAGTCAGCACTATTTTTGCTATCGTGTGACTTCAACGTCCGTGTTTATTCGTCCACATTAATATTATGAAGTATATGTATTCATATTCTGATACATTTCATAATTGCTTTGCATATTGTGAAAGTAATCAATAATTTTTTTTTTTTTTTTTTTTTTGAGACAGAGTCTCACTCTGTTGATGGGCTGGAGTGCAGTGGCACAATCATAGCTCACTGTAGCCTCAAACTCCTGGGCTCAAGTGATCCTCCTACCTCAGCCTCCCAAGTAGCTAGGACTACAGGTGCATGCTACTATGCCTGGCTTTAATTTTTTTTTTTTTTTTTCTCTAGAGACAAGGTCTCACTTTGTTCCCTAGGCTGGTCTTGAACTGCTGGCTTTAACTGATCTTTCTGTCTAGGTCTTCCAAAGTACTGGGATTACAGGCTAAGTGTTTGTTAATTAAGAGATTTCACCCTAGTTTTTACTGTGTCTCATTCCAGAAGGAAGAGTTAATGTGGAGAAGCAGGCCTTAAAGAAGACAACATTTGGCTAGACAAAGGAAATAATTTCCCCCATTTAGAACTACCTGAAAATGGAATGAGCTGCTTGTCCCAGGAGGTCCCTCAACCAAAGGTGTCTTCTTAGTAGATTGAGACTTTATAGAGCAGACTAAAGAACTGCCTTTGCTGGGGAGGGGAAAAACTGGGTAAAATAAGCTCTACAGATTCGATGTATTGTCCTAGAGATGACTGCTGGCTTGAAGAGCTACCTTTTGGCCAGGCATTTTTATAGGAATGTAGCTTTGGTTACTTTATATTCAGACATTTACCTTGACTAAAAAGCATGGAAATATGAAATAGAGGTTGTTAAAAATGGGTGTGTGATTGTGACAGAGATGTTATGAATTCATTGATTTTAGGATATCTCATAGTAAAATGGCCCAGTGAATTGATTTTAACAATTTAATTGAATAAGTGACTAAGAATAACTTAATGTTTGCAATGAGAAAGGAAATACTTCCTGAATTTCTAAGTATACTCTATATTTTCTATGCAAAATAAGTAATCAGAGGTATTTGGTTTCTTAAAGAAAAATCAGTATATGCAATGCTCTTTTTTATTCTAATTTCTTAAGGGGAAAAAAATAGCAAATTCTCTGATCCATTTTTGTTCCGTGGAAGTACATCTTGGCCATTTTCCTGCAGGAATGCCCAGCCTTGAGTTTGCTTCTCCTCAGCAGTTATTGTCTTATGTTTGTAAGCAACAATACGAAGGAGGAAAAGGAAATGTTAAAAGCTTTCTTAAAAATTACCACAGCAGGCCAGGCGCGGTGGCTCACGCCTGTAATCCCAGCACTTTGGGAGGCAGAGGTGGGCGGATCACTTGAGGTCAGGAGTTTGAGACCAGCCTGGCCAAAGTGTGAAACCCCATTTCTACTAAAAATACAAAAAATTAGCCTGGCTGAGACTGCACCACTGCACTCCAGCCTGGGTGATAGAGCAAGACTGTCTTTTAAAAAAATAAAAAATAAAAAAAAAATTACCATGGCAGCAGCAACAACAACAACAACAACAACAACATTTGAGTAGAGCCAAATCCATCAGTTTGCTTCCCTGTTTGGGTATGCTATCTGTCATTCATTTATGCATATTCTCTCTCTCTTACAAACATAGTATTCATTCAATATGTCATGTACCCAGCAGAAGTGAGTGCTGGGAGTTAAGGGTGCAAACTGTACATGACAACACTAAATTTACCTCAGTTTGTAAAAATAAGAAAATAACAGTACCTAGTTCACAGGGCCATGGAAAGTATTAAATGAGATAACCTATGCAAGGCTATTATTATAATGTCTAGCATGTAATAAATGTTCAATAAGTGCTAGCTATTTTTAAAAATTAATCAAGAGCTAATCATTGCAAAAATCAGAATCTAAGCTGTAAACTGTAATTCCTACTCATACTTTAATAAGTATTAGTTATTTATTCTTTGATAGTTGTGAAGGCACAAAATTCAAGCTCCAACTATTCCTTCCAACTATTCCCCAACCAAGCCACACAATCACACGCTAAAAGTTAAGGAATCAATGAGGCAGAACATAGGATGATGTATTACGAAGGGTTAATGATCCGCTCTCAGTTTTTTGCCCCCTTTGTGCCTCTTAGAGCTTCCCAAAGCTGTACTAAGCCGAGATGGGTGTGCAGCCCAATGAAGAGAATTTCGACCTGTGTGTTATTCTCTCAGTGGGTCAGAAAGGACGATCAGTCTACTGTTAAGGCCTCTTTTCTGGGGGGATTTCTGAGAAATCCTAAGCACTTCTCTGAAGAAAGCATCCCCTGAATTCTCTTCAACTTTTAATTTTTTAATTTGATTATCAAGTGGCCTTTTTGGATGTTGTTTTTACCTGTCTGCTAGTTGGTCAAACCAAGATGGTGAAACTTTTCCACCTTCCAAGCCCCTAGTCTCATTTTTTCTTTGACAGAAACACAAAGGTCACCAGATTAGGTGCCCCAGAAGGTAAAGAGATGGATGAAAAAACTGGTTTAGAAAACAGTCTACATATATAAGCAAGGGGCTAAAAATCACAGTGCTGTTACTGGAAACAAGGGATACAGAGGCAAACAAAAGTTATAAAGTTATAAAAAGGTTCTTTCCTTTCTGCAGCCAAAACCCGATGTCATCACAGCAACACGACATTCAAGAAAGTCCAACCTATTTTAAGTAGTTTCAGGTGACAGATTATTGGCCCACAATGAGACACAGACTGATGGATCACAGAGGAGAAAAAGTTCACTGTGCTGTGAACCACCACTAATCTTGACTGATAAAACCAGAAGAGACACACATCTCCATTTTCAAGTGTTTACTGGGTGACATCACACTGTGGATTTAACCAAAGTGCTGTCTGGATTATCCAGTAAATGTCACATAGTAGTACTTGAGTAGCTCAGATAAAGGCCTCAGAACACTGTGAATGAATTCATACTGCAAAACAATTTCCCAGATGAGTGCGTAATCTTAACTCCATGTCATTTTACTTTATGTTTTTTCAGGTATAATTCTAACCCCATAAATGACATTCATTTTGTATAGAATGATGGTTTTGTTTCAGAAAGTCAATCCAGTAATATGAGACAGTTTCTATTACATGCATAAGAAAGCATACGATCACAAGTTTAGCCCTAGATTGGTAAAATAAATATTACAATATTAATCCATCAGGGAAATGCAAATCAAAACAATGAAATACCACTTCACGCCCACTAGGATGTCTACAATAAAAAAGAGATAATAACATGTGTTGGTGAGGACGTGGAGCAATTGGAACCCTCATACACTGCTGGTGGGAATGTAAAATGGCGCAGTCCCTTTGGAAAACAGTCTGGCAGTTCCTAAAAAGGATAAACATAGAGTTACCATAGGACCCAGCAATTACTTTGCGAGATAAATACCACGAGAAATGGAAATAAAAACAAATGTCCACTATACACAAATGTTCACAGCAGCACTGTCCATAATAGCCAAAAGACAGAAACAACCCAGATGACTATCAACTAAAGAATGATAAATAAAATGTGGTATATTCATACAATGAAATGTTACTCAGCATTAGAAAGGAATGAAATACTGATACATTCTACAACATGGATAAACCTCGAAAACATTATGCCAAGTGAAAGAATCCAGTCACAAAAGACCACATACACGTTTATATTAAATGTCCCAAATAGCAAATTACAGAGATAGAAAGTAGATTGAGTGGTTGCCTAGAGCTGGGGGACTTGGGAGAAAATAGGAAGTAAATGCTAACAGATACAGGATTTCTTTTTGAAAATGTTCCAAAATTGACTGTGGTGATGGCTGCCTAGCTCTGTGAATATACAGAAACAAAACAAAACCCAGTCTACTGCACACTTAAAGTGGGTAAGTTGTATGGTATGTATATTACATCTTAATAAAACTGTTATAAAAAAAGAATATTAGTACATCAGATAGTAGGAGATATAACTGTCTAACTTGGGATCCCAAGGCCATGATCTTTCACAGCATTCAGTGTTTAACCCATTAGCTAAAGATTCAAGACCTACAGGATGGTCTTCAAGTCTCAGCAACCTCATAATGTTTAGGGTAATCCTGCTACCTCTATTCATCAGTATGCTTGATGAGTAAGCCTTCCTCCTGTTTGTGTTCCCTACAATAATTAGCATGGAACTTTCCACAGAGTGGATGCTCAGTGATCATTTACTGAACTGAGTTCAAATAAATGTCAAAATTAACCCACTGGAGTCAGTAAATAAAAATAAACAAAGAATACTTTGCTCTATATGAGGAAAGCTGGTCAGCACCACAACAGCCATTGGCCAAACTAAATCTGAGGCATCTAAAAATACAATTATGTCCTTCAAATTTTCGTCAGTCCTGGTTATAACAATAAGAACCATCCTCTTAAACTGCCAAGTTTGTGTCTCCCTTGATAAACTTCCTGGGCAGGGGTAACTTCCAGTGTGGATTAATGGACAAGATCCCTGAGAGTGCAAGGTGGGGCAGCATCCTATTTCCTGGACATGAGCATAATAGTAATAACATTCTTAGAATGGTACATAGAATATAGTAAGTGCTCAATAGTGTAAGCTATTATTGTTGTAGAATTAAATTTGCAGAATCCCTGAAACAGAGCTGGGGTACAGCTACTGTCATCATGGACAAGAGCACATGGTATCAGACCTAAACCAGGCCCCCAGACCAGGGACAGGTCTAAGTAAAATTATGGAATTACCCTCTTTCCTAAATTCTTGGCTGGAAAATACTGCTCCAGACTAAAGGGAGTCTTCAACAAGTATGACCTGCCAACATTTGAAACTCTTTCATGTTGAGGAACACTCCTAGAGGAGATGATGATAGGCTTTGATGGGCAACTCATAGTTGTGCTTTGGAAGGGAAGGCACACACTACCACCATTCTGATTAGATAACTGCTTTTCAGAATCGATTTGCTCTTATTTTTCTTCTAAATTTTCCAGCACTGACAGAACTAGGGAACCATATGTGGTTTGTACAAGCCAACAGCACTACCTATGGTTAGAAGCTTTTGGAAAGATAACTAATCCGAAATGATCTCAAATTTTGGCAACAAAATTCTTTTGAAGATACAAAGGGCTTTTCTACAATATTTTCTTTTTCATGTTTCCCATAGCTGCTGCTTCTTCTTCTTCTTTTTTTTTTTTTTGTGAGATGAAGTCTTGCTCTGTTGCCCAGGCTGGAGTGTAATGGCGTGATCTCGGCTCACTTCAACCTCCGCCTCCTGGGTTCAAGTAACTCTCCTGCCTTAGCCTCCCGAGTAGCAGGGATTACAGGCATGTGCCACCACAGCCAACTAATTTTGTACTTTTAGTAGAGATGGGGTTTCCCTATGTTGGCCAGGCTGGTCTCGAACTCCTGACCTCAAGTGATCCACTCAACTCGGCCTCCCAAAGTGCTGGGATTACAGGTGTGAGCCACTGCACCTGCTGGCCTCCCACAGCTGCTGCTCCTTCTTTTTGTTCCCCTTCTCCTTCTTCCTCTTCTTCTTCTTTTTTTTTTTTTTTTTCCTCCCATAGCTTCTTGAATCTATATATTGCTAGTGTGGTGGATACTGAGAATAGTCACTAATACTCTCTTCTTCCTGGGTCCCCGACTATACCTTTGTCCAGCCCTCCTTGTAGGTAGGTGTGGTACCTGTGACTCAATCCTGGCTAACGAAATGAGAGTATAAGTGGTGTGCACTTCCTGGTGTAGTCCTGGCCCAATCTCATTCTTTCCCCATGGACCAGCTTGAATGAATAGAGTGTGGGAGGACAGAACCACAAGATGGAAAGAGCCTGGGTCCCTGAATAAATTTATGGAACAAACACCCCCTTTATCTGCACTGAACTTTACAAAGGAAAAAACTCTACAGTTTAATAAGCCACTGGGCTTTTGGAATTGTTTATATAGAAATTCCTGTTAGTTACTCTAATTAATACAGCTAGGTAAAAAGCTCTGTTAATTATTGTTTAGGATATCTGGCTTGCTTCCAGAATAGCTCTGGAAACACTATTAGATACTGGCAACAAGAATACTAATGGAACTCCAGAAAAACACATTTCCTAGATCCCTTCTCCTCTATCTTTTACCATCACTAAGATCACTGGAAACAATCTTTCCATCACACTGAAAACACATCCTGGTGTATCATCTGATCCTGCCTGATTCTCCTTTAGAGAACACATCTTTCGCACTGTGTGATTTGTAATAATCTTAATCCAAATCTGCTTGCAGAGTTGCCCAATGTATATCTCCTATTGTGCATTTGATTAATCACTGACCAGCTCATAGAACTGTTATATAATTACAGCGAGCTCCGGGCTAAGAGTTTACCAATTTAAAAATGGAAGATAAAAATGAAAACATAGCAGCAAACACTAAATTTATTAAAAATTTTATATAGTTCTTTATAGCAACCTTTTAGCAACACATGCTCTAATGTAAACTACAATTTTTTATGTGTTAAAATGATGAACGGAACAAAATGTAAATGGAATCTTTTATGATTACCACCTCCAGTCTCTTGGGATGAATAAGCAAAGTTAGTACAGCTACCTTGGGTTTTAACACCATCACCTACCTCTGAAAGTTTCTGCTGTAGTTTGGTAATCCTTCCTTTACCCCCTCCCCCTTTTAACTTTCTTAGTATTTACCACAATTACATCTTTTTATTTGCTTGTTTACTGCCTGCTTTCATGACCAGACTGTAATTTCCATGAAGGCAGAGCTTACCTTAGTTTCTGTTCATACAATATTTACTGAATATTTACTGAATGCCTATTGTCGGACACGGCCAGGTACTAGAGAATTAAACATAAATATGGTGCCTGACCTCATGGTACACATAATTTGGTGGAGAAAAAAGAATAAATCTATAAATAATTTATACTGAGATAGTGCTACTATATTGTCCTTTTTACTTTATACTTCCTTGGTTTTTGGTGGTGGTAGGAGTTGTCTGTCTAGCTCATGATAACCCATCCTGTCTGAGAACTCTCTCTTTGCATTCAGACACGTGCCATTGTAACCATATTTGTGTCATCTGGCTCTGTCTCCTTGATCACAGTTGCCACACTGGACTTGTGACCTACCTTTGTTGCCTCAACCAACTTCTCTCTTCTGTGAGGCTGCAATTGTAACTGAGAGATTCTAATTGAGTCTGGGTTCTTTAGTTGAACTGAAAGAGGATACACAACCTAGAATGCTATGAGGTAGCTACCTTCTGCCAGGTGATAAGACAAACTGAGCAAGCCAGGCTGAGAGAAAGAAGAAAAAATGCAAGTCATACAAAGAAGTAGAGATGAGAGATTTTATGGTCTGAGAAGGACCAAAAGGGCCTCCTTTTAGATTCTCATTCCTAGTCCCTTTTCCCACGAGACACCCTTTTTTCCTTACAGCTTATTTAAAAAATTTTCTATTTATTTATTTATTTGCTAAAGCTACCTTGTATTAGTTCTTTTGCTTTTAATAATGTTTTGACTAAGACATTTCTACTTAATATGATTTTAACATATTCTACTTAATCTCATTCATTTTCATAGCATAAGACATATGGGCTACTACCAGAAAGTGGAACTTTTTTTTAATGTCATGAAAAATGCATCTGTTAGATTTTAATGCTCAGGAATTCTAATAATGCTTCTCAGGTGCTTGTCTAGAAGTTTCCCATTTTCCTCACTAGTGATTTTGCAATACAGACTCATTTCCATTCAAGGGCAGAACATCAAAGGCCAACATTCTTTAAACTCCATGAAAAACACTATCACATGTGTACACCAGCTTTTGTGGCTAGTTAACATTCAGGGGAGAAAATAATTCTTCTTGTAAACATCAATGGTGTGTTTGTACTCATAAACAAAAAGGCTTTGATAATAAATGCTTAGATTTAAGACCAGTAGTTGATCAGCTAGTGTGATTAACAACTGCTAACTGGAGACACCAGAATTTGAATGCACCTAAACTAAAATACATGACTTTTAAGGCCCTACTCAAGAAAGGAAAGCTAAGCTTTATATTCGAGGTGGGTGGGGGTTTCAGTAACAGCACACCCACAAACATCTGCTACTTTTAAAGTATATTCCTTTATCATTCATCAAACATTTAATAAGCAGAGCCATGTCAGGCACTGAAAATGTAAAAGGAGCACGACTTGGTCTCTGTTCTAAACGAGCTCACAGTTAACTGGGGAAGACAGACAAGGAAACAGGAAACCCTCTGATAACAAGAACGCCCTCTGATAAGTGCCCTGCTAGACAAAGCAGCATGGATGAGTGGCCTCTAACCCATTCTGAGGTGGGCCAAGAGCTGAGTCCAAAAGAATAAGCAGGACTTGGGCAGACTGAGAGCAGAGACAGAGACAGATTGGCTGAGAGAGACGGGCACTTAGCACTACATGTTCAAATGTAAAGATGGGAGGCAGAAGAGAGTCTACATGTTAACATCCAGTCGTCCTGCAACAGCTGCATGAGTGATACTTTGGATAACTGCCTATATTTTTCCTCCAAAGTTCCCATTTCCAATGCTTTTCATGTGTTCTGATTACTCTAGGAAGTAAGTATGATCCAGTTCAACAAATATTTATTGAGGATGTGGTAAGTTTTAGGTACTGCTGTAGGCCTTGGAAGTACAAAGATGAATTAAAGACTTGGGGAAAAGGCCAAGTGTGGTGGCTCATGCCTATAAATCTCAGCACTTTAGGAGGTCGAGGCAGGATTGCTTGAGCTCAGGAGTTAGAGACCAGCCTGGTCAACATTGATCATCTCTTTAAAAAGTCAAAAAATTAGCTGGGCATGGTGGTAATGCATGCCTGTGATCCCAGCTACTTGCGCGGCTGAGGTGGGAGGATGGTTTGAGTCTGGGAGGTTGAGGCTGCAGTGAGCCAAGATCGTGCCACTGCACTCCAGCTAGGGCAAGAGTACAAACTCTGTCTTAAAAAATAAAAATAAATAAATGTAAAAAATAAAGACTGGGGAAAAGACTTATCCTAAAAAAAAACTCCTAGCCTAGTGGGGAACACAGGTACATAGTATCTTGAGTGTTAAGAAAGACACACGCATAGAAGTAAAGGGGCAATGAGGCCTGAAATAAGTCTGTAAGAATTAATAAATGTCAACAGTAACAACTAAAGTGAGAGAAGCATTTCAGATACATAGAACAGTATAAGTACAGAGATGTGCCAGGAAAAAGGACCAGGACACAGAGGAGGCCAGATTTGAGAAATATCCCTGGTAAAAGGAATTTGAGGAGATATAGGCAATCAATCAATCAATCAATCCACAGAGATAGCTCAGAGGCAAAATAATTGAAATGTGATTACTGGGAATGAAGGAAGGGGGTTAATCTAATTATGACTAGGTTTTATATTTGAGTGGATGATGCACTACCTGAGGAAGGGAATGCAGGAGGAATTGCTGATGTCAGAAGAAAAAAAATCATGTTGAGGCTGAGGGCCTCCTGTTACGTCCCAGTGGTCAGAGGAGCAGTAAGGACAGGATTATGGTGAAGGAGCTCATGTAGCAGCATAAAGTTGAGTGTGGGAGCTGTAGTCATGATAATAAATGAAATGACAAAAGAAAAGTCAGTAGAAGGAAACGCAATTGGCCAGAATGCGAATCCTAAAACATTGGCCAGTATGGTGGCTCATGCCTATAATCCCAGTGCTTTGAGAGGTCGAGGCAGGAGGATTGCTTGAGGCCAGAAGTTCAAGACCAGCCTGGGCAGCATACTGAGACCCTGTCTCCACAAGAAAAACAGAGATAATCCTAAAAAGTTGTATTTAGGTGTGGACACAGGAGTTAGTTGAGAAGGATCCCACACAAGGGAGTAATGAGTATCTGGGAGCATCGAGTAATCAAAAATTTTAAATGGCACAAAGAGACTTAGGAAAATAGAGATTGGAAAACTGGCCATGTGCAGGTCACTGGAGATATTCTGCAGAGAGGGTTCACTGGAACGGTGGAAGAGATGGGGCTGTCAATGTTAAGAAGTAAATGGAAGTAAACAAGTGGTCCCTGGGTAGTCAGAATACTCTTTTAAAACAGGGAAAGGAGAGAAGGGGCATTAGCTAGATGCAGGACAATCTCTCTCTCCTCTGTCTGTTTCATTTTAAAGGGTTGAGTGGGTTTGTAGCCTGAGAGGAAAGCCAGCAGAGACTAATGATATGGATGATATGGAAAGAAGAGATAACTAAAGGGCAAGGTCCTGGAGGAGAAAGTTGTCTTACTTAGGTCATTTATTTTAACAAGGTTTAGCTTCTGGTTGTCTCTAGCCAGGAGAGCTGTCAAGCAATGTACGTCCCAAGGGTAGGCATCTGTGGAAAGGAACAGTAGCAGCAGGCATGACATAATGGCACTGGGCTTGCAGCAACTCCAAATAGCTGGAGGCAAATTCTGTATTTTATTTTATTATTTTATATTTTTTGAGACAGAGTCTCACTCTGTCACCCAGGATGAAGTGCAGTTGGGCAATCTCGGCTCACTGCAACCTGTGCCTCACAGGTTCAAGTGATCCTCCTGCTTCAGCCTCCCGAGTAGCTGGGACTACAGGCGCCCGCCACCATGCCTGGCCAATTTTTGTAGTTTTAGTAGAGACGGGATTTCATCATGTTGGCCAGGCTCATCTCGAACTCCAGACCTCAAGTGATCTGTCCCCCTCAGCCTCCCAAAGTGCTGGGATTACAGGCATGAGCCACTGCACCTGGCCAAATTCTGTATTTTATTAATGTGAAGGCTTCTTACATGTGTGGTAAAACCCTACAGAGGAGGCACATTATAGTGAGATTGGGGGAAGTTCACCTCCCAACTGGCGTCCATTGAAGTTCACAGATAAACAATCAAACATAGCCCCCAGTCCAGGGGATTACAATCACTACACACATATTATTTTCTTAGGATGCAAAGGAACCAGAGCTGAGTTGAAGTCCCTGGTTTGCTGGAAATTAACTATTGGCTTTGGGCAATTTTGTTTTTTTTTTTTCTCTAGGCTTCAGTTTCTTCATCTACAAAATGGAGAAGAGATGCTATAAACAAGGCTTAGTGAAGCTTAAGCAAGCTCATGGACATGAAAGTGGCTTGCATGTATGTGTATGATGGCACACAGAAGATGTTATTTGGGCCGGGCACAGTGGCTCATGCCTGTAATCCTAACACTTTAGGAGGCCAAGGCTGGCAATCACTTGAGGTCAGGAGTTTAAGACCAGCCTGGCCAACATGGTGAAACCCCATCTCTACTAAAAATACAAAAAATTAGCCATCATGGTGGTGGGTACCTGTAATCCCACCTACTTGGGAGGCTGAGGCAGGAGCATCACTTGAACCCAGTAGGTGGAGGTTGCAGTGAGCCGAGACTGCATCACTGCACTCCAGCCTGGGTGACAGGGTGAGACTCCATCTCAAAAAAAAAAAAAAAAAAAAAAAAAAAAAGATGTTGTTTGGAGTCTCTGAAAATTGGGCAAATCTGGAAGAGATGGACCATTGGATAATTTTTTGGTGGTGGTATTATCTCTGTAAAGACATAGAAACACAAAGGAAAATATGTATTGCAGTAAAGACCTTTGGCTTTCACTGATGATTAATTCCTTTTGATTTTCTGGTAGTCTTGTGTTCCTGAGAAGGGGTTCCGAAGGTAAGGTATTAAGAGCTGTGTGCAAATTAACTCTCCTAGGCACTGGAGGGTAGGAAACAAGTGCTGCTAGCTGATTGTTCTTGGGGTAGTATGTGGCAATATAGGCTGTAAAAACGGGATTCCAAGGTACATCCTAATGGCTAAGGGCTCAAGTTTTGGTCAGGTCAAACCTGAATTCAAAGCCTGGCACAGTCACTTAGAAATGCATGTGACCTTGGACAACTCAACCTCACCAAGCTTCAGTTACCTCATCTGTAAACTGGGGTAATATGATGTACCCTTGGAATGTTGTAATGATTAAATACAACTGTGTGTATAGCTATGTGTGTGTGTATGTGTGTTTGTGTGTGTGTGTGTGTGTATGGGTGTGTATGAAGAATTCTTAGCATACTGTAGGTGCTCAATAAATGTTAGCTATTATATGGGGTCTACTATTACAGGTATCACAGATTCTTGTATTGTTTTAACATGTAGCTGCTATTTATTGATACTTACTACGTGCCAGACACTACTAAGAGCTTTATAGGTCCAGTGTTGCCTAAATGCACGTTTAAAGTAAAACATCCGTTATGTCACTTAGTCTTCAAAACCCTATTAGAGTAGAAACTATGTCTACCCTATTCTTATCTGGGTATATACAAAAAATACCCAGCACAGAATGGGCATGTAAGTATTTGTTAAAGGAAGGAAGGGAGGGAGGGGAGGAGGGAGGAGGGAGGAAGGAGGAAGGGAGGAAGGGAGAGCTGTTGAGAGCTGCTAACTCAGGCTCTATGAAATTCAAGAACTAAGAAATATAGAAATAAGGCACCCCTAAGCCATTGAATGTGATGAAAACTTCTTGTAAAAAGTCACTTTCTTGTGTCGATATGACTTATTTTTATTCTCCTAAGCTCTGGTATAATCTTTCTCTCCATCTGGCAAGTGGGAATGGACCAGTTATATTTCAAGTTTGCTAACAAAGACTGCTTAAGGTAAACATTTGTTGCTTTCCAAAGCAAACTGTACCATTTTAGTTTTAGGTTATTTTAATGATAAGCTCCTTCAGATCTAGTTCAACTGATACTTTGTACTACAGCATGAAAGTACATTTGCCTCTAATTCAGACTATATTTAGAATCCTTTTCACGCTGCATCATTCAAACAGATGTGGGCCCAGCTGTTGCTATTCTTTCCTAGAATCTCACTAAGATGTAGATTTTCGTAAGATTTTTAAAAATAAATTACACAGGTGTTATCTCTGAGGCAGTTAGCACATTAGCTATAAAAAGAATGCCTACAAATTAGGTTCTGTTTTTGTAAGCTCAGAGAAGGGGACAGGGTTTCACTGGTTTGATTCATCTATTCTCATTTGATTGTATTATTTTTTCACAAAACAAAAATTGTTGTTAGTAGTTATTTCAATATTATCCCAGAATAGTGATCCAATAAAGCCCTTTCTTTAGATTCAGATTCAAGTACTGAACATGGTGCAGAAACGCTATAAGTGCTTTCAGATCCACTATGTCATTTTCTTCCAAGTGATTTAAAAATACCTAAACAAATTTGAATGGCATATCTTTGAAAATGTGAGAAATCAGAGAAAGAACTGAAAATCCTGAATACAGCTGAGTCTAAGTATCTTAGGGTAGGGGAAAGGTCATCAGCTGAACAATCCTCGATAAGGATAGAACCTCTCTGGTTCTGTTTCCTCATTTCTGAAACAAAGACCAATGGGTTGGTTGGTCTGAAACCCCCACGTGACTCTGCTAGAATCCCTCCTTCTCTGGAGTGGAAGCCAGCCTTAGCTGTGCCTCAGTATACCACCCTCTCAGCCATAGTTTGGAATTCTTCCAAAGCAAGTCTAATAAAGGAGTTGTGAGAGTCAAAGAAAATACTTTCTCTTTCAGGGGTATTTTTTTTTTTTTTTAACAACATGGCAGTACTCAAATTTTTTTTTTTTTTACTCTCTAAATGTTTACTTGAGTCATTCTTTTTTTTTTTTTTTTTGAGATAGAGTCTCGCTCTGTTGCCCAGGCTGGAGTGCAGTGGCGCGACCTCGGCCCACTGCAAGCTCTGCCTCCCGGGTTCATGCCATTCTCCTGCCTCAGCCTCTCGAGTAGCTGGGACTCCAGGCGCCTACCATCACGCCTGGCTAATTTTTTTTTGTATTTTTAGTAGAGACGGGGTTTCGCTGTGTTACCCAGGATGGTCTCAATTTCCTGACCTTGTGATCCGCCCACCTCGGCCTCCCAAAGTGCTGGGATTACAGACGTGAGCCACCGTGGCCGGCCTACTTGAGTCATTCTAAAGTCAATAATAGTCCAATGCTGTGCTTCGGATCAAGTGCCTGAGTCGAAACAAAGAGGCAAAATGGGCCCTGGGTTCCTCTCGGGTCTACATGTTGACTGTGCTGTGTCATAAGGGCAGTGTCCCCTCCCCAGCTGGACAGCCCTCCCTGCCATCAAACAATACCTTGCATTTGTGCATTGCTTTATGTATCTTGATACATAATTGCACATTTAATCTTCATGTTATCCTGATCTTATTGATATTCACAGAGGTTAATTAAGCAGTTTCCAGTTGGTTACAGCCACTAAGAGGCAAAATGGGTGCCTAAACCAAGATCTCTTGATTCTTTTTTTATTTTTTTGACACAAGGTCTCATTTGTGCAGACTGGTGTGCAGTGGCATGATCTTGGCTCACTGAAACCTCCACCTCCCACCTCAGCCTCCCAAGTAGCTGGGACTACAGGTGCAGGTCACCACGAGCAGCTAATTTTTGTAGTTTTTGTATATGCAGGGTTTTGTCATGTTGGCCATGGTGGTTTTGAACTCCTGGACTCAAGTGATCAACCGCTTAAGCCTCCCGAAGTGCTGGGATTACAGGCATAAGCCACCATGCCTAGCCCCAGATCTCTTGATTCTAAGTTCAGTGTTTTCTTAATTAAAAACAATAGCAGCAGAAGTGGCTAATACTTACTTTGCATTTACTATATATCAGACCTTGTGCTAAGAGCTTTATATAGAAGGTTATCTTATTTAATCATTATCATAACTCTACGACGTAGATATTTTTACTCTTTCTACTTACTGATGTGAAAAATGAGACCACAGAGAGGTTACATAATACAGCCAAGGTCACACAGCTGTCAAGAAGCACAATTAAGATTCTAATCCACGCGGTTTGGCTTTACGACTTGCTCTTTCAACAATTATGCTAGACTACCTTCCTATGGTTAGCATAGATGCCCTCATCAGAACGATTCTCACAGTTTCCATCCATAATTTCGGTAAAACTATTTTCAAGAAGAGCCCAGAGCTGCCCAGTAGGGCTGTACACTGTGTTATACATGGCACTGTCTGTAACACAGGTCGCTGGTGTCAGGGAACCCTGCTCTTGCACAGTCAACAGATATTTTGAAGGGATAAGCTGTGTAGCATTACTACTGGTGCCCAAGCACAATATATTATACACAGACAACGGGGAGTAACTGTGTCCTGAACTGAACTCAGTGGAAACTATCAACTCTTCACTGACACAGTCTGAGGTACTGCCTTTCTCCAGGTTATAGCTGTTTGAAAATTAAAAGACAAAAGCCCCAAGCCAAAAGGACAAGTTCTAACTCTTAAAGGAGTAAGTGGAGCAGAGGTAAATATGCGATGCATCAATCATATGTAGCCTGCAAATAGGTTTTGTTTAAACATTGCATTTCAAATTTCAATCAATAGCTAATATTTAAAAATTAAGGGATCTTGCCGGGTATGGTGGCTTACACCTGTAATCTCAGCATTTTGGGAGGCCAAGGTGGGCAGATCACTTGAAGTCAGGAGTTCGAGACGAGCCTGGCCAACATGGTGAATCCCCGGCTATACTAAAAATACAAAAATTTGCCAGATGTGGTGGCGTGCGCCTGTAATCCCAGCTACTTGGGAGGCTGAGGCAGAAGAATCGCTTAAGCTTGGGTGGTGGAGGTTGCAATGAGCCAAGATCATGCCACTGCACTCCAGCCTGGGTGACAGAGTGAGACTCTGTCTCAAAGACGAAAAAAAAAATTAAGGGATCACATTAAAAAATCCAAACCTCCAATTTCTCTAGAAAAATTGGAAGATGTAACACTAGACAGGCAATTTACTCTCTAGCTCACCAATTTCAATGGGATCAGTTTTATCCATTTCCTTCCCTCCCTGGACCCTGTAGGAGTTACAGTTGGCAAGCTACGAGCTAGACAGAGCATGGAGGGAGATTAGGAAGTACACTGGAGCCTTCTAAGATTCTTCAATCACCCACTTAGCCAGGTGTAGTTGCTCATGCCTGTAAGCCCAGCACTTTGGGAGGCAGAGGTGGGAGGACTGCTGAGGCCAGGAGTTTGACAACAGCCTGGGCAACATAGCAAGACTCCATCTCTTAAAAAAAAAAAATGATGGCCGTGCATGGTGGCTCATGTCTGTAATCCCAGCACTTTGGGAGGCCGAGGCGGGTAAGATTGCTTGAGGCCAGGAGTTCGAGATCAGCTTGGCCAACATGGCAAAACACCTGTTCTACTAAAAATACAAAAATCAGCTGGATGTGATGGTGCACTCCTGTAATCACAGCTACTCAGGAGGCTGAGGCAAGAGAATTGGTTGAACCCAGGAGGCGGAGTTTGCAGTGAGCCAAGATTGTAACACTGCACTCCAACCTGGGCAACAGAGCAAGATCCTCTCTAGAAAAAAAAAAAAATTCACCCTCTTGATATACCCAATGGTCTCCTCTGGCAACCTTGCTGTATAATGCATGAAATTTTAGTCATTTAGTGACTGAGCTTTTATCTTTGCCTCAGTTGACAAAGTAAACTGACAGATCCATCTCAAATTGATTTTGTCTCCAAAACTAGAATGTCTCCAATATTAAAGCACTACCACAAAAATTAGAAATTGGGCTAATATCCTTTTACTGGCTTCAAGATGAATAATCCATGCTATTGTTTGGCAGTGTTCTGCACAGATGGGAAAAGAGCTAGCTATATCTTTCTCATGTGTTTTAAGGAAGAAAGACAGTCAGTGGCAAAGTCTGAATTATTTAAAACCATCTTAATCGGCTTATAACTGTCACAAAAGTTGTAGACAAAAAGAAAAGGTGACATGTGCATTCACTGGCCCATTCTGGATGGGCAGGCAGAGTTTTCTGCCTGAAAACCTCCGTGGTCTGTGCAGCTGTGCTACTGTTCAGGAAGACTGGAGGTTTGTAGGGCAGCAGGCAGGGAGGCAAGGATGCATTTGAGAAACTACTAACATGTTTATTCAATCCAAATATAGTTACAGATTAACTACACCAGTTTATAATGAGATTTTCCTTACAAAATTTTGAATTTTATGTGATAAAAATATTTCCTCCATTAGTCAGGGAATTGTTATTGACTCCTGTGCCTTAAAGAATCTATAGACATTTAAAGGCTTTCTCCTGTCTGGGACCTAAACAAAAAAACTAAAAGTGTATGAGAAGTCAATAGCATTGCTAGAATTACACATTCAGTATCACTTTTATTATAATCAGCTGGACTTCAAATGCTCTCTTTTCTAAAACAAAATTAATAGGATCATTTCTGAACAGATGGTTTTAAAACTAAGCATCATGATAGGGAATACGTAGTTTCACTGTTAAATAACAATCCTGTTTGTTAGAAAGTCCAGAGTCAACTCAGCTTTATTGCTTCAAATAAGCAGTTTGCACAGAGGACAGTAAAACTGTTTAATAAAAGAATGTAATAGGCTTAGCAGATGTTGCAACCATACAACATTTTAGGTACCTGGTTTAGAAAGCACATTTCATTAGTTTAGAAACACTCTGGAAAATCAAATTCAGTTGCTGAATTTATGGAATCTCTCTTTGAGGATGTATTTGGGTCAATTTCTCTCTAGTTATCAGCACAAGACTAAGTTTACAATGAACCAACTTCCAGCAAAGGCAGGGAAGAGGCAGCTGTAACTCTTCTAACTAGCTCATATTATCCACGTTCTTGCTTTTGTTAATAAAGACAGCTTTAAAAAATCATCTTTTCCATTTGTTTACTGACAGCTTTTGGGGTGTTAAAGAAAATCATCACTTTCTTGGCATGAATCCTCCAACATTTGGTTGATAACCACTAGATAAGAACATAAAGATGGTCTCTGCCCTCGAGGAATTTGTAGTCCAAAAGGAAAACAAAAAATGACAAATAAAAAACATGCACATTGTTACGCGGTTCACACTATTTCTTGCTAATTGATCGAGAGGATAGATGACTGCACTGGGGTTACTAAGTCATTCCTCTGCTAATAACAAAGGAATGAAAATAATACCACCTTCTTAAGGGCAAACTTAAGGCTCAAAGGGGGAGAAAAGTGTTATGATTTTATAATGTCACTTAACAAGCAATCCATTCACTAAGAAGATAGGCAAGTATGGAACAGTCAACATTTAAAATATGGATGCTTATTTCCTAATAATCAAGATGACACACTTGATTTTAATAAATTATAAGTTATGATTCAACTGAGCTTCAAAAAAGAGAAAAATCAAAGTAGCAATCTTTCTATCTTAATGCATTTCTATCTTTTGCATTTTGCCACTTACGACCAGTAAATACCCTAGCCCCAAACACATACATTATATCTCACACAAAGTTAAGCAGACTTGACCTTACTTATCCCAGTCTACTGAATTGCTTCTAATTAGTACTCTTATTTAACAAAATGCTCACATTGTAACATACCCGATTATACATTTATTTGTGAGAGAAGTCTTAGTATGGTCATTATCATTATCATTCTTAAATAAGAAGATCATTTCTCATAAGCTACTTTTCTGAGTGGCATGGAAAATGTAATGTTCATGCTATCTCAATCAACCATTTGCAATATATATAAGAAAAAACCAACCCTTGCTATATCTCAGTGCTCCATCTGTGCTAACTGCCCCAGGCTCAGCCATGTCTCAGCTCCCAGGTGCACTGAACCACATCTATCAAAATATTTATCTGCAATAGCTTTGTAATAAGAGTGGAATGTCCTTTTTGATGATTTCCTTTGAAAAATACATATGTATTTAACTGGCAACTCTAAACTTTTGGAGATGGCAGATAACATAAATCCACTTATTTAAAAAAACTTCCCTTCATGGTGGTTATAGTTGATCTAATATAATGATTATACAAACACAATATATTTAATATGCTTTATATTTTCACATTTGACTATGGCTCTAACCTCCAGATGAATGTGCCACAATTCCAATCCTATCCTGGTTCTCGGTGTGAGTTGAATCCTGGCTAGATAATAGGAAGATAATCTTAGATATAAAATTTCGGCAACAAGGGCATATCAATATTATGCATAGTTAGTAAAAGCATTAAAGTCTACAGCAATTTTTGAATAGGTGGATGTGAATTTCAGCTTCTGGGACTGCAATTTATACTACAGAATGAAAACCAAAACAATATCCAAAAGAAAAAAAGAAAGAAAAAAGAAGACCCTCCTGAGCGAAGCAAAAGCATACCAAAAATCTACCTGACTTTAAACACTCAACACTCATTGCTGAGGAAATACCTCTAACATATCATCAACATGTTCGCTGCATAATCAGTACCTAAAACAATGGGCCAGCACTTTGAGTCAGCCTGAGTGTGAAGGGCAAGTGGAAAGGTCAGTTCCCTCATGCCTCACGAAAGCACATGCTCTGCTCTGCTGGCAGCACCTGGCAATGGCTTGCCTTCGCTTCCTCTGCACTAGCATTCTCCCTTGGGGCTTCTGTGCCACCCCCAACTTCCTACACTCTGAAGGAACCAGACAGCGTGGCAAGCAAACCTGAGAGCAGGGCCAGGACAGAGTGCTCTGAAGGGCCTTACTGGTACCATTCAAGGGCCCCAAAGATTGTTCAATATCTCCGCAGGAATGTGGCACTCATTCCACCTAAGCTGGGAAAATTCTCTTAACTCCTTTTTCTTTTTATAAATAAAACAAAACAAAATAATAATGTAAAATACCCATGCTTCCTTCCTTCCACAACAAAAAAGACCATCATCATGTAACTACAATCAATTAAAATCCAGCAAATATTTCACGGGCTATTTGCACAGCATTTTGGACCCAGACAGCTTATTTTTAGGATCTCAAGCATGTTCGTTTTCTGGAGCCTCTCCCATGGATATCATATCTAACATATTAAAAGTTGTATTCATATCCAATTAAAAATAATTTTCTGCCCAAAACATTTTTGAAAGAATTTTTGCATCTTTGTTTTTGAACTTATTTGGTTGCTGGTTATTCATTTAATTTACAGTTTGCTATGATTTCTCAGTAATGACTGCTAAATGTAACATTTAAAGAAAGTGACAAATTATTTGGTTTTATCTTTGTGCAAACACTTATATTCGATCCTGTGCCTTTTTGTGTTTTAAAGCCATTTTTTTTTTGAGATCTCTAAAATTGTTTAGATCCTGAAAAGTACCATATTATTTAGTCATTGTGCCTCTAGTGCCTAATGAATATCATTGCCTTGACTGCAGAGAAGTGATTTGAGGAGGAGATGCCTTCCTCAGGAACTAGCAAGAATGATGTAGGGTGAGCACAGGGGGAGGAAAGCCTATGTGAGGAACAGGATGGTTGATAAACCCCTGTCACAGAGCCTCAAACTCAGTAAACCAGCAGATAGGATATCTGACCATTCAACAATCCTTTTGTGTGTTACCGGCAGGGGACACAAAGATGAAGAAAGCACTTTCCCTTCCTTCAAGGAATTTATAACCTAGTAGAGGAAATAGGACTTGAGTACAGGATACAAGGCAGAGCATGAACACTGTTGTAAGAAAGATCTCATGTGCCATCAGAACACCAGTGAACAAGTTATTACTAAGGCCACCAACCACACAACTCCAGGGGGAGCCATTCACACTGTCATCTATGTGAATGGTGTCCCCTACAGTTGTGCAATGCAATGGTCAAGGTGGAAGGATAATAAAAGGCTTTCCAGAAGAGATGGCATTCGGCAGGTCAGTGGAAAACAGGAAGCTCTTCCACTTACTAGAAGAGTGACTTCTATGAGATTCCATTTGCTTGTCTGTAATAGGAATAACACTAACTTCATTAGGTTATTAGGATGAAACAAACAAACAAAAATACATCTGTATATAGCATAATACCTATGCCAAATTCACCCTTCCTTCCCCTTCTCCTGCCTTCTTTATTCAAAGGTTCATGGAGGTTCTACCATATGTCAGACACTCTATGAGGGACTGTATATACAATGAGAGATAATACCCACGTGTGCCTGCCTTTATGAAGTTTATACTCAAATGAGGCTATTCCATTATTAATTATTCTACAATCAGTGATAGGAGGAAGGTAGGCCAAGTAGAAAAATTAGTGTGAACAAAAGCAGAGTAAAAGGTATCAGTAAGCAAAGTAAAATACAATCAGTCCTCCAGTTTGTCAGAAGTAAGGAAGAGGTGTTTTAGGGTGTGAAGAACACATGGTAAGACCAACAAAGAAGGGCAGGAAAACTGCGCAGCAACAGCAAGTTGGAAGCAAATCAGAGTGTGGGAAATAGATTTAATCTATGGTTTCCATTCTGTTTGATTGGCTAAGGGCTTCCTGGAAGGCTGTATTGAGAATGTACTCATGATTGTCAATGCTGGCCCTGGGCAACACATGGGCTAGGGAGCTACGTGAGTGGTGGACTGGGCATTCTTTGTCTAAATGAAATTGAGTATCCTGTCTTTGTAAAAAGCCACTTCTGGAAGAATCTCTGAATTTCTTTGGCAGACATCTTGAGCACTACAACAGGACAGAAGACCCAGTGTGGGGGGCAGACCTCTGGCTGACTGATGGCACAGAAGAAGGGCATGAGATCAAAGGAATATAGGGTGCCAGTGACTGCTCTAAGACATTGGCTAAGGCTGAAATTTAGGTCAGGCTAAAGACAAAACAGTTAATGGACTGGAAAAAGTGAAGACACTTGGGTTTTGCAGGCAGAGCGTTCTGGGTTTGAATTCTAGCTCTTTCAATTACTAGATCATTATGTCACTTAATCATTCTGAATCTTAGTCTCTCATGACAAAAATAAAAAACTGGATATTACTATTTATTCATAGGATTGTGGAAATGAGCAAAACACCCCATACGGTACCGAAAACACATTAGGTGACTCAATAAATAGTAGTTCGTTTCCTCTTTCCCTGAAGTGGCAGGAGGTCCATACCTAAAACATTTTCTAGGTCTAGAGAAAAGGAATCAAAATTGGGAGAGTTGGGAGTGTGGCTGGGCCGGGCAGCCAATGAGAAAATACAAATGAGTAGAATTCAGGAAGTTACAGGGCAGCGAGAGGAAGAGAACTCAGTGGTTTGGTTGGCTATCCACAGGGCACGGTCTTATCTGCTGGATACCATGGGAAGGTACAGGGAGGGATAAAGAGTGGCACTCCTCTAGTGGAGTTCATAGCCCACTCAGGAAGATAGTTTTTAACCACAAATTATAATGAATAATGATGTGTGGTTAAGAATTAGGTACAAATGACACTGAAGGGCTAGAAGACGGGCTGAGGTGTGAGGGAAATTGCAGAAAGTTTCACAGAAGCTGAAATGAGAGTTGCATCAAAGGACATCAAATGTTTTCCAAATGGAGTGAGAGAAAGACATTCTCCTATGGACAGGAAAAGGATATGGAAGGGGGGTGTGAAGAGTTTTAGGGGCCTTGATATCAGCTGATATGTGAATATCATACTGGATAAAAGCAGGGATAGGGAAGATGGGGGAAAAATAAGTCAGGTGCTGAAGCCACCTAGGATAAGTTACTATTCTATTTTCTATTATTATTATTAATACTATCTTCAGATTGTCCTGAAAAATTGCAAGACTACTCAAGAACAAAAAGGTTCTTTTTTTTTTTTGAGACTTGAGTCTGAAGCCCAGGCTGGAGTGCAGTGGCACAATCTCGGCTCACTGCAACCTCCGCCTCCCAGGTTCAAGCGATTCTCCTGCCTGTCTCCCAAGTAGCTGGGATTATAGGCGTGCGCCGCTATGCCTGGCTAATTTTTGTATTTTTAGTAGAGATGGGGTTTTGCAATGTTGGCCAGGCTGGTCTTGAACTCCTGACCTCAGGTCATCTGCCTGCCTCGGCCTCCCAAAGTGCTGGGATTACCAGCATAAGCCACTGCGCCCGGCCTCAAATAGGTACTTATCATTAAAATTCTATTCCTTTTCAGTGAAACTGAAGATGCATCTCTCCTACCTAGAAAATAATGACCTAATTAGGCAAATAAAAATGCATAGAACTGGAAATGTTATGGACCATACGCAAAAAAACTTGTCTAACTGAAAACTGGTAGGTGACATGGAGTTAACTGAGAGAAGAGCTTGACTCACAACTCAGAAAGCAATTCGTTTTTAAAAGCTAGTATTATCTTAAAAATAATTAAATGAACTAAAAAAAAATCACTGAGGTGACAGGAATTAAAATGAAATTAATACAAGGAATATTGATTGGATTTAAAAAAACCCTGTTTCACTAATTTACTTTGGAACCCCTTCATGTTTAGTAAGAAGGTTTTTTTTTTTTGTTTCGTTTTCCGTATTTTTCTGTTTCAAAATCTTGAATGCTTGAAGCTTTCTTTTGTGCCTGGGATCTCCAATCTGCCAAACAGTACGGGTTAGGCTTCCCTGTCCGCTGGGAGTGAGCGGAGAGCGGGTGCAGAGTAGAAACAGTCTGAGAGGCCCTTGTCTCAAGAGCTCTGAAGTCCTCTGAGGATGACATCATCATTTAGGTGAATCATCTGCAGCACATTCCACCTTGCAAAAAGAGATGCTAAACACAGCACAAGCTAGGCTGAGCAGGGCAGAGGAGGCACCTGGAGGAGGGAAGTTTTAGAAAAGCCTGGGCACCTGCTAGCTCCAGGTCCCAGCAGGAGGTATGCAGATGATCAAGAAATGACTCCACTTGTGTGATCCTGGGACTCACCCCAAACTCACAGGTATAAAAACAAAGTCTTGAGAAAGATACCTGTTGACCGCAATCTGCAATATGAGTGATGAACAGGGCCAGAATTAAGGCAATGGTCTCCAACTTTACTGTTCATTTCTTAGGACATTTCCAAGAGAAATTCAGAGGATAATCCAGTGAATCATTATCGTAGTGTAGTATAAATAAAGCATTAAATAAAAGCCAGTTGCAACCTCAAATATGTCCATAAACTGTAAGTTGGAAAGGTAGTTTTAAAATACACTTTCCAATTCCTTTGAACTAAAATCAAATTTAGGACGCTGTAGGAAGGCAGTTCAAACAAAAGCTAATTTTGTTTAATGAACTAACCAGGAAGGCATTGTGAAAGTATTGTGCAACTAAATGCTTAGCTAATTACTGTGAGATCAAATAACTGTTACCATAGTTACCGCACACTGTTTTCCATAATAACTTTTATCACTTCAATAAATCTTTGTGACGCAACAAATATAAAAAGTTTACTGTAACATGACTATAATGTTTTGGAAGGCACACACTGATGGCTGACCTACTGAAATTACCTTCCCATATTTGTCAGTGAACAAGGGATGGTATCAGTATCTGGTTGACTCAATACCAAAATGTCTCACTGGCATCTTTAATAGGCTGTAACACCTCAACAGTTGAATTTACTTGGTTCTGACTTTCAACAAGGAAGTCACTGGCCTTTTCAGTATTATACTTTGTCTCTGAATGAGAATAAAAGTAACAGCAATCATTTATGAAGTAGTAACTGTCAGGTTCCATGCTAGGCAGTTGACATACATCAAGATCTAATCCTTTCCCCACTGCTGCAGAATCAGGATCCTGCCCCGTGTCACTCAGCTCCCTCTTGGGAGGGATTTTAACCCTGGCCTAGCTCCAAAGTCAGTTCTCTTTCCACCGTATTACACAGCCTTTTATGTACATACATTTTTTAAGAGATATATATATATCCTGAGTAGCTGGGTGTGTGTGTGTGTGTATATATATATATATACATATATATAAAATAAGGCAATTTCTGGCCGGGTGCAGTGGCTCACACCTGTAATCCCAGCACTTTGGGAGGCTGAGGCGGGAGGATCACAAGGTCAGGAGATCAAGACCATCCTGGCTAACACGGTGAAACTCCGTCTCTACTAAAAATACAAAAAATTAGCCGGGCGTGGTGGCGGGCACCTGTAGTCCCAGCTACTTGGGAGGCTGAGGCAGGAGAATGGCATGAACCCGGGAGGCAGAGCTTGCAGTGAGCTGAGATCGCGCCACTGTACTCCAGCCTGGGCGACAGAGAGAGACTCTGTCTCAAAAAAAAAAAGGCAATTTCTATAATTGTTTTACTGAGGCAGTATAAAGTGTTAAGGTTATACCACAATGTCACAGGATGCTCTGTAACACAATGACTGACTGGTCTGTTAGCTGAAATAATGTCACAGCTCCACTGGAAAAGAAACAATCTTTTAGTTGAGAAGTAGTGACTTTACATTCCTCCTGTCCCCATGCGCCGGGTTAGTCATTTGGTCACCTCCACTCTTTTCTGTATCTACTATGTCCTTTTCTAGATCTAAATGCTGAGATTTTTGAGTAAGTGAAAAGGCAAACGTGACATAATAAGATGGACATTAAACTTCTGGTGTAAGTGTTATATGATAAAGAAACTGCAGATTCAAAATTCAGTTGTCAGTGTAAGGCTAAATAGCCTTGGGCAAGTCACCGAATATCTCTGGGTTTTCCCACCTGAAAAATGAAGCAATAATCCCCATCTATAAACTCACAGAGATATTATGCAGATTATATTATTTAATATTGCTGAATTCTTTGAAGATATAAAGTGCTAAGTATAATAGCCATTCTCAAGGTGAAACATAAAACACACACATGATTACAGAGTCATTAAAAAGCATGAGTGAAAAACAGTATCAAAAGCAATAAAATCAAGCATGCATCCTCCAGAATGCTGATGTTGAAACCCTAGGAGCTCCTGCCTATGAAACCTGATTCATACCTATTCAGCACTGTTCCAAAGGTCTCAGTTTTAAGGGACCAAAAGCCATTTCATGATTGGTTTCAAAGATGAACAGCTAGGATTCATGTCAGGGACTGAATCAGCCTTTGATGACTCAGCTATTGTAATCTTTCATGTTCGAGATAGCCAAAGGCTGACATCAGGCCTATGTAGCCTTGATACCTAGGTATTTAAGCCAAAACTTATCCTTGACTCTACCCTGTCTCTTATTTCCATCTATCTCTTCCATTCAAGTGATTACCACAACATTCCAAATAGCGTTCAAATTTAATTGTTTCTCTCAAATTCAATTCCTCCTCTTTATGTTCACTTTGATAGTATCTTAACTTAGACCCCCCTCACTACTTACCTCATCACTAGAGTAGTCTGATACTGACTTCCCTGCTTCCACTTTTCCCTTCCACTTACATTTCTTCTTCTTTTTTTTTTTTTTTTAAGAGATGGTGTCTCACTATGTTGCCCTGGTTGGAGTGCAGTGGCTATTCACAAGTGTGATCTCATTACTCATCAGCACGGAAGTTTTGACCTGCTCCACTTTCAACCTGAGCCCGTTCATCCCTCCTTAGGCAACCTGGTGGTTCCCTGCTCCTGAGGGGTCACCATATTTATTGATGCTGAACTTAGTGTGGACACTCGAACAGCATACGGTACTATAGCCCAGAATTGCCAGCCTCAGGCGATCCTCCCATCTCAACCTACTGAGTTGCTGGGACTACAGACACGTGCCACTGCACCCAGCTAGGCCTATCTTTTATCCTACCCAGGATATAACACACTGCTGATCATAACTTGCTTGTATTTAAAGCAATTCAACACATGTCACTGCCTTCAGGATAACATTCAGATTCTGTTTTTTGTTTTGTTTTTTGGTCTGAGACGCAGTCTCGCTCTGTCGCCCAGACCGGAGTGCAACGATGCAATCTCGGCTCACTGCAACCTCCACTTCCTGGGTTCAAGTGATTCTCATGCCTCAGCCTCCTGAGTAGCTGGGTTTACAGATGCCTGCCACCATGCCCCACTAATTTTTGTATTTTTAGTAGAGACAGGGTTTGAGCACGTTGCCCAGGGTGGTCTCGAACCCCTGACCTCAAATGATCCTCCTGCCTTGGCCTTCCAAAGTGGTGGGATTACAGGCTTGAGTCACCACACCTGGACCTTTCAGATTCTTTAGTAAGTCATATAAGGATGTTCATAAACTATCTCCTGTATACGGTCTCCAACTTCATTTTTTACCTCTCTCCTTATATTCTAGCCACACTCTCTCTCTTCTTATAGCTCCTTATGCTTACTGCTACTACAGGTGCAAGACTGTATTGAAATTCTCATTATTTGTAAAGAGACTAGTCCTAAAGAACCACAAGGGCCATGCTTGTCTTTAGTTCAGCCTTGCATAAAGTACATATGTAATCAATAAATGTTAAATGAATGACTGACTGAATGAAGGCTTCCAGAGGACAAGTTAACAAGTTATGTTTAGCTTACTTTGTTACACTCTCAGCTTGGTAAAAGGCTCTTGAGCAATTAACTTGATTGATGTTGTTAACTATTGATGATGACTGATTCAGGATGTCCTATTATTGAGACTCATGTGAAGTAAGTTATCCTTTGCAACACAGACTTAAACGATTTGCTTTCCAAGCTTATAGGTTTAATCAGATTCCATGAACTATTGCCAAGAGGCAAATACTCGAAGCATAAAACAAGGATCTTAATGATCTTGTAGAAAGCTATGATCATTGAATGTTCACATTTATCAGACCCTTGCTGTAAAAAACTTCTCTTCATCCAAGTCATGATAGGCACAGGAAATAAATGAATCAAGCAGTGAGCAGAATACAGAGGAGTGTCACTTTGCAGTGGCATGGTTTTGCTCCATAGATACAAAGTTAAACAGTATTTTAAAAACCAATCAGTCATATATGAACCAGCTTCTCTTACTCAAAGTTAGAGCCGGCTGGGCACTGTGGCTCACGCCTGTAATCCCAGCACTTTGAGAGGCGGAGGAAGGTGATCACTTGAGGTCAGGAGTTCAAGACCAGCCTGGCCAAGATGATGAAACCCCATCTCTACTAAAAATACAAAAATTAGCCAGGTGTGGTGGCGCGTGCATATAGTCCCAGTTACATGGGAGGCTAAGGCAACAGAAGCACTGGAACCCAGGAGGAGGAGGTTGTAGTGAGCCGAGATTGTGTCCCTTGCACTCCAGCCTGGGTGACAGAGTGAGACTCTGTCTCAAAAAAACAAAGTTAAAGAGTCAAATGTATCTTAATCCATTTTGGGTAATAAGCAAATATAGCTATGCATGAGTTCATATTTTGTGGAAATAAAAAAGAGAATCATGAAACTAAACAACATATTTTTTAAAAAGTCATGATCTCTTCCCCAATATCTGCCAAATTTTAAAATTCCTACTTTTTGACACTCTTGCTCCTCCAAGATCTCAATTGGCATTTTCTAAGCTCAAGACGATTCCTATGATTACTCATGAGTTTTGATCTGCAGGTTCTGGCACTGCTGGCCATACCACTCTTCCTAAAATCACTTCCTCTCTTGGCTCATGCACCACTATGGGATCTTACACCTCCTCCATCTCAGGCCATTTCTCCTAGGGCATCTCTTTCTCTTTCTAGACCACGGATGTATGTGCATCTCAGCTCTCTCTTTTGTTTCTGCTGAAACATTAACATTAAATCTGGATATGCAATTTCTAAATAATTCATTTTTGGCCCTGATTTTTCTCTCAGATTCCAGGTCTGCATCACCAACAACCTAAGGGATATTTTAATTACTCATTACACCATTACTTCAAAGAAATGTTTAAAATTAAATATACCATCTTTTCCTTTACTCTCCAAGTAGTTCCTTTTGCTTTTTGTTGTTGTTGTTAATGGGTTGATCATTCTCTAGGCAGCCCATGATAAAACCCTGGGATCCTTTTCTCTTTTTTTTAGCTTCTTCCTCCTTCAAAAGACCAATAGAAGTGCCAGTGACAATGCCAATTTCCTTTGCCACATATGTCACAACTTTCCTTTCCTTTCTAATTTCACTAACCAGATGTTGACCTTCTCAAACAATACATTTTTTCCCCCGTGAGACAGCATCTTGCTTTGTTGCCCAGGCTGGAATACAGTGGTGTGATCACGGTTCACTGCAGCCTTGACCTCCCAGGCTCTAAAAAATCCTCCCACCTCAGCCTCTGGAGTAGCTGAAACTACAGGTAGCACCACCATGCCCAGTTAATTTTTTTTTTAAATAGAGATGAAGGTTTCACTATGCTGTCCAGGCTGGTCTCAAACTCCTGGGCTTGAGGAATCCTCCCACCTCAGCTTCCCAAAGTGCTGGGATTATAGATGTGAGCCACCACACCCAGCCAAAACACATTTGTTTTTACACATGGATAAGTACTCTCTCTGCTTTCTCTTCCCTTCCTAATTCCACCAGATTAAACTTTTTGAAATATGAGTTTGATGAGGCCATCTCCCACTCAGAAGTCTTCTATAGTTCAACATGAGCTATAAGATAAAATACTGATTGCTATTTTTTGAGACAGGGTCTCGCTCTTCACCGCTAGAATGCTGTGGCACGATCTTGGCTACTGCAGCCTCGACCTCCTGGGCTCAAGTGATCCTCCCAACCGCAGTCTCCCAAGTAGCTGGGACTATAGGTGTGCACAGCCACACTTGGTTAATTGTTTTGTAGACAGGCCTCCCTATGTTGCCCAGGCTGATATTCAATTCCTGAGCTGAAGCAATCTTCCCGCCTCTGCCTTCCAAAGTGCTAGGATCACAGGTGTGAGCCACCATGCCTGGCAAAGTACCCATTTCTTAGCCTAGCATTCATCTCCTTTAGCAGTTTGGCCCTGACTGTCTAGCCTTACTTCTCATATTTTCCCATAAAAATACCATACAAATGAAAGCCTTTACACATATTTGTCTCACTAAAGTAAACCAATAAAGAGAACATATGTTTAGAAAAGGTACCCTTGGCTGGGCGCAGTGGCTCAGGCCTGTAATCCTTGGAAGACTGAGGCAGATAATCTGAGGTCAGGAGTTTGAGACCAGCCTGGCCAACACGGTGAAACCCTGTCTCTACTAAAAATACAAAAATTAACCGGGTGTGGCAGCGCATGCCTGTATGTAATCCCAGTTACTCAGGAGGCTGAGGCAGGAGAATTGCTTGAATCCTGGAGTTAGAGGTTGCAGTAAGCCAATATCGTGCCATTGCACTACAGCTTGGGAGACAGAGCAAGACTCTGTCTCAAAAAAAAAAAAAAAAAAAAAAAGAAAAAAGAAAAAAGAAAAGTTATGCTTTTCTGCTTCTGTGCCTGATGCTCAAACCAAATGTTCAGATTACCTTTATTTATAAATAGAGTTTTTGTCCTGTGATATTCCCAGGGACATAGTAATTCTGAACATCTCTCTTTCTTCCTCTTTAACAGACACTGGAGTACAATTCAAAGGTCTAAGTTTCCTTGCCTCCAACTTCCTTTACTAAGCCTGAATTGCAAAGAAACGCAAGTCTATTACTGCTCTTTTATCTTCTATTTTTAATCCCAAACTCCTAGTACTTTCTTTTGCAATTTATCCCCAACAGGTATGTTGGACCTGAAATTCTCGTGAAAGCCTGAACCTTATTCTGGAGTAAGGTCAACTATAAGGAAAATGATCAGTTGGAGACAGCATTCTATTCTCTCCAACTATATAGCAGGACAAATTGATAACACATTGTATAAAACAAAATCTTAACAGGAAAAGGTGATTTATGCCTTCCTATAGTCTGATGCACTTCCCCATCCCCAGAAGGTGAATACAGACAGTGTTAATTGTGTTTGTTCTTGTTATGAACTATTTTCATTATTCAAGAAACTTCACTCAAGAGTAAAGTCTGCAGGAATTCTGATTTTAGAAGACATGCCACTGAATTCATAGTTGCTTTTCTAACCACTATTTCATTCAACAGTTTGATGGGGTTTAAAAAATAGACCTCAGCCTGACCAACATGGAGAAACCCCATCTCTACTAAAAATACAAAATTAGCCGGGCATGGTGGCACATGCCTGTAATCCCAACTACTCGGGAGGCCGAGGCAGGAGAATCTCTTGAACCCGGGAGGAGGCGGAGGTTGTGGTGAGTGGAGATTGCGCATTGCACTCCAGCCTGGGCAACAAGAGCGAAACTCCATCTCAAAAAACAAAACAAAACAAAACAAAAAAACAGACCTGCCCTGCAAGCTCACACAGGGTTAGCTATATTCATTTGTTCTTCATTCAGGTTACAGGATTTTGTTCTAGGTAAGGCAACTATTTCGAAGTGTGCCCTTGAGAGACAATTCATCCAGAAATGCTTACAAATCAAATAACTTAAATAACAGAGGGTGCATGATACACATTTACAGGAAAAAAAAAAAAGTACAGAAAGGTCAAAAGGAACTATTAAAGTCATTCTCAAATAATGGGGCCTACAAGTCTAAGAAAATTTAAAAAACAAATGAGGATCAATAGATGTTCAGAGACAAAGAAAACTAGGCATTTTAAGTCGCTATGTGGTATGATGAGAAGAGTATATGATTTGGAGTCAGAGGTCTTGATTCTAATGCAGGCTCTGCTTCTTACAAGTCATATGACCTACAGAATTAAATCTCTAAGGCAAGTCCTGGACTAGGGTAAAGTAAGGCGGCCACCTGCCTGAGGGGCAAAATTTAAGAGGGTACAAAAAAAAAAAAAAAGAATAAAGATAGGAGCATTTTAATGCAATAATTTAAAAATCAAAGTTAATGCAAAAGACCAGGTGCAGTGGCTCACGCCTGTAATCCCAGTACTTCGGGAGGCCGAGATGGGTGGATCACCTGAGGTCAGGAGTTCGAGACCAGCCTGACCAACATGGAGAACCCCTGTCTCTTCTAAAAATATAAAATTAGCCGGGCATAGTGGTGCACACCTATAATCCCAGCTACTTGGGAGGCTGAGGCAGAAGAATCGCTTGAACCCGGGAGGTGGAGGTAGTAGTGAGCCGAGATCGTGCCATTGCACTCCAGCCTGGGCAGCAAGAGTGAAACTCCATTTCAAAAAGGAAAGAAAAAAGAAGCAATGATAATAATAACAACAAAGTTAATGCAAACAATTCATGATGTACCAAAAAAAATAATAATAATAATAAATAAATAAAGCCAGGATCCAACCTTGCAGCTGGCATAATTCACTTCACTTGCATCTCCTTAATCCTGGCCCTGTTGGACTGTATATAAACTTTAGTTTTTAAGATACTACATCAAATATTACTTGATTACTGAGTTTTGGGCATCCCCTTAAGTTTTGTGCCTGAGGTGAGTACCCTCACCCTAGTTTCAGCCTGCTCCTGGTCTGAGATTTCTCATTTGTATAGTACTAACAATCGAAACAAAACAAAAGCCACATTCCCAGGTTGTTGTGAAGATTAAATAAGATATTCGCATGTGTCAAGGTACTAGAAGAGATAAGGCCATTTTTCATTATTATTATTTTATTTTATTTTATTTTATTTTATTTATTTTTTTGTTGAGACGGAGTCTTGCTCTGTCGCCCAGGCTGGAGTGCAGTGGCCGGATCTCAGCTCACTGCAAGCTCCGCCTCCCGGGTTTACGCCATTCTCCTGCCTCAGCCTCCCAAGTAGCTGGGACTACAGGCACCCGCCACCTCGCCCGGCTAGTTTTTGTATTTTTTTAGTAGAGACGGGGTTTCACCGTGTTAGCCAGGATGGTCTCGATCTCCTGACCTCGTGATCCGCCCGTCTCGGCCTCCCAAAGTGCTGGGATTACAGGCTTGAGCCACCGCGCCCGGCCCATTATTATTATTTTATAAAGAGTTGGAAGAGTTAATGAGGCTATAAGATGGCATAACAAAACTTCCAGAAAATGAGTCTGGTGAATTGTCCTACTTTTCTCTCCTACCCTGTGATAATTTTCTCTGGGTCTTTCAGCTCTTACATGCTTCTGAAGTAGCTTCAAGAACAGCCTGCCCTGATCACCCGAGGTCAGGAGTTTGAGACCAGCCTGGCCAACATGGTGAAACACCCCATCTCTACTAAAAATACAAAAATTAGCCGGGCATGGTGGTGCACGCAGATGGTCCCAGGTACTCAGGAGGCTGAGGTAGAAGAATTGCTTCAACCCGGGAGGCAGAGATTGCAGTGAGCCAAGCTTGCACCATTGCATTCCAGCCTGGGTGACAGAGAGAGACTCCGTTTCAAAAAAATAAAAAGAACAGCCTGCCCTGTCCTGGGACAGGCGCTGCTCAGAGTGACAGGCATGAATGGTACTCCACAGAGGATATACACAAGGCATACGTTCTCCATCCTTTTGAGGGTTATCTTTTTAAAGGAATATGAATAAAGTACAAACTCAAAAATACACAGAAATGCTAAGATTAAAAAAGAACGTCAATGAAATTCATACTCATGACAGTCCACTTTGGGCTAAGCCTCAGACTTCCTGGGAACAAGCACATCTACTGCTTTTAGGGCTTACTCTAGGGAGAGACTCCCTCATGACCTGGATTACACTTGTCTCTATGTTCATCGGAGAAAATTCAGAGGGCCAGTTATGTGCCAGACATGGGAAATACGAAGATTCATAATGTATAGTCCTTGTCTTCAAGGAGCCATCTATCTGAGATGTGAGAACAGTAGAAAAACTCTTAACAGTGGACTGCAGCTTTCATTCATTTAAAACATTTTCAGTGAGTGCCAGGTGTTAGGAATTGTTCTAGGCACTGGGGAGACAGCAGTGAGTAAAACACAAAAATCTATCTTTACACTCTAGAGCTGGTATTTGAGAGGGATTCTAGAGTTAGTCCCAGATTAAACTTATTCTAGGTCGTAACAGGCCTTTTACTTCTTTTTTCTTTTTTTTTTTTTTTGAGATGGAGTCTCGCTCCGTCACGGAGGCTGGAGTACAGTGGCCTGATCTCGGCTCACTGCAACCTCTGCCTCCCAGGTTCAAGCGACTGTCCTGCCTCAGCCTCCAGAGCAGCTGGGATTACAGGTGTGTGCTACCACACCCAGCTAATTTTTTGTATTTTTAGTAGAGACAGGGTTTCACCATGTTGGCAACGCTGGTCTCAAACTCCTGACCTCAGGTGATCTGCCCGCCTTGGTCTCCCAAAGTGCTGGGATCACAGGCATGAGCCACCTCGCCCAGCCCTCTTACTTCTTTCTAGAGCATGAACATGGTAAACCCAGGACCCAGCAGTAAAATTAACATGAAGCTAGAAGTAACCTTCTAGTTTCTTCCTAAGAACATCTGTTCCATGAGCCAGTAGGTATAACTGAGTATTCCGATGTCTAACAGAGGACCCCTACAAACATTATAGAACCAAACTGACATATCTACATAGATCCCTGGGAAATGGCAATTAGTTAATGATTTATATTCAATCGCTTTGAATTTTCAAATCCAAGTCTAGCCTTCTTGAAGACAGACACCATCTCCTACCTTATCCCTCTCTCTGCTCCCTTAATCTGAGCACGTAATCATTACTTGCTGATTTAATGCAATGTATAAATTGAATAATATTTTATAAATGAGTTTCATTCACTATAGTTATCATTCCCCCAGCTATCTCATTATGAGGTCCCTGTCGCCTGCACAGGAAGTGGAGGAAATGGGTAAGGCTGACCAGCATAAACATATAGATCTAGATCTAGTTCAAGAGAACAACATAAAGATACTCATCTTCAACCTTTTTCGCGGAGGCACTGAAATGGCCAAAACCACTGCCACATTTACAAGCACACTACTTGCTTTATATAACACCTGGGACTTCCAAAGCTCTTTCAAAACCACCATTTCATTTGATTCTGACATCAAAGCTACGAAGTAAACAGACTGAGCAATACCACTGCAGAAAGGAGGAAACTGACACAGAATGGGTTTCACCTAAAGCCACACAGCCTACCAGTGAGTTTAGAAAAAAACCTGGACTTCCGGTGTAATGCTTACACCATGACACCAGATTGTGGAGCTAAAAGCATTAAGCTCCAAATTTCAAAGTGCCTGGCACATAACTGGCACATAGTAAGCTCTGTCTTATTTATTCTTGCTGCCCTAGTGTCTAGAACAATTTTTGGTGAATGAATGAATGAATGAACAATAAATGGATGAATACTAACAAATGGATGAATGAATGAGTGGCAAACTAAAGGAAAGTTTGACTCATACACTTTCACAAAATTGTATACAATTTATTTATTTATTTTATTTTTTAATTTTAATTTTTATTTTTTTGAGAGGGAGTCTCACTCCGTCGCCCAGGCTGGAATGCAGTGGCGCGATCTTGGCTCACTGCAAGCTCCGCCTCCCAGGTTCACACCATTCTCCTGCCTCAGTCTCCTGAGTAGGTGAGACTACAGGCGCCCACCACCATGCCTGGCTAATTTTTTGTATTTTTAGTAGAGACGGGGTTTCACCGTGTTAGCTAGGATGGTCTCAATCTCCTGACCTTGTGATCCACCCGCCTTGGCCTCCCAAAGTGTTGGGATTACAGGCGTGAGCCACCGTGCCCGGCATATACAATTTATTTTCTATTTTATTTTATTTTATTTCGAGATGGAGTCTCACTCTGTTACCCAGGCTGGAGTGGAGCGGTACAATCTCAGCTCACTGCAACCTCCACCTCCTGGGTTCAAGTGATTTTCCAGTCTCAGCTTCCTGAGTAACTGGGATGACAGGTGCGTGCCACCACACCTGGCTGATTTTTGTATTTTTAGTAGAGATGGGGTTTTGCCGTGTTGGCCAGGCTGGTCTCGACCTCCCGACTTCAGGTGATCTGACCACGCTGGCCTCTCAAAGTGCTGGGATTACAGATGTGAGCCACTGCGCCTGGCCAATACAATTGATTTTAAAAAATGTTTTTCAAAAGCTTTTAAGCTGTGGGTTTTTTTTTTTTTACTTCTTTACATGATTAGCTGTTAACTAAAGTGGATATTTTCTCTGACCTATTTTCAAAGCTAATCTTTAAATCCCTTGGTTATGAAATCTTTTTTTTTTTTTTTTTTTTGAGACGGAGTCTCGCTCTGTCGCCCAGGCTGGAGTGCAGTGGCGCGATCTCGGCTCACTGCGAGCTCCGCCTCCCCGGTTCATGCCATTCTCCTGCCTCAGCCTCCCGAGTAGCTGGGACTACAGGCGCCCACAACCGCGCCCGGCTAATTTTTTGTATTTTTAGTAGAGACGGGGTTTCACCGTGGTCTCGATCTCCTGACCTTGTGATCCGCCCGCCTCGGCCTCCCAAAGTGCTGGGATTACAGGCGTGAGCCACCGCGCCCGGCCTGGTTATGAAATCTTAAGGATTAAATATTTGTTCTGTAAAAATATGTAAGGGTTCAGGCAAGAACAAATTCAACATGTAAGTATACTAATTAAATTTCCAGAATCCAAGATACTAGAGTTTTATTAAAAATGCCTGAAGCGTGCTGAATCTCCAATGAGAGAATTGAGTTCCCAATATTTCGAAAGTGACTGAAGTCATACCCCCAATTACCTGAGAATAGTAACCACAGAGCACAGAAGCCAAATGGAAAAATAGAAAGAGCAGATGCTTCAATACATAATAAAGGCTTTCTGATATTGGATCTAGACTAAATTTGAACACCTAGCTGGAGTTTTCTGACAGAGCTTTAGCATTTCTAACTTTGCAAATTTGATCACTGTTCCATTCTTTCCCTAGATTAACACAGCAGGGGATTAACTTGCATAAACTTGCTCTCATAGTATCCAGCATAATAGTGATTGTCAATAAGTGTTAAACAATAAACTTTGAACAATTCCACAAAAAATTACAGGTAAGTACATGCTTCTGTAATGACTATGGAGTACTTTGGTTGACTTGCAAAACAGTAATTTTCTTCCCCTTTTCACCGAAATGTAAATATTGAGCTTCTTTTCTCAGAATGATTATATGCTTTTCTCTGTCGGCTTCATCCAATACGCTATGTATGGCATAATATACCCATGTTTTGCCTTAAAATATCTGTGCCATAGGGTATATTTGAAATTAAGAAATTTGGCCAGGCACGATGGCGCATGCCGTAATCCCAGCACTTTTTGAGAGGCTGAGATAGGCGGATCACCTAAGGTCAGGAGTTAAAGACCAGGCTGGCCAACATGGTGAAACCTCATCTCTACTAAAAATACAAAATTAGCTGGGTGTGGTGGGGCACACCTGTAATCCCAGCTACTAGGGAGGCTGAGGCATGAGAATCACTTGAACCTAGGAGGAGGAGGTTGCAGTGAGCTGAGACCACATCACTGCACTCCAGCCTGGGTAACAGAGCGAGACTCCATCTCAAAAAAGAAAATAAATAAATAAATAAATAAAATGAAATTAAGGAATTAAACCACAATAGATTAAGAAGAGGGCCACCTAGATCCAAATTCTTTTTATTGAGGAAACTCAGGCCCAGAGAAGGAAAGTCAATGGTTCAACGTCCACTAAGTGAGGGAGCCAGCAGGGAGGGCTAGAACCCAGATCTAGTGGGGAAAGCAACCACCACACACAAAAGTATGGAGATATATACAGCCCCAGTGAATCAAAATGAACTGCCCTATACTGTAATCATCCTTTAGCTAAAGTGCTGTCTTGATGGAGAACTGCTATCCAGATGATTTCATCTTTAATTTTACCCTCCTAGTTCCATTTTGAAAAACACATTTCTACACTGGGCTAACACTAGTGACTCAGCCTAAAGAACCAGATTCTTCCAGGGAGTCATATTGCGGGGCCACTCCCTTCCACTACTCTGACTCATCAGAGATATGTCCTCCCATATTTCTTGATTTGAAACCCAAGCCCAAGAGTCGTGTAGTAGGGTGTGTTCCAGCTCTGGCTTCGACACTGACTGTGGCCACTAGAAAGTTACTGAACCTTTCTGGAAAATTAAAGATTTTTAAATAAGATATTTATCCCAGAATATCCAACCTGGGATATCTGCTTTCTTTTTGTTTCACCAGGCTGCTGCCTCAGTTGCTTCATCTGTAAGAGAATAGGTTGGATTACATGAACCCAATGCAGTTTCCAGCTCCAAAACTGCAGTGTGGCATAGCTGAAAAGAGCTAGCAGTCGGAAGATCTGATTTCTACTTTTATTTTATCCATTTATTAGCAGTACGACCTTAACCTCTGAGATTCAGGCTTTCTGACCTATGAACGAGATAACATTACCTACCCTGTTATAGAGTTGTTGAAAGCAGCATTTAATAAACATAAAGCCATATAAATATAAGCTATTGTTTATATTATGATTACTATTGTTAAATTTGTGGGTACTGTAATAACAAGAGTAGGCCACAAAGGTAAGATGCTGCTGTTCCACAACTCTATGGGATAACTCAAGCAAGTACGCTACTGCAGTTGTCTCCAACTTCTGATGCCAGGGGCCGGTTTCATGGAAGACAATTTGTCACAGACCGGGGTGTGGCCAGGGTGGGGGTAAGGAGGACACGAAGATGGTTTCTGGATGAAACTGTTCCACCTTAGATCATCAGGCATTAGTTAGATTTTCATAAGGAGTGCACAACCAATAGGGCTCATGCTTCTGTGAGAATCTAATGCCACCGCTGATCTGACAGAAGGTGGAGCTCAGGCGGTAATGCTTGCTTGTGCGCTGCTCACCTCCTGCTGTGTGGCCCAGTTCCTAACAGGCCACATATTGGGGACTCCTGCCCTACTGCAAACTCTGGGGCTGGCAGCGTTCACTCAGAAGGAGCCCATCTGTCTGGCACGGGACTCTCACTTTCTCTTTACAAAACTCTGTGAGTAGGCCGGGTGCGGTGGCTCACACCTGTAATCCCAGCACGAGGTGGGTGGATCACCTGTGTCGGGAGTTCAAGACCGGCCTGACCAATAAGGAGAAACCCTGTCTGTACTAAAAATACAAAATTAGCCAGGTGTGATGGCGCATGCCTGTAATCCCAGTTACTTGGGAGGCTGAGGAAGGAGAATCGCTTGAACCCAGGAGGCGGAGGTTGCAGTGAGCCGAGATCGTGCCATTGCACTCCAGCCTGGGCAACAAGAGCAAAACTCCGTCTCAAAAACAGAAAACAAAACTCTGTGAGCAGGCCAGAAACTGTTAAGGATCACTGATCAGTTGTGTGACCACAATGTCTTGTAGCAAGGAAATGGCAGGCAATAGCTTCCAACCAAGTCTTTCCTTCAAGTAACCTCTGGCAACTAAATAAGAAGCAAATCACATTGCCACTCCCATAACCCCCCCATCTCTCTCCATTACCCTCATCCTCTTACTCCTCTGGGTTTTCTTATCTGTGGCTTTTCTCATTCTCGAGTCCCTTCTAATCTTTTCTATTATTTTACTTTTTGGAACCTTCATGCCATTATAAAAAACAAAAAACAAGCCATCCTCCAGTTGCACACAGAATGCTCCATCTCTTGTATTAAACAAAATTTTGCTTTTGTCCAGGCTGAGGTTGCTTTCCTATGGAGGCTTGCTCATTCTCCCTGCCTCTGGGGAGCCAGGAAAGTGAGGCGGGGGGAGGAGGGGGTGAATGGGATGGGGGTGGGGTATTCCCTTGAATGAAAGCACTCAACTATGCAGATGATTACTAGTATAAGACCATGATCTCCAATGTCAACTGGGCCTCTGGGTCACCTATCAATCCTTCTTGCCTCTTGTGAGCTAGCCCTTGTTTCCATTTTCTTAAAAGACTACTCTAAGACTTACCACTGTCTTTAATACAGCTATCAATCCCTGCTATACTCATTTCCTCAGTGAACAAACTTGTCTCCTGTTTCACAGAAAAAAATTAAGTCCATCAGCTTTAATCTTCGATTTCCTGCCCTACTCTTATAAAACTATTTACATCTATACCCACACTTACTGTATCCCAAAAGACTGCCCTTGACTCTCTGCCCTTCTATCTCTGAATAGATGTTACAACATGAATCACATCTTTCTGTTCTCTCTTCAACCTCCTCCCTTTAATGGCATGAGCTCTTTGGGTCATAAAAGTATTTACGTATTTTCCATCCCTCTAAAACCACCACCACCACCCTCTCACGCTCCTGTGTTCTTCTCTAGCTACTCTTCATTGCCTTGGCTGTACCACTGGTGTCTATTTTCTTACTTTCCATGCACTTATTCATTGAAATTTGTCCAGCTTGGTAAAAGTCACCAATGACCCCTCCTCAATGCTTATCTTACTGGACTGACTGTTTACACAGGAGGTTACCCCCTTTTTCAAACTCTCTGCCTTTGGTTTCTGAGATGACTCCTCCTTCTTGGTTCTCCTGGATCTTCTTGGATCATTCTTTTTCCATCTCTTTTGTGGGCAAATTTTCCTTTAACTGTCTTTTTTTTTTTTAGATGCAACCTTGCTCTGTCGCCTAGGCTAGGGTGCAGTGGCACAATCTCAGCTCACTGCAACCTCTGCCTTCTGGGTTCAAGTGATTCTCCTGCCTCAGCCTCCCAAATAACTGGGATTACAGGCATGTGCCACCATGCCTGACTAATTTTTGTATTTTTAGTAGAGATGGGGCTTCACTATGTTGGCCAGGCTTGCCTCAAACTCCTGACCTCAAGTGATCTGCCCGCTTAGGCTTCCCAAAGTGCTGGGATTACAGGCCTGGACTCCTTTAGCTAAGTACATGTCAGGGCGCTCCCAGAGTTTCACCTTCAGCCCTCTTTTTTTTTTTTTTTTTTTTTGAGACAGAGTCTTGCTTTGTCACCCAGGCTGGAGTGCAGTGGCACAATCTCGGCTCACTGCAACCACCTCCCAGGTTCAAGCAATTCTCCTGCCTCAGCCTCCCCTAGTAGCTGGGACTACAGGTGTGTGCCACCATGCCCAGCTAATTTTTTGTATTTTTAATAGAGACGGGGTTTCACTGTGTTCGCCAGGATGGTCTTGATCTCCTGACCTCGTGATCTACCCGCCTTGGCCTCCCAAAATGCTGGGATTACAGGCGTGAGCCACCACCGCACCCGACAGCCCTCTTCTTTTTTAATTGAACACTCTTACCCTGGGTGACCTTGTCTATTCACAATTTCAGCTAGCACCTTTGTGACAATGGCTGCCAAATCTTTTCTTACAACTTAAATCTCCTTTAATTTTGACAGGTATTTCCAACTGCCTCATTGACATCGCTGCATGGATGCCAGAGACTTCACAAATCCAGCACGTCAAAGCTGTACTCTCTAGCTTTTCCCCTGCATTGTCATCCTCCTTATATTCCCCCTCACTCCTTTCTGGTGGCACTGGCATCTAGCTTTCACCTAACTTAGAAATCTGAGGGTCCTCTTTCACTGTCTCCTTCCTCCCTTCTATATATACTACAATCTACTATATATACTATAAACTACTATAATCAGTTAGTAGTTTTTCTTTTTTTTTGAGACGGAGTCTCACTCTGTCCCCAAGCTGGAGTGCAGTGGCTCAATCTCAGCTCACTGCAACCTCCACCTCCTAGGTTCAAGTGATTCTCCTGCCTCAGTCTCCTGAGTAGCTGGGACTACAGGTGCATGACACCATGCCCAGCTAATTTTTGTATTTTTAGTAGAGACAGGGATTTCACCATGTTGGCCAGGATGGTCTTGATCTCTTGACCTTGTGATCCACCCGCCTCAGCCTCCCAAAGTGCTGGGATTACAGGCGTGGGCCACTGTACCCGGCCAGTTAGTATTCTTTTTACCCTCTAAATACTTCTTTTTAAAACCACCTATTTCTTGAATCTAGTTTCTCTTCACCATCCTCACCATCACAGTCTTAATTTAGTCCTCAATGTCCTTGCCTGACTGCTGCAATGGCCATCTGACCGGTCTTCATGCTTCAGGATTCAAACCCTGAAATCCACCTTCCCCACTGTTGATAGAAGGATTGTCTAAAACACAAACCTGATCAGATAGCTCCAATCCTAAATGCAATACAACAATAATGAAAATAACAAGTTGTCTGTACACAATATGCCTTCACATGGCATACAAGGGCCTTCATGATTCAACCTTTGCCAATATCTCTGGCTACATAATTAGTACTTCCTATTCCAGCTTTATGCTTCAGCAACACCTAGGTGCTCATAATTCCTTCTGCACACCATGTTGTTTCCTTCCTCTCTGCTTGTGATCACACTGTTGTCCCCTCTGCCTAGAACACGCTACCCTTTATTCCCCAACCTGGTTAACCTGAGATTCAGTTCAGTTGCCATCTCATTCATTGAGGAAGTCTTCCTTGATGATGAAGGAAGGATTAGGTGACTCGACTCAGTGTTCCTGTGATACATAGTACATATCACTGTCATTGTAATTCTACATTGCTTCAAAAATTGTTTATGTGTCTATCTTCTTGTTCCAGCAACAAATCACTTCTAAACTCCATGGCTTAACTCAACAGTCATTTATTGTGCTCACAAACTTGGGCAGGGCACAGTGGGGATGGATGACTGATGACTTGTCTCTGTTTCATGTAGCATCAGCTGGGGCAGCTCTCCTGGAGGTGGAGAATCCACCTCCAAGATGGCTCATTCATACAGCTGACAAGCTGGGACCAGCTGTTGGTTCCTCTCTGCTTGGGTCTTTAGGCTTCATCACAGTATGGTAGCTGGGTTCCAAGAGTGAGCATACAAGGACACAGGAAGTGGAAGCTGCTAGGTTCTTAAGGTCTGGGCCCAGAAACTGATACGATGCGTCACTTCCACCATATTCTATTGGCAGGCAGTTACAAAGCCCAGATCCAAGGGGAGGTGGCAGAGTCCCACTTGTTAATGAGAAGAGTGTCAAATAATTTTGGGGGCCATGTCGTAAAACAACTACATTCCTTTAGGAGACCATGAGCTCTTTCAGGACTCAGCTGGCACGGCATGTGCTTGCTGAAAGAAAGGATTCATTCCTGGACCAAACTCCTTCCATAGAACGTCACAGTCTCAGTCATCCGCACCAAGGAGGTTGATTCCAGACAACTCAGTCACATCAATTAGCAAAAGGATTAAGGCTCAAAGGAAATTAGGCTTAAAGTCTTATAGCATTTTAGAAATGGGAAGAATTTACAAGCCAATCACATTATAGTTCTTTATTAAAAAAAAAAAAAAAAAACTGAGGTAAACAGATAAAGAACAAGCAAAGAACCCATGTGGGTCAGTTATATAAAAAATGGCAGTGATTCAGGATTTGCTATATATGGTGAAGTACATGCTATTTACTTGTTCAATTTCTCTCTTTTAGCAAGTTAAAGCTAATTAAACTTCAGAATCTGAATGAACATGGTGAATTTTCTTTCTTGTAAAAGGGGACACTATTTACTTTTGTAAACTGGGTCCCATTTACAGCTACCATTGTAATTCAATTATTTGATGACGCACCATTTCTTGGTAAAATGTTTTGTGGCACACTAATGACTCAAATCCTATGCAATGACATGCATCCAGCCATTAAATAGAATATGAAAAATGCAAAAGACTTTTGTTGTTAGACATCTTCAAACACGACTGAAACACAGTGTTTCAACAGAGATATTAGAGTTTGAATTATTAAATATAATCTTAAAGTCAAAAGAGAATACTTTGATACCAATGAAAACCAAATTACAAGCCAAATTTAAAAGGTAAATTTTGACTGAATAAAAAAAGGTAGTTTGGTGAATTAAGAAAGATGCTTAGCTACAGCCCTTAGAAACACACTTAGAAAAATATTTGTTATCTTCTAGGCCTTTTGAGGAGAATCCTGAACATTAGGATAATCTTATAGGAGAAGTCATGATGACTATGACTGCCAAAAAAATTTGTTTTGGTGGGGAATTGTCATTTAACTGCATATGTGGTAACATTTTACCAAGACAAAGAAAAAATAATTCTCCCCAAAGGAATAAACATTTTTTTTCCCTCCAACTTCTCCTTGCATGGTAGAACATTTAGGAAATGGAATAGTAATTATCTTTTAAATCAGGCTGTCTATACGACTTCATTTTAAGCTTTCTGGAGGAAAGGAACAATACTAATTTAGCAATTTCATATAAAGATAAGTCACATGAGATGCTGCCTTTATACAATACAAACCAAGATGAAGATTTATAACATTATCTATATTCTCAAACTAATGCTTATGCAGTTACTACTTTTCATCCAGTATACCTGAGAAACTACCTGGAATGCATCACAGTTGAAGTGGAAAGTGGAAAGCAAAACAAAACAAAACGAAAAAAAACAAACATAAAAACAAAACCCCACCCAAAACTCTCCATCTAAGATATATTGCAGGAATTCCCCAAACACCCATCCACAAAGATTGCATCTTTTTGGCTCAGGGCGAAAAGAAAGCCTGCCCCTAGGGGTTAAACATTATCAGTCAGTACTTTGTTATGTATTCAGCATAGGCTGTGAGCTGAGCACAAAAAAGGCTCAGAATCTGCATACACCTGCTAATTCAAATTCTCTAGCAGATACCACAGTTTAATATCCTTCAAGAGAAGGGAACATGTAACTCCCATAAGTGTATATAAACTTCCATATTTGCCTATTTCAGATATAATCTAGCTTTACTTAAAGAGAAATGGCAGTACCCTGGGGTAGGTTGGGAAGGGCATCATTTTCTTTCCAATCGGAAATCATGAGAATGCCTATCATTGACTGACAGCTTACCATTTGCCAGGTACAGTGCTAAGTACTTTACGTGTACTATGCCATTTAATCAATACAACAATCTTAATAAATAAACTTTTAATCTGTGTTCTATAGGGAAGAAAATTTAGGCTTAAGGGAGTAAAGAGTTTCACCCAAAGGACTCAGCTGGTAGGTGGGGACACTTTAAATAACCTTGGCTTTTTCCAGAGCTTACGCTCTTAACTCCAGAACTACCCATCTAACAGGTAACCATTCATTTAATCTAATCTATGCACTACTTAATAAGACTATAAAAGTTAAACGTACGCTTTCATTCTAAAATAATTTAGAAATGGATAAGCATGATTGATTTTTAAACCATCAATTACCAGATTAAAATATTCCTTCAGTTATAAGATGTCCCATTTATGCACTACTAATTTATGTGCTGCCAATTACCTCATTGATAATAAGACACATGCCAATTTTTGAGAGAATCAAATGCAAGAAAATATAGACCTTAACACTGATGAAACAGCTTTTTTTTTTTTTTTTTTTTTTTTTGAGACAGAGTCTCGCTGTTGCCCAGGCTGGAGTGCAGTGGCGTGATCTCGGCTCACCGCAAGCTCCGCCTCCCGGGTTCACGCCATTCTCCTGCCTCAGCCTCCCGAGTAGCTGGGACTACAGACGCCCGTCACCACGCCTGGCTAATTTTTGTACTTTTAGTAGAGACGGGGCTTCACTGTGTTAGCCAGGTTGGTCTCAATCTCCTGACGTTGTGATCCGCCCGCCTCATCCTCTCAAAATGCTGGGATTACAGGCGTGAGCCACCGCGCCCGGCCGGTAGGGGTGTGTCATTTTACATATTTGCTTCTCTTCTTTCTATCTGTCATCCCTTTCCAGTCTCATACATTAGCTTCTCTTTACTAGTCTCTTAAAAGTTCGTGTTCCCAGAATTGGTGCTATCCTCTTTTTGCTGACTACACTCTCCTAGGCAATCTCAGCTAGGATTACAAGGATTCAACCATCTCCAGATGACATCTGTAAGTATATTTTCAGCTGATTCTTTCCTCAGACTCCAGACCATATTTCGATGGTTTGTCACCAAAGTGATATTGTGTAAATCTCTTAGATTCAACATGTTAAAAAGTCTAACCCTAAGCCTGCTTCCCCTTCTGAGGTCCAGGTCTTAGGGTGGCAGTATAATGCAGTATACTGTAGGGAAAAAAGATATTAGACTACAGGTCTAAGTTCAAATCCTAGCTCTGACATTTAGCTCCTGTAAGACCTTGAGTAAATGATTTAACTTTGCTTTAAAAGCCTGCTTCTTTATTTAAAAAGTGGAGCTAATGAAGATAGCTTGCAGAAGGTGGTAAAGATTAAATCAGCTAATTATGAAAATAACTATTATGTTGTCTAAGACATAAGGGCATCCAATAAATGGTTGCTATTTTTGCTATTATTGAGATCTTCTGCCTAGGAATATATGCCGGAAACTTGGAAAAGTCAATGTCAGGTTTTGAAAAAAATCTATTTTCTAGCTCTCAAACTGCATGTCTACTCATATTCACTGAGTCTACTTGAAAAACTATCCCTTCCATTGTATGTAAACTCTAAGTTTCCTCTTTTACATTAATATTTAATCAATATTCAAGTCTCTCCCATTTAAAAATCACTGTCTTCCCATTAAGACCCGTGATATAATTTTCCATTGTTTCAAAGATCTCTGAAAAATTTAAATTTTCTTTTTGAAAATATTTATTTTTTTTCCAGTTCATTTGTGGATATTTTATGTATTATGTCATTATTGAGAATGGAATTTTTGTTTGCTTATTTATTCTGTTCCCTGCGTCTCCCTGAAACTTTCTAACGGGTATGGGTAGTATATAAGAAAGCTATTGACATTTATCTGCTTTTTCCTACAGCTGACTATATTATTCCCTTATTAAACTTTTAAATTATGGAACCAGTACACTTTTACTATAGAAATTTTAAACATACATATAAATAAAAATTCAGATCATTTGCAGTCCTAGCATCAAAGACAACTACTTTTAACAGCTGCATATATAACTTTTCTGCACAGCTTATCATAAATTAAAATATACTTTATAAAAATAGGATCACACTGTGCATGTTGTTTTACTGTCACCTAGTAAAGATTTAGTGAGTGTAGGTTAATATTAATGTTATAATCAACATTATTATCAACTGTCAACATAAATCTTCCTGCATAAACATCAGGATTCAGACTGATTTCAAACATAAAAACTAAGAAATGGGTGGGGTGTTGTGGCTCACACCTGTTATCCCAGCTACTTGGGAGGCTGAGGTTGGAGGATCTCTTGAGCTAGGGAGGGTGAGGCTGCAGTGAGCTATGCTGGCACCACTGCACTTCAGCTTGAGTGAAAGAACAAGACCCCGTCTCTTAAAAAACAAAACAAATCCTAAGAAATGTCTGCAAGAAACATATAACCAAATAAATAAGAATTGGATGAAATTATAGCTATAAAAATTTAAGACAAATCAGAATTCATGAGAATGTAAGTGAAACAAGTAAAAAAGCAGGTTGTTTTTAGTTAACAAATGTTTACTTACAGTAAGGAAACAGTAGGTGTTTAATGCTATGAACATTTCCACGGCAATGTATCAATAGAGGTAGTCTAACCTTAAGAGGCTATAACACATCTTTCTTGGATTAATTAAAATAAAAGTAAGAGGGCTAGAAAAATCTGAGTGGATGAAAGGATGCTTTTTTTTTAAATACATTATAGGCATCTTTACATTTCCATACCAAAAATAATACATATAAAATAGTGTTGCTGGGTGTGGTGGCTTTGGGAGGCCGAGGCAGGTGGATCACCCAAGGTCAGGAAATCTAGAACAGCCTGGCCAACATGGTGAAACCCCATCTCTACTAAAAATACAAAAATTAGCCAGGTATGGTGGTACATGACTGTAGTGTCAGCTACTTGGGAGGCTGAGGCAGGAGAATAGCTTGAACCCAGGAGGCAGAGGTTGCAGTGAGCTGAGATTGTGCCATTGCACTCCAGCCTGGGCAAGAAGAGCAAAACTTCATCTCAAAAATAAATAAATAAATAAATAAATAAATAAATAAATAAATAGTGTTTCCCAATTTTTTTTTTTTTAAATTCCTCCTAATAGTAGCTGGTAATTTCTGAATGTTTTCAAAAGTTCACACCACCTTAAATAAACTTAAAAATCTCAGGTCTGCCTTTAATGTTTGAAATAATAATGATCATCGTCATCCTAAACCTAAAACAATGTCAGGTTTTGGAGAAAAAATTTTTTTGCTTAGAAACTTTGATCATGTGATGCCCACATAAGCACTGAGTATTCTTCTTGAAGGAATCTTGTGCCCTTCAATCAAACTGGGTGTGGGAAAGAGAACTCAAAGTGGGCCAGGCTTGATTGCATTGCTTTCCTTTTATAGTCACAAATGGAGAAAAACCAGCTCTGCAAATGTATGTTGGTGAAGTGAGTAGGTGGCATTCAAAGTCCACTCATTTGTTTTGGAGTAAACAGAGAAATGTTTTGCCCAAAATTTTTTCAAAGTGATTTGCTGGAAGTTATTTTGTCAACTGAATGAAACTTGAGTCCTGAACACTCCTCATGAATATCTTTCTGACAAAGACTGCATGTAGGTGAGAAAGGGATTCTCACAAGCTCCAAATGGACTGCCAGCTGTGATGTGGGGATGCTATCATCCAAACTTATTCCTGAAGCAGATTAAGTGAAATTTCTCCCTTCTCTGAATTCATCTTAAGGAACCTGTTTTTTGAGATCTTTAAAATTCAGAACCATGTTTGGAACAGTATAATAAAGTGGACTCTGGTACAACATTGAATTGCAATCGTGGCTCTGCCTATTTTTTTTTTTTTTTTTTGAGACAGAGTCTTGCTTTGTCACTCAGGCTGGAGTACAGTGGCATGATCTTGGCTCACTGCAACCTCTGCTTCCCTGGTTCAAAAGATTCCTGTTCCTCAGCTACCCTAGTAGCTGGGATTAAAGGCATGTGCCACCATACTTGGCTAATTTTTTGTATTTTTAGTAGAGACAAGGTTATACCATGTTGGCCAGGCTGGTCTCGAACTCCTGACTGCAAGTAATCTGCCTGTCTCAGCCTCTCAAAGTGCTCGGATTACAGGCATAAGCCACCGTGCCTGGCCACTGGCTCTGCCAGTTATTATACCTGAGTGCTCTAGGGCAAGCTACTATGATCCTCTGTGTCTCCATATCCTTCCCTATAAAACCCTATCTGCATACTTCCAATGACTGTCTTAAGTACTACATGAAGCAATACATAGAATACATTTGAAAAATGTTAGTGAGTCTCATTAGTACAGCTGGACTTTCTCTGAAAAAACTTAATGTATCAAGGAATGATGTTGACTTTTTTTTGAGATGGAGTCTCGCTCTGTCGCCCAGGCTGGAGTGAAGTGGTGTGATCTCAGCTCACTGCAACCTCCGCCTCCCTGGTTCAGGCAATTCTCCTGCCTCAGCCTCCTGAGTAGCTGGGACTACAGGCATGCACCACCATGACCAGCTAATTTTTGTATTTTTAGTAGAGATGGGGTTTCATCATGTTGGCCAGATTGATCTTGAACTGCTGACCTCAAGTGATCTGCCTGCCTTGGCCTAATGATATTAATTTTGCCCCTTGCAGTTTCAGTTCTTTGTAAAATCTTCAAATATAATACATCTTGCAACCATGTTATGCTTTGCTGAATGCTTGTAAGTTTGAAGCAATTGCTTTTGTCTTTATTGTCTCAGAAGTAGGGCAATATTATCCTTCAGCTCATAAATCTTCCCAAGCATGCTTCCTTCTGACCTGACTGAAAAGGTCAAACAAAACATAAGGTAATATAAATACTCCGGACTGTTTCTTTTCACAGTTTGGTTTCAATTTTTAATGTTAAAATCTTCAATTCATTTGTAACATATTTAAGTCTAAAGTATAATTTTTAGATTTAACATATAGTTATTAAGACATTAATCAATGGTTTCAAAATTTTTTTATTGAATGAGCCAACTTTTCTCCACAGATTTGAAAATCTAACATACCCCAAAATCTTCCATGCACCTATTATAATAGTTGTCTGTTTACTGTCATTCTCCCATTGGATCTTAAGTTTCACAAGGAAAGTGGTCACTTTAGTTCATTGCTTGTTCACTAGCACCTGGAGGTAATATTACAGCTTGTCTTAGTAGTAATGACTGAAAATGGCTTTCCTCTTGATCTCTTAATGTGATTACCATTTTATGGATTTTTCTAATGATGAACAAATGCTACATTAGTGTGACACATCTTTGTTTTTTTGAGACAGAATTTTGCTCTTGTTGCCCAGCGGGAGTACAACGATGCGATCTCAGCTCACTACAACCTCTGCCTTCTGGGTTCAAGTGATTCTCCTGCCTCAGCCTCCTGAGTAGCTGAGATTACAGGCGCCTGCCACCACACCCAGCTAATTTTTGTATTTTCAGTAGAGTAGGGGTTTCACCGTGTTGGCCAGGCTGGTCTCGAACTGCTGTCCTCAGGTAATCCACCAGCGTCGGCCTCCCAAAGTGCTGGGATTACAGGTGTGAGCCAAATCTTAGCTGGTCACATTTAGGAATCTTTCAATATTCTGCCAGATTTTATTAATATTTGCTATTTGACTTAAGATTTCCTACACGTGGTTTTAGTAGAAGTGTTCTTTTTTTTTTTTTTGAAGGCAATGTCTCACTCTGTCGCCTATGCTCGAGTGCTGTGGCATGAACACGGCTCCCTGCAGCCTTGACCTCCTGGGCTCAGGTAACCTTCCCACCTCAGCCTTCTGAGTAGCTGGGACTACAGGCACACGACATTACTCCCAGCTAATTTTTTTGTTATTTTTTGGAGACAGGGTTTCGCCATGTTGCCCAGGCTGGTCTCTAACTCCTGGACTCAAGCAATCCCGCCCCACTCAGTCTCTCAAAGTGCTAGAATTAGAGGTGTGAGTCACCGTGCCAGGCCTCTTAATATTTTAAGAAAAAAAAAAATACAGAATTTATTCATAGTAAAGCAATGTGACTATAGTTAACAATATTGTATTGTATACTTGAGACTTGTTTGAAATACTTAAGAATGCTGATCTTAAGTATTTTAACCACACAAGAGAAAAAGAAAAAAAGCAAAATGGTAATTATGCGGTGTCAGATATGTTAATTACCTTGATTGTGGGGACTATTTCATAATTCATATCTATATAGAAACATTAAGCTATAGACTTGTACATAACGTTTTTATTTTTCAATCATACCTCAATAAAGATGAGGAAAAAAATAATTTGGTCATAGATATCCTAGCTTCATAAAATAAAATGCAAAGTTTCACAAGACGTTTCCATGCTTTGAGATAGATTAGATAACATAGGACATTTGTGTTCCTTCAAAGTTTGACAGAATTGAGTGATAATAAATATGTCTGGAATTTGCATTTCGGGGGAAGGAGAAGTATTTCTTTAAATTCTGTTTTTGTCAATGTCATTTATAGTTGTTAGCCATTTGAGGCTCATTTTGGTCATTTAAGAAAACATTTTTGGGGCCAGGCGCAGTGGCTCACACCTGTAATCCCAGCACTTTGGGAGGCCGAGGAGGGTGGATCATGAGGTCAGGAGTTTGAGACCAGCCAGACCAACATAGTGAAACCCCATTTCTACTAAAAATACAAAAATTAGCCGGGTATGGTGATGCACGCCTGTAATCCCAGCTACTCAGGAGGCTGAGGCAGGAGAATCACTTGAACCTGGGAGGCAGAGGTTGCAGTGAGCTGAGATTGCACCACTGCACTCTAGCCTGGGTGACAGAGCGAGACTCTGTCTCAAAAAAAAAAAAAGGAAAGGGAAGGGAGGGGAGGGGAGGGGAGGGGAGGGAGGGAAAAGGAAAGGAAAGGAAAGATTCATTTTGCGGATTGAATTGTCACAGAGTTAAAATTGAATTGTCACAGAGTTAAAAATATTACTTTTCAAATATATTAAAAAAAATTCCCAACACATCTATGGTTATATACCTCTTTTTATTCCTAATTTCATATTTTCTTTGAGATGGAGTCTTGCTCTGTCACCCAGGCTGGAGTGCAGTGGTGCAATATCGGCTCACTGCAACCTCTGCCTTCCAGGTTCAAGTGATTCTCCTGCCTCAGCCTCCCGAGTAGCTGGGCTTACAGGTGCCCGCCACCATGCCAGGCTAATTTTTTGTATTTTTAGTAGACATGGGGCTTCACCATGTTGGTCAGGCTGGTCTTGAACTCCTGACATCAGGTGATCTGCTGCCTTGGCCTCCCGAAGGGTTGGGATTACAGGTGTGAGCCACAGCGCTTGGCCAATTTCAATGTTTAAAATCCCTTAAAATTCTCTTTGTGGCCAGTATAAATCTTATAAATATTTAATTGACCTTGTAAATTACTTTCTGTAGCATGCAAAGTACAATGTGTAGTTGTTAATTTCAGCTTTGAGCAGTCACTCCTCTATATCTTTTGTGTGCGAATGTTCATTTACTCTGAAAAGAAAGTCCAAATTGCAACAGCAGTTGTGTTTCTTCCAATCCTTGTACTTCCAAATGTGTTCTGATAGGATGAAAGTTTTATGAGGATTGCTTTGCCAGTGTTTACTGAATTTTTAACAGCAAAAAATAATAAAGTTGCACAGTATAATACTTTTGCCTGTAATTCAACAGTAGCACCCCAAATTTTTTAGTTTGTTGTCTGGTATATGTTTTCAACTTCTCTATTATTATATTTTTAAAGATGTACCTTTGGACCACATAGTTGTTGAATTTTTTTAAAAAGCCAATTTGAATCCTTGTCTTTTAACAACATAGGGTAGTCACTGCATGGTAATAAATGTTTGGTTTTAATTTAAAGCTATGGTTTGTTTTTTGTGCTTCCAGAATGGTTTCTCCCCGCCTCCCTTAGCCATATAGATTAAGAAGTTCCCTCTCCCCTTAGCCATATTGATTAAGAAGTTTTTTCTCCTCCTCTCTTTAATGAAGAGAACGAGTAACTTAGGAAGTTATTCATCCTATTTTTACTCTGCTAGTGCTTAACTTTGAACTTTCTTTCTTTTTTTTTTTTTTTTTGAGATGGAGTCTTGCTCTGTCGCCCAGGCTGGAGTGCAGTGGCCAGATCTCAGCTCACTGCAAGCTCCGCCTCCCGGGTCTACGCCATTCTCCTGCCTCAGCCTCCCGAGTAGCTGGGGCTATAGGCGCCCGCCACCTTGCCCGGCTAGTTTTTTGTATTTTTTTTTTTGGTAGAGACGGGGTTTCACTGTGTTAGCCAGGCTGGTCTTGATCTCCTGACCTCGTGATCTGCCCGTCTCGGCCCCCCAAAGTGCTGGGATTACAGGTGAACTTTCTTTATCCTGTATTTTTTTTATCAATGCTGATTATAAAACAGCTATTTTTTACTCTCCTTGGACTCTTTTGTCTTCCTCCTGCCTAATTGTTGAGAAACATTCTATAATTGCAGATCCCTGCTATTAGTCTGTTACATTATTCTTTTTTAAGGAATCATTTATCATTAGCTTTATGGCTCACCACTATGTTAACAACTGCTAGTCACAATTAATTCTATGCTACTTAAAAAAATTACTCTTATAATATCTTCCCTTTCTTGAGTTCTTTATTCTGATTAATTACTTGTGTGGCTCCACCTTGCCTTTATAAATTTTGCTTTTCCGGGGATTTATACAGAAGTGGGATATGTTGTGAGTCTTTCAGTGTCAAAGATGATCTTGCTGTTGCTCTTTGACGAAAAGATGCCTCAGTAAGCTGTAAAATTTGAGCAACAGCCTTTTCCCCTCTAATGCCTAAGGTGATGGATGCTCCATTATTTTTAGCATGCGGGACTATTAGGTAACTGGATACAAAGTAATTCTCTTTCCTTTGAGATAACCATCTCTTCCCTCACTCCACCTTACCCGACTCTCACACATCTGGATGCTTATAGTTCTTTATTTATTTATTTATTTTTTTGAGACGGAGTCCCGCTCTGTCGCCCAGGCTGGAGTGCAGTGGCCGGATCTCAGTTCACTGCAAGCTCCGCCTCCCGGGTTTACGCCATTCTCCTGCCTCAGCCTCCCGAGTAGCTGGGACTACAGGCGCCCGCCACCTCGCCCGGCTAGTTTTTTTGTATTTTCAGTAGAGACAGGGTTTCACCATGTTAGCCAGGATGGTCTCGATCTCCTGACCTTGTGATCCGCCCGTCTCGGCCTCCCAAAGTGCTGGGATTACAGGTTTGAGCCACCGCGCCCGGCCTGCTTATAGTTCTTTAAAATGTAATAATTTTGTGAGAGTATGTTTAAAAGTGAATCGTCATTACTTTCTGTTTAATAACAATTTTATTGAGATATGATTCTCGATTTTATCAACACAATCACTCCTCAATTTCCAATGACAATACACATTAGAAATTTAGAGGTTTTTTAAAAAAATTATTATTTTTGCAAGGTTGCTTCAAAGGAGCCCATTTGCTATGGTTGCTCACAGTCTTCTTTTGAATCTTCCCTTTTGGAACATCTTTCAACTTAAGGTCCTTTAAAATCAAATCCAAATTTCTCGATATGACACATAAGTCTGTAACTCTCTCGACTTTAAACATAGCACTGCTTCTTCAGAGAACAAACAATCTTGTCACTTAAGGAGAATTTCTTGATGCCCTAAAGCTGACTTAAATACTCGTCTGACATGCTCTCTTAAGTATATGTACTTCTACTATTATTCAATGTATTCTGTATTATAATTGCGTATTTCATTGCCTGTTGCCTCAACTGCATTGTACCTTTTCAGGGGTGAGCCAGTGTCTTTTTCACTCTATCTCATTGCCCTGCACAGTTTCTGGCACAGACATTTCCATGTCTGGTGATTTTTTCCACATTGCTTACCCAGATAGTCTACATGTAACCAATATTGAGAATTGCGAGTGTTCTATCAAAAATGTTGTGGGTTTTTCATAAAAACTTTTAGGTTCTAGCAAAAGAAAAAAAGTGACTGCAGCTTAGATGACTCTCCTTGTCTATCACTGTGACCCACAGGCACTGTCTGTTCTGCAGTTAGCCTGACTTTGCCGAGAGTAAACCATGTGAGAATTCTGAGCCATCACATGGGTATGTGTTTGTGCTGTGAGTGGGGGAATCTCTTCTCTAGTACCTATGTAATTACCAGAGGCTCCAGACATTTCAAAATATGTCCCCGCTCCTCTTCCACAACTACGCTGCAGTTCACCCAGGTCTCCAGCTCCTGCTGTTGTAAGCTGAAGGATATTTGTGAGCACTGGTCAGAGGCCCCTCTGTTTACTTTCCAGGTAGGGTCCTCCTTAGCATGGGATGAACCATAAGCTAACAGTTCTTGCTGGAAACAAGTTTTGTTAAGCTAGGCGTTTGCATGGCACCTTTTCCTGGTGGTCTGCAGTGATAAAGACTTTTTCCTACTAAATTCATTTGGACACTTCAGAGGTGATACAATTGGAGTTGGATGGTGGAGGTGGTGATGAACGTTTGGCGTTTCATATGTATGCTCAGGTCATCACCTTGAACCAGAAGCCCATCCAATATGCCCTGCAGCTGTCTGTTGTTGCCATATTGCTTTTCTTCCCTTTGATTCTATTGGCTCCATCTTGGAAAATATGCTAGATTCTTTATGCTTTTCTGGTTTCCCCATCAGGTTCTTCTTTTCTCTCCATGGGTTTGCCAGGTTCAGTCCTCAGCCATCCTTTCCTCTCTTTCTACATATATTTCCTGGGTAATATCTACTTCTTGGCTTCAACTACCACATGTACCAGTGGTTCTCAAACTCCTCCCCTAAATATTGTTTATATAGAGATACACTTCCATTAGACACAGTGATTCGCAATCACAGGGACATCTTGAAATCTCAAAAGGAGCATTAAATAAGCAGTTCTCACATGTGGGGATCCTTGGTCTGAGACACCTGTCTGTTCCATTTCTGGTAAATGGCATCCATCATCCACTGAAATTGTCCAGGCTAAAAGCCCTGAAGTCACCACTAGACTTGAGGACAGAGAGGGTGTCTCTCTTGTTCCCCACCATATCTAACAGAATGCCTAACACATAGCAGTTCAACAATATTTGTTGAAGCAATAAATTCAATTACTAAATTCTGTGATTTCCAATTCTTATATTTTCATCTCATTCACTTCTTTTCAACTTACACTATCAGTACTTTTGTTAAAATCACCACTATTGTTTACCTGGCTTACTACCATAGTTTCCTAACCTCCGACTCTGCTTCCTCCAACCCACCTCCATGCTACAGTTACCTTTTTCAGTTACAGATCAATTCTTATTAACCTTCAATGTAAGGTCCTTTAAAATCAAATCGAAATTTCTCAATATGACATATAAGTCTTAACTCTCTTGACTTTAAACATAGCATTCCTTCTTCTTCAAAAAACAAACCCAGATATAATTGTAAGGAGAATTTCTTGATGCCCTAAAGCTGACTTAAATATTCATCTGACATGCTCTCTTAAATATATGTACTTCCACTATTATTGAATGTATACCGTATTATAATTGTATATTTGATTACCTGTCTCCCCTCAACTGCATTATACATTTTCATGGGTGGGCCAGTATCTTTTCGCTCTCTCAGTGCCCTGCACATTTTCTGGCACACAGTAAGCATTCCAGGAGTATCTGATGAATATATGTATTTCTAATTCAGGTTGAGTATCCCTAATCTAAAAATACAAAATCTGAAATGCCATAAAATCCAAAGCTTTTTGGGGACTGACCTCGTGCTCAAAGGAAATGCTCATTGGAGCATTTGGGACTTCAGATTTTCAGATTAGGGATGTTCAACCCATAAGAATAAAGCCAATATTCCAAAATTCAAAAAAGTCTGAAATCCAAAACACTTCTGGTCCCAGGTATTTTGGATAAGGGGCATTCAACCTGTATCACCATGGAAGCTGATAATTTTGAAACTACATAATGGGAAAGGGATCTGAACCCAGCTGGGATCCATAAATAGGTACCAGGGGTCCATGAATACCATGCAGTTGTTCCTAACATTTTGTGTTTACATACTTTTTTTTTTTTTGAGGACTTTCAGGCTGTCAAAAACTAATAATTCTATAAATTTAAGAAATATTACTGTTGGTGTTTATTTGATCAGACAAGAATATGCTAAGTGTATTACAAACTAACAAAAACAAAAAATAACCATTACACACAAGACACAGACACACATGCAGGGATTTACTTAATCCTGTCAAGCCTTATGGTAAAATTACCAAAAAGGGACAAAAATCAGAAGAGTTAGAGGGCTGCTGGAAGACTGAAGAAGAACAGATGATGCAAAAAAAGAATTTAGAAGGCAGAATAGAAAGAGAAAAGTTACCTCTGCTTACTCAGCCATTTATACAAGGTCCCTGTGTTGCCAGTACATGAAAGGTTGGCTTCATTATAAAGTATGTCAGTGTCTGAAGACAGTAATGTAATTCTGAAAACTGCAAGCCGGGAGTGGTGGCTCAAGCCTGTAATCCACGCACTTTGGGGGGCCAAGGCGGGCGGATCATGAGGTCAGGAGTTCAAGACCAGCCTGGCCAATATGGTGAAACCCCATCTCTACTAAAAACACAAAAATTAGCCAGGCGTGGTGGCACGTGCCTGTAGTCCCAGGTACTTGGGAGGCTGAGGCAGAAGAATTGCTTGAACCCGGGAGGAGGAGGTTGCAGTGAGCCAAGATCCACCACTGAACTCCAGCCTAGGAGACAGAGCAAGACTCTCAAAACAAAAAACAAAAAACTAAAAAAACTGCAAACTTCAGCTTGCCCTAATGCTGCCCAACTTCAGGAGAATCCTGTTCTATAATCTAGTTGTCTTTTCAGTTCAGTCCAGTGAATCCCTGTTTAGACCCTGACCCTCAACAGTAGGAAGGAGAAAGAAAAGGCTGACAGTGGCCTCGGCAATAAGCAAGAAGGGGCAGGGATCAGAGTGAGCGACACACTTCCTTACTTCTCAGGTGACCATCTTTCTCTGACTCATTCTACTCTTTCGTCTTTATTTATGGCATAGGTTATATACTTTTCTATTAGCAGGAATCTTGATACTATCTCATGCACTTTGGTAAAATGAGAAAATGTAATGTAAGTTCTGAAAAATACAGGTAGTTTTGAAAATTCTAGGTATAGATTTATGACTGTTGATTATGTTCAGCCTCTCATTAATTATTTACTGAAGGAAATGAGTATGATTTTTCTTTTTAAATTTGTAACTTTTTGTATCAGCACATAACATTTAATACTGCCTGGTTGGATTTTTTTTTTTTTTTTTTTGAGACGAAGTCTTGCTCTGTCGCCCAAGCTAGAGTACAGTGGCATGATCTTGGCTCACTGCAACCTCTGCCTCCCGGGTTAAAGTGATTCTCATGTCTCAGCCACCCGAGTGGCTGGTACTACAGGCATGCACCACCATGCTCAGCTAATTTTTGTAGTTTTAATAGAGACGGGGTTTACCATGTTGGCCAGGCTGGTCTTGAAATCCTGACCTCAAGTGATCTGCCTGCCTTGGCCTCCCCAAGTGTTGGGATTACAGGAGTGACCCACAGTGCCCCGCCTGATTTTTAAAATGCTAATTTTTTATATCATAAGATGTTGTTTCAAATCCACTAAGGTATATAAAATACTGTGAGTTTCTTCTCAAATATGGTGACAGGCTTGATTTTGAGTGTTCTGATGCAACCTAGCCTAACTTCCTTTACCATAAAGTCTACAGAGTAGCTACTGATCTTACATCTAAGGTGGCTCAGTCATTGAAACCAACCTTGCCAATAGGGATGAAAACTGGACTCTCTTCCTCATTAACATCAAAGGAAAGTCAGAGGGTGGGAAATTTTCTCAAAGGGAATAAGTCATTGACTGGTTAATCAGAATCTAAATAATCAGGAATGATCTGCAATTATTTGAATAACAATTTGGCCCCGTATCATTAAACATCAATATATGAGAACAGCTCTGTAATAATGTACAGGAATAGGAGCCTCATGATTTTGATATATGCACTAATAATCCCACAGTGTCTTACTGCAGAACTCCAATTATATACATAAACAAAACTGTGATTGTCAGAACAATTAAATAATAATTTTTAAGGAAGTTTGGAAAAAATAAGTCTTTTCAAGGTTCTGTATTTACTTATCCTATCTGAAATTTATGTAAAGTCTTAATCTACTATTTAAAAATATATTATTTTAAATCTTAAAACAAATGGAGAACTATTGTGGGTAAATTCCCAATAAATTCATGGTGAGATTTAGTTATCAATTATTCTGGCTGGGAGCTGGTGGGAAAGGGGGAGGCACAGGAAAGAAAAGAAAAAAAATGCTGTTTAATGAAGTCCCAGCTAACAGTGCACCTATTTGATACACCATTCATTTTTTTAAAAATTCCAGGATTCGCTTAAGAGTTACAATGGGTTTGCCCTGTTATCTATGCTGATATCCTTCTTGGCAAGGGATTGCTGTTAATAATTTATTGAAATATGGTTTCAGTTCCGTTATATTCATAGGTAAGTTGAACATGTCACAGAGAACTTGTGCTTTATTTTTGTCTATAATTTACATGGAACTTGAAACCCTTTGAAATGCCATTGGGACTGTTTTGAGGAAAGACAGATAGATGGAAATGGAATAAAAAGTTTCTATAACCTCGTTCACTGCCTGCTCTACTTGCATTCTTATCCTTAATCTTGTTGAAATCACTGTGTCTTCCATCTTCTTTAGTTTTCACTGCTGCAAGAGAGACCCGGGTTAGGAGGGGACTTGAATATGATGCCAGGATCAATACTGACAGCGAGATGAGGACCAGAAGAAGCTGTGAAGCCAGGACTAGAAATGAGGTGTTGGAAGTCTTCATGATCTAGCATCTACAATATGTATTCTCTTCATCCATACAGGTGTGGAATTTGCAAAATTAATCAGAAAATATTCACTCAGAAGAGGTCAACTGTCATGGGGTAATATAACTTAGTACTCTGTAACTGGAATGTGCACATTATTAGGGAGTTCTTAACATATCACTTCTGAGAACTCTAGTGTGGAATGGAAAGGAAACATGGCACACAACGATGCAGACGGGCATCACCTGGGGAATCCAGTACTCCATGCCAACAGATGGCCACAAGGTAGTATTTACCTTGATGAGCCTTGCAGACTCTGATACCCAGTCTCACTGACTGGACTCAGGAATGCAGATTCATGCTAACAAAACTCACAAGACACTGATGTGTTGAGAAAAAAAGAATGTGACTTTATTAATTCACAGTGAACAATAGAAGAATAGGGCATAACTGAATTACTCTAACAGCCTGATAGTGAATTATCTCCTTGAGAAGGCAATTTCCAGAGGGAAGCTTGGTGTGTGTGGAAGCAGAGCAAGTGAAGTTAATTATGTAGGATTCCAGTGCCACAGGGGTTAGATACCTACCAGGTGTACTGAATGCTTGCCTCAATCAGGCAGGTGTTGTTGATCTGACAGTGCTTTGTTAGGAACCATAACAATGACATTAATAGCTTTACGTTTTCTCTGTTTTAGAGACAGAAAAACTGCTAATCTGATGGGGACTGTGTGAGTGTCTGTAAGATTAGTCAATGCTCTCAATTAGGTTATAGTAAAAACCTTACTCCCCAAAGAATCTTTATGTCTCTTAAGATTATGTTGCCTCTCTTGACCTTAATCTGTTAGGTGTTCACTTCTCAGTTTACTTTTCAGAGGGTAATTTCATGTCCCTGCTGCCTGGGATCAAGAGAGGCACCACATGGTGAACTCCACATTTGCCTACAGTTCCACAAAGTGTTGTTTAAATTCAATTCAACCTGCATTTACTGTGCCAACTTTATGCTTGCTGCTGTGCCAGGTACAGAAGAAGATTAAAAAATGTAACAAGAGCCTCAGAGGAAATGTGTAACTGCTGGGTGCCTATAGCCTTTTGTTCTACTTAAGGTACATTTACTCATTCAGTTTTCACCAGTATTTATAGACCCTCTCCTATATACCAATATTTAGTAGGTACAAGAAATGTAAAAATAAACATAGACAGGTCTTGTTCCTTTTAAGAGTCTAGCAAAGGAGCAAGATCAGACAAAAAAAAAAGAAAGAAAGAAAAGAAAGGTACCGTACTGAGTGGTATAGAGCATGGTGGAGAGAGTGCTTTCCTATCAGTGGGCAGAGATGCTAGTCAAGTCTTTTCAGAAATCTGATTTTAAAACACACTAAATGATGACAATTGTTTAAAAATTTAATTGCAGTGGTATAAAGCAAAAAGTCTAAGTTCCTTCCTTGCTCCTTCCCCATGCCCTTCCTGTCTCTCAGAGCTGCCCTCAGTGAGTAGTTTAGTGAGTACCTCCAGGTCTTTTTCTAAGTATATGAAACACAAACATGCAAACATTTCCATTCCCAACATACACACATTTATATATACATACACATAAATTTATATAGTTATCTGTGTAAAATGTATATATTACAAACCCCTATTTACATAATATACACACACGCACACTCATTTATAAGAAATACACATGTATGGGATCATATGATATATATATATAGTTTTGCAACTTGTCCTTTTACATTTAATCCTTTGTCGTAAATTATAACATGTACATAGAAAAGTGCACAAAATATATACATTAAATTTAGAAAATAATTATCCTGTACAGCTACCACCAGGTCTATTACTAGAAACTTCTGAGTACCCCAGAAACTCCCTGACCTCACCACCTCCAAATCATTGTGCTGAATTCTATGTGAAGCGCAAAAAGTTTCAGTTCTCCAATTCTTTCTGAATTTTTCACTTGCCTTCAGATTTTAGCCTTTAATTCCTTCTCTTTTAAGCCCTTTGCTGCTCTGAGGATGTTTTCTTATACGTACTCAACAGTTTCAATTATTTTTCAGCAAGAAGATTGTTCAAATAACCTAACTGCCATATTTCCAGGAATAGAAATCTGTGTTGCTTCTCAATTTCTTCCTTGTGTTAACATTATATGTAAAAATGTGGACTCTTACCTACTAGGTCATAACTTCTTAGGGATTAGAAGGCAAGCATCTTTTATTTCCCATAGCAAAAATAGTGAAATATGCAATAAATGCACCAAGAGTAGAGAATAATGGAATGGAAAAGAGAATGAGTATGTAACTATTCCTGCTCTTGAGGACTTCCCATTTTCTTTTCCAAGGGAAGATAAGATGTGTATGAATAAAACAATTTTACATGAAACAATTTGAGGAAATAAAGAGGTATATTTAAACACAATTCTTTGTATTCACTGACATGGAAAGATTTCCAATATACTTTGAAATAAAAACAAATGGCATAGAATGGTATATGTGTATAAAATATAATGCTATGTATCTATATATAAATCTATATATAAACTCTCATGTGTGCATAGGTGTGGGTGTATGCATGGCTATGCATATTCTTGCTTATGCACAGAAAAATGACACATATTCTACAAACTGGGATTGGGGTCAGATGAGTTATCTTTTCATCTTTCAAATATCCTATATAATATTTTTGCCACAAGCATATATAACTTTTCTAGTCAGGAAGAAAACATATTAAGAAATACATGCTCAAGGGCAAACAGATATGATAATGGAAATCAAGACGAAAAAATGCAGGCAGATATAAATTCTTGGGAAAAGTTTTTAGGATTTTTTTTTTTTTTAAATTGAGATAGAGTCTCACTCTGTTGCTCAGGCTGGAGTGCAGTGGTGCAATCTCGGCTCACTGCAACCTCTGCCTCCCGGTTCAAGTGATTCCCCCGCCTCAGCCTCCCAAGTAGCTGGGATTACAGGCGTGTGCCAACACGCTAATTTCTTTAGTAGAGAAGGGGTTTCACCATGTTGGCCAGGCTGGTCTCAAACTCCTGGCCTCAAGTGATCTGCCCGCCTCAGCCTCCCAAAGTGCTAGGTTGCTTGAGTCACCACGCCTGGCCAGGGAAAAGCTTTTTGGAAAAGGCAGGACTTGAAATGGGCTCTGTAGGACTGGCAGTGTTTGAATTAGAGGACAGAGGTGGCGGGGGATGGGGTGGGGTTAGGTGAACAAGAGTTGTGTTTTGAGTAGACCTTAGGGAAGAAATAAAAATGGTATCTGAAGAGGGCCATAAGGAAGCTGGCTAAAGCTAGCTCCAAGTTTACATTGACAGAGATGATTGAAAGGGCATAACAAAGCCACTGCAGAAAATGTGGCACATCATCAATATTAAGTTTATAACTGGTTTGATGGGAAACAAAGGTCATTACAGGTCATTTTACAAGGTGTATATGAGATAATATAAACCTCATGGGGTAGTTTGTATAGAATGAGACAAAACATGTGAAAATCCCTGGTAATTTGCCAGTAATTATAGGTTTCATTATTATAATAAAGTTACACTTTAGGGAGATTATCCTGGCATTCTTGTATGAAATGTATTACAGAATAAGAAAGACTCAGAGCAAGAAGATACCTTTGCAGCGTAATATATTTGAAAAGGCCTGCCTAGTTTTCACAATCTGAAAAATACAGATAACTGTCTTAACTCACAAGATTACTATAAGGATTAAATGTACATAAAATGGTATGGCCAAAAAGTATGTATTCATTTCTTCTCAACTGCTATTAGTCTAGATGAATGTTGATAAAAATCAGAACTTATACCCTGGTCAAGGACCTGGAAAAGATAAAGCCCAGAGAATTTTTTTTTTTTTTGAGACGGAGTCTCGCTCTGTCGCCCAGGCTGGAGTGCAGTGGCAGGATCTCGGCTCACTGCAAGCTGTGCCTCCTGGGTTCACGCCATTCTCCTGCCTCAGCCTCCCGAATAGCTGGGACTATAGGCGCCTGCCACCACACCCGACTAATTTTTTGTATTTTTTTTAGTAGAGACGGGGTTTCACCATGTTAGCCAGGATGGTCTCGATCTCCTGACTTCGTGATCCGCCTGCCTCAGGCTCCCAAAGTGCTGGTATTACAGGCATGAGCCACTGTGCCCGGCCAGATATTTTTCTAAATAAATAATCAATAGAGATCTATTTATTAGATGTAGAAAGTGAAAGTGGAAAAAGTGAAGATTTCTAGGTTTCCAGGAAGGGAGACTGGTGGAATGGTGATGTGTCTGACACAAACCAACCTAGATCTGTGATTACAATATATTTGGGAGTTATGACAGTCTTATCATGAGTTTCATCTCCTCCATCTGTTTTCCCTGCCCCAACTCACAACCTTCCTTGTATTAATATAAAGATGTCTTGGAATATTTTAAAACAAAAGTGCATTTACATTCATTTCATTTTGGAAAAAAATTCAAGCATGCATAAAAACCTTAAAATAATTGAGACATACAAAATTACTATATATTCAATTTATCGCAGTGGGCAAAACTTACCAATACCTTGTTATAAGTAAAAAAACTCCACATGTGACTTTAAGGAATAAAAATCCTACATAAATAAAATATTTAACAGAATTAAACATCTTTAGGGTTTAAAATTATTTGTATTTGTTCTTACAAGAACCAGAACATAAAATTATGAAAAATTTAAAAAGATCAATAAAAATTAATCACAAAAATGGTTCTGATTTACTGTGCTTTAAAAATTCTTTTCTTCTAAGTGGATTCTGACTTCTAAATTACATGTTACGATCCCAGAATGTAGCTTAAAGCAGGGTTTATCACAGCTTTACAGTATTCCCAAAGTCTAAATTACATGCTTATGTTGCCTAGCTGGAGGACAAAAAGTTTTAGTACTATTACATGATAATATGCAAAAACTGGGAAAGCTTCAAAGTGATCTGCCACGCTTCAGATTCCTTACTTTTCTGTAAGGTCACATCCCTGTAGAAGATGACAGAGTTGGCAATTGCGTAACTAAGTCTCCAGAACAAGTTACAACCCTGGAATGTGACCATTCTTTTGCAATATAGTTGGTCACCATCATATGAAAATCTTGAGAAATAAAATATCCTGTTTACCTGCTAGTTCCTGTCAGAGAATAACTCATTCGCATAACAGTCCTTTAGTCTCAACTACTAACCTATCTTTTTTAGTACTTATAATTAGATTTTTAAAAGAATATTAAGAGTATTTCTACATACTTGAAAAGGTTAAAAAAAAAGAAGAAAATAAATACATCTTGGCTTTACGATAACATAAGAAAGGGGAGGTGAGACTATAGAAATGAAACAAAACTGGCTATTTTATGCCCAATGTTGAAGGTGGGGATGAGTACGCAGAACATTCTACTGGGCCCACTTTACATATGTTTGAAATTTTCCGTCATAATTTCCTTCTTACCTAATTTTTCAAAATTGTCTCCTAACTCTACACCTAAAAAGAAACATTACAGTACTATTAATAGTATGGTAATAAATGTGTCATCTTTAAAATACTGAGTTACGATTCTAAAAGCACCTGAGGCTTATTTGCTCAACAACAATAACAAAAACTATGCCAGACAATAATTCTGTTTATGTGCACAGTGCTTACAGAAAGCACTTTCATGCTCATGATCTCAACTGATGTTCAAGATGATCCTGTGAGATACAGTGGGTGACATTCTAATTTATGAAAAAGAAACACGAGGTTCAGAGTCAGGTGGCTTTCCTTTATTTATTTATTTATTTATTCAGTATGCCAGTATATACTGAATACTACCATGTACCAGGCAGACCTGTCCTAAATGTTAAAAAGAGATAAAGAAAACGTGGTTCCTTCTTTCAAGAGGTGCATAGTAGAGGGAACAGATTCATAAACTGTTAACTACCTGATGATGTCATCCATGCTACAGTTAAGTGTATTCCCAAATTTCTTTTACTATGACCTGCAGCAAGAAATATATTTTTTATCATAACCCAGTATATACAACTGTATGCTTAAGTGAAAAAAAATTTCATGAAATAATAATCTTCCTATGCATGATATACACTGGTATTTTCTAATCCACCTTTTCAGCATCTTTTAAGTAAAATACTGTGGGTTGCAACCTATAGTGTGCAAAAGTGCTATGGTGGGAATGACCAGAGTTCTGTTGTAACACAAAAGGAAAAAAAACTCTGTTCCAGGGAACAAAGACAGGCATTAAAGAGGTTGATCTCTGGGAAGTATCAATATTAAAGTGGCGGAACTCAAACAAAGGTCTTCAGATGCTTTAATCCCTTCGTTCTTGCAATAACTGTGCTATTTTATGCCAAATCAAAAGGAACAATAGACTGTGAACTCACTGATGAGTTATGAAGACAAGTCATTGTCTTGAAGGGATGTCAGCAATCTAATCACATCTACTGAATCCTCATTATGTGGCACAGCACTTCCTGTGTATTAGATCACCCCACTACTACCTGTAAAACAACTATAAACATCTTTTACTAATATATCATATAATTAATGCTTCTCTCTAGGACTATAAGGTTTATTCTACAGTTAACAGTCCTAAGTATTTCTTCTCTCAAAAATTCTATAAAATAAAGGCTTGCCAAGTAAGAAACCAGAATAATATATATTAGATAGAAAATCAGATACTATAATTTTTAATCAACCACCCATCTATATGGTGATTTTGTTTAATGCATTGTTTTTGATCCAAGGCAGTGGTACCTACTATGCAGAGTTCAGTGAAGAGTTAGCAAACCCTGATCTGTCTACCTGTGCTAGTATCTCATGCTGCTGCCCCCTGCTGTCTAAGAAAGACAGGGGCAAAATCTGGAAGATGATTTTTCTTTGCCACTTCCTCCATTAGGAATGTTTTCCATTTTTAGGTATTTGTTTTGCAAATCTATTTTGCCCAATTTGTGAACTTGACCTAGACTGGTAATTTCTTTGTACCTTTTATCCATTAAGCAATAAAAAAGAAAAAGTGTTTTTCCTCATTGGCATATGATTAGCTTACAATAGTACTACTATTCATCTGGTGTTGAATAAACATTCACTGAAGATACTGAACAGTGTTGAAACTGAACAGAAAAGACACAAAAGGAAGAAAGTTAATTGGATTTCATGAGATACAGAGGAACTACAGCTGTTTCTCATTCCCACTTCCCCAAGGGATGTTCATGCTTTGAACATCAATAATGATTTTGGTGGCTGAAGGTTTTTAAAAAATCATAGTCTTAATTGAAATCAAGTGAAATTGAACCAAACCCAAGACACCAATCAGTCCTTGTGTCTTTAATCATATAATTGTAGGGCCTTGTTAAATTGAAAGGGATAAGGCTTTATAGGTATTGGCTCAGTAATAGAGGGTTGGCCAGGAGGAAATAATAATTACACTTTGAAAAAGTTACTGAAAAGCATGAGCCATTTGTAAAGACATTCTGATATTTGGATGAATCTCTAATCTCTTTGCCTGGAAGACACATTTAGGCTCGATAACTCTGAATGTTCCAAAGAAATCTGAGTAAGTCAATGAACTACATACAAACTGCAAGGTTTTCAAAAAGATATTTGTGTTATATGCTACACAAAAGATCTATTTTAAGAGTATTCTTTAACATTTTCAAAATTAAAACTAAAATCGTTTTACTGTTTTATCATTTGATTCTCAACTACATATTTACAGATTTTGAAAATTAAAGTTTTAAAATATATAATTAATGCTTCTCTCTGAGACTATATGGTTTATTCTACAGTTAACAGTCCTAAGTATTTCTTCTCTCAAAAATTCTATAAAATAAAGGTAAAATAAAATTTAACATTTTAAAAATTTATCAAATGATAAGTCATCATTTATCTATCAAATAATAAAACACTAAAACAATCAACTAAAGATATGTAGCTAAAAATAATATAAAACAGACTCCTGGCTTTTTAATCCACAATTATCCTTATACGCAAGGTAGAACTGGGGAAACCAGACTCTATTTTGAGGATAAGACTGAATTTCATCTAGAACATAAGCTTGGTGTCATTTTATTTCCTAAAATCTTTAATACCACTTCCAACTTTGTATGACGCATCTTCAAATGTTGGTACTTCTTTAGCTATCTTAAACTCAGTATGACCCAAACCAAACTCAGATTCTCTTCCACCCCTTCTTCCTGGCAATCCCTTCCCTCATTCTTCTTAAACAATTCCAGTGCTTTCTAAAATGCGTCACAAGAAAATCCACTGAAAAGATGGTTAAAATATTAAAAATTTTGTACTGGATACATGCTCAAAAATATTTTACTATTAAGGATGTGTGATTAAAAAACAAGTTGAGACTACAAATCTAATGTAATATAGGCTGCCTTCACTGCTTTCAGTTCATAATGCTTAGATTATTTCTCCCAGTCTCTTGCATCTCTGTTCTTTCCCATTTCCATTACCACTGCAGTAGTTCAGGTTCTCCATATCTTGCTTGGACTTCTGTGGTGGCCTTCTATCTTGTCTTGCTTCCTGCAACATTTTTTTTCTGACTCATCATCCTTCATTGTACCACTAGAAGTATCTTCATTAATCATACACTAGCACTGATTAAAAACAAACAAACAAACAAACAGCAACACATATCAAATAGTCCCAACACCCTAACAGTTTTCAAGGCTTTCTATCGTCTTATCTCAATCTGGTATAGTGAAAAAAAGCATGGACTTCAGGACTAAGCTTTGTAACTTAGAGCGAATCACTCAGGCTTTCTGAGTTTCTACTTCATCTGTGAGTGGCCATATACATAGTTCACAGGACTGTAACGTGAATTCAATGAGCTAAGCTACATACGAGAAGGAGCTTAGCACAGAGCCAGGCACATATGAATTGATTATCTTGCTGTAGGTTCACTGGCTGCAACCACTCTCTGCCTTATTCCCCTTACACTTGACCACCATATGGCATATAACACACCAGGCTCTCTGGGACATTCACTTTTGTCAAATATGACATATGCTCTCAGCCCTCTTTGGCTCTGAATATACTATACTCTCAGCCTCAAATGCCTTGTACTGCCTTCCCCAGTGAAATTAAATCCATGCTTCAAGGCTCAGCTCAAATGTCAGCTCTTCCAGGAAGCCTTCCCTTGATTCTGCTGGTCAAAAGTCATTACTCCCCTTTTGTGTTTTCCCAGCACCCTGTTTGCAGCTTTATTTTAATAATTATTTCTTTGTTACATTACCACATATTTACATATATGTTACCATCACTGAATTGTAAGCTTCTAGAAGACAGAAAGCATACTTTTCTTATTTTTATTCTCACCAATTAACACCTTGTACTGGAAGGAATTGAATAAATATCTGCTGACTGAATGAGTAAATGCACCAAAACACTTTTGAAAGGAGTAAAATTTTACCAAAACAAACACTACTTATTTCAACTTGTGAAATAATTTTTACCTGAAAAATATACCATAATTTTATTTAATCTTTACAATTCATAAATAAAAGTAACAAGAAATGATCTAAAAAGTAGGCAATTTTGATACTTAGGACTCAATACATAGTACAAGATACTATTTTTTAACTCTTAAACTGACTTTAAAAATTTAGAATATCAATTGCGATCCACTGAAAGATAACCAGTGCATGTAATAGTAGTAGAGGGCAATGATTCAGAGGAATAAATCAATGGCACATACATAAAATGAAATATTAGAAATCAATTTAAAATCATGTTTTCCAATATTTAATGAGCTCACAGAATACGGAGTGAAAAAATCAGGACACTAAATTGATCCCAGTTTTCCAAATACATAGTTTATAGAAAAAAAAGACTAAAAGAAAACACAAAATGTTAATATGTGGTTATCTCTGGGTAATGGGATTACAGGTGATTTTTATTTTGCCCTCTATATTACCTGAATCTTTTATAATATGCACATTTTTATAGTCAGAAAACTAATTCAAAATAGATTGAATATAAAGGAATTCTAATTAAAGCTTAATCAGATTTGCAAACACCATAGTTTATTAGCAAAGTACAAGGCTTCCTGATTTTTAATATTGACTGCAATACATTTGTGAAGAAGATGTAATTAAAAACTGGGAGTTAATGCTATAGCTTAGACAAAGATGCTAATAAAAGCTGTCCTTAATTCTAAACAGAAAGTAAAGGAAAAAAAACATTTGATTCGTTATTTGGTAAGGCAGCAAAGCAGTGGCTCTGAAGGGGAAGGCCCTGGTTGGCATGACTGGCTCTCTGAGCTCCAGTCACTCTAGTGACAAGTCAGGGACACTGCTGTTGCCCACACCTTCTCACTGCTGTCTGAAGGACTGATGGAGACACTGAGCTACCATTCATAAAATCTCCACCACCATGTCAGGCAGGCCTGCTCCTGCTTCTCATGTCCTGTGGATCTGGAGGCTGCCCCCCAATTTGAGGATGGGCAAGGTCAAGGCAGGGGTTCATTCTGACTTAAAAGGAACCTGGAAAGTCTGGTTAAACCTGTTAGTAAAAGTTAATTCTAATACAGACCTTGAGTGGCCTCAGGTGTTTCAGACTGCACCAGACAAGGCTATGAATGCAGCACTCACTGGTGCGGCCCTAGGCAAAGGGAGCTAGGGCAACTAAAGGAAGTGAACTGGGTTGGTGGGTGGAGATAGGGGTTGGGGAAGGACACAAAAAGATGAGGCAGAGGGATGAGAGAACAAGTTTTGGAGAGCAGTGCCATGAAAGGGGGAGAGAAAAGAGGAAACTAAGGGAGAAAGCAGAAATAGCCAGCCTGTCAAACAGGGAGGAGTAAGGGCAAGAGAGAAAGTGGGTTCTTCCTACCTGTCTTCCTCCTTGTTCTCCCTCCCCAATTTACTCTTTATTCATGCTTACTTCCCTGCTTCTCCCTCTTTTCCGCATCCCCCCGCCCCCCTCCCACCTCTCCTCTCCACCTCTTCACTATCCAAATCATGTTTTTAGTCTCAAGAATCACTCCCACTCCTTCTCAGACAAGTGGCATTTCGTCCTCCAGGAGTCAGAAAGTGAGAACTCCAGAAAACACTAATCCGAGTGGATCACAAGGCCTGAGTTGGCTTCCCGAGCCCCCAAGGCCCCCAAGCATCACGAATGAGATCTAGACTGATCCCGGCTGTAGATATGAGGGGTACAGTGCAAGGAGAGCAGCTGTACACCTCTCCACTTTCTGTCCCTGCCACCCCTGTCCTCATTTGCAGTAGCTTCAGTTACAAAGGATGCACTGTCTTCAATTACAAACGACCCACGCGAATGTCCCATGATTAGAATTTATCATCTGATAACTGTACGGTCATCTTCCTCTCCTGGTGAATTTCTAAAATGTTATTTTAAAATGCCAAGACTGGACATGTTTAAAAGCAAATCTACACAATGACTGGACCATGAGAATACTTAAAGTCATGAGGCCCTCTGGGGAGGAATGCACTATTTCCATAATGCATCATCTTGGTGCCCAATGTCAGTTTAATACGCCAAGAAAAAGATCAAAACAAAATGTTTGACACTGGGGTTTTTGTGAAGAAAATTGTATGTATTCTTTTTTGCAAACAGACATAAACGTTGAATTTAATCAAAAGTGTAAATAATTGTTAAGTGTTATATATGCGGGTGCTAAGTGGGGGCAACTTCAGAGACTCAAGGATTCACTTTGGTTAAATGGTAAAAGTCCATTAAAATTCATCTTTTGGAAATTATTACTCGAAAAAGAAGAGAATGATAATATTGTATCTGGAAATGTGTTCATTCTCCAGTTAAAGTGTGTTATTTTACACCTCATCAAACAGTACAATAATTTGTCTACAATTGCCAAAAGCAATGATGCTTGAAGTGAAAACAAAAATGTCCTTGCAGATAGCTTTGCTTTGTTCAGCAAATAAGTATAATTTGCTCTCATGTGAAGAGAAAACATTTTCTTATAAAATATATCAAGAAATAAAAAGGCAATACCTTCCTGAATAAAAACAAATATACCCCAGAGCGCAATGTGAAACAAACAAGCTACTGGGAACCTCCCTGGAGAGGCTTCTCTGCTCACTGTACCCTTAGACTTTGAACTTTCTCAGGGGGTGCTGGCAAACTGCAGGATATGCAAACAGGGTGAGCTGATGATTTTCACTTCTTCAACCTCTTTTTGCAGCTCTCTCAGGAACTGAGACAAAGCCAAGAATGAAATGAGAGCTGCAGGGCTCTGAATAACTATTTAGCAGTGTTGACTATAAAAAAGAGCTGTTGGGTTTGAGGTGAATGGAGTCAAAAGGACAGAAAGAGGTTGTTAGAGAGCTTAAAAGAGCCACAAGATGAAAGGAGACCCACTGTTGTGACTGAAGGAAAGCCTTACTTTTAGCTAATTTGTTTCTTGGCATGGCCCCACAGTGCCTCTCTGAATGGCAAAACCCAGCACTGGTTTAAGAACTGATTTCAGTCTCTTAGGTAATATGTAAAAACATTAAGTTCTCAAACTCAGCTCATGTTAAGGATTAGCACATATAGCCTAAGAAAGATACGCCAAATATGTGATAAATTATTCTCAGATTTAGCCCACTGGATGAAGGCACTTTGTTTCAGAAACACAGACTTTAGCAAAAGTACTCCAAAATAATCACTAATTTGAAAAAAATCTAATGTCTTACAAAACAGATGACATTATCACTGCTGTACTGACTTCCCATTTCCTCCAACTTCTAAGAGTTTTTCTTTTTCCTCAATAAAGTCAATCAACAAGAGGCAGTTTCCGTAATAGTAAAGGGCATGGACTCTGCAGCTTGATTTCCTGGGTCTGAATCGTAAACATAAAGTTTGGCGAATTGCTCAACCTCATATGAGCCTCAATATCCTCCTCTGTAAAATGGGGATAACACTATCTACCTACCTTATTGCACCTTAAATAGAGCTGGGTACGTAACAAGTACTCAAAGGTCAATAGTTGTTATTAGTAAAAAAAAAAAAAAAAAAAAAAATTGTTACCACACACCAACCAGTGGAACAGAATAGAAAGCCCAAAAATAAACCTATGAATTTATGTTCAATTGATTTTTGACAAATGCGCCAAGAACACACAATGGGGAAAGAACATCTCTTCAATAAATAATGTTGGGAAAACTGTAGATACACATGCAGAAGAATGAAATTAGATTGTTACCTCACAACATATGCAAAAATGAACTCAAAATGGATTAAAGACTTAAATATTTAAGACCTGAAACTGTAAAACTACTTGAAGAAAACTAGGAATAGCTCCACAATATTGGGCTAAGCAATAATTTCCTAGATATGACTCCAACAGCACAGGCAATAAAAGTAAAAATAGACAAATGGATTGCATCAAACTAGAATGCTTCTAGACAGCAAAGGAAGCAACAGAATGAAAAGACAATTCACGGGTTGGGAGGAAATTTGCGAACCACACATATGATAATGAGCTAACATCCAAAATACATAAGGAACTCAAACAACTAAATAGTAAGAAAACAAATAACCTGATTTTAAAATGGGCAAAGGGCTGGGCATGGTGGCTTATGCCTGTAATCCCAGCACTTTGGGAGGCTGAGGCAAGAGAACTGCTTGAGCCCAGCAGTTTAACACCAGCCCGGGAAACAGCCAGACCTCCTCTCTACTAAACATTTTAAAAATTAGCCAGGCATGGTTGTGTGTGCCTATAGTCCCTGCTACTAGGGAGGCTGTAGTGGGAGAATCTCTTGAGCCAGGAAGATCAAGGCTGCAGTGAGCTATGACTGCGCCACTACACTGCAGCCTGGGTGACAGCGCAAGACCCTGACTCAAAAAAAAAAAAAAAAAAAAAAGAGGATCCGAACGCACATTTCTCAAAAGAAAGACATATAAGTGGCCAAGAAATATATGGAAAAAATGCTCAACTTCTCCAACCATCTGGGAAATGCAAATTAAAATCACGAAGAGATATCACTTCACATCTGTTAGAATGGCTATTAGCAAAAAGAAAAGACAACAAGTATTGGTGTGGATGTGGAGAAAAGGCAATCCTGGTACATTGCTCGTAGGAGTGTAAATTAGTACAGCTATTATGAAAAACAGTACGGAAGTTCCTCAAAAAACTACAAATAGAGCTACCGTATGATCCCACTTCTGGGTATACATCCAAATCAATTGAAATTGGTATGTCAAAGAGATTTCTGCACTCCCACATTCACTGTGGCATTATTCACAATAGTTAAGACATGGAAGCAACCTGAGTGTCTACTTTTTATTTTATTTTTTATTTTTTTGAGACAGGGTCTTGCTCTGTTGCCCAGGCTGGAGTGCAGTGGTGCAATCTTGGCTCATAACAACCTCTGCTTCCTGGGTTCAAGCGATCCTCCTACCTCAGCCTCCCAAGTAGCTGGGACCACAGGTGTGTACCACCACGTCTGGTTAACTTTTTTGTATCTTTTGTAGAGATGGGATTTCACCATGTTGCTCAGGTTGGTCTCAAACTCCTGAGCTGCCTGCCTCAGCCTCTCAAAGTGCTGGTATTACAGGTATGAGCCACTGTGCCTAGCTTTTTAATTTCATTTTATTTTATTTTTGAGACAGGGTCTCACTCTGTTGCCCAGGCTGGAGTGCAGTGGCATAATCTTGGCTCACTGCAGCCTGACCTTCAGGGCTAAAGTGATCCTCCCACCTCAGCCTCCTGGGTAGCCGGGCTATTTCTTTTCTTTTTGTAGAGACAGGGTTTTGCCATGTTGCGTAGGCTGGTCTTGAACTCCTGAGCTCAAGCGATCCGCCCACCTCAGCCTCCCACAGTGCTGGAATTACAGGTTCATGCCACTGCACCTCGCCTCTAAGTATCTATCAATTGATGAACGGATTTTTAAAATGTGGTATATACATATACAGTGGAATACTAGCTAGCCTTTGAAAAGAAATTCTGTCATTTGCAACAACATGGATGAACCTGGAGGGCACTATGCTAAGTGAAATTAGCCAGGCACAGAAAGACCAATACTGTATGATCTCACTTACATGCGGAATCTAAAACAGGCTAATTCATAGACTTTGAGAATAGCATGGGGGTTACAAGAGGCTGGGGGAAGGGGTTGGGGAAATGGAGAGATGTTGGCCAAACTACAAAGTTTCGGTTAGACAGGAGGAGTTTTAGTGATTGCACAACATGAAAATCATGTTATTAATAATGTATTTGTATACTTCAAAATTACTTAGAGTAGATTTCAAAAGTTTTCACCACAAAAAAGTAAATGAGGTAACAGATATGTCAATTAACTTGATTTAATCATTCCATAATGTATACATATATCAAAACATCACACTGTATTCCATAAATATATACAATTATTATTTCTAAATTTAAAAAATTTTAAAAATCATTCCTACTTTAAGGCAATGACATCCTTGTACCTAATCTTTTTAAAAAGCGTATGATTAATATATTTAATAATTTGCATGCCTGCTTTTTCAAGTTAAGAATGTAATGCTTGAAGGCTTATTACTTTGTCTCCAATATCATATAGTTTCTGGCATATGAGTTTGACAAGTGAGTGTACACATAAATAAAAAGAAAGAAAACTTCCAGACCGAAGAAGGTGAATATTTATAACATAAGTTCAGATTTAATGAGCTTTTTTACTGAGTGCCTACTTTATGCTAGGCCCTGTGTGAAGACTTTCAAATCATTCATTTAGAGGTTGAACATCCCTAATCCGAAAATCTGAAATGCTTCAAAATCCGAAACTTTTTGAATACTGACACATTGCCACATGTGGAAAATTCTACACCTGGTTGCAGTCAAAATGCAGTCAAAACTTTGTTTCATGCACAACATTATTGAAAACATTGTATGAAATTACCTTCATGCTATGTGTACAAGCTGTATATGAAACAAATGAATGTTGCATTTAGGCTTGGATCTTATCCCTAATATACTTCATTACGTATATACAAATATTCCAAAATCTGAAGAAATCTGAAACACTTTCTGGTCCCAAGCATTTCACATAAGGGATATGCAACTTATAATATGTCTATGGATAAAGACACATCTGGCTGGGCACAGTGGCTCATGCCCGTAATCCCAGAATTTGGGGAAGCTGAGGCAGGTGGACTGCTTGAGCCCAGGATTTCAAGACCAACCTGGGCAACACGGCAAAACCCTGTGTCTCCAAAAAATACAAAACTTAGCCAGGCATGGTGGTATGCATCTGTAATCCCAGCTACTCGAGTCTGAGGTGGGAGGATCACCTGAGCGAGGGAAGTTGAGGCTGAAGTGAGCCACGATTGCGTCACTGCACTTCAGGGTGGGTGACAAAGTGAGATCCCACCTTAATAAAAGAGACACATCTATGGCTACTGGGCTATGCTAAGACTCATTTAGACTACCCCCTTTAGTTTACAACCTGACACAGCTGGTTATTTAAACTTTGTTGAGCTAATTTTCAAGCCATATGAAAAATTCATTTATTTCTCAAGCCTTGGAAATGTAGCAGTAGAGGGTGGGTATGACCACGATATGGGGAATGCTACTGCAGGACTGGTATCCTATCTTCTAGCTCTGAGGAAGGGTGACAGTATCCATTTGGAACATAAAAAATACCTTAGAGATATTTTTAGCACTCACAGGGCCCAAGTTAGAGAAAGCTCAGCTATAAGAAATCTCTTTAACCACAGAATAAAGAACTATATATTACACACAAGACTTGGCAGCAACTCAAATTCCAAATGTTAGTTTTTCTTGTAATCATCATATATTTCATGGAAAATTTGTATCGATCTCAGCTCTTACTAGGAAGAAAATTCTAAGCTTGCATAAAAGAATAAGTGGATTTCAATCTTCTGAAAGGCTTTTGGGTGTGGCTGATAGCTAACTTTGAAAACTTAGCAACACAGGATACATTATGAGTAAGTTCTTTACTACTTTTTTTTTTAAAATAATGATGTTAACTCACCAGATCCTTCTGAAAGAGTCCTTTTATTAATTTCAATGAAGTCAAGCAGAGAACAAGTTGTAATATGAAACACAATTTATGCAACTATGTTGAAATTCTCTGACAGAGTTACATGTTCTAATGTAAGAATTTTATGGTAAAACAGTTCAAAATAATATCAAGAATTAGGTTAGGCTCATTTTTGTTTTAGGCTGTCACAGGAAAACTCTTTCTATACAAACCATTGAAATTCTAAGGCAAATGATAATGCCTTTTTTTAAAAAATCATGTTCCCTACAGTTTAAAATTAAACAGCTGAAACTAAACCTCATTTGAAATTATACTGTTAGGCAACTCCAAAAGCTAAACACAAAAACATGTTAAAATAAAGATTGCAACATCAAGAGAAAACTATCCTCATATATATAGTTTTAGATTCTCAGCCATTTCTGACTCCTGCCCAGATGAGATCAACTGATCCTTCATAGGTTTTCCCACAGTCAGCCAACAAGCTACTCACTATTTCTCAGCCACATGGGTTTACTCAGAGAAATGCATGCAATACATTTAAAAAGCCAATAGAAATCCCGTGGGTGGGTTTGGTCTGCCTTTCAAAACCAATGAACTTCCCATTATATAATCTTTAATAGTAAGAGGGAAGTTTACAAGTCATACACCCAACTTAACCATAAGGCAGGCTATGTTGTATGCCTCACTGTATTAGGAAAGAAGAAGAAGAAAAAAAAAAGAGCTTTCTGAATGGCACAAACCATCTTGTCCAGTAAGGTCAGAAAATTAATGAATCCTATTTGATATTGACAGTACCACCAGGTTCTTCTACACAATGATTTTTCAGTTGGTGTGGTGTTTTCCATCAGAGAAGCCCAAAGTGTGTAAAACAAAACTTCAGTGACATTTTATTAATTCTTTATAAAACAGAGTAAGTCTTATAACCAGAGGAGAATTCTGAGAATCTGGCTTTTCCAGAAAACCCAAGAAAAATAATTCAGTTTCACCATTCTCAAATTCATTTGACTTTGAAACAAAATAAACATATTACTTTATTTAATATCATTGCACAAGCAAATTCACAAGAATGAAATGTGTTCAGAGTTCCTAGAAAAAATGTAGCAATACAGGCTGCCAACTTGTTCAATGTCAAGCTCTAGGCAGTATAGCAGCAGCAGCAGTAAATGACTCAGAGTGAATCACGCTTAAGCTATTTTTGCTTTTAAAGTACTGCCAGGCACTGTGTTAATATTCAATCCAGAGTAAATTTAGCCCAACAAGAAAACAAGTGTTTCCATGGTTCCTTCTTCACAGTGTTTATGGTATATATGCAGCCATTAGGCACAGGAATCCAGCCAGATAAATTAAGTAGAAATGCTCATCTTTCATTTATATCCAAGCTTTGGAACACTGAAAGTATGAAAGTCAACTCAGGCTTTTCTTCCATCTCTTTCTATCTGTCTCCCCAGACCCCAAATAGCAAATATGTGGAGTATATTATTAATGCTTCATTTAAAATTTGATCCCATTAAAATAGCTTTAGTGGACTGGTGTTCATGGATTTATCTGGCTCTATATTAAGAATCACAACCACTCACATTTTTCTGATAATGTAACCACAGGGGACAAAAATGCTTAAAGTACCTAGCAAAAACTGCAGAAAATTTGGTCTGCAGAGACCAAATGGAATCCTTATACAGGAGATGTTAAAATATTGGTTACAGGGGATAAATCACCAATATCTAACTGATTGTTTTTTGTGTTTAAAACACGTAACATAAAATTTAACATCTTAACCATTTTAAAATGTATGGTTCATTAGTGTTAAGTTTATTCATGTTGTTGTGAAACAGATCTCTAAAACTTTAGTAAAACTGAAACTCTCTATACTAATTTATTTTTTTAAAAATCTCAACTTTTGGCCAGGCGCAGTGGCTCACACCTGTAATCCCAGCACTTTGGGAGGCTGAGGCAGGTGGATTACCTGAGGTCAGGAGTTCAAGACCAGCCTGGCCAACATGGCGAAACCCTGTATCTACTAAAAATAGAAAAATTAGCTGGGCATGGTGGCAGGTGCTGTAATCCCAGCTACACAGGAGGCTGAGGCATGAGAACTGCTTGAACCCAAGATGCGGAGGTTGCAGTGAGCCGAGATCGTGGCACTACACTCCAGTCTGAGCAATGGAGTGAGACTCTGTCTCAAAAAAAACCCCTCACCTTTTCAGAGTATGCTATTTTTATCCCAAATGCATGTGGAGTTTTTATATTTGAATAGCACAGTGACTTGGGGTACTGCTTCTAGAACTTTTCCCTAATTAAACCTACCTGTCTGTTTGTATGTTAGAATCCTCAGCATTATCTGCTGAATAATCTAAGCTATAGTAGACATGATGGTTAGTATTTTGGTCAGTAAAAAATATCAGTCTGCTTTCTTAGTAGAGGTTTCTAAGGTGGGATGCATGCACCTCAGAGTACATGCAAAATCTCAGAATTTCTATTTATAATTAACTTTTATTTTAAAAAGGAGAAAAATTAGGTTTCACTAATAATGCACATACTGATATTATGCAGAATGTGTACAAACACAAATTATCAGGAGGTTCATATGACAGTAACAATTAAAAAAGTGTAGAGACTTCTGCTTTAATGACCACAAACGCCTGAGTCTTCTTGTCCTTCTTGTCTCTTTATTTTCTATCCTAGTACAACGGTTTTTTGTTTTGTTTTGTTTTGTTTTTTTCATATTTAGACGGTCACTGCCACTAAGTATAGTGGAAAAGGCTGGGTCAGCAAGCAACTGGAGAAGATAGAGAAATGGTAATCTGAGCAAGTCAACTCTGGAAAAGAGCCACACAAAGTACCTCAGCACAGCTGTAATAACAGGACTGAGCACAGTGACAGTCACACAAACCAGCCTAATCGAAGACTTATGCTCTGAATTTAAAAAGTGATCAGGGCCGGGCGCGGTGGCTCATGCCTGTAATCCTAGCACTTTGGGAGGCCGAGGCGGGGGGATCATGAGGTCAGGAGATTGAGACCATCCTGGCTAACACGGTGAAACCCCATCTCTATTAAAAATATAAAAAACCAAAATTAGCCGGGCGTGGTGGCGGGTGCCTGTAGCCCCAGCTACTCGGGAGGCTGAGGCAGGAGAATGTCGTGAACCCGGGAGGTGGAGCTTGCAGTGAGCCGAGATCACGCCACTGCACTCCAGCCTGGGTGAAGAGAGCAAGACTCCGTCTCAATAAATAAATAAATAAATAAATAAATAGTGATCAGTTTTCTTATGAAGATCTCTAGACCTCTAGGACTCCCAGAAAATTATAGTGGAGATTCAAAAGCTATTTTCAATATTCTGAGAAAGCCTAGCACAAGCATAGTATGTAATAGACAGGATCTTTCAAAACACAGGCCTCCTGGGCAATAACTATCAAAGAGGTACCTTGGTGGTAAAAAGGTGGAAACTCCTAAAATAGTCTAACTTATCTCAACGGAATCTTCCTATTGAAAGCATCTAGCACAGGGCTTGGCATATAGTATAGATGCTTAATAAATCTTTGTGGAATAAATGGATGCAATATATAACCACATCCACACAAATCATCTTATTTGAAGCCAATGCATTCTAAAACTCTGTTACCTACACGTTAACTGTGGAAGTAACTTTCAAAATCTCAAAGCCTAAGGGACTATAAATAATTGACCAGAACATCTTACTTTCCCTTGATCACTGATTTCACTAACTCGTCTTTACCTGAAAATTCCAGGTTGGAGTATAAACAGTATTTAAATGTCTACAAAAATAACATTAAAACCTAAGCAGAGGCAAAGGTGAGAGAGTGAAGAATGGTTGAAGCAGGAGATTTTTTGGATAGTGAAACTATTCTGTATGGTGGACATATGACATTATCCATTTGCCAAAAACCCATAGACCATATATATATATATATTTTTTTTTTTTTTTTTTTTTGAGACAGAGCCTTGCTCTTGTTGCCCAGGCTGGAGTGCAATGGCACAATCTCGGATCACCGCAACCTCCACCCCCCAGGTTCAAGCGATTCTCCTGCCTCAGCCTCCTGAGTAGCTGGGATTACAGGCATGTGCCACCACGCCCAGTTAAGTTTGTATTTTTAGTAGAAACAGGGTTTCTCCATGTTGGTCAGGCTGGTCTTGAACTCCTGACCTCAGGTAATCTGCCTGCCTCTGTCTCCCAAAGTGCTGGGATTACAGGTGTGAGCCACCGCGCCTGGACCCACAGATCATTTGATTCAGCTATTCCACTTCTGAATATATACACAAAAAAGAACTGAAAGCAGAAACTCAAATAGATATATGTACACTGATGTGCACAGCAGCATTATATCCAAAAGGTGAAAACCCAAATGTCCATTGATAGATGAATGGATCAACAAAATGTAGTACATACAATAGAATATTCAGTCTTAAAAAAGAATGAAATAGCAATACATGCTACAACATAGGTGAACATTAAAGCCACTGTGGGAAGTGAAATATGCCAGACACAAACGGACAATTTTTTGTTTGTTTTAAGAGACAGATATAGTCTTGCTCTATTGCCCAGGCTGGAGTGCAGTGGCACAATCATGGCTCACTGCAGCCAAGACCTCCTAGGCTCAAGTGATCCTCCCCCCTCGGCCTCCCAAGTAGCTAGGACAACAGGTGTGTGCCAATATGCCCAATTAACTTTTTAATTCTTGTAGAGACAGGGTCTCGATATATTGCCCAGGCTGGTCTCGAACTCCTGGGCTCGAGTGATAAACACACAAATATTGTACAATGTCACTTATATGAGGTACCCAGAATAGTCAAATACATAGAGATAGAAAAAAAAAAAAAAAAAAACAGTGGTTACCAAGGGTGAGGGTAGGGACATGGGGAGTTACTGTTTAATGGCTACGATTTCCATCAGGGTTACTGAAAAAGTTCTGGAGATGGCTAACGGTAATGGTTGCACTTCAATGTGAATGTACTACACTGAACAGCACACCTAAAAATGGTCAAAATAGTAAGTTTTATGTAATATAAATGTTAATACACAAACACCCACCCCATTAAAATATACACAGCATAAACCTAATGTAAAAAATGGGCTTATCTCAATAATAGTGTATCAATACTGGTTAATCAATTGCAACAAATGTGCCATACAAATGTATACTATTAAAAGGAAAACAGGGGAAACTGGTGTGTGAGGGGGTTGGGGGAGAAAGGTGGTATCTGGGAACTCTCTGCGCTATCTGTTCCATTCTGTCAACCTAAAAATGCTCTAAAAATAAAGTCTATTAATTAAAAAAATTTCGAAGCAGAGGCAAAAGGGGTTGGTCTGTGGCAAACTTCTTTCATGTAGGGTCCTATACTGACCCCGCCAGTGACCTATTTCCTTGTTGAGACCATGAGCCCCCATGACTCAGCCTCCTTGCCTGCCAGTTCTGATCCCATTCCTTTAATGCTCATGGACTTCCTGGTCCTAGAGGCTTGGACCTGATGTTCCTGCTCCCATGGGCTCTGGATGCTACTGCTATTCCCTAGTCTGTTCAGCTTGCTCTGACCTATGACTTGTCTTGACCTTATTGTTTGTGTATATTCTGCCTTCCAATGACTGGCCTGCTATTGACCCTTGGTATTCTAAACCTTGATACAGTTCCCTAATTCTGCCTACCAACCTGGTATTTATTTATCTTGCTGGAAGGCACAGCCCAGCCTAATAGTAATTAAATGGGAAGAGTATTTAGGGGAATGATATTGGTATACAATTATAATATTTGAAAACATTACTTAATACTATAAATAAAAGTTATTTGTTTAATGTAAATTGCTTCTTAAAAGCAGATTTTATTCTACCTTCTAATTTCCTGCCTTAATTCTGTGTTCACAGAGTATCCAGATATAAAGTAAGAATTACAAACTAGAATGCCAGCAGGAAAGACAGTCGAAGTGGATCAGATATAAAACAGGAGGGAATGGTCAGAATAGTGACTAATGGAAAGGCACAACTCTTATCTAAATACATTTGAAACACAACAAATCCCAACACTGTGTGAGCCAAACAGAACTCACATTTCAGAATGGATGGCCTGCAGACCTCCAGGCCTCTGTACGTACGTACGTACGTACGTACGTACGGAGGGAGGGAGGGAGGGAGGGAGGGAGGGAGGGAGGGGAGAGAGAAAGAAAGGGAGAAAGGGAGAAAGGGAGAAAGACAGAGAAAGAAAAAGAGAAAGAGAAAAGAAGATGAAAGGAAAGAAAAGAAAAGGAAAAGAAAGAGAAGAAAAAAAGAAAGTGGGGGAAGGGGAGGGGGAGGGGAGGAGAGGAGAGGAGAGGAGAGGAGAGGAGAGGAGAGGAAAGGGGAGGAGACACGGGTGCCTTAGGTAGACTACCATTTAATACACTAAATTTGAGCTACATCACTCCATACAAACATATATTTACTAAAGCAACAAAGAAGCTTAGGCATATGAGCAATACGGGCAGTGAAATCACATTTTAGAACAGCTAAACCTTTGGCCAAGAGAGAATGCAATTAATAATGTGACTAGTTTCCTGTACGCTGCTGGCTACAGATAACCCCGTGAAGATCTACAGGGCATTCTCCAATGGCATGATTCATTTCGCTTTCAGTGTCCTCAAAGGGGAAAATCTCACAACAGAGAATAAAAGCTTAAAAAGAAAAAAGGGTACAAACATTCAATATTTCTTTTTCATACAGGTCTACTCTTTCAAAGTCAAATGCTTAATTTCTTTTTTCTTTTTCCCTATTCTCATTTTATAAAAGAGAATTAAATGGTAACCAATCATCATTTACTGCTGAATATAATTTTTGGATCAGAAAATATTATTACATATTGATTTTTAACAGATTAGAGGATATTCTTCACATTAAGTCTACAACATATGAGACAAAGAGAACAAGGTCTCTACTTGCCTATCCCAAATATTTGAATTAGCAGATGAATCATAAAAAGGTACATTTTCCTCCAGGCATACCAGGTACATGCCTTGGTGATCAGAACCCAGGCTGGAATTTAGTCACCATCTGCCTCCTTAGCGAGGTGCTTTTATGTAGTGCATAATAAACTGTTTAACTGTATACAGTGAACTGATCCTATCCCACATTTTAAAAATGTTATCTTAATAAATTATTTAGATTATCAGAGTCAGTGCTTTCTAGCTCACCATGTCTCTTCACCTGATCAACCATCCCTAATTTACCAACTATTTAAAATGTGAAAATAATTAATACAGTGGCAATGACTTTCAACGGTTTGGTACTGAACACGTACCTGAACCCTCCACTCAAACCTCAATCTGGCTCACAACTTCCCTGCCCATTTTGCTCTTTCCATCTTGTTGTTCAAGAGGTTCCCACAATAGTCTGGCCATGAGCAAAGCCTCCTGCACATACCAGGCTCTCACTGCCTCAGCTCTAGGAGGGCACCTTTTTAACTCAATCAAATCCCTGAGTTTCCCCTATTACCCTAGGACAGCATCTTTTTTGAGATTCTTCCTACCTAACTCACCCAGCTCTGCAGAGTGAACCCAGAAAGACTCCATCCTGGGCTACTAGAAAACAGATCACAAAATCTTATTGATACCTTTAAATGAGTATGTGTTCCCTTTGCTAACAAGGTCATAGTCGGTAGCAAATAGGCTGAGTTAGAACACGGAGAAAGATTCACACATGTAGTAACAGATACTGACAATGTTAATTACACTAATTAACACAAAGGCAGAAACTAATAAAAAATACTTAGGAAGCAATGGCTCTCTCTTATTCAAAATTACAGAGACAGACTGACTTTGCCCACTTAGGCTAATCAATCCATAAATGTTTACAGAACACTATGACATGTAAGTAACTAAGGATACCTGGTCTAACAAGTACATGCCAATGGAACAGAATATCAGAAACTAGAACTCTCCTGGAAGTTAAGGAATATAAAGACAATGAAAATATAAGATTATCTAAGATTGCAAAGAGCTACTGTAATGAAGGGAGGTAGGACAGAAGTATTCTAAAGGACAGCAAACAATATGAAGCAGAATTAGAAGTTGATCTGGGATATGTAAGTGGCAGAGACCAAAAGGTTTAATAACATACTGAGTTGGCAAGTGTGTGAAAAATGGGCTCTCATACACTGTTGATGGAGTTGTAGATTAATAAAATCTCCATAAAGGGCAGTTTGTCTTTCATAGTAAAAATGTAAAATTTCACGTATCCTTTGACTCTGTAATTCCACCAGTACTTTTACCTTACAGATATAGGCCTACTTGTGTGGACTTCTGTATGTGTACCAGTGTACATTGCAGTGATGTTGGTAACAGCCACAGAATAACTACTAAGACCACCATCAGGTGACTGGTTAAAAATTATAGTACTATTTTATATAGCCATTAACAAGTGAAGGCTGGGCGCAGTGGCTCACACCTGTAATCCCAGCACTTTGGGAGGCTGAGGTGGGTGGATCACAAGGTCAGGAGATCGAGACCATCCTGGCTAACAAGGTGAAATTCCGTCTTTACTAAAATAAAAAAAAAATTAGTCGGGCATGGTGGCGGGTGCCTGTAGTCCCAGCTACTGGGGAGGCTGAGGCAGGAGAATGGCGTGAACCCAGAGGGCAGAGCTTGCAGTGAGCCGAGATCCTGCCACTGCACTCCAGCCTGGGCGACAGAGCGAGACTCTGTCTCAAAAAAAAAAAAAAAAGTGAAGCAGTACTATATGTACTGATATGGAATATTCAAAACATATTATGTGAACAAAGCAAATGGTAGCATAGAGTATCCAATATGCCACCATTAAAACACATGTGCAAGCTGTGCCACACAGAGACTATTTCCGCAGGGATATGTAAGAACTGGTAAGAGTACCTGTTTCCAGGGAGGCAGAGGCCCTGTTTTCACCATAGTCGTTTGCACTTTGTGAAGTTTGTACTATGTGCATGTATCACGTAATCAAAAAGATAAAAACTTTAAAGAGGAGCAGATAATATATATGTATAGTAAAGTTATTATACATACACATATAAAACGTATAATAGAACAGAAGAGACTGTCTTGGCAGGAGTGGTTAATGAAGGTTTCCCACAGAAGGTACTGGGAATGAAATCAACCTGGGCTAGTCATGGTGGCTCACACCTGTAATCCTAGCACTTTGGGAGGCCGAGGCGGGTGAATCACTTGAGGCCAGGGGTTCAAGACCAGCCTGGCTAACATGGTGAAACCCCGTCTCTACCAAGACATACAAAAAAAATTAGCCGGGCATAGTGGCACGTTGGCACATACCTGTAGTACTAGCTACCGGGGAGGCTGAGGCATGAGAATCGCTTGAACCCCAGAAGTGGAGGGTGCAGTGAGCAGTGAGCTGAGATCACGCCAGTGCACTCCAGCCTTGGCAACAGAGTGAGACTCTGTCTCAAATAAAAATTTAAAAAGCAAGAAATCAACCTAGGGAAGAGACGGCTAGGTAAGACCGGGAAGGCATCTATGAGGCCAGACTAGCGAGGAAAAAGGAACAAGATGAGGCAATTTTCTGGCTGACAGGGGTAAGGTGGACCAGAAAGAGACTAACATTGTGCAGATGCTGAATGCTACTTCCCTTTCTACAGTTCTTCTATAGTGTTTCTCTCTTTAAGTGGTCATGTGTGTACAATGTAATCCATGCACTTATTGAACGTCTATCCTAAGCTGCTGAGGACATAAAAATTGATGAGATTCAGTCATCATCCTCAATGAGCTCTCTTTCAGGAAAATGCAAAACTAGGAGAGTAGAGGAAGAGGAAGAATTCCATAGAGAAAAACATGATTAGCATATATCAGAAAGCAATTATCTATTCTACATGATGTAGTGATAATGACAGTAATGATGAAAGTAATAGCTAACACATAACATTTACTGTGTGCCAAGACACTGTTGCAAATGACTTTCATATATAAATTCATTGAATCTCCGCAACAATCCTTTGAAGTAGGTATACTATTAGTATGTCACTTTAACAGATAGAGGAACTGAGGTATAGAGAGGTTTAGAAACGTATCCCAGGTTACAGAGCTAGTAAGGGTCTGAACCCAGACTTGATCTCAGAACGCGTGGCTCTAGAGTCTAAGCTATGAACTGCGACTATTCTATAGAGACCCTGAAAGAACAAATGCTAATCTCAGAACAATAGTATCGCCTAACATTTATTTGCATAGGATTTTGCAGTTTACAAAATACTTTCATGTGTTATCTTATTTCAACTTATGATTACTCTGTGATGTATTCTCTTTGGATCGGACATACATTCCAGCTATTAAAATACATGAAATGGTAAGAGCTAGTAAAAATTCTCCCAATTTCTTGTCACTGAAAATAAATGAGATAGTAGAAAAATTTCCCCTAAAGAATTCTCTAGAATTTACCAAAATAAAAATTATGATTCTTATATTATACTAATTATATATAGTTACATCAAGTACTCTGGAAATTGGTATATGTTTAAATATGGTACTACTCGATTAGCATTAAATAAAATACATTTTTAATTGATCCTTCTCCTTCTCAAAATAGTTTAAATATGAGCAACTAAAACAGAAAGTATGAAAAGCAAATTTACCTGTCAAATTTAGGAAAGGAAATTCCCCAATTATTTCTACCGGTTTAAGTCCCTAAATAAAGCCAGATATACTTGTAGAAAGTACCCAGTTGACATCACTCAATGGGAGTTTCCTTACTTTTGTCAATGTTGTACTTCTTTGTCAGCAGAGATACACATTATTTGTTTCTATTTTTTTTCAATCAATACATGGCTACAGAGTACTATTCAATAAAAACAGAATGTGCATTTCCCTTATAAAATAACCATTCTTTACTCAATCTTCCAACTAAAGTACACAAATAGCTGATGGTAGAAAATCAAGCTGGTCACAGTGGTGCATGGCTGTAGTCCCAGCCACTCAGGAGACTGAGACGAGAGGATCATCTGAGCCCAGGAGTTCAAGACCAGCCTAGGCAACAGAGCAAGACTCCATCTCTAAAAAAGGTTTAAGAGAAAAAGAAAAAAAAATTACCCCTTGGCACCACTGGAGAGGAAAAAAACATGGACAGCAATCTTCCCAGCATAATGTTTTCTACAGTCTTTCTACAGTCATGTTATTGCATGTTCTTTAATACTTGCCACTTGAAAAGACTCTAATTAAATAATTACCTTCTTGGGAAAACAACTCAATTCTAAATTGAGTAGGATTCCTACCTCTCCACTTACTCAAATTCTACCGCTTCTTCAAAGTCTTGTTCAAGACTCATTTTCTGTATGAAGCCATCATCCTCTGGTTTCAAAGATGTCTCCCTTCTCAGGTGTTAATTGTATGAATCACTTACACTGGCACTCAATCATTTGCCTCCTCCTATTCTTTTTCTAATTCAACAGCACTCAGTTTATATTTCTCTCATGCTTTGAATTATAATTATTTTAAATATCTATTTCCACTAAAAGGACTAAGTGATATCCCTCTATGTACTACCTTTAATTAAAGCGTAGTCCTTGGTACCTTAATAAATTATTTGTTGGGTATAAATTTTAATCATGCAACAAGTATACAAACTTTGCAAGTAAGGACTATGTCCCGTATTTCTTTTTCTCTATTACTATATGTCTAGCCCAGTGCCAGGAACAAAACAGACACTTAAAGATATTTAACAAATACTGTATAGGTAAACCAGCTGTAGTTTTTATTTATGTTACATTCTCTTTTCAAGTTGCTATAATATCTGAATAAACAAACATGTCTTTCATCAAACAGATTATTCAGAAGAGTGAGATTACTTCAAATACCTCCTTGTTTTGCAGGGGTAATATATGGAGAAAAGAGGATGAATGAAACACACACACACAGAGCTGATGTTTCAGCAGTTTAAAACTGGTATTTGAGTATTCAAAATGAGCAAATGAGTACGAGCTGGTATGGCTGACTGACAGTCTGGCCACATTACTTTCTACCACCCTCCCATCAAGAAGCAGAGTCTATTCTCCCACCCTTAGAATCTGGGCTGCCTTGTCATTTCTTTGACCAAAAGTCTGGCAAAAGTTATACTGTGAGATTTCCAAGCCCAGGCCTCAAGAGCTCTTCAGCTTCGGCTCTAGAGGCTCTTGCCTACCCACTGCCACCATGTGAACAAATCTGAACTCATCTGCTGGAGGCTGCGACCACATGAAGGGGGGATCAGCTGTCCCAGCTGAAGACATTCTAGGCGCAGAAGTTCCCAGCCAATCTGGCAGTGTGAGGAAGCCCCTCTGAACCGGCAGAAGACTCACCCAGCTAAACCCCATCCAAATGACAAAGCCACATAATCACGAGCCAAATAAATGATTATTTTAAACTACTATGTTTTGGGGTGGTTTGTTCCACAATAAAAACTAACAGAGCTGGAAACTCATCACCATTTAATTTAAAACTGGACACTTAAATGGTGTCACAATACTAATTTCTATTCCACAGCAGTTTTGAACTACAGCCACTGAAAATCATTCTTTTATGTTCAATATTTATTTTAAAATACCTTAAAAATCAAATTATGATTAAAGTACAATTTCTAAATAAAAAGTAATTGCTAGCTTTGGGATGAACTGATTTTTTAAAATATTATCTAATAAGTGTATATACCTCATTCATATCACTTTATGTGCTATGAAAACTTTTTTAAAACTATACAATGTGTTTTCTGCTTATAAAATTAGATAGGAGAAGTCAGGTGTGATTTTTACTCTTTATTGCTTTAAATATCAATTTCTGGGAGAGTAAAAAGAAGCTATGAAGAAAACTCTTAACCAATACTACCAATGAAGTAGAAGCAGAGAAAAAAAATGGTGAATTCCATCCTTCTGCCCCCATAATCATAAACTAAGGTTATGGAACTTAGTTTTTGAATTTTTATATATGAAAAGTATGAATAATTTTATTTAGGACTCAGAAATGTGTGCATCCTTGGTAATAGGAGAAATTCAACTAAAATAAGAACATGATACTAAGAAGACAAACTTTCTGCTTTTAATGCTTTTTGGTCCATAAGCCCCTTGGTCCTTCTCCCCTCACTGCAGCACTCCTTGCTGGCTCTGCCTCTTCTTCTCCCTAGGCTCTCTCTTCCCCCTACAAAGGTCATCCACTCCTAGAGCTCCAACTATCACTTGGAAGCAAGTGAAAAGAATTTCTCCCCCTCTCTTTAGCCATAGTCTTACACAAAACCTTTTCACTGCCAACCATTTGTTGAAGATTTATACCAAAATCCAGCACCTTAAATTCAATATGCTTGACATTAATGAAAGTCACCTTCCCCACCTAAAGACCAGCTCTTCCATGAGACAGTCTACAACTTTTTAATGATATCACCATTTTCCCAGTTACCCAAACTAGAAACCTCATGGCCAGCTTCAACTCCTTGTTCTCCTAAGTCTACTTTATTTGAAATATTTGACCATTCCTATAGATTCTACCTCTCCAACACTTCTTGCATTCATTCTCTCCTTTCCAATGAGCCCATGGCAGTTCAGCATGCCATCAGTACTTGACTAAACCACTGTAACAAGATCTCTTTCCATACCAACTTATCCTACATACCACAACCAGACTTACTTTCATAAAGTTCAAATCTAATTAGATGGCTTAGCTAATGAAAAACTTATAACCCTCCCCATTACTTATTAATTAAACTGTCCTATTTAAGGCAACAAGTAACTCCATAAATCAGTCCCAACTTACCCTTGTAATCTTTTCTCCCATATACATATGATCTGATCTAACTGGATTATTTGCTGTTCCTCAAAGTCCTGTGACTTCTGTTCTATTTCTGTTCATGGCTTACAGTATTTCCTTACCTGGTCACGGTGATCAGAATACATATAAATATTTATACTGCTTTAAAATTTAATATTATATGATAAAACATTTTCTGCACATTGCATTTTATAGATAATTTTCACAAAGGTCTTGATTGTTCCCCAAGTTTCTTGTTGAACATCACAGAAATCTCTGTATATAAAGCACTTACATTTTGGACTATCATATTAGAAGTGATTCCCAAAAGCACACTTACCAGGACAATATATTAAAGAGTTTAGCACACATTTTGTATCTTTAAAATTCAACTGGCTATAATTATCTTAAATCATTGTATTATAAAAGCTTAAGCTTGACCATCAGAGTTAGTGTATTTTATTAAGTACAATGCTGGTATTTACAACCTATAATTCTAACACCTTTTTCTCAATGCTCTGCTCCTTCAGGTCCTCCTCCCCCACTCCCCTGCTTCAATCTCCAGCCTCTAGCCCAGGTGATTACTAGGTCAATGGTAAACAAAGAGTAACAAAAACAAAGAATAGCTAGCTGCTTCTCAAAACTCGGTATTCTGAAAACTTCTCTGTTTTTGCCACTTTCTAGTTTTTGAAGTAGCGTCATGGGGGAACTTGTTATTTGAATCAAATGGGTCGGTCAAGAGAGAAGGTTAATGTATTTCAGTCAGTGTGTCTCCTGGGATGCACCATCACCAAAAGTAGTGGATACAGAACAGTTTACTGATGGATAAGGGACAGTATAATGCATGTCAAATATTAGATTATGAGTTGAATATTTCAGTTTGGGGTTCCATTTCATACACTATTTAAATGAAAAAATTAGGATATTTCAATGCTACCATAAAATTTGCCTCAAATCCCTCTTCCTGCCAAGCACACACTAATTTTCCTAATCTTTGTAATTAGATACTCCTCTCCAGATGAAAGTTTTTTTAAAAGTCTCACATTGTAGACATGCACTTGCTTTACCTTAGGGAAGACTCCCTGAAGTCAGTGATTTCTACATTGAGGCAGAAGGAGGGACTTGCCTTAACTAAGGTGTAGAACAGTCCATGAAGAGATCAGCAAGAGTGAAAGTCCACAGGTAAAGAGAACACAGTACTTTCTAGGAATGTTAAGTGTTTGGATTCAAAGGGCTAGAGAGGAGAGCGGTGAGAAAGTGAAATAGGAGCCTGGAGCCAGAAGGGCTGAAGGGAGCCATGGAAAGCCCATGCCCTGCTTGACTCTTGCCAGTTTCCTCTGAGCAAGCATGACCAGGTACATACTGTAGAATGATCATTCTGGCAGAAACTGGCCAGATTGAGTCTAGAGCTGGGAACATATAGGAGGCTGACAGTAAGATCAGAAGTAGAGGAGCGATAGCAGTGAGGGCAGAAAGTAATGGAGAGGGGACCGGCAGGGATTTTTAGGAATGGGACTAGACTTTTAGGAATGGGACTAGACAGCATATCTTATTGAATGGCATAATTCTTACTCATCTCTGAAGTAGGAATTTTTTGCTTTTGGTAAATGTAAAATAAAACCCCTGTGCTCTAAAGTAGGAGGAAAACGTACATAAACAAGCTACTACTACATTATTTTGACTCCATACAACTATCAAGTATAAGAAGTATGGTCAACTTAATACTTTGTGTAGGGGGAAAAATTAATGCTTACACATAAAGACGGAGGTTGTTAAGGCTGATGACTGGAGGAAGGAATTAAAAGTTCTTGAGTCTAATTTGTAAGTTTCCTACCTTAGACAACTGAAGTGAAGTCACAGTATAGTGTCCCCTCGGGAAAGAGAAAGGTAGTACCTTCTATAAGGAAGGACCCAATGGTCAAACTGGGCAAGGAAGGTTGTCAGGAAGTCCGGGAACACCTCTAACTAACAGGCAGCCACATCTTTTGCTTAGAGAGTAGTTGTTGCCCAGGTCCGCCAAGGTAACCTTCACTAAAAGGGCCTTGCCCTATCTTTCATTCCCAGGACTACTATGTGTCAAAGTATTTGTCATGAAATATTTGTCCCATGGGGGAAAAAAGGTCCCATGGACTAAGTTATAACCCCCTTCTATAGTCCTTCATTCATTTCCCAAATGTATACTAAGCACTGGTTCCACGACAGGTACTGTTTTAGGCACTAGGGATACAACAGATTAAGACAGACAAGCATCTGTCTCACTGCAATGACATTCTAGCCAAATGTAAACTACACGCTAAGGACTAAGGAATCCCATAGGAAAGCAGACTGACTAATATATCTAACCCTGAAATTTTATTTTTTTTACATTTTTTTCTCTTACTTTCAAGCTAACAAGTTACATTTTATTTTTAAAAATAACCTATGTTTACTTTGGAAAACCCTACTAAAAACCTTTCATCAACCCCACCCTACTCTCTATCTTCTCCAGATTTTGCATGTTAAATTTCTAGGACCTGTAGTCTCAAGAGACTAGTCTCCTTTTCTTCTCACCTCCAAGACATCAATTACTTACTTACATTCCTAGTGACTAGCAGTGCTCTGAATATAGTAGGGACCTACTCACTAAAATATTGATAATGGGGGAAACTATGCACACGTGGGGTATATGGGAAATCTCTGTATCTTATGCTCAATTTTGCTATGAACTTAAAACTGTTCTTAAAAAAGAGTCTATTAACAATAATTATGTAAGAATAAAGTCTATTAACATTTACAAGGTGGGCAGAGGATGAAGCATGGGCTGTATGTATCTCAAGGACCTATGGGCTGGCTGTGGAGCCATGGAGCTTATGTCTCAGTAAAAGCTTCTCCCTAGGAAGCCATTTCTGCCTTCTTCCCTTCTTCTTTCTAGATATTAGTTATGCAAGGTCCATGGGTATGATACAGTCTATAATCTGGCAAACAGATTGACATGAGATGAGGGCACTAAATATATACATACACACACACAATGTTTACAATAAGTCATCTGGTGACTTCTTTTTTTTTTTTTTTTTTTAAAAAGGCTAACTAAACAACTGAGCTCAAACAGCAAAGACATTTTTTTTCAAGTTAAATCTATGTATATCTATAAAAGAATCCCTACTGTATTACAGGCCCACAGAGCACACAGTGATAGCTGCAGCTCCATTTCATTTATAACAAATGTTATGTTTCATTATAACAAATCTTCATGTTTTCATCAGAGCATAGGAAGGTTCATTGTGAATACAGCAATTCCTGACACTTCAGTTTCTGTCTCCCTATCAAGAAAAGGTTGTCAAAACCAATATTGTACTGAAAAATGATGTTACATTATCAACATTTTTTGTTCCCACCCTTGCCAATTACAGAACATTCCTTAACTACTTGATAGTCCAGAAATATTTTATCCTTCATTAAGATCTTTAACATATTAACAAAATTACTAAAACACTGCTTCTTTACACTTAAGAATTCATACCAATTGATAACTTTAAAATGTTCATCCTTACACAATTTAAGTATATGTATAAATGAAAATTATTAAAGTAAATGCCTCTAACAAGTTCAAAAAGATCAGGTAACTCATATTTGGGGAGTATATGAATGTTTATAAAACACTTTTCACATATAATATTTGATTTAACCCATAAACAACTCTGTGGGCTAGTTAGCATTATTATTATATTACTATACTTTGCATAAAAATATAATTTAATTGATGTGCTTTAAAAACCACAAACTACTACTTGGTTGTGCCATTATGTGAACTTACATTTTCTCATTTCAGATTCCAGTTATCTTTCCATGGCTTAGACAGTCTCTATCTGTACCACTGTTATCAACATATATAGGTGACTAAACAAATGAGTTTTAAAAAGTTATCCAGGACTGGTCCATTCCAAGATGACCGAACAGGAACAGCTCCGGTCTGCAGCTCCCAGCGTGATCGACACAGAAGACTGGTGATTTTGGCACTTCCAATTGAGGTACCTGGTTCATCTCATTGGGACTGGTTGGACAGTGGGTGCAGCCCACGGAGGGCAAGCTGAAGCAAGGTGGGGCATCCCCTCACCCAGGAAGTGCAAGGGGTCAGGGGATTTCCCTTTCCTAGTCAAGGGAAGCTGTGACAGACTGTACCTGGAAAAACAGGACACTGTCCCCAAAATACTGCACTTTTCCCATGGTCTTAGCAACTGACAGACCAGGAGATTCTCTCCTGCGCCTGGCTTGGCGGGTCCCACGCCCACAGAGCCTTGCTCACTGCTAGTGCAGCAGCCTGAGAACAACCTGTGAGGCTGAAGTTTGGCGGGGGGGAGGTGGGGGGACGAGGGGGGTGGGGGGGCATCTGCCATTGCTGAGGCTTGAGTAGGTAAACAAAGCAGCTGGGAAGCTCAAACCTGGGGGAGCCCAACACAAATCAGCAAGGCCTACCAGACTCCACCTCTGTGGGCAAGGCATAGCTGAACAAAAGGCAACAGAAACTTCTGCAGACTTAAACATCCCTGTCTGACAGCTCTGAAGAGAGCAGTGGTTCTCTCAGCACGACAACTGAGCTCTGAGAACGGACAGACTGCTTCCCCAAGTGGGTCCCTGAACCCTGTGTAGCCTAACTGGGAGACACCTCCCAGTAGGGACTGACAGACAACTCATACACGTGGGTGCCCCTCTGGGACAAAGCTTCCAGAGGAAGGATCAGGAAGCAATATTTGCTGTTCTGCAATATGTGCAATTCTGCAGCCTCTGCTGGTGATACCCAGGCAAACAAGGTCTGGAGTGGACCTCAAGCAAACTCCAACAAACCTGCAGCTGAGGGACCTGATGTTAGAAGGAAAACTAACAAACAGAAAGGAATAGCATCAACATCAACAAAAAGGACATCCACATCAAAACTCCATCTGTAGGTCACAACATCAAAGACCAAAGGTAGGTAAAAACCACAAAGATGCGGAGAAACCAGAGCAGAAAAGCCGAAAATTCTAAAACCCAAAGTGCCTCTTCTCCTCCAAAGGATCGCAGCTCCTCAGCAACAGAACAAACCTGGATAGAGAATGATTTTGACAAGCTGACAGAACTAGGCTTCAGAAGGCCAGTAATAACAAACTTATCCAAGCTAAAGGAGCATGTTCTAACCCATTGCAGGGAAGCTAAAAACCCTGAAAGAAGGTTAGACAAATGACTAACTAGAATAAACAGTGTAGAGAAGACCTTAAATGACCTGATGGAGCTGAAAACCATGGCACGAGAGCTTCGTGATGCATGCACAAGCTTCAACAGCCGATTCGATCAAGTGGAAGAAATGATATCAGTGACTGAAGATCAAATTAATGAAATAAAGCAAGAAGAAAAGTTTAGAGAAAAAAGAGTAAAAAGAAATGAACAAAGCCTCCAAGAAATTTGAGACTATGTGAAAAGACCAAATCTATGTTTGATTGGTGTACCTGAAAGTGACGGGGAGAATGGTACCAAGTTGGAAAACACTCTTCAGGATATTATCCAGGAGAACATCCCCAATGGAGCAAGGTAGGCCAACATTCAAATTCAGGAAATACAGAGAACGCCAAAAAGATACTCCTTGAGAAGAGCAACCCCAAGACACGTAATTGTCAGATTCACCAAGGTTGAAATGAAGGAAAACATCTTAAGGGCAGCCAGAGAGAAAGGTCAGGTTACCCACAAAGGGAAGCCCATCAGACTAACAGCAGATCTCTCAGCAGAAACCTTACAAGCCAGAAGACAGTGGGGGCCAATATTCAACATTCTTAAAGAAAAGAATTTTCACCCCAGAATCTCATATCCAGCCAAACTAAGCCTCATAAGTGAAGGAGAAATACAATCCTTTACAGACAAGCAAATGCTGAGAGATTTTGTTACCACCAGGCCTGCCTTACTAGAGCTCCTGAAGGAAGCACTAAACATGGAAAGGAACAACCAGTACCAGCCACCACAAAAACATGCCAAACTGTAAAAACCATCAATGCTAGGAAGAAACTGCATCAATTAACAGGCAAAAAACCCAGCTAATATCATAATGACAGGATCAAATCCAAACATAACAATATTAACCTGAAATAAAAATGGGATAAATGTCCCAATTAAAAGACACAGACTGGCAAATTGGATAGAGTCAAGACCCATCAGTGTGTTGTATTCAGGAGACCCATCTCACGTGCACAGACACACATAGGCTCAAAATAAAGGGATGGAGGAAGATCTACAAAGCAAATGGAAAGCAAAGAAAAGCAGGGGTTGCAATATTAGTCTCGGATAAAACAGACTTTAAACCAACAAAGATCAAGAGACAAAGAAGGCCATTACATAATGGTAAAGGGATCAATTCAACAAGAAGAGCTAACTATCCTAAATATATATGCACCCAATACAGGAGCACCCAGATTCATAACGAAAGTCCTTAGAGACCTACAAAGAGACTTACACTCCCACACAATAATAACAGAAGACTTTAACACCCCACTGTCAATATTAGACAGATCATCAAGACAGAAGGTTAACAAGGATATCCAGGAATTGAACTCAGCTCTGCACCAAGCAGACCTAATAGACATCTACAAAACTCTCCACCCCAAATCAACAGAATATACATTCTTCTCAGCACCACATCGCACTTACTCTAAAATTGACCACATAATTGGAGGTAAAGCACTCCTCAGCAAATTTAAAAAAACAGAAATAACAACAAACTGTCTCTCAGACTACAGTGCAATCAAATTAGAACTCAGGATTAATAAACTCATTTAAAACCGCACAACTATATGGAAACTGAACAACTTACTCCTGGATGACTACTGGGTAAATAATGAAATGAAGGCAGAAACAAAGATGTTCTTTGAAACCAATGAGAGCAAAGATACAACATACCAGAATCTCTGGGACACATTTAAAGCAGTGCGTAGAGGAATATTTACAGCACTAGATGCCCATCAGAGAAAGCAGGAAATATCTAAAATTGACACCCTAACATCACAATTAAAAGAACTAGAGAAGCAAGAGCAAACAAATTCAAAAGCTAGCAGAAGGCAAGAAATAACTAAGATCAGAGGAGAACTGAAGGAGATAGAGACACAAAAAACCCTTCAACAAATCAATGAATCCAGGTTTTTTGAAAAGATTAACAAAATTGATAGACCATTAGCAAGACTAATAAAGAAGAAAAGAGAGAAGAATCAAAGAGACACAATAAAAAATGATAAAGAGGATATCACCACTGATCCCACAGAAATACAAACTACCATCAGAGAATGCTATAAACACCTCTACGCAAATAAACTAGAAAATCTAGAAGAAACAGATAAATTCCTAGACACATACGCCCTCCCAAGACTAAACCAGGAAGAAGTGGAATCTCTGAATAGACGAATAACAGGCTCCGAAATTGAGGCAATAATTAAAAGCCTACCAACCAAAAAAAAGTTCAGTACCAGATGGATTCACAGCTGAATTCTACCGGAGGTACAAAGAGGAGCTGGTACCATTCCTTCAGAAACTATTCCAATCAATAGAAAAAGGGGGAATCCTCCCTAACTCCTTTTATGAGGCCAACATCATCCTGATACCAAAGTCTGGCAGAGACACAACAAAAAAAGAGAATTTTAGACCAATATCCCTGATGAACATCGATGTGAAAATCCTCAATAAAATACTGGCAAACTGAATCCATCAGCACATCAAAAAACTTATCCACCACGATCGAGTCCGCTTCATCCCTGGGATGCAAGGCTGGTTCGTCATACACAAATCAATAAATTTAATCCATCATATAAACAGAACCAACGTCAAAAACCACATGCTTATCTCAATAGATGCAGAAAAGGCCTTTGACAAACTTCAACAGCCTTTCATGCTAAGAAACTCTCAATAAACTAGGTATCGATGGAACATATCTCAAGGTAATAAGAGCTATTTATGACAAACTCACAGTCAATATCATATGGAATGGGCAAAAACTGGAAGCATTCCCTTTGAAAACCGGCACAAGACAAGGATGTCCTCTCTGACTACTCCTATTCAACATAGTGTTGGAAGTTCTGGCCAGGGCAATCAGGCAAGAGAAAGAAAGAAAGGGTATTCAATTAGGAAAAGAGGAAGTCCAATCGTCCCTGTTTGCAGATGACATGATTGTATATTTAGAAAACCCCATCGTCTCAGCCCAAAATCTCCTTAAGCTGATAAGCAACTTCAGCAAAGTCTCAGGATACAAAATCAATGTGCAAAAAACACAAGCGTTTCTATACACCAATAACAGACAAACAGAGAGCCAAATCATGAATGAATTCCCATTCACAATTGCTACAAAAAGAATAAAACACCTAGGAATCCAACCTACAAGGGATGTGAAGGACCATTTCAAGGAGAACTACAGACCACTGCTCAATGAAATAAAAGAGGACACAAACAAATGGAAGAAAATTTCATGCTCATGGATAGGAAGAATCAATATAGTGAAAATGGCCATACTGCCCAAAGTAATTTATAGATTCAATGCCGTCCCCATCAAGCTACCAATGACTTTTTTCACAGAATTGGAAATACTACTTTAAAGTTAATATGGAATCAAAAAAGAGCTCACATTGCCAAGACAATCCTAACTCAAAAGAACAAAGCTGGGAGCATCATGTTACCTGACTTCAAACTACACTACAAGGCTACAGTAACCAAAACAGCATGGTACTGGTACCAAAACAGATATGTAGACCAATGGAACAGAACAGAGGCCTCAGAAATAACACCACACATTTACAACCAACGGATCTTTGACAAACCTACAAAAACAAGAAATGGGGAAAAGATTCTCTATTTAATAAATGGTGCTGGGAAAACTGGCTAGCCGTATGTAGAAAGCTGAAACTGGATCCCTTCCTTACACCTTATACAAAAATTAATTCAAGATGGATTAAAACTTAAATGTTAGACCTAAAACCATAAAAACCCTAGAACAAAACCTAGGCAACACCATTCAGGACATAGGCATGGGCAAGGACTCCATGACTAAAACACCAAAAGCAACGGCAACAAAAGTCAAAATACACAAATGGGATCTAATTAAACTAAAGAGCTTCTGCACGGCAAAAGAAACTACCATCAGAGTGAACAGGCAACCTACAGAATGGGAGAAAATTTTTGCAATCTACCCATCTGACAAAGGGCTAATATCCAGAATCTACAAAGAACTTAAACAAATTTACTAGAAAAAAAAAACAAATAATCCCATCAAAAAGTGGGCAAAGGATATGAACAGCCACTTCTCAAAAGAAGACATTTATGCAGACAACAGACATGAAAAAATGCTCATCATCACTGGTCACCAGAGAAATGCAAATGAAAACCACAATGAGATACCATCTCAAGCCAATTAGAATGGTGATCATTAAAAAGTCAGGAAACAACAGATGCTGGAGAGGATGTGGAGAAATAGGAATGCTTTTACACTGTTGGTGGGAGCATACATTAGTTCAACCACTGTGGAAGACAGTGTGGCAATTCCTCAAGGATCTAGAACTAGAAATAACATTTGACCCAGCCATCCCATTACTGGTTATATACCCAAAGGATTATAAATCATGCTACTATAAAGACACATGCACATGTATGTTTATTGTGGCACTGTTCACAATAGCAAAGACTTGGAACTAAACCAAATGCCCATCAGTGATAGACTAGATTAAGCAAATGTGGCACATATACACCACGGAATACTATGCAGCCATAAAAAAGGATGAGTCCATGTCCTTTGCAGGGACACGGATGAAGCTGGAAACCATCATTCTTGGGAAACTATCACAAGGACAGGAAACCAAACCCACATGTTCTCACTCATAGGTGGGAATTGAGCAGTGAGAACACTAGGACATGGAGAAGGGGGAACATCACACACCAGGACTTGTCAGGGAGTAAGGAGGCTGGGGGAGGGATAGCATTAGGAGAAACACCTAAGATAAATGATAAGTTGATGGGTGCAGCAAACCAACATGGCACATGTATACCTATATAACAAACCTGCACGTTGTGCACATGTACCCTAGAACTTAAAGTACAAAAAAAGAAAAAACAAAGTTTTCTAGGGCTGGGCTTGGTGGCTCATGCCTGTGATCCCAGCACTTTGGGAGGCCAAGGCAGGAGGATCACATAAGGTCAGGAGTTCGAGACTAGGAGCCTAGCCAACATGGTGAAACCCAGTCTCCACTAAAAGTACAAAAATCAGCTTGGCGTGGTGGCAGGCACCTGTAATCCTAGCTACCTGGGAGGCAGGAGAATCGCTTGAACCCAGGAGTCGGAGGTTGCAGTGAGCCAAGATTGTGCCACTGCACTCCAGCCTGGGTGACAGAATGTGACTCTATCTCAAAAAAAAGGAAAAAGTTATTCAGGAAAAAGAATGTAACGACTAATAGAAATTTTAACAAATACAAGGCAAATAACTCTGAAAGACAGTACTTGAGCATAACACAAATATCACGATTAAGACTATCAATAAATAGACATCTTTGTTTTGGAGTTATAAAGAAATGTATTTTCCCGAAAATACTGTGAGTTGATGCTAAGTGCCAGCATATAAGCTCCATGAGCATAAAGACTTGTCTATTTTGTTCCCTGCCATATTCCCAGCATATTCAATGAACATCTGCTGAATGAATGAATGCTGAGTACAACACCAAGTTTCAAAATGAGACTCTGAGATATAGGTAAATGAAGTTAGTTTATATTTAAAACCAGGACACTAAGTACAATTTAATTCATTAGATAATTACTAAGTAACTTATATGTATGTGCTTATGACTATGCTAAGATATGCTTCTATGGATCCTTCCTTTTAAATAATAAGCTGCATTAGATCTGGAATTGGTATCAGATTTATATCCTTTAGAGTGCCTAGCAAACAACTTTTAGTAGATTATTTTCAACCCTCATTGTACGTTAGCATTACCTGGATAACGTTAAAAAAAAAATGCCTGTGGGCTTACCAGACACAAACTAAATTTGAATCTCTGGGTAGAGACTGAACTCTGATTTTCTTTTCTTTTTTTAATATTCACAGTTGATACTGATGCCTAGGCATGGGTGAACACCTCCACTGTAGACCAGAGGTTCTCAAACTTTGGGTTACAGGAGAATCATTTGGAGAGCTGAAAATTCAGTCTTACTCTCCCAGTTTCAGATTCAGTAGGTCTAGGGTAGAACCTAAAAATCTGTATTTTTAATAAGTTTCTAGGTGACGCTCATGCTACTCTGAGACCCATTGCTACAGGTCACCTATAGTGTTTCTGGTGTTTCTGGAATGAATTAAAGAATAAATGTAGAAGATGTAAAAATAGAGAAATATGAACATTATATGAAAAATTTAAATATAAAAAAGGTTAGAAAAACATAAAATAAAACCACAATGAAATATCACTACATACTTATTAGAATAGCAGAATGAAAAACAAAACCAAAAATAATCCATGTGCTGGTGAGGGTGCAATTCTCATACGCTGCACGTTGAAAAACAGTTTGTCCATTTCTTTTTTTCAAAATTTTATAAACATCGACACAATGACCATTTTTTATAAGCTAAACATCATATGTTTACTAATCCCAGCAATCATATGCTTACCAAAGCCATCAATCTTATGCCTGGATATTTACTCAATAGATATTAAAACATATTCACATAAAACTCTGTACATGAATCCTTCTAGCAGTTTTATTCATAATGGCCACCAGCTGCAAACAACTGAGATGTTCTTCCACTGGTAAATGAAACTATGGTACATCCATACAATGAAATACTACTCAGCAATAAAATGCAACAAACTGCAGATAACTAGCAATACCATTAATGAATGTCAAATGCACTCTGATAAGTGAAAGAAGCCACTCAAAAGGCTATACGCTGTACAATTCCACCTATATAACATTTTGGAAAAATTAAAATTATATATAGAAAAAACAAAATAGTGGTTGCCAGGGGCTGGGAATGGGGGGAGGTGTCAACTACAAAGTGTCACAAGAGAATTTTTCGTGGGGGGCTGATTGATAGAACTGTGCAAGACAACTGATTGTGCAGAACCTCATCTGTAAAATGGGACGAATACTATCTATCCACCACACTAAGCTGTTGTGAAAATTAAATAAGATAATAGATGGGAGAGTGCTTTGTAAGCTAAAATATGCCTTGTAAAATATAGTCATGCATACAATACAAATATTCTTCCTCCTCTTTCAACATATACAAAGGGGCAACACTCTCCACAAGAACCACTAACACTTTCTGATATTTCAAGGACAAAGTGACAAGGCCCTGGCAAATAAATCAACAACATACAGTTAATGGGGATGATGAGAGTTAACAGAGAGTAACAAAGGGTAAATATGAGGCTGCTTCTCACTGTCCACCAGACTGACTCAGTGATAGGCAGAGACTGAAGGGGCACACTTAGCATAAAACTAGGGGTGAAGATAAAGCTTCCATGTACCTTTCTTCTTTCAATTCTTCTGAAATCTTAGAAGAAGAAATATGCTTTTTGCTTTGTTTTACACTTACCTCTTTTCTGAGAAAATATCCTCCTGTCACTCCTAACCAGTAGCTCTTTCTCAGTAAATTGAGGGATTTTGGTTTCCTGATTATAAAACTATATAGACTCTTTATAGAAAATTAGTGAAGAATAAATACATATTTTAAAAATGAAGGTAGAGAAAAAGTCAAGGTAGAAGCATAATGCTACCACCAGCAGTGTTTATTCTGTGAATGTGGTTTTAAAAATAATTTTCATATGTTTATTAGCCACTTGTTTATCGTCTTTTGTGAAGTCTGTTCAAACCTTTGCTAATTTTTAAACAGAAGTGTGTTGTCTCTTATTATTAGTTCCAGTTCTTTATACAGTCTGGATACACATATTCTTTGTAAGATACATGTTTTGTGAATATTTTGTCCTATATTGTAGCTTGTCCATTCATTACCTTAATAGCTGTCGTGATAAGTTGAAGGTTTTAATTTTGATGAAGTCTGCTTTACATAAATGTGTATTTAACCTAGTTGTAATCATACTGAATACTCAATTTTTGTATCCTGTTAACTCTTTTCTTTTTTTTTTTTTGAGATGGAGTTTCGCTCGTTGCCTAGGCTGGAGTGCCATGGCGTGATCTTGGCCCACTGCAACTTCCGCCTCCCAGGTTCAAGCAATTCTCCTGCCTCAGCCTCCTGAGTAGCTGGGATTACAGGCATGTGCCACTACGTCCAGCTAATTTTGTATTTTTAGTAGAGACGGGGTTTCTCCATGTTGGACAGGCTGGTCTCGAACTCCCAACCTCAGGTGATCCACCTGCCTCGGCCCCCCAAAGTGTTGGGATTACAGGCGTGAGCCACTGTGCCTGGCCCCTGTTAACTCTTAATAGCATAAGCATTTATTTCCTGATGTTTTTAAAACTCCTCACATCATTTTTAATGACTGCAAAATATTTCACTGAACTGATGTTGCACATTTTACATAACTAGCCCTCAACTATTATGTTACAGTGTTAGTAATATATTAATTACAAATAATATCATAAAGGATATCTTTGTAAGTAAATTTTGCTTCATTATTTCAGAACATGTCCTTAAGATATGGAATTCCAAAGAAAACATATTAGAATGATACTGAAGAGGCAGCACATGTTAGCAGTAGAGCATGTCATCATCATCTATCACCATCTGGAAGGCAGCCTTAGAGATGAAGCCTTTCTCCTATGTGAGGATATGAGATCCAGAGACAGAAACTGAATTGCCAGAGTGGGCAGAATCCATTCATTGATGTCTAAGTTAGGTCTTTCGATTTCCATTATTGTGCCCTTTTTGTGACACTACATTAATGTTCCTAAAATCTTAAATTGAAATGAAACGTAGCAAGTCATTAGTATTATTTGCATGTGTAAAACTGTATCACTGCTCGATTTCAAATGTTGTTCACCAACAATGCATTTCTATACAAGTAGCTCTGAATTTCTATATGCAGTTTTTCCCTATATAATTGCTACAATATACATATAATATTAAATTATAGCTGCTCTATAAAGACAAATTATAATATTAACTTGAAACAATTCATTTGACTTCAAAATTTCAGAATGGTTAATGAGTAAACCATGTCTATTTGCTATACACACAATAACACACCACACACTAATCTGCCAAAATTCTACTTAAACTTTCTTTCCAAAAGAAAAAAAAAAAAAGTCTTTTAAAAATGAAGTAGAAGTAGTCAGAAATGCTTAGTAACTTTGTCTGGAACTTCTAGTCTATATAACAAATACAACACTTAAATCATTCTAACTTCAGGAATTATAACTTGACAAGATAATTATTTTCTTAGGTATAATGTAACGTCATCTCTGGGACACTTAAGACTTGGTCTTCCTAATCTAGATTCAGGCTACTTTCTGAGTGTGGATGGCATCATACTCTCTTAAAATAAGTCACAATGAGAAAAACACCCAGAGTTCACAGTTTGTGTCTAAACTTGCTGCTGACTCATTTGTCCCTTGATAACTGAACCTTTCTTTACTAACTTTAATTATAGCTATCTGTCATTTTAAAACTTCCCCTTTCCTCGTGAACATATTTGCTATCCTTGTGGCCTCTTGACTGTGAGACACTGGGTAAATATGTCACCTCCAAGACTCTTATTATATGGTGTTCAGTCTGCTAAAAACAGAACTTGTACTTTTCATGCATTCCTTTCCTGCATGTGGATGTTGTAAAGATTACGCGAGATGATGTATGTGCAAGAGATTACTGTTGTTATGTTTGAAATAAATTTCATGGAATTTGTTCTAAACTTGGGATGCCATAAATATCCTCCTCCTCTCTGCCATAACACACCAACTATTTCACCAGAAACATCATTCTTAGGCACTATATTCTAAATGAATTGCCAAAACCATAGGGATCTGGAAAAGAAGAACTGCTATGTAATGTCTGGTATCATTCCTACTCCCTAATCTCTAAATGCAAGTGACCAAAAAGGACTCTCTCTCAGCTAGATGAAGCAGATTCCTCCAGTGTCATCTAAGTACATCAAGGCAGTTCTATGATCTGGAAGATCTACACAGATGATTCACTCTTCAAGAGTCCTATTAAAAGTAAGATTTTTCCATGAATGATATGCTTGAATTGAGAGAAAGAAGAAAACACACAAAAGTGTTTTCACGAATTGGTGTGGTGGCCGGGCACAACGGTTCACGCCTGTAATCCCAGCACTTTGGGAGACCAAGGTGGGCGGATCACGAGGTCAGGAGACAGACCATCCTGGCTAACACGGTGAAACCCCGTCTCTACTAAAAATGCAAAAAAATTAGCCAGGCGTCATGGCAGGCGCCTGTAGTCCCAGCTATTCAGGAGGCTGAGGCAGGAAGACGGCGTGAACCCAGGAGGCAGAGATTGCAGTGAACCGAGATCGCACCACTGGACTCCAGCCTGGGCGATGGAGGGAAGATTCCATCTAAAAAAAAAAAAAAAAAAAAAAAGAATTGGTGTGGTATGGGGAAAGAACATGACATGGGCTTTGGTGTCACCTAAACCTGGGTATGAATTTCAGGATCAGGGTTTTAGGCAAGTTATATTACATTTCTTTGCTTATTTTCTAATCTATAAAATGGATACAGTCATCTAATAGAACTGAGAGAAAGAAATAATAATGCACATAAACAGGCTGGGCGTGGTGGCTCACGCCTGTAATCCCAGCACTTTGGGAGGCTGAGGCAGGCAGATCACCTGAGGTCAGGAGTTCAAGACCAGCCTGGCCAACATGGTGAAACCCCGTCTCTACTAAAAATACAAAAAATTAGCAAGGTTGGGTGGTGGGTGCCTGTAAATCCCAGCTACTCAGGAGGCTAAGGCAGGAGAATCACTTGAACCTGGGAGGCAGAGGTTGCAGTGAGCCAAGATCATGCCACTGCACTCTGGCCTGAGCAACAAGAGCAAAACTCCATCTCAAATAATAATAATAATAATAATAATGCACATAAAGTCTGCAAGTACCATAGCCTGAGCATAGGTAAGCACTCAAACAATGTCAGCTATTATTCATTAATTCAACCAGCACTCACTGAGTACTTTAGGTACTAGGCATTATACAAAGCATGCCTATGACTTGTATTGTAACTATCAGCAAATAGGAATAGGGCAAACCTAAGATGAATGCAGAGTAGATGAGTGCTTTTATTGTACAATATAAAGGACATGTAGAAAAGTTAATTTCTCACTACATAATAACTCCTGGACAGCTTAATGACCTGATTAAAACTCCACCACTATGGAATCAATCCTTTAATTTGAATTAATCTTTTTCTTAATTTATTTATTTGGTCCCCCAAATCTGCTTTAAAATGTAAACACTCCTAAAAAGTAACAGCTTTACAAAAGAAAAGAGGGAGAGTAGCTACACTTCTCTCCAATGTTCTCTCTTCATCCCTGGCATCCTCTGTCTTCTGGTTCTACTGTTCACTAGCTTTGTTGGCCTTGGGCATATCACTTTACCTCTCTGAGGCTGCTTCATCATTAAGATGGGGATGACACTCTTCAGCTGCAATGATGTAAATCAAGATTTATGGAAAAGAGAAAACGTATGGAGTGGGAGACACAAATAAAGCAGCAGGGAGGAAAGAGACACACAGAAAAGACAGACGCTGATGGAGAGAGGAGGAAAGAGGAGAGAGGCAAACACTCAAAGAATAAAAAATGTGTATAGGGCAGAAATTTCACTCAATGAACATAAGCTCTCAGGACGCAATCCAGCCTGAAAAAGTCCACCTTGGTTGTGACATTTACGATTTTTAGCATTTCCCAACAATTAAGTCATTCAGCAAGTGAATGGCAATGGCTTCATCCACATCTTTGAGGAAAAAATGAAGACCTGCTGAGAGGTACACAGGCGGTAAAACCATAGAAGAGCCAGCAAACTTCATCAATTTGTTTGAATGTTCTAAGCAGTCACACTTAAAAGACTTAAGCCATATTCTATGACATTAAAATGTGTATTGCTGTATATACTATACATTTGTGCCAACATATCATTGTAAGTGGTTATATACACAAAATTATGTATTTACTTTTGTTGAGCACTTCAGGGAATTTTCAAAGACAATATAAATTTTTAACCTTGTCTGCTGATTTTAGATCTCAACCCTACAAACGCTAATTTTTGTCCTCTATTCTCTTCCTTACTGACGATGTATTGAAAGGCAAAGGATTTTTATCATCAGACTGCCTTAACTAGGTTCTGACCCTCTTTTTCTAGGCAGCTTATCTGATCAGTTGAATAAATCTGTTCTATAAATATTAACTGAGCTCCTACTATTTGAGAAACAAAAAGAACATAGGGATTCATAAGAAATTATTCCTGTCTTAAAGGGTCTTGGACTTTGGTTCATTGCAGGCCAGCAATTCACATCATTTGTGAATTTGGATAGACAGTTGTAGAAAGTAGAAAAGTTCCTCTTAAAAGTTCGTCTTGGTTTAAAAATAAAATAATAGACACTAGGAATAATAATAGCTCCTTACTCTAAAGCCTCCTATCAACTATCAGTTCTTACACTTTAGCCCAGTTAGTTGCTTTGGCTTACTCAGGCATGTCTGGACAGGCCCAGGCAAGTCTTAGCCTTAAACCTTTCATAAGCAACTTCCTCTCCTTCTTTGTTCTTCCTTGCACTTACCTATTTAGGAAAGTTTTAGGCTATTAGCAAATCGGGTATCAGTTTAAGATTGTGAGGTTCAGCTCCAGTCAATAGATGCAGGATAGAGCAGTAAGGATGACCCAAAGGCATAAGGGATAAATATGTCTGCCTTTCCTTTGTTCAGGTGTGCTCTCGCCATTGTTCCATCTGTGTGGGGCACCCTTTCTGCAGAAAGTAAAGACTGCCTTGCTAAGAGGTCCTTTGTCTCTGTGCTGACTTTTCTTCGCAACACCGATTATCTATTTCTAACAACAGTTATACCTTATGACAAAGTAAGAAATTTCTAAGTTGAATCGTATCAGGATGAAGGCAAGTTAGTCAATACCTTGCCCAGTTTAAATGCACTCAATGTATTTCTAGGCAAAGTCAAATATTTTCCCTCTTGGCACTACCTTTATTTACTTCTCATCTGTCTTCTTCCAAGTTTCAAAACTCACACATACCCTTCCAATCACTGGTCTTCTCTAGAACCACACTGTTCACCTGCATCTGGATGAGGGGGCTCCCATACCTGGCCCCCTATCACAAAACCCCCACTTGCTTTTTCAATAGAACCCAACAGGTTTCTATACTATACATTCCCAAATGAAGCAAACTGCACATTTTGGCCTTAGTTTGCAGTATCATGAAAGCAAAACCATCAACTCTTCTGAAGATATCACAAACTAACAGTAAATTAAATGGCTGCTGTCTCTCATTAAAGTGTCTAATAAGGCACTAAAAAAATTACATTATGAGAAGGTAAAGCCAAAGGTTACAAACTAACAGTTTTGTCTGAACAGTGTTTTAAAAATCTAGTAACTGAAAAACAGAAAAATCTAGTAACTTAGATTTCTGAGTTTTCCAAAACAACCTGAAGATCTGGCAACACTGGGTCCACACCCCCTCACAGCAATAATAAGCTGGCAGGGGCGACAGGTGTCCTCTTTCAGTAGCACAGAAGCTCTTAAGCACATGATGGTTTTCTGGAAGATTGTTGTGACCATCAAGGACCTGTGCTATGGTAATACTACACTGTGCCTAGGCCTCATGCTGGAGTTCAAGGAGTACATCAGTAAGCAAAACATAAAAACCCCTACCGTTGTGCAACTACACTGCGGTTTTGAGTAGACGCTCAAGGAGATGGAAAAGCCACCAACTAAAAACAGTAAAGTGAAGGTTTCTAATGTTCCTGAGAACACTTAATAGTATCCTTGAGAGAATCCTTTTGTAAAGTGAATGGCCACTCCCTCCTTTTGTCAGTTTTGAGATCTAGATTGGGTGTGCTTAAAATGAATCCATATTAATTGCTAGATTACAGTGTTAATTCCTATGTTTCTCTATGTCCAATACAAATATCATCGTCACTCAAAATGATGTATAAGCTGCACTCATAGATGCAATTATCTCTATATCATATATTCTATATCTAACAGTGACCTAAATATACTGTCTAAATTTGTGGTGAACCTTTTCAGATAAGCATTTTTTCATTAAAAGGTAATACGATATGTTCTTTAAGTTTAGCATTTAAATGTACTAACAAAATTATACTGTATATTAAATTAATACTAAAAATTTCAGATTCACATTCAATTCTATTTTTGAACATAAAGCAAAGCCCTTATGTTTTGAAAGTTTCTAAATCTCAATCTTAGAAACTTTCAAAACATAAGGGCTTTGTCAACTGCCCTCAATTTCTGCCTTTGCTGATGTATGCTAAAATCCACAGGGCTTGAAAGTCGCGTGACAGGTAAATGAATAAAAGACGCCAGAAAGATTGCTTGATGACTTGAAAAAGTGTCTACACAGAGGAGTTCACACATTCTAATTAAGTTCTCCTGATGTTAAAATTGCAAGAAACCATGAGCTGTAATAGTGAAGGCAGTTTAAGGCAAGGAGAAGAGAAAATTATCCATACTGTCTAGCTAAATTAAAATTATTTCATCCAAGAAAGTCTGGTTATGTCTGCCTTAAACCAAATCATATTGTTTCACTTCACAACTTGGGTTACTGAGAATATAATTACTGTTTAGGAAATTCTTCTCTGTGAAATTGTTCCCTAACTCAGTTATCACTACCATCACTATCCTGGTCATCTTGTGTAGAAGTATAGAAGTTATCTTCAATCTTGATTTTGTGCCTCCAAGAGTTGGAAGTATCTAAGATAGGTGGTACCTGAAGGGAGAGCAGGCTACTATTAAGTGACTCAAATCCAAGTCTTCTGGCTGCTAAGCCACATTCTTTCCATTATGCTGTACTAGCTCTTCCTCAATAACTTACATCTAAAGCTTTTAGAGCTAGCAGAGTATCTCATTTAATCTTGGTAATGACCCTGAGATGTAAGCTGAGGCAGACGTAATTATTTCTAACATACAGGACACTGGGTATCTAAAGGATAAAATTATTTGTTCAAAGATGTTATATCTAATGCCAGTAATATCTATAAGACATAATTATTAGGAAAATAATTGTGTGTAACTGAAATATATTATCTTTAGAGTAACAGTATCTTTAAATGAGTATAGTATATCTGTTAGGTTTGTATTCTAAGGATGGTAAATACTAGACATCTGTACTGCCCTCTCCTTTCCCACTGTTATCTTTTAGCACATTCTTTCCTACTGGAGCTGAACCCAGTCTCAAAATCTTTCTGAACCTCCTGCTCCAGAAAGCCCCGTACCAGTTGACTGGCATGGCATTTCTGTTTTCACTCTCCTCACTTAGGTCCCACATTGTATAACATTTGTTTCTGATGTTTTCTTTGCTTTTGACTTGATAGTTGTTGTTAATGGTTCTCATATTATATCATGTGTGTATACACTGTCTTCTGCATTTACAGAGTCCTGCTTTTCACTTTTTATTTCAGAGCCTCAACTATAGTAATTCATACACAGTGAATCCTCAAAGTGTTCTGAATGTACCTGAGACAAATGGATGGTATTTAGGGAAAAAATCTAAAATTAAAAAAATAAAAACTGCCATTATTTCTGAATATAATTTAGATCAAGGGTCAGTAAACATTTACTGTAAAAAGCCAGATAATAAATATGATAAGCTCTGCTAACCAGATGATCTGTGACACACCCACTCAACCCTGCCATGACAGTGTGACAGTACCCACAGAAAACACATTAACAGGTGAGTATGACTATGTTGCCATGAAACTATTTATGGACACTGAAATAGAATTTTCGTATAATTCTCACAAGTCACCAAATATTACTCCTCTTTTGATTTTTTTCTCCAACAATTAAAAAATATAAAAACCACTGTTAGCTTGCAGGCCATAGAAAATCAGGAGGCAGGCTGAATTTGCTCCATGGCCCAGAGTTTACTGACCCCTGGCCTAGATCTAGAGTTGTCAAAGTGAGAACTTCTGGTGGTCTGCAAGATCTTTTCAGCAAGTTCAGTTACCAATGTGTGAGACAAAATTTTCTTTGTATACATCAACAAAATAGACCAAATGTAGATGCAAATATGAGGATCTAGCTACCTTCTATTAAATAAGCCAAAAATTGAAGAGACTGGCAAAAATGTAAAAGAATGCCACTCTTCTCAATAATTTTTCCTCTATGTTTGTAAAATGTAAAGTGGTATTCCATATCAAATACTGTTCATATTAACATGCCACAGGCTTATTTTTAATATGTAATATTTTAAAAATTCTTCAGTTTTGATTTCTAACATGATAAATGTCAGTTGATATAACCAATAAACAAAAGCTCTCTGGGGGCTCTCAGTAAATTTTAGGAATGTGACCAGGCGTGGTGGCTCATGCCTGTAATCCCAACACTTTGGGAGGCTGAGGCAGGTGGATCACCTGAGGTCAGGAGTTCAAGACCGGCCTGGCCAACGTGGCAAAACCCTGTCTCTACTAAAAATACAAAAATTAGCTGGGTGTGGTGGTGTGCACGTATAATCCCAGATACTTGGGAGGCTGAGGCAGGAGAATCACTTGAACCTGGGAGGAGGAGGTTGAAGTGAGCCAGGATTGCACCACTGTACTTCAGCATGGGTAACAAAGCGAGACTCTGTCTCAAAAAAAAAAAAAAAAAAATTAAGAATGTAAAGGAAGCATAAGACCAAAAACTTTGAGAACCAGCTGCTGAGCCACAGACAGATCAACTTACAGCTCATACACTGCCAGCACAGTGTACCTAGGCCTGCCCACGAGACAAAACCACCTGGGAGACAACTTCATTGCAAGCTCTATCTTGGCCTCTTCCCACCTAAAAGATTCCTGGCATTTCTCTGATTACATCCTGATTTGGTCAAATGCAATCCCCTGCATTTATGTTCTCACATAATAAAGTTAGTGAAGACATGGTGGATATTTTCATAAAACAACTCTTTGGATCTATGTAGACCATAAAAGTACTTCAGCTTTTACTCTGTCAAAACAGGCATCTAGAAGCAAGTCTCTCTCCCTAGCCTCTATTTTCTAATCTTTAAAAAAAAAAAAAAATTATTATTGCAATTCCTTGCCACCAGAACATATCCCAAAACGATTCATTAGCTCATTTACATATCATAGTGTACCTTTGACCTGGCTACACAAATATTGTGGGGGCCTGATCCTAATTAGAACCCTCACAGCAGTGTTAAATCTAAAAGAAAATCCACTAGACATGGTACAAGTTTAATTAATAGTGCTAATAATACCGCACTAAAATTACATTTTGCAAGTAAGGCATACAGATCTTATAGAGAATTTTTTTAAAGTATTAATATTTTGTTTGTTCTGTCACTTGAAATTTAAAAACTTTTCTAAAAAAATTCTAGGGGAAATTTTTATTTTAATTATTTTAGGGGAAAGTTATTTTAATTCCACTGTTACAATATACAGGGAAACCTTATATAAGGAAGTATTTCTTTCAATATAAATATACATGAGGTTTGACTGTTTATCCAAATAACGTGTACTGGTGGCCTGAGGAAACATTTTCTTTCTTTTTCCAACCCCATTTTAGAGAGATTTAAGAAACGATAGCCACGATTTCAACATTTATCATTTTGTTGTTCTTAATTAGAAAGTGTTTCTCCATGAGTATATGATTCTAAAAGTCTCCATCCTTTACCTTGTGGAATAATAACTTTGTAAACAATAACAAAAGAAGAAACAATTTATATTTTTGAATATTTGTCCTTCAACCTGTATTATAAAATTACTTAAAAATCAGGAATTGTGATTGGATGCTAAGTCTGCCACAATTTATGAGTACTGGTTCCAAATAGTCAAATAAAATACATTTGGCTACTTAATTAAACCAACACCAAAAGTGAAATTCGTTAGCATCTTTTTTTTTTTCAAGATTGAAAAATTGCTATTTATTTGACAAAAAAACTTTTGCATTTAATAAAGAAATGTTAATAACTGGTACATACATTAGTTCAAAATATTTTCACTAAGCACCAAATAGAATAGTTCCCGGACTTTTCACTGAGAACACCTTTGAAAAAATGCCTAAAACAATCAGTTTATTTAGGTTTTTAACCAAGAAATCGAAAGCTGCCAATCAGAGTTTCTAATTACCACGAGACGACCCGGTAAACAACCTTGAGGTCATATAATGTGAGCTTTTAAAAGCTTTGTTTAATCTCTACATCCCAACTGAGGGGATTTGTTGGCCTCAGGCTGGTAATCACAGGTCCATGTGCCAGATACTATACACACACACACACACACACACACACACACACCACTGAATAATAAGTATCATGGATAAAGGATAAAGACTATATGGCCCATGTATATTTAAGGGGAATAATGTCTAATTCTCACGGCTGTACAATTAATTCACAAGCATCTTTAAGATCAGAAAGCCACTGGCAAATTATTATCTCTTTGGGGAATTATTAATCATTTGAGGGAAGAGTGAAAAATACATTAGAAGAATGTTGGGAGCTGTGCTGTTCAAAAAAGAACAAAAAATAAACTTAAAATATGGGGAAAATGCTTACTGGTTAAATCTACAGTAAAAACAAAAGTCTCATCATGATTGCAAAACATTCCAAATTGTGAAACTTAAGTTATTTGTAAAATAGACAAAAGTGAAGCAGCTTCCTCAGTCATTTTTTGAGATCTCAGCATCAATTTAAAGAAAATGCTTATATTTAAAAGAAAGCCTATTTCAAAATACGAATCCCCACATTAAGCACATATAAGGACATGAGGTAAATTTATGTCTCATTTATCATACAACATTCCTGCTCTATGTGTGTGTAAATGAAGGTGTTGGGAGACTGAAGTTAGAAAAGGTTATTTGCTTCACTATTCACTTCTTTAAGAAATACAAGCTTCTCAATCCTAAAAGAAGCAAAGACTATAGGACTAAATAGATGCTAATGTGAAAAAATCCATTTATATAAAATTGGTATGTGGACCACATGGAAGAATGGGAAAAGAAAGGACATATGTACTTTACTGTGCAGAAAAGATATATTATTTCTGGTAAATACTGTCTAAAAATTTTTTTTGGTATAAAAAATTATATTGCCTGCTCTAATTCTTAAGTCAAAATTATGTCCACTAAAAAACCTGAATGTAATAGTTTATTAAGAAGGCAACAAATTTAAAAACCACATGGAATTTTATCCTACCACAATGCTAAAACGGATCAGAGAGATTTTGGTCTATAGTTGAGAAGATAAAGTGGTCTTCTGAGAAAACATAGCTAATATTACTCCAAAGCGGCAAAACCAGAATCAAAGTATGGTTATCTTAAAGCATGGCACAGCAGTTTAAAACTTGAACAATACCATTGGTATTTAAATAAAATCGTTTTCAGTTTTATTTTGTTTTCCCAATTCCCCTCCCCAGCAATGGGGCAATACACATAACTAGCTGCTGGGAAATTTTCTGAGCACTTTGTGGAAACTGTTGGCTTTCAGAAATGGGCAGGCTGATTTGAACCAAAAATTAGACAAAATACAGAATTGCAACAATAGAAAGCAACTTAGAAAGAGGATCAAGCCAAGCAGATAAGCAAACTTTATAAAATCAGTTAACTGGGCTGTTCATTAAGTCAGTTCCCTAATTTCAAAAAGCCAAACCAAAGCAAAGCATGTTGACTTACATTGCTTCTTTAGTTCTTTCAGCTGTTGTTTAAACTGTACAAATTTTTCATTATTTTGAAAGTCTGCATCAGAATTCTTGTTCTGTAAAGCCAAAAATTTCTTCTCCACCAGTAATTTTAAATCTGGTATTTTTTCTGGACGTTCTTCTTTTACCTAAGGGACACAACAAAATAACCTGAGTTAAATGTTAACAATAATAGTGTTAACAAAGTTTTGCAACATTGTTTTTATCTCAGATAATTCAAAGCAAAAGATAGTAAGGTTGAAAACAATCTCTTGAACAAAGCACCAGAGAGGTTGGGACATGTTCTAGGACAGACTGCTGGCAAATATTGAAGGGACTCATTCATGCCAACTACTCATTCTATTTTGGCTTGCATAAGCTAGTGGCCCTTCAATGATCCTACTAGCTTGTTGTCTTCTAATAACTACCAGGGACAATCACAAATGTGGCAACTTCATCAGACCTGAGCATCACCACCCAAGTCTGGTCAGTCCTCTCTCGCACTCACCAGTGGTTATTCCATCCTTCATGCTCAACAATCCTTTTTTTTTTTTTTTTTTTTGGCCCTCCACCGTAGCAGGTGAGAGTCACTTCTACTTTACAAAAGTGGCTGGGGTTTTAGACTTGACCTTCCATAACGTCCTGCTATGCCAAGGAATACGTGTCCCCTGATTCTGTTCAAGGCTAAATTATCAACCCATGTTCTCCTCCATTCCCAATATTATAAAATCATTTCCCAATATTATAAACTTTCAAATATGCAGAAAGGTTGATGGAAGAATATTGTGAACACTCATTCATCTACTTCCTAGGTGCCACAATTAACATTCTGCTCTGTGTGTGTTATCACATATCTATCCATTTATCTATTTCTCTATCCATTCTCAACCCTGTTCTTAATTACATCTTCTTCATCTCCTTTACAACAAACTTTCCTCTCTACGCGCTCTTTTCTCAAGAACCTTTACACAGGCCCTTCACACCCATTTTTTTAAAACAAACAACCTCTTATAATCCCAGCTCCCTGCCCCCAGTTATTTTCTGTTCATATTCCACCTCCTTGGGGGAAAAAAGGAGCCACTCTTTCCACTTTCTCATCCTCCAGCTTTAGCCACTATAGTCAAGCTGCTGCCTCACCACTTCGCTGCAGCTGCTCTGCATCAGGCCTTCATAATTGCTCCCTTTCATCACTGGCCCTTTCCTGATGCTCCTGCTGCCAAGCAAAACTCACCAGACTCTCTATTGTGCCCCATACACTTTAGACAGACTTCTACTCCAGGAACACTCCAGGAATATTCAATTGCTTATTTTTATGCCTCTTTCCCCTAATAAAGTGTAAACTCCTTGAAAGATGTCTGATTTATCACGGTATTACCAGTGCCCAGCACACAGTAGGTAGTACTCAACATGTATTTCAAATAAGTTAATCTTATTAGCTCCAAATATACTTACCCACTAAAAGCCACGATTTATTAGCTGCCATTATTATTAGCATACAGTACAATTTCTAGGCTGGAAGACAGCTTAGAGATAATCTAATCTTGATCTCCTCCCCCCAGTTTCACAAATAAATAAAATGATTTAGAACGAAGTCAAATGACTTATCTTCTACATCCAACTAGTCAGAGGTAATGCTAAGACAACAAGTTAGATAAAGAAAATTCTTGATATTGGTTCTAGTCAGTGGCATATATTCCTAATCTCTATGAATCTGAGTTATCAAGGCATATGAATTCAGAAGATTATCTTCAAATATCTGCTTTAACTTTTGTCACAGAGAAAAAACATATAATCTTCTTTTGCTTAATTGCTATGCATTTTGATTACTAAATAGAAAATGAGAATTAAGCATGAAACCAAAATGTCTAAAATTTATATTTTAGTGTAGGAACTAACTGTCTTCTTGTATTGCTAACCCCCAAGTGCTGGATTCACCATTAAAGAGAGTTTTAGAAAACATGGAAAGGCTTTAATGACAAGTGTTATATGTAATTAAGGATTTAACAGAAGTACTGTACGGCTAAAGAACCAATAAAGCTCAATTTGGAAAAGAGAAGATAGAAAGACAATTTAATACTGCCTTATATCTCAAGAAAAAGAGCTATTATACATGGTGACTAGCTATCCTCTACCTCTACATAATAGAACAAAATGCAGGAAGTTCAAAATCGTAGCATCAAGAATTGAGAGCAGACCTAGAAAATAAATTGCTGGTTCTTTAGAATAGGATTATAGGCTCTCTTTCTGGATTTATAAAATAAAATGGACTCAAATCCACCTAAGATGTTAATGGTAACATTATAGGAAGGCATTCGGGTGAGCCTTGTCAAGGTGCAATCAGTCTGAAATTATTATGTAATCTGGGATGATCTAAGCAGATGATAAGTAAAATCTGAATGTTGTCTTCCAACAAAGTCTCTAACACAACCTACTTAATTTCCACAGTTCCACTACAACCATTGCTGAAGAGGTGAAGACTGAGTAGAGAGTGGGGGTGGAGGGGAGAGGCATTTTGAGGTCTGACAACATGACAACCTGAAATATGACTAGGAAAAGCTGAATAAACTAAATTTTTAGTGATTGACTGTGTTTTCCCCCCCATAACCAGAACCTTTAGGAAACTGCTGTAAAGCACATAAATCCACTGCTGTAAATGTCTTCTCTGAAAGTTTGAGTCTGCATGGCCATCCATTGCAAAGAGAACTTACTGTACTCTAGCTATCAAAATGAAATTTTAAAAAATTCAACTCATTATCTCTTTAAATCAATAAAATAAATGGGCACTAACTATTTTTTAATGGTTTCTTGCTTTGTTTGAATATCTAAGAGAAACAGATTAATGAGAGGAAAAAAATTGAGTGGCTGATCATGTTATATGAAAAAGATAATAAAGATGACCCTCTTTCCCTAGGATAATTTTTTTTTTTTTTTTTTTTTTTTTTAAATTAAAGAGACAGGGTCGGGCTCTGTCACCCAGGATGGAGTACAGTGGCATGATCACAGTTTACTGTAACCTTTAACTTCCCTGGACAAATTTCAAACACCTCAAAGAAATTTGAGTTGGAAAGAGAGGATCTATTAGATTATTAGGTCCATCCTTTCCCCAATAATAAAGTCTCCCCAGATACAGGACTTAGAATCTCAGTGAATTAAAAGATACTAGGTGTATTAATTTACTAGGGCTGCAATAACAAAGTATCACAGATTAGGTGGCTTAAACAACAGAAATTTATTTTGTCACGGTTCTAGAATCAAGAAGTCCAAGATCAAGGCATCAGCAGGGCTGGGTCCTATGGCATCACATGGTCTTCCCTCTACACAGGTCTGTGTCCAAATCTCCACTTAAGGACATCAGTCATATTGGATTAAGGCCCACTTACTGACCTCATGTTAACTTAATGACTTTTTTTTTTTTTTTTTTTTTTTGAGGCAGAGTCTCGCTCTGTCACCCAGGCTGGAGTACAGTGGCACGATCTTGACTCACTGCAAGCTCCACCTCCCGGGTTCACGCCATTCTCCTGCCTCAGCCTCCCAAGTAGCTGGGACTACAGGCGCCCGCCACTGCGCCCGCCACCACGCCCGGCTAATTTTTTGTATTTTTAGTAGAGATGGGGTTTCACCATGTTAGCCAGGATGGTCTCGATCTCCTGACCTTGTGATCTGCCTCGGCCTCCCAAGTGCTGGGATTACAGGCATGAGCCACCGCGCCTGGCCAACTTAATGACTTCTTTAAAGACCTGATTCCAAATACAGTCAAATTCGGAGGTCCCACTAGGGGTTAGGACTTCAACATACGAATTTCAGAGAAACACAATACACTGGATTAATGTTTATAACATTATAATTTAAAAATGAGAGAAGCTACTGAGAAGTAAATAGTAGGTACCATACTTACATGATAAAAATTTAATTCTGCCCTTTGACAACAAAACGTCAGATTTTTCCGTACCACCCGCTTACTCATCCAGTATTCAGTGAGTGCTCTCTATGTGCTAAGCACTGTAGCTAAAATGAGAGTAGACCAGAAGAGTGGATCAGGAGCAGAGGGTCAACAGCTCTGGAAGCCAGATTATAGAACTGAGACCTGACCCAACAGGCAGTGAGAAAGACACTACAAGATTTCAAGGAGTAAAGTGATACTGAGAGTTAAAAAAAAAAATTACTATCGTTAATGCCTGGAGGACACACAACTGACAGGGAAGGAGAGGGCAGTTGCTGCCATATGTTAACTAATGGCAAAGGGGCTGGCAACTGGGACACTGTTTTTGAAGCAGAATCATCAACTCTTGTTGTGAGAGGAAGACAAGGGAGTAATGATGCCTCCAAGATATTTAATGTGGACAACTAGTCAAATGCTATTGTCTTGAGGAAAGCAGCAGAAATCACTGAAACCGTAAGACTTCGAAGTGAAGTTACCTAGTATGAAGCTGGAAACATTTAAAATGAGGGCATGGGAAAAAGAAGAGAGATGAAAAAGGAACTCTGAAAAACAAAAGAAGAAAACCAGCAATGAGGAATGCTACAGAAGAAAGGAAAGAGAAAATTTCCATTAGAGAAGTGCTTGTCCTTTGGGGAAAATGATGCAAGTGAGCTTAAGTAAGAAAAGGGCTAATCCTTAAATCCACGGGATTTAATTACAAGGCATTCTGCACACAGCGCTGGAATTATGGCTCCATGAAGCTTCTCTCAGACAAGGTTATGTCCCTGGTGTCTGGCACACTGCCTGTTGCACAGTGGGTTCTCAGATGATGTGGGTGAATGCGTAAATTATAGGAAGGCTAAATACACTGTGTTGAGATGAGAAAGGGGTTAACGGAGTTGCGTGTGAACCAATGTATAAAGTCTGACGGCAAAGGAAGAACAAGATGAGAAGCAGATCAAGGGAATGAGAGTGCTAAAGATACTTGTTTATTTGTATAGACGAACAGGAGCTAGAAGTTGTTATGATGGAGAAGAAAAAACTTGGAGCTTGGGATCAGACAGATCTGAATCCACTCTGGGTATGGATCTTAAGACAATCCCCTGGGCCTTGAAATTCTCTCCTCTCTTAATTAGGAATCAGGAACACCCACCTCAATGCTGTGAAGACTTAACTAAACCAAGCCTGTGTTTAACTCTGGCCCATAGTAAATGATCAAAAACTTTTATTCTTTTCCTTCTAACTTCAGCAGAGACTTCAACATAGTTGTGGGATGAGGAGGAGCTGACAAAGAAACATACATAAAAAACTATTAAGAGAAACCAAGTAACAAATTTCATTTGAGAAAACCATTCCAGTACCAGGGCAAAAAATAGAGAAGTCTGCAACCAGCTGGGAAAGCATGTCAATTGTCTTTACAGGTGTCAAAAATGCCTATGGGGCTAGACAAGCAAGGATATGAGGAAACTCACAATAAGTGCAGGCCCATAGGAAGTGGTGAGGACTGTGTGAAGTAGATGGTACAAGCCCCAGATAAGAGGAAAGCTGTTACTTGACTGCCAATGCCTACTGCCAGGTAAGAAGGCAAGCCCGGGCTTTTCCAGGACAGTTAGAAACCGGGATCTTTATGAGACATTCTTCTGGTTTTTAAGACAAAGTATAGTATTGCTGTGAGGTAAATAAATGAAGCAATAAAGCACTCACCTGTCTGATGCAGAAAATATTCAATAACGAGTAGCTGTTAGTATTGTTACTATTAGTATCTATCTATATATATCTCCAGTGTTGCTGAATACACAGGTCTGTAGCTCATCAAGACTGACATAAAAACACCCACGTGGGCCGGGCGCGGTGGCTCAAGCCTGTAATCCCAGCACTTTGGGAGGCCGAGACGGGCGGATCACGAGGTCAGGAGATCGAGACCATCCTGGCTAACACGGTGAAACCCCATCTCTACTAAAAAATACAAAAAAAAAACTAGCCGGGCGAGGTGGCGGGCGCCTGTAGTCCCAGCTACTCGGGAGGCTGAGGCAGGAGAATGGCGTAAACCCGGGAGGCGGAGCTTGCAGTGAGCTGAGAACCGGCCACTGCACTCCAGCCTGAACGGCAGAGCGAGACTCCGTCTCAAAAAAAAAAAAAAAAAAAAAAAAAAAAAAAAAAAAAAACACCCACGTGGAGCTACCAGTGTATGGATTTTAATGGAAACCATGGAAGTGAAGGGGATCACCAAGGAGACTGAATAAATAGAAACAACAACAACAAAAAAGGACCAAGACCGAACTCTGGAGGATATCACATTTTAAGGGCAGCTAGAAGAGTTTAAAAAGAAAAAGTTAAGAGTTAAGAAACAACCAAAAGAAAATATCCACAAAGTTTAGGAAGGAATTTTGAGATCTGTCAAATGCTGCAGAGAAATCAAGCTAAATAAGAAGTGAAAAGTATGCATTAGACTTTTGAGTCACTAGAGACTCTAGCAAGAGCAGACATATGCACAAAGGCTCACTCCAAATATCCAGGTCTTTGTTTAATGAATTGCTTCAAAAAGAAGGAAACAGTAACAGGGAGAAACACGCAAATTCCCAGAAATTCCACAGACTCTTCAATGAATTGCTCATTTTAGCTCAAAATCACTTGTGAATACTTACCTACATGTAATCAGAACCCAACACCCCTATGACTGCAGTATTTCTCTATGTCAGCAAGGAGAAGGTAATCAATGAGTTGACTGTTAGGAACTAAGTTAGGCCTCCAAATGGCTCTGTCCTTATAAACAGAGGCTTGTTTTAGAAAAAAAGATAATGGTAGAAACAAAAAGCAGAATTCAGTCCTTACCCATGCTGAAACTACATATTATTTTCACCATATTTTAACACAAACATTAAATGTATTTATATGACGATAATATAACTCATTTCTTTCAAACAATATTGTATGCATATGTAATTACTTAAAGTGTGCCATTTTATTGCCACAGGGCAAAGTCAAAGTCTCCTCCTCTTCCAATTATCATTATTGCCTTATAACCATCGTTTCACTAGGAAGGGAGATCACAGGGGCTAAGGATATTAATGAGCTGAGTCATTCACACACTTTTTGAATCATGTGAGAATCTAGTATAAAATTAGTCATTCCTGTAACTGAACCAAGACCCAGATTGATTGACTTTCTCCAAAACAGCCATTGTTAGATGTCTGCCTCCCAAAATAACACATACTCAGTGACTGACATTTTGGAAACGACACAGCCTTCAGAAGTTTATCACAGACACATACTAGTGATAAGTAGTTTGCTTTGTGTTCTGCTTAGTACTAGTACTCTAAGTATTCCAACTTTTTATTCCAAGTTTTAATTCGTAGTGATCTAAGGTTATGGAACTGCTTTCATGCTGGAAATCCAGAGGGAATTGCCTCAATTGATCCTAGAACATTCATTCAACAAATAATTACTGAGTCCCAGCTGGGTGCCAGGCATTATGCTAAGCACCAAGACATTTATGGAAGATGGCCCACACTTAATGACACACCACCAACCCAACTTGCCGTGCACAGGGTAAATTTATATAGGCCAACACTGTCTCCACCTTTATATAGCAAAAAAACTTGGTAAAGTTGTTTTTAAAAGGCATGCCTAAGCTGAGAATAATCATGCTTTCACTGGGTATAACCTAATTGCATGTACATATGGACACACTATATTTTCTAGAGTTAGTATATTGCCTCTGTCCTATTTAAAAATCACACACACTAATGATGACCAGCATGGATTATACCTCTTCATCTCCTGCCAGTTTCTGTTGCCAGTTGCACAACCTACACTGAACTCTATTGGACCAAATTACCTGTAGCTGAGTGTGTTTCCTAGTGCCACTATTTAGCATGGTTTTGACTTTTGACAAAACACTTAAGAGAGAATACTTCCTTGTTGAGCATTATGACACATCAAATGGACTTTATGGTTTGCCAAGGTGTTGTAATACACTATTATTAAGTAGCAGCCAACCAAACGTGGAAACACCTTTCCTCCTTCAAGCCTTTTGGAAAAATTGTGAAAATGAATAAGCTTAAACATGGGTAAGAATGCTATTTGTCTAGTTCTAATGGACTAGTCTTATTGGAATAGACAGTTGTCTAACAGATGGAAGCTGAATGAGGCAACCTGCCATCTATGTGCATCTGTTACTAAACATTTATGCTGTTAAAAATTACTCCAATAAATTTCCCATGGCACTATGCCCACTATAAGATGATGACCAACCGGAATGATTTATTTACACAGAATATGGCATTTGGATTCCCATATTGGTGGAAAAGAAACCAAACTGATTTTACATCTCTGGGGTTTTTGTGTTGTTTTGGCAGAAATTCATAGAAACATGCATTATTTATTTATTCATTTATTCATTCAATAAATATTTACTGAACATCTACCACATGTGGGAACCATGCTAGGCCTTGGAGATGTTATAACAAACAGACTAAAGTGGTCCCCATTGTCCTCAGAGACTTTTGATCTAGTGGGGGAAACAAATATTCAAATATCAAGCAGATTATCGCAAACTATAAAAAGTGTTGGGAAGGAAATATATCAAGTGCTGGGAGAACATACAGCAACATAACTATTCAGAATACCATTTCACAGGCAATCTTTTTAACAGTGCTCAATGTAAACACAGGTCACACTGAGGGCAAGGTGAAATGAGGATTATTATTATTGTTGTTAAAACGCTTTGCACTTACACAGCACCTTTCGTCTGAGTGGTTCAAAGCCTTATATACACAAAAATATCATTATCCCAATTTCACAGATATGAGGAATAGGCAGCTCGCAATAGTTAAGCGTCTTGCCCAAGGTCATAGTGAGTCAGTGTCAGCCAGTTTCAACTCATTCAAACCTCCGTTCATCTTAAATGTTTTACTTTGCTTGTGCCTCCAAGTAACAACTCAGAATGGACTTAATTTTATGAAAACATACATGATTTCAGACATACATGCTAACTTTTAGTGGTCACTTGTCAGTCTTCGTATGAAAAGACACATATTCTGAATATGAAACTGCCTTTCCTGTCCACCACACCTCTGCCATCCACAGAATGACTGAATGCCTCATTCATCGTCATGGTATCTCACTCAAGATTTAACAGTGAAAGAGTACAACGATGGAATGATGCTAATGGGATTTACTGTTCTTACCACATACCCTATCATCTAGAAGATCATCTTTCAGAATGCTGAAATCATCTTCTGAAGATTCAGTTCCAAATAAAATTAGATAGGGTGGTGTCTCCCAAGATGCTCAGAACCAGTGAATAATACAAAACATTGCTTCCCCCACAGCCATAATACAGGGCCCAGTAACCAAGGGACAGAAGCAGAATTAGTTACACATCTTCTCCTCCCCCTCATCACACCTAACGACCAACTTGCAATTCCCCATCACTGCGCCTCTGGTTCTGCTTGTTTAACAGTCTCAGCACCCAAGTGAAGAATGATTTCACCAAGGGACTCAACAATGCCTCCACTGACTTGGAAGCTTAAACTGCAACCTAGCAATTCTGAACTCCTCATGACACAGAACAGGGACAAAAAGGGAGGTGACAGAATTGGTTGTGTTAATGAATCTTGATTATCAAGGGTAAAGAAGATTGCTGCAACAGAATGAGAGAAGGGAAGTATGTGTCTGGAATCTGGAACACCTCTTGGTTTGACCACATCTAGCGGTAAAAGATAATGGAAGATAGAAACAACTCCATACAGGCAGGACCACCAACGACTCAAAGCCCCCTTCCCCACCTATGAATGACAGTCTAAAGTGTTGTCAGATAAAAGTCAGTCAGATAAAAATCTATCATTAGCTGAGAGCTGGCTGAGGGCAAAAAGAACATGGAATGAGCGATGGAGGAAGGGAGTTAAAAATACAACTTTGGATCAGAACCAATAGCAAAAGCTAAGACTGAAGTATCTACTCATATTTATTATTTTGTCTGACATACACACATTTATGTTTTTAACTAATTTCCCCTTCTCCTTCTCTCCTAATGTTTTATAAAAATAAGTTGGTGGCTCACTAGATGTAGAGTGACATAAGGGAACCTTAACAAAAGGAATAAGCCCAGCTCAGATATTTTGGACTTCAAGGTGGAAACGGTACCTGGTGAGATGTATCATTCCCCCTTTTGGGGAGGGGGAGAGCATGTTTTTCACTTTTAGAAAAAATAGCTGCAACACGTTAGGAGGAAACATTTTGTTGTTGCTGCCACTATTTTTGTAAATTTAAGTCTGGGAAAAAAGTATACACAGAGGTTGAGTAGCCAAGCTTACCTGTCTAGAACTGTTTGAACATTTATCCTAAATCTGGGAATTTCTCACCCTAGGAGTAGTATTTCACTGCAGTAAGAACCAGAAATTCTCTTGGCTTTCCCTGCAGCAAGCATACAGATATGCCACCTCAGTCCTTTGCCTGTAAGACTTTAATTCTTGAGAATGACACGAGGGAGGTGCAGCACAGAGGGTGCTGGCAACAGACCCTGGAACCAGATTATCTAGGTATTTAACCTTTAAATCCCAGTTCTGCCTTGTATTAGCTGTGTAATCTTCGGCAAGTTACTTCACCACTCAGAAAATCAATTTCTTCATCTATAATCTACTTAACCCTTGAGTATTACATGAATTAATGTAGATAAAGAATTTAGAGTTTTAAAATACAGTAGCCAACATGGTCATTAAAATCTAAATGAATTAAATAAAATTAAAAACTGAGTTCCTCGGTCACACTGCCAAGTGCTCCAGTGTTCAATAGCTCTCTTTGGACGTGGCTTGTGACTACCACTCTGGACACAGCAGATATAAAACATTTCCATCACTGCAGGAAGAGGCACTGGGAAGTGCTGACATAGAGAATACTTTCTAGTACTCGGTAAGCACTCAAATGATAACAGCTGCTATTATTATTACTGGTATTCTTACGGTCACATTGTTGTTATCATTATCATAGCAAGTTTAAGATGCAGCCAGACAAAATCTGGTAGAAGAGATGAACAAGAAGCAATTTAAATGCTGTAATCTGATCAGAATTAACAGCAGTATAAGTAGCAGCAGCTGCTCTCAACTGTCTATTATTGGCAAGGTACCGAGGTAAGCACTTCACATAGATTATTTTATTTAACCCTCCCCCAAACAAATAACATCAGAGGTAAGAATGAATACATCCTATGTTATTGATTAGGAACTGAAGCTAAGGAGTGGTCTAACTACAAGGGGCTGAAGAGCTCAGTATTGGAGCTGGGACTCACTGCATTAGCAGGTCTGTTATATTGCTAAGTCCATGACATAACTACTACCCTAGACCTCAGCTATTTACTTAGAGCCTATTAGGAGCCACACACTACTCCAGATGCTGGGAACACATCTGTCAAGAGACCCAGTTCCTGCCCTTGTGGAGTTAGTATTCTACTTGAGTAGAAGAATAATAAGAAAATATGTAACTAGCCAAATGGTAATAAGTACCATGGAGAACAATTAAGCAGAGTGAAGATGAGTGAGCTCTTCTGTGATGGACGGTCAAGGCAGGCTTCAGTGAAAAGATGACATCTGAACCAGAGACCTAAAGAAAATGAGGCGGTGAGCCATATAGTTGGAGTCACAGTAAAAAGGGTTTGGGGAGTAATGGGGATGAGGTCAGAAGTATTAATCAAAGCACGGTGTGAAGTGGGACAGATGACGGAGGGTAAAGCTTTTATTCTGAGAGAGATGTGTGAAGGTTTTGCACAAAATAGTAAGAACTTCTGATTTTCTTTTTAAAAGGGTCATTGTGGCTGTTAGGATGCGAACTTTAGGGGAGGAGGAGCAGAAGCAGGAGACCAGTCAGTAGGCTGCTGCAGGTATCCAGGTAAAAGGTGATGATGGCATGGATTAGGGAGACAGTAGGAGAAACAATGAGAGGTGGTCAGGTCAAACTCTAAATACATGTTGTAGGCAGAAATAATAATGTTGGCCAGGCGCGGTGGGTCACGTCTGTAATCCCAACGCTTTGGGAGGCCAAGCCAAGCGGATCACCTGAGGTCAGGAGTTTGAGACCAGCCTGGCCAACATAATGAAACCCCATCTCTTCTAAAAACACAAAAGTTAGTTGGGCATGGTGGTACATGCCTGTAAATCCCAGCTACTCAGGAGGCTGAGGCAGGAGAATTGCTTGAACCCGGGAGGTGGAGTTTGCAGTGAGCCAACATAGCGCCATTTGCACTCCAGCCTACCCAAGAGGCCAAGAGAGCAAGACTCTGTCTCAAAAAAAAAAAAAAAGAAAGAAAGAAAGAATAAGGTTTATTGATGGACTGGATATGGGTATGGGCTGTGAAAAAATTAAGGAACTAAGGGCAACTCTGGATTTTGGTCTAATTAAAAATGGAATAGTAATACTGCCATTTTCTAAGATGGGGAAGTCAGGAGGAAGAGCTGGTTTTGGAGAAAAACAAGGGTTTAGTTTTGGAAGGAATGGAATAGTAATACTACCACTTTCTAAGATGGAGAAGTCAGGAGGAACAGCTGATTTTGGAGAAGAACAAGGGTTTAGTTTTGGAAGGTTAAATGTGCAATGCCTATGAGAATGAAATAAAGTGAAAACGAAGAGAAGACAGTTATATGTCTGAGACGCGGTTTTGGAGAGAGGACTAGGTTACAGCTACAAATGCTATGAAAAAATGATTAACTTCATGATGTTATGAGAGCACATGAGAGTAATCCACTTGGCAAACAGAGATGGGATGATGTCAGAGCAGGCTGTAAGAAAGGAGCTAGCCTCAGTCTGTGAAGAGTAAGAAAGAGTCAGCTATTTGGAAATGAAAAAAAAGCACTCCCAGTAGATAGTGTGTGCTAAGGCCAGAGGCAAGAGAACATTCAAAGAGCTAGTGTAAAAGAATAGTACAAAATGAGACTAGAGAGGTAAGGAGGGGTTGTATACCACGTAAAGAAGTTTGAGCTTACAGTTGAAAGTAACAAGGAAAAACTGAAGAAGGTAAAGTTACGGAAAAGGCAGGCAAAAAAAAAAAAATCAAATGTTCACTTTAGAAAGATCTCGTGGGCTACCAGATAAGAAACATAGGAGAAGAGAACAACTGTGCAGCCAGTGTGCCCACAGGGACTGAAGACTGTGGACATGGGAATGGAGGTAGGTGAATTAATTTGAGAAGCAGGAAAATTTGGAGATGGAATGTAAAATGTTAGGAGCTAGGGGAAGTAAGGACGACAACAGATTTCTGATAGGAGAAACTGGGTAGATGATATTACCATTTATGAAGTTACAGAATCCCAGGAGAAAATCACGGGGAAAACGTCACTGTGGGACACGAATTTAACAAGCCTATAGCACATTTAAGTGGAGAATGTCAAATCTATCACTAAGCTCATGTGTGTGGTTCTCAGATGAGAAATCTAGAATGGAAATAAAGATCTGGGACTCAGCAGCATAAAGACAGCAATTTAAGTTATGAGCATAGATGCTATTTCTCAGGAACAGTATGCAGTGTGAGAAAGGAAGAAAATCAAAGAACGGGTAGGAATAGCAAGCTTTACTGAGTGAAGAGATGAAGTAGGATCTACCAAAGAGATTATGGAGGAGTGACCAGAAGCTAGAAGAAAAAACAGATGTGTTGTCATGAAAGTCAGGGGAAAATTAAAATTCAGGAAGGAAGGAGTAGTTGTCAATAGCAGAGAGGTCAAATAAGAGAACGACTGAAGAATATTCTCTGGATTTGTTACTAGGTGTGTAACCCTGGGTGAGTCACATAACTGCGAGCCCTAGTTTCCTCATCTACACAAAAATGCTCTTATTATCTACTACACCCTGGTTGAGAATACATGGTAATGTGTATAAAGCACCTCAAACAGTGTTAGACACACTAGGCATTACAAACAGGTTTCATTCTTATTACCACGTATCTTCTGTTTGTCAGATAGGCAGGCCAAAGTAACAAGAAGAACAAGGGTTGAAAGCACCAAACTATACCTATAGTCTGAAAGCCTGTGTGCCCTCCAAATTCATATAATGAAATCCTAACTCTCAGGTGATGTGAGTACTAGGAGGTGAGGGCTCTGGGAAGAGATTAGGGCACGAGGGCAAAGCCCTCATGAATGGGACTGGTGCCATCATAAAAGAGGCCCCCGAGAGCTTGTTTTCTCATTCCATCTTGTGAGGACATAGGCAGAAGGTGCCACTAAGAACCAGAAACTAGGCCCTCACCAGATGCTAAACATGCCAGCACCTTCATCATAGATTTCCCAGACTCTAGAACTGTGAGAAATACATGTCTGTTGTTCATAAGCTACCCGTTTATGGTATTCCGTTACAGCAGGCCAAATGAACCAAGACAAATGTCCATGGAGTTCAACAGACAATTTGAGAAAGGGCAACTGGGAGAAAAGACTCTAGACAGTATTTTTCCTTTTCTTCCACCCTCCTCCCAGTGTTTCCTTTCTCACTCCTTCTAAATGCAGCTTATAACACAGAAATTTCCAAGAGCTTGTCAATGGAATCTATTTAAGCATATCTTAGCATTTATACAAAGAACAGTGTTTTGCTGCCATTCACTACAATCTTCATGAGCTTGTGATATAGACGTTATGCTCTTAAGAAGAGACAGCTTAAACTCATGAGCAGTCCACAAAAAAATATAAAATCTTTCACAGAAATTAAACCCATCGACTAGTGATTTTAAAAATTCTTCCAACAGGTTTTGAAATGATAAGCCAGGTAATATTTATCAAATGAAAAACCCTAACTATATGATTACGGAGACCTTTGAACAACCAAACTGACTTTCAGCTTGGTTTCGACGTTGACAAAATGAGTCACAGAGAAGTTTCCCAGATGGCATTCAACATATATTTTCCTATCAAGGATTAAAGTTCTGTCTACCCTTTCCTGTCCTCACCTCCTCAAAGACATCACAGCATGTGGAACTGAGAAAACAACCTCCCCCAATGCTTGCATTTCTAATGTAGAAAACATGTTTCCTAAAAAAAAAAAAAAAAAAAAAAAAAAAAAAACTTAAAAGAAAAAAATAAAAGAATTCCATTGATTTTTCTCCCCAATCTAGCCTAAACTATTCCCATCCCTTTAGCATAATTTCTTTCATAGACTCTTTGCCTTAGGATTGACTTTGCAATTTTTTTTTTTTTTTTTGAGACAGAGTCTTGCTCAGTCGCCAGGCTGGAGTGCAGTGGCGCGATCTCAGCTCACTGCAACCTCCGCCTCCTGGGTTCAAGCAATTCTCATGCCTCAGCCTCCCGAACCTGGCTAATTTTTGTATTTTTAGTAGAGATGGGGTTTCACCATGTTGGCCAGGATGGTCTCGATCTCCTGACTTCATGATCCACCTGCCTCAGCCTCCCAAAATCCTGGGATTACAGGCATAAGCCACCGTGCCTGGCCTTGACTTTGCAATTCTTTTAATGCAACTCTCAATATACAAAGCCTACATTACATTCCCTTTCCTAACTGCTTATTCTGTTTTACATCAAATTCAAGATTTCCAGCAATCAAATTTCTAACTAATGAGAATCTCAACTTTCTTCTACATATTTAGATAAACCTCCCTTTACTACACAACTCAGTAGTGGTTGGTCATACCAAAGCTTATCTGGTGGTAAAGAGCCATCTTGCACTAGAATCGAAACAGCCACTAAAGGCACAGTGAAAGAAGTCTGCCTTGCCCCAGTCTTTGTGTGAGAGTACATGTGGAGGGGAGATGAGGTGGGAGACAGTGGAGGAGGATCCACATGCGTGGTGCTCTTTTTTTGAAACATCTTACTCTGTCAGCCAGGCTGGAGTACAGTGGCACCTTTATAACTCACTGCATCCTTAAACTCCTGGGCTCAAGTGATCCTCCTGCCTTGGCCTCATGAGTAGCTAGGACTACAGGTGCGTGCCACCAGCCTGGCCAACTTTGTGTTATTTATCCTGAGGAATGTAAAAGACTTGCGGGGAGAATGGAGATGGAATAGTGCTAAGTCTCATGGAAGTCCTTTCTTATTGAGGCACTCTAAAGCAGGAAGACCAGCGTTCCATAGCTGGGACCACTAGGGAGTACCCCAGCTAGATGGGAGCAGAAGCATCTTCCCTGGGTCCTCCAGTCACACCCTCCACAACTAGAGGATCTTAAGAATCAAAAGAACTAATTCACCAAAAAGACAGGAAAATGTGAATTGTTTCTTTCTTCCGTTCTTGCTAAGCATCCATTTAAAAAAATCTATTTAGGTCCAGGTGCGGTGGCTCACACCTGTAGTCCCAGCACTTTGGGAGGCCAAAGCAGGGAGACCGCTTGAGGTCAGGAGTTTGAGGCCAGCCTGGTCAACATGATGAATCCCCATCTCTACTAAAAATACAAAAATTAGCCAGGTGTGGTGGTATGCACCTGTAATCCCAGCTACTTGGGAGGCTGAGGCACGAGAATCTCTTGAACCCAGGAGGCAGAGGTTGCAGTAAGCTGAGATCGTGCCACTGCACTCCAGCCTGGTGACAAAGCAAGACTCTGTCTCAAAACAAAACAACAACAAAACGTATTTAGTATGACTATAGTAACTGAAAAGATAAGCAAAAACATCTATTTTGAGATCATAACATTTTTTCAAATCCATGAATTAACTTCCAAAGTGCCATGAGTTTTCTAATAAATAGTAAGTCTGATTTCAAATCCCTTCTCTTTACACTGTACCACATGTCTACAGTCCAGAATGAGGGCAATCCAAGGATATGAGGCTGAATCTTTTCCCTGTTATCACATCTCACCTAACACAATAAAGATTATGAAATTTTTAATACTCCATCAGTTTATTAATGCTCTTTATCCTTTACCTGCTCACCTGCTCTGTTCACTCCCATCTTGCAGCCTATCAAAATCTCTGGCACTGCCTTCACTGTAATTAATGTGGCTTCCTGATATTTGAAGTTACTTCCCACTAGCACACCTATCAAACTGCCTTTTGCCTTCTAATTCTCCTCCATTTAGAAAGATTTTCTGACTAAATGAAAATGAATTCTATCTATCACAAGCCTAATCAAAAAACTGCTGTAGTATAGAAAAATTAAAACAATAAACAAAATAAAAACCACACTTAGATGCTGCCTAACATATAGAGTACTTCTGAAAATAACGTATATAATTCTGATTCTCATTGATTAGGGAGATTAAATTACTTCTCCAAGCCAAACAATAGCTGATGGAACTGAGACTACAGTGTGGCCACCAAGTCTGCAAATAGATAATACTATTCCATATTGCACTGTAAGATAATATCATTAAACCACTGTTTCCAGATGTGATGGCCACCCAGTAAAATCCAGATTTTCTAGTTATAATACAGTTTCCTTAATTCTCCCATATATTTTACTCTGAAAGTGCTGAAGAAGGCAGCACTCATTGGAAAATACTATCTTATATCAGAATGACATTTAAACGTTTTTAAACCAGTTTTCATATTCTGTTTTCCAATTTAATTTCACAACTACCTTGTGCATGAAGATGAAAAGAGGCAATTAATATTTTCTCAATGCCTGCTACGTGAGGCTTCATCTTTTGAAGGCATAATTTAAGCACTTAACCTACATTATCTCATTTAATCCTTGCCACATTCCTATGAGGTATCACTGTTCTCTTTTTACAGATAACGAAATTGAAGGTTTATGAAGACAAGTCACTAACCCAGTGTCACACTGTTAGGTCAGGGAGAAACAAGGAGGAGGTTTGGTCTTCTGACTCCCATTGCAGTATCCTTTTCACTATTCAGTGAAACATTTTTACATGTCCCATATAATGCCACATACGGACCTTATCACTGTCTTCTATCATAGAGACTTATCCCTCACTGCTTCTAAGAATTGATCATGAAAAAATCTGCAGGCTAACCCGGCAAGAAGAAAACAATTATTCAACCGGAGATAACTGAATACCGCCTAGCTCATAACAAGCACTGGAGACAAGTTAGCTAGGCTTGCTATTATTATGGCAAGAACTGAATATTTTAATACATAGAAACATAAACCATATCATTAAAGCTAGAAAAAAGTTTATTTCATTTTTATTTTACTTTAAATTCCTAAAATTCCTTCATATTCATAGCACTATCGCTTTAAAAATATAACACAAACAAAGTTTTAAAGGGGTGAATACTACTGGCTTTTCAGAAGTTTTTCTTCTTTTTAATATAACTGTAACATGTAACAATATTCTTTGCTTCAAATAGTTCTTTAATTCTAACAGAATCCCTCTCTAACACATGCCACATCAGTGTGAGGAGTCACTTTTTGTTTGGACTAAATTTCCCAAAACTTTACCTCTGGAAAACTTACAATAAGAAATGTACAAAATCATAAATATACTTTATAACCAAGGCTCCCTAAAAACATTCTTACTCTCAACTGAAAACTACAACTCAAAAAGTGAATTCAATGAATAGCACCCATCTTGAAACAGAACTGTCATGAAAACAGCCTTGAATTACATGTCAAAACACTGAGGTTCGAGTCTCACCTCTTGAGACTAACCAAGTGATCTGAGCAAGTCCCTTAACCTTCTTGAAGCTCAGAGTCAACAACAGTTACCTTTCCTAACTTTGTAAGGTCACTGTGCTCATTAAAGGGATGGGGGACCTAAAAGGGCTTCTCATCCTTTCACTGGCGGAAAGAATGTTGGTTTCAGAATTTCAGTCAAAGGGCCAGGAGACTGGAGTATGAACTGATGATATTTATAAATCTGGCTTAAGGAAGCCCTGTGCAAATATTAAATAAGTGGGGAAGCTAGAAGAGAGGTGGATTCACTATCTTATCCAGACCTGGGCTAAGGCCTCCAACATTCTTGAAACAAACACCAAGCTAATATTCATACTACAAGTGGGCTTTGTTAACAGCTTTATAGAAATTAGATTACAATGAACTATTTATGGTTAAGTCTCTTTTTTTCTTTTTTATTGGCTAGCCTGGAAACACAGCCACTGACTGTCATTTCTCTGGGAAACTGTGTTCCAGAATTTGATTCAGAGATCTGAACACTGGGAATGTATCTTTCCTCCTCCAAGAGCTAACAGGGACTCCCTTCCCATCCTTGTTGGTAGAATCAGAAAGTTTCTTTCACTCTTTAGCCTTGTGGGCATTCAGATATGGGTTGTCAGATGGGGTCTGCATGTGGTAACTATATAACCACCTTTCACTTTTGTGGGGCAGAGCGGTGGTGAAAACATTCCTATCTACAATCTCGTTTTATCTACAATTGCCCAATGAGGTATGTAGGACAAGTACTATTATTACCCCATTTTAGAAATGAGGAAGCTGACATACAGAAGTTACGTGACTTGCCCAAGGTCACAGCCTGGTAGAAGAACATGGATTAGAAGATTATTTCTCAGCTGGAAATGCTTATCAATCAAATAGCAACTGTTTACAAAATGGGAAGAGGGAAGTAAAGGTGATTATGGCTCATTCGGACTTTATTTTTAACTAATTATATCTGGCTTTGTGAATTTTTATTAATTTCACTTTTCATTGCTGTCTGATGAGTTAAGTCATGAAAACCATCAGATCAGAAAGTATAAATTTTTAAATTATTTACTTTTATTTTTAAATTTTTTTTGTAGAGTCAGGGTTTTTCCATGTTGCCCAGGCTGGTCTCAACCTCCCAGGTTCAAGCAATCCTCCCCCCTCGGCCTCCCAAAGTGTTGGAATTACAAGCGTGAGCCACTAAGCCTAGCCTTAGAAAGTATAAACTGTTTAACATTATTTCCTCATTGTTATAGACAGATGTTCAACTTTAAGTGTTTCATAATAAAGTGACTCAGTGACGAAGCAGGCCCAGTCTACACCAGTCACTTGTTGAACTGTTACATGAGATTTATGCAAAATTGTGAGGGGGCAGGATGGTAGGCAGGAATAAACCTTTATGAAAAAGATGGCTAAAGTCAAAAGGTAAATGTGAATCTTATACACTTTTCCCTTCCAGTTTAAGCTGTGAGTTGGGAAAATAAATACAAGGAACGTTTATCGCCATTTATTCCAAGTTTAGGTGGTTTAGAGGAAAGAGTTCACCAATTTAAATCAGCCTGTGGTAGGTGTTTTTGTGGTAAGAGAAAGAAGTTAAAAGTTAACAGGACAGAACAGTAAGACCTTGCCCTTATATAGCACTCTTACCTCCCAAGTACTTTCACATAATGTTATCTCATTTTTTTAATCAAGAAATCACTTTAAGATATGAAGGGCAGATATTATTACTAAGCTGATTTTGCAAGCGTGCAAGAGTCTATGAAAATTGCTTATGGCCACATAGCTATTCAGTGGGCAGGCATAGAAAAAAAAACTCATTAATTAAATGTAACTCTAACACTAGACAGTTTACCATTGTAACAGGACCATATATGACACTTTACACTATAAAGCCAAAACAGTTTAATTCTATAGTCTGAGAGCAGTTCCATTACTATTATAAAACATGTAGTATAACATGTTCAGTTTCACCTACATTATTTATAGGTCCTTTAAGCAGTAACAAGAATTTCTTCCAAGAAAAAATTGAGCATATGATGTTTTTGCTGAAGCTTTTAATTTTTATTTTTAAACAATTAAATTTTTTTTAACCAACACCCTGAGAAGTATTGCTGCAGCTTTTTTTTTTTTTTTTTTTTTTTTTTTTTTTTGAGACGGAGTCTCGCTCTGTCGGGCTGGAGTGCAGTGGCCGGATCTCAGCTCACTGCAAGCTCCGCCTCCCGGGTTCACGCCATTCTCCTGCCTCAGCCTCCCGAGTAGCTGGGACTACAGGCGCCCGTCACCGCGCCCGGCTAGTTTTTTGTATTTTTTAGTAGAGACGGGGTTTCACTGTGTTAGCCAGGATGGTCTCGATCTCCTGACCTCGTGATCCACCCGTCTCGGCCTCCCAAAGTGCTGGGATTACAGGCTTGAGCCACCGCGCCCAGCCGCTGCAGCTTTTCAAAACATGGCCTAACTTATACTTAATGTGTCAAATTCAATTTCTGATTCTGCAAGAGAAGAATTCTTTGAGCACACCCAAAATTTATTCCACTTAAAGCTCCTATTTAGTATTTCACGTGGGCAAACCTCAGGGTGACAAAGAGTGACCTGATGGGTAGAGAGGACTTGCTTCGTGGTGCCAATGGCACTCCAAGAACCACAAATAGCCGAGGCAACTGGAAGGCAGGCAGAAAAGCATGCAAGACCTTGCAGGTATCAGCCAAAGGGAAGGCAAACAGCAAGCAAGTCAGAATGTCTGGAAATCAATCGTGTGGTGCAATCATATTCTACTTTTCTGGTTACTGTTTCCAATTTTTTTTTTTTTTTTTTTTGAGACAGAGTCTCACTCTGTCACCCAAGCTGGAGTGCAGTCGTGCAGTCTCGGCTCACTGCAACCCCTGCCTCCTGGGTTCAAGTGATTCTCATGTCTCAGCCTCCCGAGTAGCTGGGATTACAGGCATGTACAACCACACCTGGCTAATTTCTGTATTTTAGTAGAGGTGGGGTTTCACCATGTTGGCCAGGCTGGTCTCGAACTCCTGACCTCAGATGATCCAACCGCCTCAGCCTCCCAAAGTGCTGGAATTACAGGTGTGAGCCACCACGCCTGGCCTTTACTGTTTCCAATTTTAAGTAATACTGACTTGATCTTTCTGAATATCAGCTTCCACGAGAAGATGATTAAATGATTATTTGAAGATGAAATAAAGGATAAAAGAGATAATTAAATTTAAAACTATTCATAATAACTGACTGCATTACTCTAACCCATGATAAATAAACATAACAATTTTCACTAAAGAATGCTATATTATTAGATATTTTTTTAAAAAAAGGAAGTCCGGAAAAAAATAAAATTCTTAAAGCTTTAGTGGTTTAAATATCACACTGGCCACAACACAAAAGAAGGAAAGTGCCACCATTACCAGAAACTTTATGCTGTAAGAGAGAAACAATGGAAAGAAATCCTCTCCATTCTCCCAAGGACAGTTCACTGGGCACTGGCTCCACTGCACAATCAAAGAACTTTTCCTTACCAGCACAGCTGCAAACTCACACAGGGACTTGAAAAAGTAAAATCCATTCACATGCTCTCCATTTTTATGCTTCTCGCTCTCTCACTTGTCAACAATATATAGAGATTACACACTTGAACCAGAGCTGACAACCTGTATATGACACATCAGAGGCTTAAATCCAACACATTTTTCTCTCCTAATTACTTTTTCAAATGAGTGTTACTAATAAAGTAAATAAAAAATACTTTTTTATTAAAGATGTAAGCAAGATAGGTCTAATAAACAGCATGATTGTGTACTTGTGCACAGAGAGAAATACATTTTAGGGCTTAATTTCCTCAGTCTTCATTTAAGCAAAATGTCTAAGAAAACACTAAAAGTTATTCCTGAATTAAAAACTGTGAATGTTTACTTTGCTGTCTGGTTCTTATCTCTAGAATGACCCCCTCATCGCTATTAATGATCACATATTAAAGGGTGCGGTATCTTTTTCATTGTTATAGACATAGGGAGGGTGACTATCAGGGAAGTTCAAATCCAGCTGGCCAAATGTCACGTTGTTCACTGGCCTCTGCATTGGCCCATTTCCCCTGATTCTGAACAATCCTTTCTGGTCACAACACTATGAGCACTAAGTTCCATACCCAAGCCACCCCCAACTATCAGAGAACTCCTTTCCAAGGAAAGAAGCCCTTCCTTCAGCCTCTCTTGGAACATCATCTCTAGCCTTTCCCGATGGTTTCCTGCTGCTCACTGTACCCTTCAAACTTTAACTCAAAATTCCCTTTCAGGTAGTATTTGAATTTGGTCCAGGGAAATGAGTTCTCCTTTACAGAACGTTCTAGGCAACCTTATAAATTAGTGTGATGGAACTGTTTTAGGTGCTTTCATGCTATCACTTTCATCCTTACTAGAACTCTATGACCTAAATTATCAACCCGATTTTAAGAAGAAACTGAGGCTCAGAGTTAGAGGGCACGAAAGCCAGAATTTAAGCAAAGACTCTTTTCCCTTACTCTGAATTTCCTATGCACGTTTTTATTGTCTCTGTCAAACTATTTCACTGTTAAATTTTTTTTGTAGCTATATGTGTACCTGTGTTAAGAGGCTTTTGTATCTTTATTGGACTAAACATACTATTGGCACCAACTGAACAAGGTTTTTTTTTTTTTTTTTTTTTTTTTTGAGACAGTCTCACTCTGTCACCCAGACTGGAGTACAGTGGTGCGATCATGGCTCACTGCAACCTCTGCCTCCTGGGTTCAAGCAATTCTCCTGCCTCAGCCTCTCAATATCTGGGACTACAGGCACATGACACCACACCCAGCTTTTTTTGTATTTTTAGAAGAGACGGGGTTTCACCATGTTGGCCAGGCTGGTCTCGAACTCCTGACCTCAAGTGATCCACCAACTGAACAGTTAGAGACTAATAAGCAACTCCGGTAGTCCACTCTAATCCACAGGAGATACATTCCAAAACCCCCAGTAGATGCCTAAAACCCCAGATAGTACCGAACCCTGTATAGTCATGCACTGCTTAACGATGGGGATACTTTCTAAGAAACGAGGCAGTGCTGTGGAACATCATGGAGTGTACTTATACAAACCTAGATGGAACAGCCTACTATACACCTGGGCTCTATAGTAAGCCTATTAATCCTAGGCTACAAACCTGTACAGCATGTTAGTATACTGAGTACTGTAGGCAACTGTAACATGACAACTATTTATGTATCTAAACATACATAAACACAGAAAAGGTACAGTAAAAATACTGTATAAGATATAATATTATGGCACCACCATCATATATGTATGGCCCCCTTGTTAACTGAAATATTGTTATGTGGTTCATTACTGTATGACTATGTTTTATCCTATACATACATATCTACAATAAAGTTTAATTTATAAATTACGCACAGCCAAGAGATTAACAATAATAGAAAAATAGAACAATTATAACAGTATCCTGTAATAAGTTATGTGAATATAATCTTTCTTGCTCTCAACATGTCTTATTATACTGTACTCATCCCTCCTCTTGTGATGAAGACAGGATAGAGCAGCAAGGCACAAGGTTTCATCACACTACTCAGAACAAGGTGCTATTTACTTATTTGAATTGTTTATTTTTGTAATTTTCCATTTAATATTTTTGGATCATAGGTGGCCACAGATAACTGAAACAGTGGAAAGTGAAACTGTAGACAACCAGTGACTACTGTGCTTTCAACTCTATGCTGAAAAATGCATTCATTTTACACTGAATTTTAACATTTACTGATCCATTCCCCAGTTCAGTCTATCTCCCCATCTCTCTTCTGCAGTTAGCCCATTCAGCACCACTGCCAATTAGTGGGGAAAGGCCTAAACCTCAAGCTTTTTAATACTTATTAATTACATGAAAAGTGTGATGTTAGAAGGAAGGTAAATTAACATCTAAAATAAGGGCTTAATACTGTATGTGGACTATGTACAATGTCAGAAATAATCAGGAGTTTGCTGTGTTAAGGAACATTCATCTCATTTGGGTAATTCAAAGAATTAGCTGCTAGAATGACCTGGTGCCACTGAGGCTAAGGTGTTTAATAATCACACTGGGCGCCTCAGTGCCTACCTGGAATGCTGTGGTGAGCCTGGCCCTTCAAAGATCCATATGTCTTCCCTGCCCATTCTGCTGCTCCTGTGTGTCTCCTGCCTCTTCTGTAAGCCCTTCTCTTCTTTTCCTCTCAAACATTTCCTTCTCTCCTCTCTCTTGTATCATCACTGCACAGAGGGGTCTTTGCTTCAAACACAGACTAAGCAATCACTGCATGTTTTTAAAAACTGTCCCTTCCTCACTGTTGGAGTAATGAAATGGTGAAAGGGCCTGGCCTTTTCCTGACCTTCAGCATGGAAACATCTTTAAGGCTCATTTCCAAAGGGAGTTTGACATACTTCCCAGTTTTCTGGATGCCACAAAAACTCTGCCACGGAGTGCTGGACCTATCTCATGGCCTCCTTTGTAAAATTAGGGGGTTGAAACTACAACAGCACTTCCCAAAGTGGATTCTGAAGAGTATCAGTCCCTCCTCCAGAAAGATTTTCTAGTTAACTAAGTTTACAAAATTTCTGAATATCCTCTTCCTTTGGAGAATCACGTTGCATAAAAGCACATTAAAGGCTTTGGAGTCTTTAAGGAAATTCTTTTAATCAAGCATTCCCCAAACTTATTTGACCACAAAATCCTATTCTCCTATTATACTTATTCACATCCTGATTAATTAGTATTATGGAGCAAACTCTTGAAAATGCTGCACTAGAGGCACATTAAGGCCCAGTAAAGTGTAATTGCTTTATAATTCTGATTAAAACCCAACATTTAATAACTCCAAAACACTACCATGGATTTCTATAAAGTAACCGTGAAAATCAGTCTCAATATAACACATTTTCACCTGTTAGCAGTTATGTTACTTTGAAACCTAAGAAATTTTATATCTAGATTATTTCTTAGAGGTAATTCAATTAGTGGAATACTACATTCGGAAGTAATTGTCTCTATCTCTGTTTATTAGGCAAAATGTTACCGAACACAACCTTAATTTGAGAATAACTGTACAGGGAGTTCTAAACCACTGAAACAGAAGTTAATTACCAGTAATCACAGAAATAGACACATTCCAAGTGTCTGAAGAGCGAACACCTAAAGTCACCTTTCTTTCTCTGGTTAATTTCCACACCTGAGCAATGTTCCTATAGATGAAAAGGCTCATATATAACTCACTTGAAAACTTTTGATAAGAAACATGTTAAGAGTTGTCTATCACTGTAGAATGCCAGATGCAGGGAGTAGAGAAGAGGTGAGTTTCCCAGTACTTTCCCCTCTGGCTCGAAGAGCTTTTCACTAATTTCACTCCCCTGTCACCTCCTACCTTCTTGCTACTCTGCTGACAACAGTAATTTATCTCATGCTCAGGAATCTTCTGTCCTCAAATTTTATAGCCACCGAACAAATTCCCCCTCCCTCTTCTTTTGTAAATGATTCACAATGCTTAATAGAGTGGGGTGTATTCTTATATTCAGTCAGTAAGTGGTCATATATAATAGGTGACATCCTGTGGCCTAGAACTGCTTTCAGGTACTAGAAAATAAATTATTAGCTTTCTAAGGGAGAAATTCTTCCCAAATTTGGTTTAACTAAAATGGTAACTTCCAACTTGCAAGATACTCTATAGGATTTCATGTTAAAGTAGTGGATACTAAGGTAACTGCACAGTGAGAAAAAGGTAAAACTTATCAGGTGATGAAGGGTGAACAGCAAGGAGGCACAGGGAAGTACTATGTCAAAAATAGTCAAAACTGTTGCATAATGACAGAGCTGAGATAAACTATACCTTTGACCCACCTTGTTCCTTTATTGTATCTAAGATTGCTTTGGTTTCAACAGCATACATCAAGTACATTTCTTCTCTTCTAATTCTCAACACATTAGTTTTAAAAGGCATATAAAATGTTCAGGTTAGCATATCAAGTGAAAAACCACACTACATAGGGCATATCCATGAACCGATTTATAAAAAACCATACAAATGGACCAACCTAGCACCTACTTGCTCCAGTTAAAAAGAAAAATATTCTCCCTCACCAGGCTTCTAGTAGGAATTGTTATAAAATACCGACTTAAAAAATAAAAAAAAAAAATACGTGGCTGTAATCCAATATAAATGCTTTAAAATCTTATACAATTGATAAGACGCAAGTAGCATAAAAGAGGGTATTAGAGGAAAGTGAAGACATACTTGGATTTTTCAATAAATTAACATCCAGAAGCAGCACATACCAAAAGAACAATAACCAGGTAAAATCTGAAATTCTTTTTTTTATCTTTTTGAAAATTATTTTAAGAGATAAAATGTCTTAAAGTAAACCTATACAACTAAGGATCATAATAAAAATAATAAATGCTGAAGTATAATGTGACTCTCAAGCTTTAGTTACTTTTGCTAAACTCTGAGACTATATTGATCACCAAAAACTTTTTTTTTTTTTTTTTTAAAGAGATGGAGTCTTACTATGTTGTCCAGGCTGATCTTGAACTCCTGGGCTCAAGCGATCCTCTCACTTCAGCCTCCCACTTCAGTTCCCTTCAGTAGCTGGAACTACAGGCATGCACCACCACACCTAGCTGAGAGGATGTATATTTTATCATCAATTGCTAAATATATATGACACTAATCTCTGAACTTGTTGGGCCATTCTCATTTAGCTACATTCCCATCATTTTCCCTGTGAGAATTAAGGTTAGAAAAACATTGCAAGGACTACCCGCATGATAGTGGTTGGATTTGTCACCTCTTATTTGAAAAAGCACATACCTAAAAATGGATGTGAAGATTCCCTGAAATAAACTGGTGTTCACTGTCCAAACCTACCCTGAGCAATTTGAAGCCCACAGTTTGGGACTATAGGTTTAGTTTAAAACAATCATAAACATATAATCAGAAACACACAGTACTATCACTGGGTTTATTCAATACTCAATACAAAGTCTCATTTCAAGAGAGATAACCCCTGTTTAAGAAGTAGGATACTGATAATAAAATAATTCTTAAATCAACTACTGCCATGACTTGCATTACTAAGCATAGCTCCTGGCACATAGTAGGCACTCAAAAATCTATTAATAAATGAATCACTGACCAACCTTAGATAGGTTACTCAACTATTCTATTAACATTAACTTTCTATATATAAAGGTAGGCCTTCTCTGGTCTCATTTTCACAATAAGTCTTTGGATTGATTAAGGCACTCTGAAGCTGACATCAAGACAATCAGAAATAAGATCCTTCCATTTCATGCAAAAGTCACATAGAATATATCATATTTCTCATGTTGAGACTCACTTGCCTTGAATCTTAAATATCATTTCCTCCAGAAGGAGTCTCCCAATTTTTCCCTGCCTTGAAGACATCATTGCCCTTGGGTTATTAACTCTCCCTGAATGCTTTATTTTTAATTTGTAGCACACACCACAACAGTCATTAAATAACATTTGTAAAATATTTGTCTTCTGTTCTGGACTTCGCGTATCCTGAGGTGAAGGTCATCTGGACTTTGTTGATTGACTTCCTATTTCTTGCAACTAGAAGTGCCTGCACATGGCTGTTCAGTAAATATTTATTCAAGCATTTATTTGAATATTTATTCAAATGTTCATAAATTTATTCATTTATTTATGAAAACTGAAAAACAAAAAGTCAGCCAATAGTGTCTCTTCAATGTACTCAATAAAAGCGTAGAAAACAAGGGAGGAAACATTAGGTCAACAGAAGTCTAGTGTTCAGAACATCATTCTGTTCTCAATATGAAACTGAGAAAACAGTTTTTTCCGTGGCAGTAATAGTGATTAAAAAAAAGTATGTATCTGTGTACTGTCTTATAACTCTAAAAACACTGATATGACATGTTGGTCTTATGACTGAAAATATCAAAAAAGTTCATATAGAACTCTCCGAGGATCTAAACGAAGTTTTTAAAGAGTTGTGACAGGTATAAAACCCATTTAACCTGAAAGTCTTTATAAATGACTTAGAGACTATTTGAGAATTTTTTTAGTGTTCACCGCATAATATTCTGTCAACAAACTAGCTGGAATGAAGTCCTTGTTTTTTTTTAAAGTTTCAGAGCACTAAAATAGATGCCAATTCCAAACAAAATCTTTGGGCACTGTGGACTATAGTAGCCCTATTTTCTTGAGAGACAATGGAAGGCAACATGAGAACTTCTGCTAATTGCCAAAGGGACTTCCCAGGGATTGTTGGTAAGTTGACCCATACCTCTGAGGTTCCAAAGTAAACTTCCACAACTTTTCAAAAGGAGCATAATCTTTAGAATTCTAAGAAGATGAGAGTGGAAGAGAGATGTCTATTTAAATAATAAACTCAAATGCTCTTTAATGATTAAAAAAGTTTTTATATCAACTTTCTATGACTATATAAAAATTCATAAACAGAAAGACCACAGGGTAGATCCAAATCTAGGCAAATATTATAGTAATGGAAGTATCACAGTTTGCAAAAGTCTATGACAGAGCAGTGGGTTAACTGGGACTTGTATGGGTTCCCATTATTTGCCTTGTAAAAAAATAATCTTACTTAAAACAACTCATTCATTTTAGAGGCCATGACTACCTTGTGCAATAAGTTAAGTAGCTTATACTTAATCCTATATGACTCTTGAATTCCAGAATAGGACAGGTCAAAGCCAAAAAAATACCCTGAAATAAAGTGAGCAAAACAAAATACTAGATTTTTAGAAGATTTTGTTCCATCTCTCTAATGAGTTCTGTTTGGAAATTTGAGTTTGCAATAATATATTATCTTACAGCCCCATCAAATTTGATGAATGCCAAAGCATTTTGATATACATTATCTAATCTGATTCACATAATTGTTCTGTGAAATACACAGGCCAGGAATTTTACAAAGAACATGAGGTTTCAAGAGGTTAGGTTTCTTGACCAGGGATCGTAACTCAGAAAGTAGAAGAACCAGGACTGGAAAAGCTTCAGATCCCTAGACCACTGCTGTTTCTAAACAAGTATATTATCCTGGCCCCTCCCAAGCTGCTGCTCATTCTTATCCCTCACCAAAACAAGCAATAAGATAGCAGTACCCTTAGCTTCAAGTACATCAAGTGATGTAAAACATTTCCCTAAAAATGATCATATCCCCATTATATCCCCATATAATGTCAAGTCTTAGAAACCTTATGAAATTATATTTATTATTCTTGGTCTGGTATCCAGCTTGCATAGAGAGCATACCTTTCTTTGTATCATAAAAGAAAAATAAATGTGTTTTTTCCTCCTATAAAAGAACAGGGACCTTCCTGATAAGCATCGGAATCACTAAATCCAAGTTGTTCCAGTCTATTCTAGTGTGAGGTTAGGGCTGAAAAGTGAGATAAAATCTATCTTCCCTATTTGAGGATAATGAGATGAAACCTCAAGATGAAAGAAATGTCGTTAACTACTGAATGGGAGAAAGAGTGAGAAGTTTTAAACTTTTTTTTTTAAATGAGTGACTTGATGTTCTGAAGGAGGAAAAGTTCTTTTTTTTCTTTTTTTTTTTTTTTTAATAGAGTCTCGCTCTGTTGCCCAGGCTGGAATGCACTGGCGTGATCTCGGCTCACTGCAACCTCCACCTCTCGGGTCCAAGTGGTTCTCCTGCTTCAGCCTCCTGAGTAGCTTGGATTACAGATGCATGCCACTACACCTGGCTTATTTTTGTATTTTAGTAGAGATGGGGTTTCACTATGTTGGCCAGACTGGTCTCAAACTCCTGACCTCAGTTGATCCGCCAGCCTTGGCCTCCCCAAGTGCTGAGATTATAGGTGTGAGCTACCAGGCCCAACCAAGAGTTCAATTCTTGATGTAAAAATACTGTAAGTATCTGCAAATCCTAGAGTTTAATAGGGAAAAAAAATCAACATAAAGTTCTTTGACTCCAAAAATCTTGTTTTCTTATCTGTAATATACACTGTGCTATTGCATTTGCACAGTATGAAAGTTAAAGATAGAAAGCCTTATCAAGTAAGTGCCACAGAACGTAAGGGTCAAAGCAAGATTGACCCATACAACAAGCCTAACTCTAATCTTTGGGAGTAAACACTTGACTTTCTTCTATAAAGTCAGCCTTGTTCTTTTAAGTCAGTGGTTTTCACCCTTGGATGCACATTAGAATGAGTTTCTAAAAAATACTGGTGTCCCAGTCCTGCTCCAGACTAATGAAATCAGAATCTCTGAGAGTTCAGAAACTGGCTGGTTCTAGGGTTCAGCTGAAATTGAAAGCCTCTAGTCTAAGTGCTGTCCAGTTTCAAATATGATGTCAACATGACGGCATTGTCATATTTTCCTATGGAAGAAATATTCATAAGACCAGGATTAACAGTCACAATAGCCAGAAACATCAAAATTTTACAAGCTGAATGAGTTTATTATTTGGATATAGGTGATATTCTTAAAGTTAGTCAAATACTATAGTTAAATACTAACCATTAAAAAAAGCTTACTATAACTATATAATGCTCATTTCATTGGCTTAGGTATTAAACATTATTTAAAAATATATCTTCTACTGAGTAGTCACCCATTTTGTAAAATAATTGATTTTTGGAATTTTCCCACAGCTGTAAGTAAGAAAAGGCAAATAATGAAACCAGAAATACAAGACACCCTATTACACAGGTATACACAATCAGTTCAACAGGGAGTTTCCACTGCTCAGAGGACAAAGGACTTCTCAGAAACATTACTGCAATCGTATTGCTCATTTCTTACTCAACACAGTACTACTGAAAAGGATGTTGCTATGTTCCCACCTTAACTGCCTTATGTGTTGTTCCTGTGACAGCTGGAGTCAACAAAGATAAGTTTGGCTTCTGGAAAAACCAAAATACCGATCTTCTTTATTTTTAAACTTGCTCTAAAATTCTTCCATATTATCTGATTCTAAGAATTTGGCAACAGATGCATATTAAAGTTAGAGAATGAGTAACTAAACCTGGTCTCAATTGTATGTTTAAGCAAATAGAACAATAAAAACAAGTTGCATCACATTCAAAGGAGGCTTACACTAAAATTTTGAGACAAAAAATCGCAAGCAATCTAAAATAGATTTAATATGCTAATCAACCTAAGTGGCCTAGCCAGGAAAATACTTAGGATTCCAATTTTATGAGACGTCCAAATTTAGAGGAATTTAATAGCTGCTACACTAAGGATAAGGAAACATTAAAGGTTAGAGAAAAATTTTGATTTTGTGTTTCTACCTCTTGGTCAGTGAGTTGTAACCAAATATATAACCAGGGAGTAGCATAAACTTACATGATTTATTGTAGATTGAACAGCCTTTACATAATGGTTTAGTTGCCGATCCATTGTAGCAAATTCAACCATTGCCTTGTCCATACTATATTCACTACTCACTTCAGCTGAAAGAAAAAAAAATTGCAATTATTATTTTCCACTTCAAATGCCATATCTGGAAAATGTTGCATCAATATAATCTACATCAGTCAATGGTCTAAATAATTTTGTGCAGTTATTACATCTTTTAAAAAACCTCCTCACCATACGGTGCTTCATTCAAAATTCTAAGAATACACTCAGTAGAAGACAGCTCAAAGGCAGTGGTAGGCTGGAAAGAAGAAAAGACTTGTATTCAGGAGTTCCAGGCTGTGCCCTTACTTATATGATCTTAAATCAACCAACCAACTATACCTCTCGCAGCCTCAGTTCCCTCATCCATTAAGCAGCTCAGTCTTATATCTGCTGCATAAACTGTGAAGGATTGTTAAAGGTCAAATAGGGAAGATTCTCACTTTTAATAACACTGAGCTAGATTACTTGGACCAATCTTCCTAATGAAAACAACCAAAGACAGCAGCCGGGCACAGTGGCTCACGCTTGTAATCCTAGTACTTTGGGAGACCGAGGCAGGCAGATCACTTGAGGTCAGGAGTTCAAGACCAGCCTGGCCAACATGGTGAAACCTCACCTCTATTAAAATACAGAAATTAGCTGGAAATTGCTTGAACCCAGGAGATGGAAGTTGCAGTGAGCTGAGATCATGCCACTGCACTCCAGCCTGGGCAACAGAGTGAGACTCTGTCTCAAAAAGAAAAAAAAGAAAAGAAAGAAAGAAAGAAAAAAGAAAACAACCAAAGATATCAGATACAGCAGGAAAAAAAAAATCTTAAAAAAAAGAGTCACAAGGTAGTAAGAAATAACCAGGGCAAAATCTAGAATAAAACAAAAATGAGAAGTGGGGCAACAGAATGCCAAAGTCACATACTATCCCACAGTAAGCTGAGATCTCAACTCTTTGTATAAAGATGAACCAAAAGTAATCTCTCACTGCTCCCTGGGACCAAAGGGAGGTTAGCCTTGGCCATGAAGCAGAACAGGGAAAAGGGAAGAGAAAACAAACTTGTTTCAGAAAAACTGGCCATAAGGCAGTCCTCCTGGATTTGCAGCAGGCTGGGTTCCCCTAACCAGAGTGATCCAGAGACCCCAGTCTCTGACGTTGGTGGGAGGTGGTCTCTGGCAGATAGTACTCACAGGTGTCTGGCAGAAGCAAATATAACTATCATCTGGAGAAGACACTCTTAATCTAGGTGTCAAATAATCCCTACATATAATTTTTAAGAATGAGCAGATCACAGGAGAAAAGGCTGAAACAAAAATAAATATAAAAACAAACAGAAAAACCTTACATACCTATAATACACAAGAAAACAAGCCACTAAGAATAACAGTCAGCAGAAACAGATCCACAAATATTTCAGTTATTGTAACTATTTATATTAGTCAGAATAAGAAACAACTATGTTTACTATGTTTAAAAAATTATAATATCCTCAGGGAACAGGAGTCTATAAAAAGGGACTAGCAAATTAGAAAAGCAAGGTAATGTTATTAAAAGTGCTTTTAAATTGTTTCTTCAAGCTCTAAACATAATTTAATAGATTAGGAAAAGATAGTTAACAAAGGATCCTAAAAATTTCAACTAAAAACTTTGAATTTAAGATAACTAAATGAAAAGAAAATAAAGCTTTCTTTAATCACATTTGGGAATGAACCTACTCAAAGACTCTCCATTCAAAGACTCTCCATTCAAATACCTTAGTGCAGACAAATGTCGTTTTTCTTTTCTACTCTGAAGAATAATACCACAGATCATTCCAAAGTCATGAAATAATGTAAAGTCCATCCACATTTGGCTTTTAAAACATATGCTTTAATTTTACAATAGTTACTTATAAGCATATTTCATAGACTGTCTCCTGGGTTAACATGCTTCTGGTAGAAGACCCTTCAGCTTTTACTATCCAGGCAGCACAGAATATACATATATCTCAATGTAAGTTTGGGGGTGGGGGAGGGTGTAATGTTTACATAAAGAAAAATTTGTATTTACATTTCCCAAATTAAATATATGTTTAACAAAATGGTGCATGAGAAAAGGCTCAGGTCATACTCCAAATAAAACTGTTAGACTATTAGAGTCACAGTTTGTTGTTCTGAAAATTTCTGAATGTCAACAAAATGGACATACTGCTTGGTAGCAACATATATATGTTGCCATATATACAGCAACTGTTTGTTAAAAGTCATATTGTTTCATGATAAAGAAGTGAATTTTAAACAATTTACAACTTAATGTAATGGATGTTTTGTAATTTATTTAGGCATTTTACTGTACTTAGTTACATTTCAGTACATTGATTAGGGGTTTTAGTTAACCTATATTTTTTCCATTTAAAATAATGAAAAATAGACTACTGGTTTCACACCAGCCTTATCTAGTTAAAAGAAAGTATTGTTTCATTTTGTTTTCCTTAATGGATCAGTATATTTTATGAGTATTAGATTCGGATACTGAACTGGTCAAAAAAGTGGGTAAAGCTGGTAACCTGAACAAAGACTAACAGGATAAACTGCTTTTCCAAAATTCTGATTATTAGAGGCACCCCAGACAAAACAGACACTCACTAAAGTATCTGTTGGGAGCAAAAGTCTGAAGCATAAGAAATGAAAGTCTGTAAGGGGCTTAAATCAGTGGAAATAGATATAATGTTAGCAATCTCCCTCTGGGATTAAACAAGTTAATTTTCAAAAGCATTCAGAATATACCTAAGATATTCAAAATGCTATAGAAAAGCTGCAAAATGAAATAAATGAGGTGATAGTTCTCATTAACAGGGTCCCATATATGCTAGTAAGACCTGAGACAGATAGTAACCTGGTTCAAAGCCAAAGAGACCTTCCTGCAAAGGAGGAAATGGGCAAGGCTTGGGTCAGTTTTGATGGCATGAAGCTTAAGGAAAGAATCTTAGGAGTCTAACTGGCTTACAGGCAGCCTCAGCTCAGGCTCCAGGGCCCAAGAATGTTGGGACAAGCTGCTAAAGAACACTAGTAAAGACTGGTGCAGCCCAAGCAACAAAGGGAACGGGGAACACCAGAAGAGATCAGGAAGGTAACTCTAAAAAGAACTGAGGATCACAGCACACCTGGAAGCAGTGCCCAGTCAGATAACTGTAGTCAGAGGGTCTTGGTCAGCTGTAGCAGGAGGCTGAGAGACCAGAGTCCTACGAGGAGAACTAGAAGAGGCTCCCACAAGAGCATCCTGAAGACAGGTCATGAGAACGTCCATGTCAAGTAGCAACCTGCCACAGCAATTTTAAGATGATTTTTGTAATTCTTTTTTGTTCTTCTTGTTAACCTTTATTTCCCGACTGCAGTAATAACCTCTTGACTTTTGGAGGAGGAAACAAGGGATAAATGCAGAAACACAGAGTTAGTTACTAACTAAAAAGTTGCTGAGGGTTGGGGTGGTTGTGGAGGCACTGATCAGGCAGAGGCTCCCTGCTACTTGATTCCACAGTATATCTTCCCACCATCAAAATTCTCCCACTCTTTCACTGAAAGCCCTTTTTGAGAATATATATCAAATTAAATCCTACACATCCATCAAGGGCTGAGCTCAGGCCCCACCTAGAAGGATTTCCTCCTTCACCTAATTTGCCTTAACACCTATACTCTTGGTATCTTGGGACCATGATCAATCTTGCCTTTCTTATCTGCATTTGTTTCCTTTCACCAGAGATTTTAATCCATTTGAGGACAAGAAAGATGCCTTAGTGTTCTTAGAATCCATCAAAGAATTATAGCAACTCTTCAATATTCTTCTAAGGCCACTATATTTCATAAATCTGAAAATTAAACTTTCACCAAAATATAAATTGTCCTATCAAAGAGATTCAACTGAATTAAAAAGTAAAAGATGACATGTGATACAACTTCACTTGCCTATTTTATATTTTCATTGTGACTTTTCCATAGGAAAAGAGATGACACCAGCACTGGGGTGGTGGGTAGAAATCACACAACGATGTTCAAATTCACAGAATGATGACTCCAGAGAGAAAAGCATTGCTGTACAACACTTCTGCAAGTCTGGCATTAGGGAAGTTTAGTGCAGATGATAAAACACGGAAAGTAATGACAATGATTACATATGTATATATAACAGCTGTAACTAACAATTAGGGAACACTATTATGTGCCAGCACTTCATACTTACATCAAATCTCAGGGCAACATAAGAGTTAGGTAGTTCTATTTCCACTTTACAAATGAGAAAACTGAAGCAACTTGCTCAAGGCCACAGAGATAGTTAGCAGCAGCGCCAGGCCTCCCACTCTGGCTTTCTAACTGCCAAGTCTGTACACTTGCCCACCTGTACAAAAAGGTATTTAAACACAAGGAGAAGGACAAGCACCTCCAACTCTTCCATGAATATCCAGGGAACAAACCTTCAAGTAGGAGAAAGCCAAAGACCCAGAGCCTCAGCTCAGCTCCCTTGGCGATCTGTTAGCATAAAACTACACTTCCAAGGAAGCCACTAGGCAATGCCACTCAGAGGCTATCAGACATGGTTCTGGAAAGCTCTTTCCAAATTCCTTAAGGAATCTGATAACAAAAAGAAAATGATTTTTCCCCTTTTTGAAGATTAATAAGCTTTAACATTGGTGAAAAGTGACCTTTCACATCAGCAAAGCTAATCTGAAGTGCTGTAAGAGCAACCAAGTCACTCAGAGAATGTTAGGAGAATAACTAAGTCAACTCCAGCTGCTAAGAGGTCAAGCTTGTACTAGGCCAAGAGCACTGGCAGCAAGAGAGATGAAAGCAGCTCCAGACTGACTACCAGGCAGCAAATGAAGAGCAGCAGGAGAGAAATGTTCAAGGGGAAGGGAGAGTACTGGAAGGTTTCACGTTGCAGAGTTACTTCTGAATAGAGCTCAAAGTTAAAAATCACTTTTATTAGCCACATATTTGACTCCCCCCACTCCCAGCCCTGCCAAGCGGAGTCTAGGAGGCTAGGAATATTCAAATTTCTTCACTGAGCCATTCTGTGAGCATTTATTAATTACAGCCAGCCCTTGCTTTCGTTAATCAAATGAACCTAAGTGATATATTTGAACATTCATTTACTAGCCAGTAAATACATGGAGAAGTATCACAGTGGGGCCTTGGTGACTCTGTGAGACCTGTCACCTGATACGCCAATTAAGAAACTGTTGCAAGAAGTTAGTACAATAACTAGTTATCCCCCTCCACTGCCACCCCACAAAATCAAGTCCAAAGGGCACAGATAATTCCTGGTTTACATAATAAAATTCTAGCTGTTTCTATAAGTATGCCAGTGCCAGGGTTGTCGTCCTATAAACTTGCATGCCTTTACCCAATGACTCCAGTCACAAGCACAATGCCAAATCACTGTGGACTGAAGTGTTATTCCAACCAAGAAGGGCTACTGAATTAAACCCATCCTGTAAAGATGGTTTCTATTTCATTTTGCTTTTTCCTATAGAGTGGCAAACCCTGGAAAAACAAAGAATGATTATCACTGAAGAAGGGCTTTTTTTTTTTTTTTTTTTTTTTTTTAGAGTGAAATGCTCTAATACTTATATAATACAAAAGGTCTCTAAATGGGTGAAGTTGGCCTGCATATGATTGTCCTAAAGTCAAACAAACCTATAATTATGCAATCTAAGCAGCCACACTATTCATTAGACACGTCATCTGTTACTCAATGTCAAAACCCACTAACAGCAATATCATAACTACATTACTATTCTCTCTTTCTGAAGTGTTGAATAGGCATTAAAGTTATATGATCAACAAACATAAAGCAGAAATGGGTGATTTTGTGTTATAATCAAATTCAACTTAAAATTCATAAGACTTCAATGAGAAGATGATGATGAATGAGGAACAAATAAGTATGAAAAAATAAAAGCAATACTGGTTGTCTCAAATGTGAAAGGCTAGGGGCAAAATGAAGGAGAAAGGATCATCTAAGAAAGGAAAAGAAGGGAGGGAACAAACTAGCTATTGTTATAGATGTAGACTCTCAAGCAAGACCAATTCCAGGTCCTTTGTGGCTAAGAGATGTAGGTAGTAAGCCTGTAGTAATACGGTCCGTATGTAGCACAGCATGGACTCATGAGTTTATCCAGCGCCAGTTCCAGCGTTGTCTAAGGTCTGTTCAGTATAATGCCATTTTCTAAGGCCACAGGTTAAAAAGCAACAGCAGATGAGGGAACAGAAGATTCTTTCTCTTGGCTTTCCCAAGTCCAGATGGGCATGGCTAACAGACCAATCAAACTTTCATTCCAGAGCAGCAACCAGTTCTGCAAGAAAGGGACAGAAGTGATGTGCTTTTTGACCAACTATTCTAAATAGGGCCCTTCCCTAACCACAGCTGCCCCATAGCTGTAGCCTAAGGCATGCACTGGAGAGAATCCCTGAGGCCCAGCCCGAGGCTTGGGAAGCAGAGATGAAACAGGTCCTGTAGTACATGGTACCCAGAGCAAAATAAGATCCCTCATCAACCACCAGGTCTTCAGTAGAACTACCTTTAATGAACCAGACATGAAAATAAAGACACTTTCCCCACCTCTTTTCCCTATTACATCCATACACATTTATCTCTATACTACTTCATTACACTACCAGATACCATTTTGCTTTGCTCTGCTGTTTCCTATGATCTCAGCTACAAGGTCCTTTTCCAGAATCCTCCCTAATCTCCAGAACAGAACCAAACACTTCATACCTTATGAGTCCGTAAAACTTCTCTACCTTTACAACTGGGACACCTGTATGTGTGTCTGTGTGTATATGTGTATGTTAGGGAGGCACACCCTGAAGACAAATTTCTCCGACTTATTCCTTCCAACTTTATGTCCCTGATTCAACTGTATAGTTTTGCCCATGGCCAAGATGTTTCCTGAAAGTTGGTCCTAAACAATAACAATCGCAGAATCAGGTGTTTTTTATTCTACAAAGCCATGTACAGGCATGTCTGAACAGGAATACCACCAATTATATATAGTGGATTAAATTCAACTCCACACATTTTATTAGTAAAATACCAGGCTAAGACAAAGCAGACATTTAGTGTCCTTAAGGGGTTGCTGACTCCAATTCAACATGATTCATATACTCAGAAGACTCTGATAAATATTAAATGTCATAAAGTACATATGTCCATTTTGGCAAGGAGGAAGGAAGAAAAGGCGGCAAGGGATTGCCTGATTGTATTTTAAATTTCTTAGAATAAATGGGACGTATATTGGGAGATTTTACTTTCTGAAACAGAATATGAGTATTTCCTAATCCCTTCAAATTAAAACTTGATTTTTCTATATTTTGTAAATAAGGCATCTATTCTTTTTGGATAAAATAAAACAAATCACAGTATCAAGCATACCCCTGACCCCACCCACCAAAATGCAGCACACACACACAAAAAACCCTCTTCTCTGAAACTATAACTCCAACTATCTCTAGCAACATACGCTATACATGCACCTACCTCTATGAGCGTGGTTGTGTGTGCGCATGCGCGCTGGGGGTGCCCTGGGAGCCTAATGTTAAGTAATCACATATTTATCAGGAGTTGAATTTAATGACTTACTTATGAGCAATATTTAATAGAAACTTGGTTACTTCTTACTATACTGCACTTTGAACTTGTAATTATTCCCCCACATATATATTAGTGTGGCAAAATTAAAACTGAATACATGGCTGGGCGCAGTGGCCCATGCCTGTAATCTCAGCACTTTAGGAGGCTGAGGTGGGTGGATCACCTGAGGTCAGGAGTTCGAGACTAGCCTGACCAACATGGAGAAACCCTGTCTCTACTAAAAATACAAAATTAGCCAGGCATGGTGGTGCATGCCTGTTAATTCCAGCTACTTGGGAGGCGGAGGCAGGAGAATCTCTTGAACCTGGGAGGTGGAGGTTGCGGTGAGCCAAGATAGCGCCATTGCGCTCCAGCCTGGGCAACAAGAGCAAAACTCCATCCCCAAAAAAAAAACAACAACAACAACTGAATACACATTTTATAACTGCCACTCACTAGAAATCACAGTGAAGAGTTAGCAGTGCAAGATATAAGCTAGTAAGTGTCAGGGGTTCTTTACAAACACAGTGACTATGGGAGAAATCTTCAAGAAGTAGTCACCTTTATAGTTGCGTTTAGTTCACCCACCAACACAATTCCCTCATCACTGTGACACAGAAGAGCGACAATGTAATACAGTAACCAAAAAAAGCCAGCTCCGGAATTAGATTTCATTCAAATCTAGGCTTTATGAAATTACATGCTAGCTGTGTAGTTTTTGGCAAGTCATTTTACTAGAGTCTCAATTTCCTTTTATATATAATGGGTACAATAACAGTACCTACTTCAGAAAGCTGATATGAGGACCAAATGAGATAATGTAGGTAAAATGATCTGCACAGGGCCTGGCTCACATTAAGCACTAACAAAATATTTGTCATTATTATTATTACAGAATAGATAACTATTCTGCAAGTGTAATTAGTCTAAATACTGAAAGTGCTTTGCCCTTGGAACCAAAAGGTAGCAAGTGAAAACCATCTTCTTAGCTCTCTTAGCTCTCTGGGCTGTTTTTACTAACTTCTAAAGCATGAAACTGAACTCACAAGACTGCAATGCTCCATAAGAAGCTTTGTAAACACCATACCCCTCCCCCAAGTTCAGAAACTCATTTGCCCAGCAAATGCTTAGTGAGCACTCACCACATGTTAGGCAGAGGGGAAAAATGTTTCGAAGCAAGAAGAAGGGGCAGCTCACACTGCCTATAGAAAGAACAGGTTTAGCTGGTGAGGGCAAACTTGAACTGCGTCTTGAAGGATGAGTATGTGTTCATCAGATGTTCACCAGACTGGGGTAGAGGCTAAACAAATGCCTCACTCTTCTCTAGAGACTGCGTTAGAGTTAAAATGGTCAAACAAAAACACTTGGGAATGAAGAGAGGAGAAGGACATAGATTTTTAAGACAGAACAGATCTTCAAAGAGCACTGAGTTCGTGCCAGGCACTCTGCACCTACTACCTTATCCAGTCCTTTGTTACAACAACGTGAATTCAGTGTAATTAAACATACTGTAGAGATAAAGAAACAGATGCTCACAGACACTAAATCATTTGTCCCAGATGACATAGTTAATAAATGATGGAGTTATGACTGACCTCAAGACTGACAAAGTCAGCATGGAAGGCACATGCCAGTGTCTGGACTACTACACAGAAATCAGTAATATATCCTTCATGCAAAAGTCAGGGAGTAAAGAATAATCTGTTCTGTACCTAAAGGAATTCTCCTAAACATTACCTTCTTTTGGGAGAAAGTGAAAGAGAGACTGACTGACCTAAATAAATTGCTCTACCTCAGAGTGATGAAGACCATGACATCTTTCATAATATAGTCAGATATACCCTTAGAATGTATGTTAATATTCTATAAACGACTGTGGTAGTGGTATAATTCAAAATACGTTTGAAATAAATTATATGATGAATTCAATTAATAAAAATCATAGAAATCAACCTCTGCCAGTCATCAAAAGCACTATGAAACTCAGGCTATAGGAATTTGTCATTTTAAAGCATATCCACAGACCCCCTTTGGCTACCTAAAGCCTCTAAATCTTCACGGCCAGGTGTCTTTCATTTGACTTATCTTTTTTCCACATCCTTCTTGTCCATTGCTATCTAATATCTGGTAGACTGAAAAGAAACTGTGAATTTAAGGCCACAAGAGCATTTCCCAGGCAACATAATTTTAACAACTGCCACTTCTCTCTGGTCTTCAAGTCTTTGGCTATACTCAAGTCTTACCTACAGTTGCATGACTTGGAAACCCAAGAGGCTTAAGAAACAGAGCCTGGCTTTGACCAAATACCAAAGCTCTTGCATGAATTTGTGGCAGCCAAGACAAAAGAAAGTGAGGCTTAAATCTCATATGATTTTTTTTTTTTTTGAGATGGAGTCTCGCTCTGTCACCCAGGCTGGAGTGCAGTGGCACGATCTCAGCTCACTGCAACCTCTTCAAGCGATTGAACCTCAGCCTCCTGAGTAGCTGGGATTACAGGCACCCACTAACACACCTGGCTAATTTTTGTATTTTCAGCAGAGATGGGGTTTCACCACGTTGGCCAGGCTGGTCTTGAACTCTTGACTTCAAGTAATTCTCCCGCCTCGGCCTCCCAAAGTGCTGGGATCACAGGTGTGAGCCACTGCGCCTGGCCTTCATATGATTATTGAAAAAATTAAATGAGAATGTAGGTAAAGCACTCAACATGATGCCTCAAACACAAGAGTCTCTTTACAAATGGGGGTATTTTGCTGTATTAACTGTACTTTGCAATATTCCCAATACAAATCTTATTCTTCACTTAAGCTAGTATCTACTGAATCATGGGACTTCCCCACCCACTTAAAAAATGTTTGTAAAATTAATAAAGCATATGGCTAAAAAAGTAATCAAGCATATGGTTGAAAAATTCAAACAGTACCATCTTGTGGTATCTCCAATCCCCAAATGCTCTCCTCAGAGGCCATTGCTATGAGGTTCTTGGGACAGTAATCCCATGGAAATATTCCATGTGTAAGGCATCCCTTTTGAAAAGGACTACAGAAATTTAAATACTTATAGAAACAGCGGAAGTAAATTAAAAACAGCTATACCTGAGGAGAAACTACTCCCAGGAAGTTTCATGATGAAAATTGTATCTCTGTGCTCTACTCTTCAGTAAGTAGGTGAACAGAAAGAAAAATGAGTGTCTGGTTCAGTTTAATGACAAAATTTCCATTATAAAATAACAACATAAGGGCAAATAAACACCTGTGGGAAGATGATATGGTTTGGCTGTGTCCCCACCCAAATCTCATCTTGAATTGTAGCTCCCATAATTCCCACGTGTCATGGGAGAGACCCAGTGGGAGGTAACTGAATCATGGAGGCAGGTCTTTCCCATGCTGTTCTTGTGACAGTGAATAAATCTCATGAGATCTGATTTTATAATGGGGAGTTCCCCTGCACACGCTCTCTTACCTGACACCATGCAAGACATGACTTTGCTCATCCTTTGCCTTCCGCCATGATTGTGAGGCCTCCCCAGCTATGTGGAACTGTGAGTCAATTAAACCTCTTTCCTTTATAAATTACCAGTCTCAGGTATATCTTTATTAGCAGCATGAGAACAGACTAATACAGAAGACAACACATACTATATTAAAAACAAAAAATGTGATGCTAAACAAAGATTAGAATATGAGTATTAGTGGAGGAACTTCCATTCACTCATTTGACAAATATTTACTGAGCAGACCATGTGCCTAGCACTGTACAGGGTGCCCTGGACACAGTGGTGAATAAGGCAAATACTGTGTCTTCTTTCAAAGAGCTTTTACAAACTTCTACTCCATGTAAAATTTCCTAAAAAGCCCTGATATAACTATCTGGAATTTGTTTGGCTCTTAGTGTGATGGCAAAGCTTGTTCCACCGCTGAACAGTTCTATTTACTAGAGTCCTTCCAAAGACAGAGCTGATTCAGCGCCTCCCTAGAACACTGCCAGGCAATGACAACAATAAATCCAAATTGCTCGTTCACACACATTAACTTATTTACACCATATAACTTCTGCATAGAGTGATTTTATTTTCTGCTTCATATGGTTAAGGAAATTGAGGCTCAGAGAGGTTAACTACTTCCACCTCAACATCAGAAGCAGGTCGTAAATTCTGGTCTTCTACTCCAGAGCTATAGAAGAGCTACCTCCTGGGTCTAACAGAAAGTCTCAAGTCTCTTCCAGATTCTAGTGCTTCAAAGATCTGAAGGTAGCCATCAAATATCTCCTACCCTGTAAATCTTTGCTTCCCAGGATAAATAACAATCAAATTCCTTTGACCAAGTTGATCTGCCTTACTTAAACATGCTTCAGTTGTCACTTTAAAGATGAACTTCAGAATAAAAAGCAATAACTACAGCCATAAGTTAAACAATGAAGACTATAATACTACTATTACATTTGTACTACTTGATCACATGCTGGCCTTGTCAATTAAAACAACAACAACAAAAAAACCAGCCAGGCACAGTGGCTCACATCTGTAATCCCAGCACTTTGAGAGGCCAAGGCAGGAGGATCACTTGAGGCCAGAAGTTCGAGACCAGCCTAGGCAACAAAGCATGACCCCACCTCTACCAAAAATAAAAAAAAAAATCATTAGAAAAATCAAATTAAAACTACTATAAGATACCACTGCATATCTATTAGAATGGCTAAAATTGAGAAGACTGCCTGTAGCAAGTGTTGACAAGAATGGGGAGTGACTACAGAGTTCCCTTAATATACTCCACACACACATCCCACATTTTCAGACCTGCCATAATACTTTCACTTCTAATAGTAACTCTATTACTAAAAAAGTACATTTAACTACATAATTTAAACCACATTTAATATAATGAAATCTCATCATAATGACACAGAAGTCTTCATAATATAATGTCTGGGTGTCCTCATTACAGTTTTTCTGTTAAGTATGAAAACATTCATCAATACAAATTTTTTACATAACGTACATGAAAGAAACCAGCTTTTAATATATAATCCCCTCACCAGAGTATGATAGATTTGTATTGTAATTTGCTTTCTCTAATTCTCAAAGTGTGGTTGGACTGAACTAGCAGCACCATCACCATCACCTGGGAACTTGTTATAAATGTAGATTCTCGAGTCCTTCCCCAGAGGCCTGAATCTGAAGCCTTGGGGTGGAGCCCAGCAATCTGTAGTTTAACAAGTCCTCCAGGTGATTCTGCTTAGTGATAAAATTTGAGATCCACGGTTCTAACGTATAATATAAAGTTAAAAATCATAAATGGCGTTTTCTCTGAGATTCTTTCTGATTTCACAGAATTTCTTTTTTTGTTTGTTTTTGTTTTGTTTTTTGAGATGGTGTCTTGCTCTGTTGACCAGGTTGGAGTGCAGTACCGTGATCTCAGCTCACTGCAACCTCTGCCTCCCAGGTTCAAGCAATTCTCCTGCCTTAGCCTCCCGAGTAGCTGGGCGGGGGGGGGGGGGGTGGGGGGGGTGGGAATTACAGGTGTGACCCACCATGCCTCGCTAATTCTGTGTATTTTTAGTAGAGACGGGATTTCACCATGTTGGCCAGGCTGATCTCGAACTCCTGAGCTAAAGTGAATCACCTGCCTTGGCCTCCTAAAGTGCTAGGATTACAGGCATGAGCCACCACACCCGGATGAATTTAAAGACAAAAATAAACTATTACTTCAAATCAATGTTTTCAACAAATGTAGAACTCAACCAGCTGTTTTCCCATTTTACACCCCTGGATTATTTTAGTCTTTCATTAAGCTAGAAAACCAAAACTGGATGTAAGATCCCAAAATAAAGCATTCCATAGAAATGTTTGTTTTAAAACAAACTTCTACTTAAATATCCTAGTCATTTACTCACATCTATTTTTTGCAACTGCACTGAATATTCCTTCTAAATTTAGTAGATTTGCTTCTAATTTCAGCTATAAATTGTCATCCTCTAGTGAATATCTGCAGTTTTTAATTTAAAATGGATTTTTAAAATCTAATTAATAAATTTTTTAATCGTTTCATAGAGACACTGAAGATAGAAGCAGAATGAAAGTGGAAATTATATTGGATTGAAATCAGGATGTCTGAAAGTGTCAATTTGCTCTGAGACTTTGAGTTATTAACTTAATCTTACTGGTGCTCAGTTTCCTTATTTTTAAGAGAGTTGGATTAGATGACCTGTAAAGTGCATTTTAGGCCTAAGGGTCTATAAACCTACAGTCTTATCTCATGCTCTATGTTACTGTACTTTTACATTCATATGACATTGCCAAATCATTTCTTAAGTATTGTACCCATTTTTAACAATTTAAAAATTGGGCTGGGTGCGGGTGGCTCACGCCTATAATCCCACCACTTTGGGAGGCCGAGATGGATTGCTTGAGGTCAGCAGTTCAAGACCAGCCTGGGCCACATGGCAAAACTCCATCTCTACTAAAAATACAAAGAATGACCCAAGTGTGGTGGCGTGTATCTGTAGTCCCAGCTACTTGGGAGGCTGAGGTGGGAGGATTGCTTAAGCCTGAGGAGGTGGAGGTTGCAGTGAGCTGAGACTACACTAGTGTACTCCAGCCTGGGCAACAGAGTGAGATCCTGTCTCAAAAAAAAAAAAAAATTTTTTTTTAATTTAAAAATTGTCTTAAGATACATGCCTCTTCTTAGGATTCAAGAACATTGCTATCACACTGCTTCCTAGAGAGCTGAACACAGATGAATATGAACAGGTCGGGCACAGGGGCTCATGCCTGTAATCCCAACACTTTGGGAGGCCAAAGAAGTAGGAGAATTGCTTAACGCTGGCCAATATAGTGAGACCATGTCTGTACAAAACATTTTTTGAAAAATTATCCAGGTGCAATGGTGTACGCTTATAGTCCCAGCTACTCAGGAAGCTGAGGTGGAAGAATGGCTTGAGCCCAGGAGTTGCAGTTTACAGTGAGCTATGATTGCGCCACTGTACTCCAGCCTGGGCAACAGAGCAAGATCCTGTACCCACCAACCCCCCCATGAAAAGAAGAAAATGAATACACATATATTTTTAGTTGCTGAAACACCAAAATGGCAATTATTTCTTGGCTTAATTTACCTGAGAAACTATAGGGATGCATGACATGAATCCTCCAAAGCAAAGCTTTTACAACGTTGTTAACATACTCTGGAGACAGGCTGCCCAGATTTGAATTCTGGAACTTAAGAACTTTTACTTATCTGCAATTCAATTTAGTAAACACACAGGGTGCAGCTACTTGTGCAAGACACTTCACCATTCAAAGTGAGGGGATAGGGCTCTCAAACTTCACGATGCATCAGAATTACTTGGGATGTTTGTTTAAAATGCTGATTTCTTAGCTCTGCTTTCAGAAGCTCCAATTTTGCATTTTTAAAATACATATCCCAGGTGCCTCTAAGACTGCAGTTTAAGAAACAATTCTGTAGGGGTTTCAAAGAGACATAATTTCTCCTCTCAAGTACTTACAATCTCTAAGCATTTTTTTTCCATGTTAGAACTCAATGCAAAGCTACCATAGTGTTGCACCAGTTGGCTGGGTAAGGTGTGCATAAGTTCCAATATCTATATCCTGATGTAATGATGTAATTCAACTCTTGGCCTTATATTTGAGATCTGCCTCATTCTCTAAACCCAAGCATCTTTAGTCTCTGGCCTACTGAAAGTTTGTTATATATGAGTGAATTCTGACCTCGGAAAGCAGAACATCTTTAACCCAGATTGCTGACCTATAAATCCGACGGCAGCTTCATTCACCGCTCTGGTCTTAGCCTTACACTGCTGCCAGCAAACATTCTAGTATGTCTTCAGTGTGTATATTTTCCAAGTACCTACATATTTTCAAAAAGAGATTGCAGTATGTCAAGACCCATGCAAATTTCACTCATAAATAATTATAATGTATCCAAAAAATAATAATAATAAACTACCACAACGCAACAATCATGAATGAGGGGATCCTGTAATAGAATCCAGACTATGACAAAACAATGTAACTGTACTGCAAATGTATGACAAATGTCACTGAAGGGAGTGGGGGACAAAGGGAAATGACCTAAGTAACCTTGGAAATGGTGTTCTGACTGAAAACCCTAACACTAAAGGCAAAAGAACTGTCCATAAACCCTAAGCTAGCTGATGAACTTGTTTGTCACAGAAGTACAGGTTAATAATTCTGAAAATGCTTTACATGTATACTGGAGGCACACACAGAAGCAAATGTACGGTGGATGGTGGGAGTCCAGTTTCTTAATGTTGTGAGGGAAATTACAAATCAGCAGGGAAAAAGAATAGAATTTACCCACGTAGCACTAGATTAGAGTTGAAGATAATGGTGTGAACACATGTTCACCTTAATATAGATACAGATGAATACATATACAAGTGACAGATATGTATGTACACATACATTAGCCTAAATACACATATTTCCTAGCTCTGTCTGCTGAAAGGGCTTAGAGGCAGTCACTTTCTGGTAGCTGCAAGCACATCTAGAGCCCAGATATTGGTTTCTCAATGCCCCTTTCCAGTCAAAAAGAACCAGGGCCCTTGGGAAAATAGCTGATCCTAAGGCAGGGGCAGAGGCAGAGAAAATAAAACTCTTTACAGAATTCCGAATAATTTATATAGATAATTACTCCTCCAGGAGGCAGAGTTTAATTATGTCCCCTTGAGTGTGGATACAGCAAGTTACTTGCTTCCAAAAAATAGTGTGTAGAGGGAAAAGAAAGAAAAAAGTACCTTTCCAGTAAAGAAACCTGACCAACACTACTAGGGCCAGCTGATCAAGATTGACATTACTGGTCATGTTGATGACTTGCACTAGCTTTGATATGATGTGATAAGAAGGGCTCTTGACCTCTGTGCTCTTCCTCCCAAAAACCTGTAACGCAAGTCGAATCATAATAAAGCATCAGACAAACTCCAACTGAGAGACATTCTACAAAACATCTAAGCAGGATTCCTCAAAACTATCAGGATTATAAGAAAGAAAAAGTGAAACCAACTAAGAAGCGTCTACGAAGATAATGATTAAATGCAATGTGATATCCTGGACTGGATCCCAGACAATGTTCTTTAAAAGGATATCACTGAAATCCAAATAAAGTCTGGAACTTACTAAATAGTAATGTACCAGAGTTGTTTCTTAGTTTTGACAAATGTACCATGGAGGTATAAGATCTTCTTAACAGCTGAGGGGACTGTGTGAGGGTATATGGGAACTCCACTATCTACAACTTTTGCAAATCTAACATCATTCGAAAATAAAAAACTTATTGAAAAAATAAAAAGGATAGAGAGAGACTGCAAAATGAGGTGAAAGAAACTGCAAAAAGAGATGAAGTTGTATTTAGAAAAGTTTACATGATTTAAAAAGTAATTATTAATTCTATTATTTAGTATAAACAATTTTTAACTTGCATGTAAATAAGGCACCAGTCAGACATTATTCCAGCAATTTGCTCTCAGTATTCAGAGCACACTGAGTGTGTGTGAAACACACACACACACACACATCCAAATCTTTTCCTAACGCTATCTTCAAAATGAAAAGATTTAATGGACCCGGGTTGCAGGGTGGCAAATAAACTGAAGTAGGAATGAAGAAGCACTTCTATTAACTAGTTATATAATCTTAGACAAGTGACTTCATCTCTCTGGGCCTCAATTTCCTAATCTGTAATACCAATAGGTTTAAAAAGATGTTTAAGCATCCTTTCAGGCCAAACATAGAATAGTCTACAAAGGTCATTACCAACCTGCTTAAAACCGAATTCCTCTAGATTTCCTCCGACACTCTAATGGCTCCTTCTCAATCTCGCTACCTGCAACTTTACCCAAACCCAAAGGACACTGGCCCAGGCTCTCTTGTCATTTCACATATTCCCTCCCCGTCTAAGAAATAAACATTCATTCTATGGCTTCGAGTCTCACGTATAGGCTTTTGTCAAACCTCTATCTTCATCCCAAGCTCAAAAACCAACTGTTTATTTGTCATCCCCACTTGGATACATCTCTAAAATTAAATTCATTTCCTCTCTAAAACGTGGTCTCATCTGCTGTGAGATTAATGGCCCTCTAATAATCCCCCAGTGCCACAATTATGCTATGTTACATGGAAAGGGGGGATTAAGATTATAGATGGAAATAAGATTGTTAATCAGCTGACTTTGCAGTGGGGAGAGAATCCAGGCTTATCTGGGTGGACCTAATGTAATCACAAGGCCCGTTATTAATGAAACAGAAAAGCAGGTTAGTCAATGTCATAGTGATGCAGGATGAGAAAGACTTAATGGGCCATTGCCAGGTTTGAAGAATGGAAGAGGGCTACAAGGCAAGGAATGTGCACTGCCTCTAGAAGCTGGAAAAGGCAAGACAATGATTTTCCCCTGGAGCCTCCATAAAGGCACATAGCCCTGCCACACTTGGCTTTTAGCCCAGTAAGATTCACTTCAGGCTTGAGATTTGTGCTGTTTAAAGCCACTAAGTTTGTAGTACTTTGTTCCAGTGGCAATAGCAAAGCATCACACCACCTTTGAAAATGGGGTCTCCACTAACATAGATGTTTATGTCAGAAATTCGAGTATCACCATTGACTTCTTCCTTTTCCTCAATTTCCATATTCAATAAACCATCAAGTTTCATCAATTACTCCTCCTCTGTTTTTTATAAATTGATCTACTTCTCATCAATCCCTTATCACCTTGCTAGTCCAAGTCACTATTACCTCATACATGGGAACTACTACAACAACCTCCCAACTGTTAGGCCCACCTCCAGGCACATTACTAGGAAGCCATTTCCCACATTATGGCCAGAGAACAATGCAAAATAAAATTATCCAATTCCTGTCTTCAAACTGTTTAATACCTTCCCATTACCCTAAAGTCTGAGCTTCTTAAGTTGACTAACAAGAGCCTACTACCACTAGTCTGGCCCTCTCCTAGTCTCTCCAGCTTCTGCTCCGAGCACAATGGCCATGCCTATTTTAGTCAATGCTGTATTTCTAGTAAAGGTGAACATCCCCAATCCAAAAATCCAAAATCTGCAATGCTCCAAAATCCAAAGCTTTTTTGAGCGCTGACATGACACCACAAGCGGAAAATTGCACACATAAGTACTTAACACAAACCTCTGTTTCATGAACAAAATACTTAAAATGTTGTATAAAATTACCTTCAGGCTATGTGTGTATGAAACATAAGTGAATTTCATGTTTAGACTTGGGTCCCATCCCCAAGATATCTCATTATATATATATGCAAATATTCCAAAATCTGAAATCTGAAACACTTCTGGTCCCAAACATTTCAAATAAGGAACACTCAACCTGTATTATTAAGTTTCAGCCAAGACTCCAAACTCCTTATAAGCTTACCACTGAGAAAACAAAGATAAGGCAGATATAGCGTAACGCTCAACAAACTCCAGAATGACCCAAGAACTCTGGAAGGCTCCATTCCAGGAGAAGAGAGAGAGAACTAACAAAAACTGCATCTTCTATGTAACACATTACATAATCTTTCTTTGTCAACTGGTTTAAACATCTATTTTAGTCTATCCCACAGGAGCACTCATCTTTTTTTGCTTGATATGATATCCCATACTAATTTTTCTAAAACTAGAATGTACTTCTGCTTCGTAAACCATATATAAATGTCATTTTTTCCTATTAAGAAGACAATCTCCCCCCACACAGAAACATACATGGTCCTCCCTATCATGGACTCCCCCGACCTCAGCACACAATCTCAGTGCCACTCTCCATCCTAACAGTAAGACATACACTTTAAATTATTTTTCCACTAATTCCCTTTATAACCAAAGCAAGCATTTACAGGCTGACCAACCAAGGTGAGAAGTAAATCTTGGACAGCAAAGCATGCAACTGTTTCATCAAACCAGGAACCACGAAAAGGAGATAATGTCCATATTTTTCATACATGGAAAAGAACGCTAAAGAAGTGAAGTAATTGGTTCAAACTCACAGAGCTAGTAGATAGCAGAACTTGCATTTTAACTCATGGTTGCCTATATTATGTACACTATCAATTCTGAGCCAAAAGCTCCAAAGCATCCACCTCTCTCACCTGCAAAAGACCCAAATAATTACAAGCAAAACAAAATAACTGACTGATAAAATGAGAATGCTGTGTGCCAAGTGAAAAGCATTTTATATACAGTATTTAATTCTCACATCAACCCTAAATAAGGTGAGAATAAGGGAGATGTGTGTGGGTACAAAGTTAAATACTTACTAGATGTTAACTGCTATTTTACAATATTATCCCCATTTTGCAAATGAGAGAACCAAAACTTACACAATGCTAATAATTGCCAGAGCTGAGTTTGAACCTAGTGACCTGATTCCAAAATTGTTTCTGAAAGCTCGAGGTTATTCTGCCTAGCCAACAGAAGTACTATGATGCCCTATTTGCCAAAAAGTGAAAGAAGGAACCCAGCAGCAAATAGGACTTTTGTGCATCAAGAAAGGTACTACATCTTCTTGAGGTAGTAAGTGCTGAAGCTATAATATGTGGCGGTAAAATTCTTGGAAAGGCCCAAACTGAAGTTAACATGCAGTTCCCTGAATCTGCCAGGTGCTGGGACACTATTCTTCATGGTTTCACACATCTCCTCACATCTTGTGAGCAAAGATAGTAACGGTCCCCCCCCTTTTTTTTTTTGAAACAGAGTCTCGTCACCCAGGCTGGAGTGCAGTGGTGCAATCTCGGCTCAGCTCTGCCTCCGGGTTGAAGTGATTCTCCTGCCTCAGCCTCCTGAGTAGGCACCCACCACCATGTCCAGTTAATTTTTGTATTTTCAGAAGAGATGGAGTTTTCACCATGTTGGCCAAGCTGGTCTCGAACTCTCAACCTCAAGTGATCTACCTGCCATGGCCTCCCAAAGTGTTGGAATTACAGGTGTGAGCCACCATGCCCAGATGACTAACTGCTCTTTTATAGTTTTCAAGGATGTTTGTATAATGAACAAAACCCTGGAAGATTGAGGTTGTGCCTCCTTCTACATCAGAGGGCAGTATAATAAGATGATGTCTCCCTCCATGGCAAATGTCAGGCAAGTTTACTGCCCATTACAAAAATCTGGGTCCCTGAGGCCCCATGTTCCTCAGCTGTGACACAAACCCTCCGCAGCATCACCCTGGGCCCTTCCTCACCAAAGCAGGACTTTGGACAGGGGACAACAAGGTGAACTATGATACTCACACTGTTTGATGTGCAACAGGTGATAAAGACCTTTGTCTCTGACTCATAAGCTCTTACCTTCTGCCAGCATCCTGCACACTGTGGCAGACTAACCTGTTAGCTTTCACAGATCTTGACACCAAGCTGCTCACAGCTCTTCTCATCTTTGCTATCCTCAGAAACACCCTCTCCCACTCTCTAGGGAATGCCTACTTATCATTAATGTACTCATTTCCAGTACAGAATTTCTATTAAAGGTCCTCTGCTAGAGGTGACCACTAACTCCATGGTGCCTTCACTGTTTCCTGCAAATAAGTTTCTATCATAGCACCTTCACAGTTTTATTCCACTTGCTTATTCATGTTCTGTGCCAGTTATCAATTAATTGCCTCTCAGCTCAAAATTCACCCTTCAATACCCGCTCTGTGATAATAGATGGAACTGCTTGAAGCATTTTCTCTTACAGTCAGCATGATGTGAATGAAGCTTTCTCAATAAAGAGCATCAGAAGGCCACTGCAGGAGGAAGGGAGCTCTCCAGCTAACATTACACTTAATAATGAAAGATGCTGCTGCCCTAAGATCGGTAACAAGGATGTATGCTCTTGACACTTTCACTCAACATTGTACTGTAGGTTCTATCCGGAATAATTAGGCAAGAAGAAATAAAGGGCATCCAGATTGGAAAGAAAAAAAATAAAACTATCTCCATTCACAGATGACATGATCTTGTATGCAGAAAATCCTAGCTGGGCTCATGCCTGTAGTCCCAGCATTTTGGGTGGCTGCGGCGGGTGGTTCACTTGAGGTCAGGAGTTCCAGATCAGCCTGGCCAACATAGTGAAACCCCATCTCTACTAAAAATATAAAAATTAGTCAGGCGTGATGGCGGGCACCTATAGTACCAGCTACTCAGAAGGCTGAGGCAGAATTGTTTGAACCCGGGACATGGAGGCGGCAGTGAGCTGAGATCACAACACTGCACCCCAGGCTGGGCAACAGAGTAAGACTCTGTCTCAAAAAACAACAAGAACAACAACAACAAAATTCTGAGGAGGCTGGGTGCAGTGGCTCACACTTATAATCCCAGTACTTTGGGAGGCCAAGGCAGGAGGATCGCTTGAGCCCAGGAGTTCATGACCAGCCTATCCAACATAGCAAGACCTGTCTCTACAAAATACAAAAATTAGCCAGGTGTGGTGGTGCAAGCCTGTAGTCCCAGCTACTCAGGAGACTGAGGTGGGAGGATTGCTTGAGCCTAGAAGGTTGAGGTTGCAGTGAGCTGTTGATCACCCCACTGAACTTCAGCCTGGGCAACAGTGTGAGACAAGAGAGAGACAGAGAGAGAGACAGAGAGAGACAGAGAGAGAGAGAGAGAAATCCTGAGGAATCCACTTTAGAAAATTAAAATAAGAGAACAAATAAATGAGTTCAGCAAAGTTTCAAAGTTTCATGCAAGCATATCAATATACAAAAATCAATTGCATTTTTATACACTTGCAAAAAACAATCTAAAAGTGAAATTAGGAAAACAATTCCATTTATAATAGCATCAAAAAGAATAAAATGTTTATGAATAAATTTAACAGAAGTATAGTGAAATATTATTCAGCTATAAAAATGAATAAAGTACTTACTGACTGATACAGCAACATGGATGAACCTTGAAAACCTTATGCTAAGAAAACAGCCAGTAACAAAAGACCACATATTACATTACTCCATTTATATGAGATGCTGGGAATAGGCAAATCTATAGAGACAGAAAGTAGAATAGTGGCTCCTTAGGAATAGTGAGAATGGGAAAATAGGAAGACAACAGCTAAAGGATACAGGGTTTTTTTTTTGAAGTGATGAAAATGTTCTAAAATTGGCTGCGGTGATGGTTATGTATATCTGAATATTCTAAAAACCACAAAATTGTACATTTAAAATGGGTGAATCATACCTCAATAAAGTTGTTATTTTTTAAAAGTCACGAAATAAAAGAATAAAACAGCTAATGGAATTTAGAGGGAGTGACTGAGAGGAATTTTTTTAAAAAACAAGGTGAAATACTATTAAGAAGAATTTAAGGTGATTAAACACTAAATTATCTGCTGAAATGAATTTCATTACAGCAAAATTGCATCCTATAATGAGGGATTCTTTACTTAATGTTCCAAACTTAATAGCTCTACATATAAAGGCAAATAGGACTGGCACAGGACATGATGTACTCAAGATGCACACTTGTGTGTGTGTGTTTGTGTGTGTGTGCACATGTGCACGTGGGTTAGCGCTGCAGAAGATATTCTGGATGTAAGTAGCATCTCAAACTTTGTGACTTCAGATAAGTCACTTCACCCTTCGAGCTTTAGCTCTTTCATCTGTCAAGTGTCTCCTTCATTTTCATAGGATTGTTAAGAGAGAAAAATAACTGCAATAAGATCTATAAATTTGTTTAGTGATATCTCCATATTTTTAAATTTCAGAGAGTAGATGCTTAGTGAATATTGTGGAACTAACTTCGGAAAATGTAAAGGGCTTTTGGAAAGGAGGAAACTAAAACATAAACTTTATTATAAACACACCTGAGCCCAGGACAACTTTATAGGTAAGATTTTTCAGTAACCCATGATATAGAAGTTGTCAAGGCTTATACTGTAGTCTTTGTAAAAACTATTTCCTACCAGTCATTTAATGAGTTGGCCAGAAAAAAAAATATTTGCAAGAACCATTTCTGCTATCTTCCCTATAATCCCTTTTCAGGTATCACTTTATATTTTGATTTTATGAAATTTTAACCCATTCTTAGCTTTTAAAGACATGAGACAAAACTATCAAAGAATGACTCTTCTCTAGACCAGGGACAAGTAAAGTGCAGCTCACTACTGGTCAAATCACAACCATTTGTTTATATATTGGTTATGGCTGCTTTTGAGTGAAAATGGCAGAGTTGAGTAGTGCAACAGAGACTGGAACACAAGGCCCCAACTTGGCTGGGAAACAGGATATTATTAACTGGTCTTTTCAAACCGCTGTATCTAGTGGTGAGAATGCCTTATGCTAAGGTATAAGGTTGAAATACAGATAGTATATAGTATATAGTTGAAATATGACTGAGTGCAAAGAAGTGCTCTATTGTTTAGATGGATGAATGTACAACAAACACAGAGGAACCCAAGAAGAGATCAATTTGGTTTGGGTGGGAGAGGAATGTCTGCAGAAAAAAGATGATACTTAAGCTTATCCTTGAAAGATGAATTGGTGCCCCCAAAGCACTCAACAGAGAAAGGGCATTCTAGGGAGAGGAAGTCATGTGAGCAGAGGCAAGAGGCTGAAAGAGTATATGTTGATGGCACTTACACCCAGGCTCCATGACTGGAGTATATAGAGTATAAGGGGATGTAGCCAGTGACATCAGGTACCTTCTGTAAGTTATGCTCAAGGGTTTAAAATAGTTGTAGAAGGTAATAACTACCATTTTTCAGGAAGCAAATGCCAGATGCTTTGGTTATGGCTAGAGAAACAATCAAACAAGGATGATCTAAGAAGTCAACTCATGGTAATCAAGACTTATAGTCCTAGTGAGGATCTACAGATTTGTTGAAGTATCTTCATATCTTTGTATTTCTAGCATAGTACATTTCAGATAACGGGCAGCTTTTTTTTTTTTTTTTCTCAGCTGGAGAACCTTCTAAGTCAATCATTAGAGTTAGCATAGAATGGACTCTATAAATGGTTTTAATGTAGAACTCATCTTCAGGCATAATGGTGTCAGAGCTCTGCAAAAGAGCTATCTACACTGAGCACAGGCCTAGGTCAATAATGAGTAAGTAAGAGAACTTATTTCAGAGCTTACTGCAATTGGGAAGGGGTTAGGGTTACAAAGGATGATGGGTGAGAATATACAAGAAGTAAATAATTCAAATGTATATTTCCAATCTGAAATCCATTATTGTGGTTAAAAATCAAAAACCACTCCTTCAGAGACACAGTATCCAGTCCTTGGTCAACCTCAAGGCTCAGTTTACTCATATATATAATGGTAATGATACCTACCTGACAGTATTTTTGTAAGGATTAAATGAATAAATACACATAAGGCATTTATAACATGTCAGGTACACAAAAAGCATCATGAGTTGGCTACTATTAAGTTGCCTATTAAGTAGAGTCTACAAAAGATGTATGCCTATGGGATACGGAATCAGGCTGCTAGGTCATAACATGTCAAAACTCATTCACAGATTCTTGATTGAGACATACAGACTCACAGTCTCCTCATTTGGCATACATCACTTACTACCATGTAGTTCTCCTGCTCTTTGCAAGTATACCTATTTGCCTCATCTGCTAATGAAATTATTAGCCTGTTGAGGACATGAGCCAATAATAATTGGTGACTGATCAACATAAAATGCTAACAATTACCGAAGAACAGTGGCAATCAACCAACCTCAAATAAATGTTTGGATCAGTATTGTACAATAAAGGGACAAAATTACCTGCCCAAAAGAAGAGGAAGCACAAATCTTTGTCTTGGAATAAAATCTGCCACTGCTGCCACCACCAGTTTAAAAAGACAGTAACTCTGACTTTTATAAATAGTCTCTCTTTCCCTCCTTCATCTACTGAGCACACCACCTATAACCTCTCACCATGTATCTACAGCTTTTCCAACTAACATCTCTTTCTCCTCACTTATTCAGGCTACTTTCTCCTGGCCCTACTATAATAGTAATAATAAACACAAAATCAAAAGAGTTAATAAAAGATGCCTTCCAAGTCCTTTTTCAATAAGTTTAAGAAATACAATGAAATAGTGATGAAAATCACTGTGTAGCATTTTTTAATCAACCTTCTTTATGGCAGATGTGCAGTAGAATGAAGAGGGAAGGGTAAATTCAAAGGTAATAAAGCTTCCCCTCAACTGTAGTCTGGGCATACATGTCTGATTCTACAAGGCCTTCAAAGAAATTCATGCAAGGAATGCGCCTCTTGCGACTTGGTCACATGCAAAAATGAAGCAAGAAGCACATCTGTTTGGAGCTTGCCCCAAATGCCTCAAGTTCTCCTCCAAACCAGGTTCATAACTCCCACCCACAGAGAGAAAGCCAGTGCCTGAGGCAGCACCCAGGGACAAGCAAATTAGCATTTCCAAGGTCAACTGCTGACAGGCCTAATTGTTTATAGCAACTAGAGTACAGTATTCTGGCTGCTGAAGTTAACAGGCTTAACTTCTGGCTTGCCCAATACCATAAGAAACTAATTTACCACATCAGCCACAAAATATGAAAGTATTGTAGATGTGGATTCAAATTATCATGACATTTCAAACAGAAGCAAATATTAGCAGGATCCTCAGAAGTCAGTCATTTTAGGCTGACTAAACTATTTTTAAAATTGGTATTTTATGCATTAAAATACCAATCACATCTAGGGTAGAAAAGTGACAGATACAAAAGAAATCAATAGATAATAACTCATTTTTACCAACTGGCTTGATTTGAATACTCTCCAAAACTTCTAAAATGTTACATAATGAGTTGATTTAAATACCCTTATGATTTCTTACCCTTCTGTGACACAGTCACCGACAAATGAAATAACCTACATATGTGCTGTTATCTAATACAGTACCCATTTTTCACATGTGGCCACTAAATATATGAAATATGGCTAGTCCAGATTGACATATACTGTAAGATTCTAATTTTAGTATCAAAAAAGTCAAAATAATATTAGTAACTTTCATATTGATTATATGTTAAAATATTTTAGACATATTTGTTTAAATAAAAATTTCTAAAGGTAATTTTTCCTCTTTCTTCTTACTTTTTGTAATAAGGACAGCAGAAAATTTTAAATTACACATGTGGCTAACACTATAATTTAACTGGACAGTACTGCTATATATAAATAATGCTTTACATTTATATATAACAAATAATTGCATTTATAAAGTACAGAAAGAAAAGGGAGAAAAAATAGGTCTGGATAATAAAATAATCTTCACTAGAATAATCAAGTTGGCTTAGTTATGTTAATTGCCAATCTATAAAAAGCTCCTTTCTGCTTACTAGAAGACACCAAATTTTGGGTCTTTTAAAAAGGAATCTGATGTCTCAAAAATAATCCTAAAGTCTGTTCTATCTACTTCTTCCATAAGCTGTCATCTTTGCTTAGCATTAAACTAGTCTCAATTATTTCCAATGATCAAAGATACATAATAAGGTGCTAATCTAATTTTTAATCTGATTGAGTGACTCCAATTCAGTTTTTTCTGTGGTGGCCATTTTCAAACCCTGTTAGGTCACTGAAACCTAAACCAAGCTTCAGCTCCAAAGATAAAAAAGCAGAATTAATAGAATAATTCTCAGGATTCTAGAAAAACCCAGATGGTATTCAGATACTATACACACTGTTTTAAAAACTAAAAAGTGACTCATTTACTGTTTCACAAAGTGACATCCTAATGTGAATGGGAGAGCTTAGCAAACAGGGGAACACAGCAAGTAATTATTTCCACACACGCCATCATGTGGAGAAACCATGCCAACTTTCAGGTTGTTACAGTCGATGGAAGAAAGAAAATCTGGAGGTGTTGGAATGATTGGAAATTTATGGAGTGAGATTCCACGGTAACAGAAGGTGAGGTGAGGTGAACAGCAGCCAAAACTTTCCTCTCAATAGCTCTTAAAAAGGAAACTACTCAACTTTCTAACTAAGGAAGCCAATAGGAAAGCACATTTCACCCTTTCTGACATTCTAAAACTGTCCCAAACTGGGCCACTGGGAGAAGGACAAAATTACAAGAAATTTATGCACACAATATATATAAGTCTTTTAAAAGTGGTTTTTAAGTGTAAATCGAAAACAAAATCAAGATCCATTAACTTAGAATAAATACTACTTATACTTTTGATTCATATGAAATGTTTATTTTTATTTTGTGAAAGGATCTGCATCAATCACTGGTAAATGAAACTGATTAACCCACATAACTGAAAATGAGAGCAGCAAAGGTGAGAAGTATAGTCCTCATTCCTGGAAGAGTTAATTTTAAAATGTAACCTTAGTAGTCCTGTAGCTCTCTGGTTTAATAGAATCAACACATTTTTACTTTTTATATACATGAAGTAATTCAGGCTCCAAATTCCAATAATTTAGTGATTGTATCTTTTATATAATCCTAAACTGTGCAATCAATACACACTGTTCAAAAAGCCAAGAACTACTTCATAAGAAGTGTTCTGGTGCCACCTAGTGGTATTTCCTACCAAATGGGAAATACTGACTAGAGAAGGGTTCTCAAAGAGTACCTGCAGACCCTGGGAACTTCTCAGAAATGCACATTCTTAGACTCATTTGAGACCTAATAAAACTCTAGTGGCAGGGTCCAACAATCTGTGTGTGTGTGTCTGTGTTTGTAAGACAGTCTCGCTCTGTTACCCAGGCTGGAGTGCAGTGTCGCAGTCTCAGCTCACTGCAACCTCTGCCTCCTGGGTTCAAGTGATCCTCCCACCTCAGCCTCCCGAGTAGCTGGGACGAGAGGCGTGTGCCACCACGCCCAGCTAATTCTTGTATTTTTAGTAGAGGTGGGGTTTGGGCATGTTGGCCAGGCTGAGGTCACCTGACCTCAGGTAATCCGCCCACCTCAGCCTCCTAAAGTGCTAAGATTATAATTGTGAGCCTTCTCCATGCCTGGCCCAGCAAGCTCTCTAAAATGATGCTGATGCATCCCCAAGTTTGAGAACCTCTGGCTAAGACATTCCATACACAAAAATTGAATGCAGTCTTTAAAAATTAGGTTCAAAAATTAACAAAAGGGCTTATTTTCTCATTTTGGAAAGTAACTTTCTACATTCTTGATCCAGATATTTGTATTAAGAGAACACAGTCTTGAAAGCCAGTTACTAACACATTTATATATGGATTCAACACCTAATAGGCATTAAATAAGTCCCAGACTCTGAAGACATCAGATGAACACACTGAGATCTTTGTCCTATTTAAAAGGGAAGACCAGTTTGTGACCTGCCTGGACAATATAGCAACACCTTGTTGCTACAAATAATAAAAAAATTAGCTGGGCACGGTGGTGCGCGCCTCTGGTCCCAGCTACTTTGGGAGGCTGAGTTGGGAGAATCATTTGAGCCAGGGCAGTAGAGACTAATGTGAGCTTGGGTGACAGAGTAAGACCCCATCTCTTAAAAGAAATAAAAATAAAAATAAAAAAGGTATAAATGCAAAAAGCCCCATGGAACAAAGAAAACACATTAACTGGTATCAGGATATCGAGATATGGAGACATGGCAAATTATGGTATCTTAGGAAGGGGGAAAATTTACTTGGAAGCACACAAAAAGTCAAAGAGACTGAACGCCGGGAGCAGTGGCTCATGCCTGTAATTCCAGCACTTTGGGAGGCTGAGGCGTGAGAATTGTTTGAACCCGGGAGGCGGAGGTTGCAGTGAGCCGAGATCATGCCACTGCACTCCAGCCTGGGTGACAGAGTAAGACCCTGTCTCAAAAAAAAAAAACCAAAAAGGCCAAAGAGGCTGAATATTGGTGATTTTAAAAAGTATGCAGCAGCTACCCTAATGCTAATAGACACCACTGCAAGTCCACTGTATACATCTGCTTTGTGTAACTATATTATAAATAATCAAGAAAAAAGCAAATCTGATGAAGCTCTGCTACATTCTTTCTTTACCATTTAGGTCTTAGAGGACAGTGCCTGTAGTCCCAGCTACTTGGGAGGCTTAGGCAAGAAAACTGCTTGAACCCAGGAGGTGGAGGCTGCAGTGAGCCAAGATCGTGCCACTGCCCTCCAGAGTGGTTGACAGAGAGAGGCTCCACCGCAAAAAAAAAAAAAAAAAAAAGTTATATGCTTAAGTAAGAAAACTGGATCAAGAGATATATCTTCGGTATGGCCATTGGCCCATGTAGTGATAATTAAGCATTATGCTTTGCTCTGTGGCTCAAACTGCAAACATATCACTTAGAAGAAAATAAATCACCTCTGGAAAGCTAGCCTTGCAAACTCAAGCCTCCATGACAGGTAACATCACAGACATTACTGTCAATGACGTAAGTAGGTTAAGGAATTTCAAAGACTTGCTCTATTGATTAGTTTTTAATTTGTCCTTTCAAAACACAGACACTCCCATGCGTGCGCACATACACGCACACACAGAGCAACTAATTCTAACATTATAAAAGCAACTACCCATAATAGGATGAGTTTCTGACAAAAGACTTTCTTCCAAACCTTCCCTGTACACAGAAATAAGTTAGTAAAAATAAGTCATAGAAAGCTGGGTCAAGTAAAATGGAAATAATAATAATTTTTTTTAACATAAGAAAGAAAATCTTTGATCTCATTTTTAAAAATTAACTTTGTTGTCATTGTCATTGCACTGAAGGATCTGTGGTGAGAAGTGTATGAGTCTATGTACCATACTGCCTTGCCAAGTTCAAATGTTCTGCCGTTTGTTAGCTGTGACCTTGGTCCAAAAATTAACTTTCTGAGCTTTAAGTTTTGTCATTTGTAAAATAGAATTAATATTACAAGCCTCATATATTTGCAATAAGAACTGGATGTCTGATATATCACTAACTGCCATTCATCCATAGTTAGCAGAAAGAGGAAAGAAAGGAAAGAGACCACGAGTAAATGTAGGTCATGGGGCTGGAGTCGGGCAAACTGGGTCCAAATGCAAATTCCCAGTTTCCAACTTGGATGTGTGCCTTATGGCAAGTTGTTTCAACTCAATGAGCCTAATTTCCCCTTCTGCAGAGTGAGGATGAGGATACTGACCTCTTTCAGTGATTTCCACAACATACACCTTTATTTCGTATTTGCCTATTGCAGGCTATGAAAGCTCCCTTTTCTTCACCTACTTCAACATTTTTGTAAAGAGTTGCATCAGCAAGCATCTCCCAGGTCAAGACTAAATAATATACTAACGGCCATGAAAGAAAGAAAGATAGATAGATAGACAGACAGACAGATAGATTTATTTATTTATTTATTTATTGAGACAGAGTCTGGCTCTGTCACCCAGGCAGGAGTGCAGTGGGGCAATCTTGGCTCACTGCAACCTCCACCTCCCTGGTTCAAGTGATTCTGTGCCTCAGCCTCCCAAGTAGCTGGGATTACAGGCACCTGCCACCACGCCTGGCTAATTTTTGTATTTTTAGTAGAGATGGGGCTTCACTGTGTTGGCCAGGGTGGTCTTGAACTCCTGACCTCAGGTGATCTGTGTGACTCGGCCTCCCAAAGTGCTGGGATTACAGGCATGAGCCACTGAACCCAGCCTGAAAGATTTAATAGAAACATCTTTCACATATTTCCAAGACATAAATCAATGTACATGGAATCTCACTGGTGGAGACAAAGGGTGACCCTGAAGTCCCTCCAGTATATAGGCTTTGTTACCTTTAGAGCCCTTTTCCAAACCTGTCTACCCAACGCAAATTTGCTCCAATGTCAGATATGCCCAGGGGTGTGCTGGTAACTGCTTTACAACCAGCAATCCAGTTGTTGGGGTGGGTCTAATCTGTGACATTTGCCCATTCCCATGGGTGGAGTCAATATTCCTATCGTGGCTTCTACAATCCAACACCCAAATTTCTTAGTTAGTTGGTTGACTGACTGGTTCACTCAATAAGCATTTAAAGAGAACCTAAACCATACGAAGTCCACTGCCAAGCTCTGAGAGTTGGGGCATGAGGATGGCTATACGGGAATCCTAATCTCAAGGACATACAGTCCAGCGAGGGAAATACGACACATAAAGAAACATAAAATATAAGGGAAACACGAGGAATGCTATCAACTCTGAAAATAAGGAAAAGCCTTAACTACCAGCAAAAAGAACAATAAAGGTACAAGTATTATTGACCTAAAGAACCCTTAGTATTGCCTATGCTTTCTACTACAAATTTCAAAAATTCTCTAAGTAGATTTTTTTAACCAGTGACTATGTATGTGTATATGTATGTATGTATGCATACATTAGTGTGTGTATTAGAGCTTCTCAGCCTCAGCACTAATGACAGCTTAGGCTGTCCAGTTCTTTGCTGTGCAAGGGCTGTCCTATTCGTTGAAGGCTGTTTAGCAGCATCTGAATACCTAGAGGTCAGGGCACACACACTCCCCACACCCCTGAGCTGTGACAGCCAGAAATGTCTCCAGACACTGCCGAAGGACCCGGGAGGGTAAAATCACCCACTGTTATATATACATATATACATATGTATGTGTACATGGATATGGATGGGGTATAGGCATGGATGGAGTGTATAATCCATGAAAATGTGTGTGGGTATGTATGGATAAATGAGCTAGACAATCAGAGGAAATTTTTATAGTAATTTTCCTGTTAGGTTTTAAACATATTCATTCATTTATTGAGTGCTTACTGTATATCATGTATTTATAGGCAATAGCAGCGGGTAGGGGCATCTGACAAAAACCCCTGCTATCACAGAGGGTACATTCAGGGCAGAGACAGACAATAAATAACATTAAGAAAGCAATTATACAGTATGTTAGAAAGTGAGGTAGTGGTATTAAATAGTCGAGAGAAAAATAAAGCAGAGAAGCGGGTAAGAGATTCTGAAAGAAGTGGGATGAAGGACATGCTGCAATTGTAAATTTCAAGGGCCTAGACATACCAGGCAAAATATTGATGTTCAGATTTTCAGAAGATTATGTGCTTATAGGTAACTTCTCGAGCATACAATCTAAAAACAAGTCTAAATCTAACTAATCTTAATAATTGGGAATTTACTTCTTTTGGTTCACAATCAAAGGGAGGAGAATCCTATCAAATTCATAGGAGTAGTTGTCACACTACTCCTCTACCCTCTACCTAATCCTAGAATCTGCTAAACCTCAATCATTCTGAGAAGTTCCCATTCCCTGAATAACCAATGGGCAAAAGTGGTTATGAGAGATTACCTAACCACTAAGGTCCCTTTCAGAATCAAGATGATATTAACAGACAATCAATATGAACATGGTGGATACTGCTGATGAGAAAGGAGAGGATGATGGGGAAAATAACTACGAATTTCATTCTGGTAAATCTTGCTGCACACCTAAACTGGTATTGAAAGGTTGGTTTACACTTTATTGTGTTCAGGTTCTAATTCACATCATTGTGAAAATTTTCCTTGTGATTCTTTTTATTAGTATACTTTAATCTCCTCCTCCAGAAAGGTATTTCTCATAAGTTGTTCTTTTTATCCATTTAACTATATATTTTTATTTATTTATTTTTTAGAGACGGGGTCTTGCTCTGTTGCCCAAGCTCAAATGTAGTAGTATAATCATATCTTGCTGCAGCCTTGAACTCCTGGGCTCCTCCTGCCTCCGCCTCTGGAGTAGCTAGGACTATAGGTGCACGCCACCACACCTGACTCATTTTAAAAATGTCTGTAGAGACAAGGTCTCACTATGTTGTGCAGAGTGGTCTCAAACTTCTGGCCTCAAGGCCTCCTCCTGCCTTGGCCTCCCAAAGCACTGGGATTACAGGTGTGAGCCACCACAACAGTTCTTTGCTTAACTATAAAGTCTACAATGGTACCACTAAAATGAATCAATAAACACAGTCTTAGGATACATGAAGATATCAGCAAAAAGGAACTGAGTTTTCGAAAGTTGGATTTTTCATATTCTGTAGGGACTGACTCATCCCCCTTATTTTTTGTTAATATATAAATATTCACTCTTAAATTCATTTTTAATTGACAAAAATTAGATATATTTATGGTATACATTTTGTTTTGAAATACGTAAACATTGTGGAATGGCTAAATCAAACTAGTTAACAATACCTCACATATTTAAATCAGTTATTGGTAGTGAAAACACTTAAAATCTACTCTCTTAGCAATTTTCAAGTATATAATAGTTATTAACTATAGTCACCATATTGTACAATAGATCTCTTGAACTCTTTCCTCCTAATGGTAATTTTGTATCCTTTGACCAACATTTCCCCAGTCCTCCCACCCTCCCCATCCCCAATCCCTTGGTAACCATCATTCTACTATCTGCTTCTATGAGTTCAACTTTTTAGATTCCACATACAAGTGAGATCATGCACTATTTATCTTTCTGTGGTTTGCTTATTTTGCTTAGCATAACCTCTTCCAGATTCACACATGTTGTTGCAAATGACAGTACTGCATTCTTTTTTAAGGCCGAATAATATTCCGTTATGTATACACAACACAGTTTGCTTTATGCATTCATCCATTGATAGACACTCAGTTTTGCTTCTGTATCTTGGCTACTGTGAATAATGTTGCAGTGAATATGAGAAGGCAGATATCTCTTTGACATACATCCTTTGCATATATACCCATTACTGGGATTGCTAGATCATATGGTAGTTCTATTTTTAATTTTTAAAGGAACCTCCATACTGTTTTCCATAATGACTGTACTGATTTACATTCCCACCAACAACACATAAGGGTTTCCCTTTTCTCTATATCCTGGTGTAGGCACTACTTTTTACTTTTAGTACTACATACAGCATAATTAAGTATATATGTTTAATAATCTTCACTTATTTAAGTTATATTGCTATTTTGCTTGTATAATTGGCTCCAGTTATAAAAGCTGTGTAAGAATACAAACATTGGCTTCTTACGGTTATTGTTATTTTTATTATCATTGTGGCCACCACTCACCATTAGAAACCACCTACTTCTAGTTACTGCTTCTATTCGATAATTATGAAATAAAAGACAGGAACAGGTCAAAAAGAAACCTCCCCGACTTAACCAGACTCCTAATAACAAAAAGCAGTGCTCTAATGGAGAAATACAACACAGTGAAAAATCCAGAATATAAGTCTTCCTGAAAAATCAAGCCCTGAAAATGTCAGGTCAGTTGTATTGGCATATCAAATTATCAAGTAATTTTCAAAGCACCTTTTTTTCTTTGAGACAGAGTCTTGCTCTGTTGCCTAGGTTGCAGTGCAGTGGCATGACCTTGGCTCGCTGCAACTTCTGCCTCCCGAGTTCAAGCAATTCTTGTGCTTTAGCCTCCCAAGTAGCTGGGATTACAGGCACACACCACCATGTCCAGCTAATTTTTGTATTTTTGGTAGAGACGGGTTTCATCATGTTGGCCAGGCTGATCTTGAACTCCTGACCTCAAGTGATCCGCCCACCTCGGCCTCCTAAAGTGCTGAGATTACAGGCGTGAGCCACTGTGACTAGCCTCAAAACATTTTGAACATAAAAGGTTTAAGCAAAATGCTTACCCCTTTTTCATAAAATAAGGTGATGGGTGATAGGGTTATGGATCACAAGTTTCTGGGAGTTTTTTTCCTTTTCACCCATACTTACCAAATTTCTAGATTTAAGAATGTCTTATTCAGGAGCAAAAATAGAATCTTACCCCCAAAGCACCTGGATTTAAAACTATTCTCTCAAGGAAATGCTTAACATTTGCAAATGTTAGAGGTCAGTTATTCATGAGGGCAGTAAATGTCCCTGACCATGTAATTTTTCACTTTGCTGGTTGTTTTTTACTCATCATGAACTCTGAAGTAACTGCCTCACAGTGAAAACTGTTTTTTGGCTGGGTGGGGACTAAGGCAAGACAAAAAGGAACTAGATCTAAAAAGGTGATGATTCTTAGCCAGAACACAAGTTGTGGATACATGAAAGAACAGACTATCATTCAATCAATTTGATGTATCACTTCCACAAGTCAGGACTGTAAACAGCTGCGAGAAGAGCAAACATGACAGCTGTTGCTTCGTCAAACACGGGTTTCTTTTCCTGCCATTACAAGAACTGAAAGTAGACAGTCTAGGGTCAGTACAAAGGCCCTGAAAGGTCCCAGCTCCTTCCCCCCATGACTGTACATGACCTCCATGACAGGATGTTTCAGAAAAAGCATGCAACCTCGTTTGGGTACTAAAAAAAAAAAAAAAGATAATATTATCCTCAAAAAAAAAATCAAAATTATCTAAGCAAAACATCGCTAAATGTTATTTGACTGAACAGGCCATGACACTGGCACAATATATATTTTTTGAAGCATAATGGTGAAGGGCAGAAACTATGAAGTCAGACTGCTTATAATCAAATCCCTACTCAAACACTTCCTAACTTTGTGACCTTAAAAAACGCATGTAACTTCACTAAGCCTCAATTTTTCTCATGTGTAAAGTGGGGCCAGCAACAGTCCCTACTTCACAGGATTACTGTTAGGATCAAATGAGATAGCACATGTTAAAAGAGCACCAGTTAAGTATGTAACAAATTCATCATCATCACCATACTTTAGCATAGCTCAACAAATATCCAATTAACTGCCTGACCATAGTAACTGTAATCTTTCTGCCCTATAGCTCCAAAATCACAGAAAGAAAAGCAATATATAAACTTTAATCCTTTACTTCTAAACATTGCTATCAAATATTTAGCAAGAATCTGGTAAAACTTTTAATCCTCATGCACATACATTTTTGTAGAAGTGCAGAGCATTAACCAAACCTCTGAAGCCCATTCACAGACTTGCCCTGGCAGAGAGGCATGAGAAGAGACGACACATCTTTGAAAACTACAAAGATGTAATTTACATCTTTGAGGTATATTAACATTTTGGAGAAGGGAGATTCTTCAAATTTGCTTAACCAAACCTAAAGAGCTTATTAAAACTGCTTAAAGATGATTTAAAATAATTCCAGTTAATTAGGTCAGTATAGTCTGTGTAAAATAGCAGAAAAGTACATAATAAACTCAAAAACCTGAAAAAAGTAAGCTTCGGTAATCTGAAAAACAATCTCCTAATGTAACAACTTTTATTTCTCAGTTAGGTCAAATAAAGAAGGTAATACTAGAATATCAAGAAATTTAGAGAAAAATGAATAAACATGCTAGTGGTGAGTCTAATTGCCAAGACACCATATATTCTAACATAACCCAGGCAAATCATTTCAAATAAGCTAGAAAATTGAACAGGGACAAACACCTGGTATAGGAATTAGGAATCGGCCGGGCGCAGTGGCTCAAGCCTGTAATCCCAGCACTTTGGGAGGCCGAGACGGGCGGATCACGAGGTTAGGAGATCGAGACCATCCTGGCTAACACGGCGAAACCCCGTCTCTACTAAAAATACAAAAAAAAACTAGCTGGGCGAGGTGGCGGGCGCCTGTAGTCCCAGCTACTCGGGAGGCTGAGGCAGGAGAATGGCGTAAAAACCCAGGAGGCGGAGCTTGCAGTGAGCTGAGATCCGGCCACTGCACTCCAGCCCGGGCAACACAGCGAGACTCCATCTCAAAAAAAAAAAAAAAAAAAAAAAAAGGAATTAGGAATCTGCAACCAATAAGAAACAAAATAAAACACATCACCACCCAAGTTCTTGGGAGCAAGAATCTCCCTTACCAATAACTTAATAATACAACAACAGGAAAATTTCAGGGCAAAGTGAGAAAATGATACCTATATGATCACTATCATTTTGTTTATCAAAGTTCACTCTCATCTGAGATGAAATCAGGCAACCCAAAAAGTCAACAATCTCATAAAACTAAGGAAAATAGAGTATTTCTGTTCTGAGACAATCCATGAAATTCCCCACTCTCTTCTGCACTTTAATTTCTCCCAATCCATTTGCTGTTGTCCAACACACCCACCAGTCAACTCAAACTCAAATGCACACCAAATTACTAGTAACAGCTAACAATTACTGAGCACTTAGTGCTATTCTAAGTAATTTGTAAAATATTATCTCACTAATCCCCACAATAATGCCTTTTATAGATAGGAAACCTGAGGCAAATGGAGGGTAGGGAATTTGCCCAAGGTCACAAAGATAAGTGAGGGCACTGGGATAAGAACCCAGGCAATCATCTATTACACTATTATGCCTGTATTACGAGGGTATAAGATACAAAGCACACAAATCAAATCCTTTTTACCTTAGTTACAATACCTTACTCAAAGGTACTTTCTTTTTCACTTGAGCTACTAACATAATCTCCTCTTTGGCCACCTGAAGCCTCTCCTTCCTCAGTACTGCCATGGGTATTTATCTTTCTAAAACTGGATCTTACCATATTTTTCCTCTACTTGAAACCTTCCAATGGTAAGGTTCAAACTCCTTGGCAAAGCGTCACATTATAGGCAATCAGTGTTCACTTAATGATTGAATAACAACTATATGTCTTATTTCCTACCTAGACTGTAAACAACTCAAAGGAAGAAACCTTTATTTATCTTTGTAGTTTTGGCTAACATGTCTGAAGAATTAGTGACTTAGCTGGACTCAGTCTTAAACAGACTTCCAAACTCATCCATCTTTCTTACCCTCTTCAGATCACAGGCCTTTCTTCTAAGTTCTGACCCTCAAACTTTACTAATTGCTAACTGTCATGTATGATAGCTATTGAATTAACACTGTGGCTAAGAGCACTTAGCATGTATTATCTCATTTAGTCCCAACAATCTTACGAAGCAGGCATTTTAATCCTGTTTCACAGATAAGAAATCAGAAGCTGAAAGAAGTTAGGTACCTTACTCAAAGTTACAGAACTTATGACAGAGTTAGGACTGGATCCAACAGCAAGCATGCACTTAAGTGCTGATGCTGGCTGCCTTAGTACTGGCTGTCTTCTACAAGTCTTTCATCTACTGTTACAGGCTGAGCTACCCTCCAATTTCCTTAAACTAAACCTGGTGTTTTCCTACTCTCCGGGTCCTTGGACAGCACCTCAGTCTGGTATCACATTAACACTGCTCCCCTAACAAGCTCTTGCTGTATTACCTCAGTGGGAGTGATTGCCCTTGGCTTTCTCTCTACAGAGGATTTCTCATGTCATCTACCTCCTATTTATAAGCAATTAAACTCAGTTCGTTCTCAGTGTGGTCTTCTGAGCCCTTTCAGGGCACCTGTGGGTTGAAACTATTTTCATCTTTTTTTTTTTTTTTTTTTTTTTTGAGACAGGCTCTGGCCCTGTTGCCCAGGCTGGAGTGCAGTGGTGTGATCTCAGCTCACCGCAACCTCTGCCGCCTGGGCTTAAGCTGTCCTCCCATCTCAGCCTTCTGAGTAGCTGGGACTACAGGTATGTACCACCATGCCTGGCTAATTTTTGTGTTTTATAGAGACAGGGTTTGCCATGTGGCTCCAGGCTGTTATCAAACTCCTGAGCTGAAGCAATCTGCTCACATCAGCCTCCCAAAGTGCTGAGATTACGGGTGTGAGCCACCATGCCTAGCCAATTTACATCATAATTTTAAGATGCTATTTGTCTGGGTTTGTTTTTCTTTTTCTTTTTTAACTGTGTTGGACATTTGTACTGATGGTGCAAAAGCAATTGTGGAAAAAACTGCTGGTGCCTTAGCAAAAATTAGAGCAGTGGCACCAAACTGCTGTCTCTAATAGATCATTGTATTCCTCGCTACCAAGCACTCATAGTAAAACAAATGCTAGTTTCATTTAAGAATGTCCTTCAGAGGCCGGGCGCAGTGGCTCACGCCTGTAATCCCCGCACTTTGGGAGGCCGAGGCGGGTGGATCACGAGGTCAGGAGTTCGAGATCAGCCTGGCCAACATGGTGAAACCCCGTCCCTACTGAAAATACAAAAATTAGCCGGGAATGGTGGCGCGTGCCTGTAATCCCAGCTACTCAGGAGGCTGAGACAGAAGAATAGCTTGAACCCGGGAGGTGGAGGTTGCAGTGAGCCAAGATTGCGCCACTGCACCACAGCCTGGGACAGAACAAGACTCCATCTTAAAAAAAAAAAAAAAAAAAAAAAAAAAAGTCCTTGATAAAACAGTACAATATAGAACAATTCACAGACAACATGGTTATTCAGGTTTGGGTACCTGAAAGACATTTTCTCAAAAATGAAGAAAGTGAGCCTGTGCACCTGTAATTTCAAAGACAACAACTAACAGCATTTGTTGCTAATGATAAAATGAAAGTTTTTTTTTTTTTAGACAGAATTTCACTCTTTCACCCAGGCTGGAGTGCAGTGGCGCGATCTCGGCTCACTGCAACCTTCGCCCCCGGGGTTCAAGCGATTCTCCTGCCTCAGCCTCCCAAGTAGCTGGGATTATAGGCGCAGGCCACCACGCCCAGGTAATTTTTGTATTTTTAGGTAATTTTTGTATTTTCAGTAGAGACAGATGTTCTCCATGTTGGCCAGGTTGGTCTCCAACTCCTGAACTCAGGTGATCCACTTGCCTCGGCTTCCTGAAGTGCTAGGATTACAAGTGTGAGCCATAGCACCCGGCCAAAATGAAAGTTGTTTGTTTTTGTTTTGTTTTGTTTCATTTTGTTTTTGAGACGGAGACTTGCTCTGTCGCCCAGGCTGGAGTGCAGTGGCGTGATCTCTGCTCATCCGCCTCCTGGGTTCAAGCTATTCTCCTGCCTCAGCCTCCTGAGTGGCTGGGATTACAAGTGCGTGCCACCACGCCTGGCTAATTTTTGTATTTTTAGTAGAGATGGGGTTTCACCCATGTTGGTCAGGCTGGTCTCAAACTCCTGACCTCGTGATCCACCTGCCTCGGCCTCCCAAAGTGCTGGGACTACAGGCGTGAGCCACCACACCCGGCCCAAAATGAAAGTTTTAAAGAAACAATTAGAACTTTGAAAAATTTGTGTTCACCATTATAACTTTGAGAGTGTATGACTTTTCTGGTGAGATCTGTGGTGATATTAGTTATTTGCAGTTTTATAACATCTTTTCTGTTTTTTCATCGTTCTGGTATTTTAATGTGTTTGTCTTCCCACTAAGATGGCAAACTCTATGAAAGGAGGAACTACTTAATACTTGTTTATGTCCTCTTTAAAACCTAGAGCTGAATTATACGCATAATGGTCATTGGGTAAGTTTATGTTGACTCCTTTGTTATTCTGACTCCTGTAAAATGTCTGTGTGTGTGTGTGTGTGTGTGTGTGTGTGTGTGTGTGTTTGTATTCATATATGTATTGAGTTCATAAGTATTCCAGGCTCCTGCTGACTCTGTTATCTAACTTGTTTAGTTCACTTTTTCCCATATAACTTGATCAAAATTTTTCTTAAATTAACTTTTTTTGGTAAATGCAAAACCAAGTATTTGCCGTAAAATTATTGCTGTAAAATTAATCCAAATATTAAAAAATAAATACCTCTTTCTTTTAAAAATTACTTAATGATAACCTGTGGCACTAAAGCAGGGGTTGACAAACTAAGGCCTGTGAGCCAAATCCGGCCCACTGCCCATTTTTGTAAATAAAGTTTTATAAGACCACAGTCAGGCCCATTCATTTACATACTGTCTGTGGTGGGTTTTGCACTTCAACAGCGGGGTTGTGACAGAAACCACATGGCCCACAGAGCTGAAAATATTTATTATCTGGCCCTTTATAGAAAAACTTTGTGCCAACTTCTGCTTCAGAGCATGAACCTTTCAAAAAATGATGTTTATATTTCTTTTTAAATTGCACAAAGTATGTTGTATTTTACAACAAAATATACTTATTTAAAACAAAACAAAACCAAGAGGAAAAAAAAGAACTCTGTAGCTAAAACTCTCGAGAGTCTTCAATGAGAATCCTGAAAAAAACTGATACGGTCTCCCAAGAGGGTTATGTTCCAGTCTTCTCTCTTATGGTTTAAGACTTTACTATGACTTTTATACAGGCCAATCTATCAAAGCCAAATTATCTATGATCACCAAAAATATACTCAAAAATAGACTAGGCAGGGTTAAAACATTTGGAGGCCACCCACTAAAAAGATTATGACACCTGCTGTTAGCCTTAAATGAGTAACTGTATGGAGCTGGTCCACTTGCCATTAAAGACTGAAAAACTAAACAAAATATATGAAACAATAGCTGTGGGACAGTGGGACAAAGGCAGAACAGGACTGTAATTACTGCAATAAGGGAAAACTGGGAAAAGTCTTGCAAAGGCCTCCTCCCTGCACAAGGGAGGAGGAATCCACGGGAGTTTTTGAGATGGAGTCTCACTCTGTTCCCCAGACTGGAGTGCAGTGGCACAATCTCAGCTCACTGCAATCCCCTTCTCCCAGGTTCGAGCGATTCCCCTGCCTCAGCCTCCCCAGTAGCTGCGACTACTGGCATCCTCCACCATGCCTGGCTAATTTTTGTATTTTTAGTAGAGACAGGGTTTCGCCATGTTGGCCTTGAACTCCTGACCTCAGGTGATCCTCCTGCTTCGGCCTCCCAAAGTGCTGGGATTACAGGTAGCCACCGCGCCCGGCCTAGCACAGCAGTATTGAAGGATTGAGGAGACAGTGACTGCAGTTCAGGGAGGCTGAGGCAGCCAGCAGAGTCTGCAAGAGACAGCACTGGGAGGGAGCTATGCAGATAAAGAGCTCTAGGAATCTGCACTGGGGTCTCCTTGAGTCTGATGATGAATCCTAAAATGCTGAGGAGCAAATACTGACAGCTATAAAGTGAACAACTCCCAGGTTCAGTCACGTAGGAACTAGGAGAGGGAGACATTCAAATTCCATCCAGCCAGAGTAGAGCTATCTCAATGAACCCTCGGGGCAATCAACAGAGACTCCAGAAGGGCCATGCTTTGTAACAAGGCTAAATTAGCCCTAACATAAAGGCTACACTAGACTTGCCCTAACAAAGCTTAACGACAAGCCTGGAAAGGATCGGCCTAATCCATAATCACTTAGCTGCCCACCAAACAAACTCCAACACTATTTAAAAGAGGACAACAGGCCAGCGCGGTGGCTCACACCTGTAATCCCAGGACTTTGGGAGGCCGAGACAGGCAGATTACCTGAGGTCAGGAGTTTGAGACCAGTCTGGCCAATATGCAGAAACTCCATCTCTACTAAAAATATAAAATTAGCTGGGCGTGGTGGCACATGCCTGTAACCCCAGCTACTTGGAAGGCTGAGGCAGGAGAATCGCTTGAACCCAGGAGGTGGAGTTTGCAGCGAGCCAAGATTGCACCATTGCACTCCAACCTGGGCAACAAGAGCGAAACTCCGTCTGAAAAAAAAAAAAAAAATCCAAACATTCAACAACATAATACACATAGAGATGACAGAATTCACATTCAAGGATATTAAAACAGCTATTATAAACAGGTTCCATATACTCAAGAATGTAAAGAAAACCATATACTCAAGAATGTAAAGAAAAATATGGACACAATGAAGAAAAAAATGGAAGACTTAAAAAAAAAAAGATTCTACTTAATTCTTTGCTATGTCTTCAACAATTAAAAACACAATAACTGAAATTTTTAAATTCACTAAATGGAATTATCAGATTAGACACTGCAGCAGACAAGATAAATGAACTTAGCAACAGAAATTATTCAAATTGAAGCTAAAGAGTAAAAAGACTGGAAAAAAATCTATGAATATTGTCCCACTGATTTATGGGACAATATCAACCCGTCTAACATACATGAAATGTGAGTCACACAGAAGGAGAAGAGAGCAGAGGAGTAAAAAATATATATTTGAAGAAATAGTAGCAGAAATTTTTCCAAATTTGATTCAAAAAACTATAAGCTGACAGATCTATAAAACTCAAACAACATCAGTCAGGACAAAGAAAATCACACCAAGGTACATCACAAATTGCTCAAAACCTATGCCATTAAAAAAAAAACAAAAGGGTCATGCTGCTCCTCTGGCTCCATGTGTAAAATAAAATAAAAACGATTCTACTCCAAAGAAAGCAAATAACAACTTTTTTTTTTTGAGACGGAGTCTTGCTCTGTTGTCCAGGCTGGAGTGTAGTGGTACAGTCTCGACTCACTGCAACCTCCGCCTCCCGGGTTCAAGTGATTCTCCTGCCTCAGCCTCCCGAGTAGCTGGAATTACAGGTGCCTGCCACCACACCCACTAATTTTTTGTATTTTTAGTAGAGACGGGGTTTCACCATGTTGGTTTTGTATTTTTAGTAGAGACAGGGTTTCACCATATTGGCCAGGCTGGTCTCGAACTCCTGACCTCGTGATATGCCCGCCTCGGCCTCCCAAAGTGCTGGGATTACAGGCGTGGGCCACTGCACCAGACCTGCAAATCACATCTTTCTAGATCTTTTTGATTGAACAAATGTAGGTAAAATTCATTAAGTTTAACTTTTCTCATTTTTGTTGAGGCCTTCCTTTGCTGGTATCCCTAGTACAAGCTTAGTCTATCTACTGGGTAATCAAGCATGACCAAAGTATAAACTACTGGAAAATAACAATATCATAATAAATTTATATACCTTACAGTTCACAAATGTCAAATACTTTAGATTGTATGCTCCTTGAGGTCAGGATCTTCAAATCTTTGCCCATAAATTTCTAGTGCAGTTTCTCATGGAACTTAACTGTCTGAACACACATGAATGAGTCAATCTCATTTCACCCTCAGTACCCTACCGTGGTGTGTAGAACAAGATGAGAAAACAGATGCCTAGAGGGGTTAAATCATTCCCCCAAGGATACTCAAAAGGCACCCCCAGATTAACACCATCACACAGTGTTACCTCAAAGTAGACACAAAAGAAGTTTTAATTTTACTTACTCTGACTTCCCACAAGATCCAAAGCCACACTAGAAGCTGTGTCCATACCAGAGTTGATACAGGCTTGGAAGTTTTTCAAGGAGGAGAGAGCAGACTCTACACCGCTGAAAGAGATGAAACCAGTTGAACCTGAATTTGAACTGGAACGTCCTGGCATCTTGAAATTATTACCTAAGTTTTGAAACACAATGAAACAAGATTGTAAGTCAGAAAAATAACTGCACAGGAAAATATTAATAAAACTGCTGTAAACATTCATATAAATGTATCCAATATCTCGTAAGTGCCACATTATTCTGTATATCCCATAGAGAAGACACCAAATCATTGTGCCACCCACCTGGGCCACCAAACAAGCTGGACTCAATATATGGGGAAGGGAAGTGTCCTCAGTTTTTGGAGGGAGATTACCCTCTTCCAAAACAGTGCTGGATTCTGTGAAGAAGTCAACAACAGCACAGTTTTTAAAAGTCTACGAGATAAATGAGTTAGAAAAAGTAGACCACTCATATGATGCAATTTTCCAAAGAGAAAAAAATACTAATAAAATAGTTTATTAGTATGCTATTTTGAAAACCTATAATTGTTAAACTATCCAACATATATGCATATTGAATTCTGGAAACTGTAAAAAAAGAGAAAATCTATATTCCTGCCAGTTCCTCTGGCTTCTTACAGATTAATAGACTTGGTGAGATCCCAGAGTCAGTGAAAGCAGAATTTCTCTATAAACTTGTCTTCTGGCAGCATATCCACTATAACAGTTTCGGTTATTACCCTTCATATTTAACACTTCCTAATCTATATCTTCAACCACAATTTGTTTCAGCTTAGTAAAGCAATGTAAAGCTCCCTACAAAAGGACATCTCTGCTTAATTCAGAAGCCATTCGAAATTCAATTCACTGAAACCAACTAGAAAAGTGGGGAGAATTCAGTTTTAAAGGGATGGGAGGACTATTATCAAGGCTGTATGGCAGCAGAAAAAGGGATACTTTCATGGAATCAGATAGACATAACATGAAGACCGCTAAACATCTCTGAATCTCAGCTTTACTATCTTTAAAATGAGAAGGAATAATCATGGTATGGTATGGTATAGCACACAGTACACAATTAATTAGCATTAGAGACTTCCCTTCTGCCCTTCCTAAGTGGGGAACTGTGTAGTATCTCCGGCAGTTCCATCCTCATCATTGCTACCACCTTCATCTCACAGCTGAACTACTATTGTAGTTTCTCCATTATTAGTCCTTTTTAATTAGGTTCATTCATTCATTTCACTCATAAGTATTAAGTACCTACCAAGTCAATCATGAGATCCATTCAAAAATACACAGGATATAAAAAGAGAAGGGCATAGAGACATGTAAGATGCACAGAGATGCATAAGATTTCTAATTTGAAAGTGTTTGTTTACTGCAAACATCCACAGTACAACTCATTGTCAATTCAAATATTTAGTATCTCCTTAAGTGCCAGACACTTCCTTTAGCATGAGAATACCACGGTTTTCAAGATGAGCACTCTTAAGACTTTCCTTTTAAAGCATTATTTTGTTATTCTAATTTGATGAAAACCTATCATGAGCCAGGCACTATCCTGGCCACTAGAAATATTCAGCCTCTGGCCAGGCACGGTGGCTCACACTTGTAATCCCAGCACGTTGGGAGGCTGAAGCAGGAGGATCACCTGACGTTAGGAGTTCAAGACCAGCATGGCCAACATGGCAAAACCCTGTCTCTACTAAAAATACAAAAATTAGCAGGGCATGGTGGCAGGCACCTATAATCCCAACTACTCAGGAAGCTGGGCAGGAGAACCGTTTGAACCTCGGAGGCGGAGGTTGCAGCGAGCCGAGATCGCGCCACTGCACTCCAGCCTGGGCAACAGAGCAAGACTCGGTCTCAAAAAAAAAAAAAAAAAAAGGAATATTCAGTCTCTACTTCCAGGGGCTCACCATTGAGTAGGAGAGACAGAGATAAAACATAAACTTGATAATTAAAGCAACATGGGAGTTACTGCAAAACTGAGGCACAGATAAGAAAATGCTCAACTTTGCCTTACTGAATCAAAGAAGGGAACATAGAACTGAGTTAAAGGATAAAGGATGAAGTTTAACAGACAGAAGGGTAATGGAGAAGGGCATTCAGGCAAAGGAAAAGGCAGGTAGGAACGCAGAGCACAAATCATTGCAGAGTACATAACTCAAAACAATACTTGACTTTTCCTGATTCTATCATACTTTTATGACTCCTGTCACTACAAACTTCCAACACTTCCTCCTCTATCCTCACTCACTGAAAGATCTCGTTTCCTAATTTCCTGAGGAAACAGAAGCAGTCAGAAGAGAGATTTTGCAAGCTCCCACAACTTACCTCCCCACCTATCAGCGTCAGTTCTCATACACTCTGCTTTCCCTCCTGTTAAAATGAATAAACTGTTTCTCCTAGATAAGGCCACCTCTACTCCAATTATCCACTATATCCTATCCCCTGCTCCCTACTCTAAGACATTGTCCCAGCAATTCTCTCTGCTTTCCTGCATCATTAAATCTTCCCTCTCTACTGAATCATTCCCTTCAGCAAACAAATACACCGTTACTTCTCCCATCTCAAAAACATCCTCCGACTTTCCTCCCACCTACCCCTCTGGTTATCAGCCCCATTTCTCTACTCAGCCTTAGAGCAAAACTCATCTGTAGATATACCTACATTTGTCTCCAAATCTTCTCCTTCCATTCCCTTTGGAATCCACCCCCACTAGGTTTCCATCTCTACAGCAGTTTCACTTCACTGCAACTGCTCCTGTCAAGGCCACTTGACAAGCCCTAATGTTAAATTCATTATCAATACCCTAATGTTAAATTCATTATCAATGCTCAGTCCTATCTCCGTTGACCTATCAGCCAGCAGTATGTAACACAATTAATCACTCCCTTCCTGATGCGCTTTCTGCACCTGCCTCCCTTGTTCTTGTTCTCATTCTCCTTTCTGTTTCCTCTCCATCTCCTTCAGCTCCATATGTTGTAGGGCCCCAGGTTCAGAATCCAGGCTTCTTTTTCTTCTCCTTCTATACCCAGTCAAATACAGCCCTGCCTCAGAGCTATGCCTTCTTGGTTCCCTTTGCCTCCATACTTGTCCCCTAGATATCTACTAGGTTAATTCCCTTACTTCCCTAAGGTTTCCCTTTGAGTATCACCTCATCAGTAAGGCCTTCCCTGGCCATCGGACATAAAATGGCAAGCCCTCCCAATCTCCATCCCCAGGTATTCCCACCCTTCTGCTTCTGCTTTAGGTGACAATGTGCTAGCAGCCCTCACTCTCAGCGCCTCCTCGGCCTTGGTGTCCACTCTGGCGATGCCTGAGGAGCCCTTCAGCCCGCCATGGCACCGTGGGAGCCCCTCTCTGGGTTGGCTGAGGCCAGAGCCGCCTCCCTTTTCTTACCAAGGCGTGGAGGGAGAGGCGCCGGGCTGCCCAGATAGCAGTGGAGGGAGCAGCACTAGCCGGCCCATGCAAGTTCAAGCAGGTGCGGGCGCGGGGTGGGGGGCCACGCACACGGAGCAGCCGGCTGGCCAGCAGGGCCAGGGCAGTGAGCGGCTTAGCACCTGGGCCAGCATCTGTGGAGGTTGGGTCGGGTCTCCCAGCAGTGCCGGCCGCTGGCGCTGCACTCAAATTCTCCCCAGGGTTTAGCTGCCTCCCAGCAGGGCAGGGCTGGAGACCTGCAGCCCGCTAAGTCTGAGCTCTCTCCCTGCGGTGGGCTCCCTGAGGCCTGAGCCTCCCGGAGAGGAGCCGCCCCCTGCTCCCTGGCGCCTGGTCCCATTGACAGCCCAAGGGCTGAGGAGTGCAGGCGCGCTCGGGACTGGCGGCAGCTCTGCCTGCAGCCCCAGTGCAGGATCCATTGGGTGATGCCAGCTGGGCTCCTGAGCCTGATGGGGACTTGGAGAACTTTTATATCTAGCCAGAGGATTGTATGTGCACCAATCAGCACTCTGTATCTAGCTAATCTGGTGGGGACTTGGAGTCCAACTTTTATGTCTAGCTAGAGAATCGTAAATACACCAATCAGCATTCTGTGTCTAGCTCAGGGTTTGTAAATACACCAATCAGTACTCTGTGTCTAGCTCAAAGTTTGTAAATACACCAATCAGTACTCTGTATCTAGCTAACTCTGTGTCTAGTTAAGCTAGTGGGAACTTGGAGAACTTTTCTGTCTAGCACTGTGTCTAACTTAAGGATTGTAAATGCACCAATCAGCACTCTGTCAAAACAGACCAATCAGCTCTCTGTAAAATGAACCAAGCAGCAGGATATGGGTGGCACCAGATAAGGGAATAAAAGCAGGCTCCCCGAGCCAGCAGTTGGCAAGCCGCTTGGGTCCCCTTCCACGCTGTGGAAGCTCTGTTCTTCCGCTCTTTGCAATAAATCTTGCTGCTGCTCACTCTTTGGGTCCACGCTGCCTTTATGAGCTGTAACACTCACCGCCAAGGTCTGCAGTTTCACTCCTGAAGCCAGCGAGACCACGAACCCACCGGGAAGAACAAGCAACTCCAGACGCGCTGCCTTTAAGAGCTGTAACACTCACCACAAAGGTCTGCAGCTTCACTCCTGACAGCGAGACCACACACCAGAAGGAAGAAGCTCCAGACACATCTGAACGTCTGAAGGAACAAACTCTGGACACACCATCTTTAAAAACTGTAACACTCACCGCGAGGGTCCGCGGCTTCATTCTTAAAGTCAGTGAGACCAAGAACCCACCAATTCCGGACACATTGCCAAACAACATTCTTGTATTTATTAGGTTTACAGTCTCTAGTCCCCAATTATACTGTTAAGTTCCTTAAACTTACAGACTTTTTGACTTTCTCTGTTTTGATCACTGATGTATTCCAAGCACCTAAAACAATGCGTGGCACATAGCAGCCATTCAACAAAGGCTTGCTGAAGGAAGGAATGAATGGAATACCGTCTGTGTATCTCCAGCACCTAAAACAGTGCATGTCTCCAAAACTGTAGTATAGGTGGCATGCCCAGGGCTCAGTGCTCTGATCTCTCTTTTCCAACCTCTCCCATCCACCTAGTGTTCCCAGCTAGGCTTATTCCATCTAAACACCATTGGCAAACTCCAGAACTTAAAATGTCCAACACGGAAGGCCCACGTTCTTCCCTCCCACCCCACCCCTCTCCTAAACCTATTCCTTTTACAACCTGCCCCATCCTACTAAATAGCAACTCCATCCTTCCATTTCTTGGACCAAAAATCTTGGTTCATACTTGATCTTTCTCCTCCTCCCCTCATATTCTATACCAAACTCAACATCGATTTTGCCAGCTCTATAGTCAAAGTATCTCCAGAATCCAACCACTCTCACCAATTATACTGATAACACTGTGATCCAAACCATCATCTCTTGCCTGAATTACTCCAACAGTCTCCTACCTGGTCTCCCTGCTCTCAGTCTTGCCTCTTCCACCCAATTCTCAATACAGCAGCCAGAGTAAACCTTTGAAAATGTACATAAGATCATGTGACTCCTCTGCTCAAAAACTCCAAAGGACTTCCTGACTCACCGGGTGTAATGGCCAAAGAGCTTCATAATAACTGACAATAGTGGTTCCCCAAATGGCTTCTGACCAAGTGTCACCAGCATTACCTATGAACTTGTTAGAATGCAAATTCTCAGGCCCCAACAGTCTGTTTTAACAAGACCTCTATGTAATTCTAACTCAGATGTATCTAGGAGATTTGCAGAGTCAGTGTATTGGAAACATCTGATGGATCCATTAAAACAGTGATTGCTGGACCTCACCCTCAGAATTTCTAATTCAGTACATCTGGGAAGGGACCTAAGAATGTGCATTTCTAACAAATTTCCAGGTAATGTAGATTGTGCTGATCCAAGAATCACACTTTGAAGACCACTGTTCTACATTATCTGGCCATTGCTAGTCCTTTAATAACCCAGGCATGCTTCACCTTAAGGTCTTTGAACTTGCTAATAAGACAGAGATGCCAGTAATAAAGACAGAAAAAAGCAGGAAGGGTTGGTCTTAACTCCCTCCTGCCTATATAATAAAATTCAACATAATTAGCACAGTATCCAAAGCTTTCTACAATATAATGTAAACATGTTTTCAAATCAGAGATTCTACTTTTCACCAAGACTTAAAACATACATTTCACATAACCTTAACTATTAGATATTCCAGAATAAATATAACTGCTTTCTACCACAACCCCTCGAAACAGGCTTGGCAGAGAACAAGTTCCATACTAAGAGAATGAACCAAGTACTATGAAGTTGAAAAAAGAAAGCGATTACACAAACCCACTATGCTACGATGTTGAAGAAAGGAAAGGATTATAGGAACAACAGGGGAGACATAGGCTTCATGTAAACGAAGGCACTTAAGCTGGACCATAAAAGGTATTCAGGATTTGGAGAGGCCTAAATTATCAGAGAGAGCGGTTCAGATGAAGGAAGCAGTGAGATGAAAAAAGGTCATACGGTAATAAAATATTAGATGAGTTCCCTTTGCCTGGCACACAGGGACAAAGGAATGGGAAGATAACTGGATTTCATTCTTTGGGAATATAGTGTAGAAGGCCTTAAGTACAGGATAAAGAATCACTCCAGTTGGGTCTAGGGGTCATCAAGGAAATTTGAGCTCTATGTATTTTCAAAACTTTGTCTTAAAAATCAAGACCTGAAACAAATATGGCAAAATGTTAAAGATGTTCAAATCTGGGTGATAAAACAAGGGCTCTTGTTGTGTTCTTTTCTGGGATTTTACAGTTTTACACCAAAAAAGAAAAAAATACAAATAGGAATAAAAGCCAATGATGATTTCCAAACATTTGCATTTTGGTGAAAAAGACTGCTTGTTTACAATTTCACTGTATCATACCAAACAAGTTGAGACATTTTACACAATATAAATACAAACATACACAAAAAGATGGAAAAATATAAATTCAGAAAACTAGGATCAAAAAACAGAAATTTAAGGGCAAACCAAGCATATGAGAAAGTTATAACGCAGTCATGCACACTTTAGGATTCTACACAGGGGGCCAGGCGTGGTGGCTCACACCTGTAATCCCAGCACTTTGGGAGGCCGAGGCAGTCCATCACTAGAGGTCAGGAGTTCGAGACCAGCCCACCCAACATGGTGAAACTCCATCTCTACTGAAAATACAAAAATTAGTTGTGTGTGGTGGTGCACACCTGTAGTCCCAGCTTCTCGGGAGGCTGAGGCAGGAGAATTGCTTGAACCCTGGAGGCGGCAGTTGCAGTGAGCTCAGATCACAGAGCGAGACTCCATATGAAAAAAAAAAAAAAGGATTCCACACAGTACTATACTTGTAATACACATTTGGTAGTAAGCTTCCTAACAATCAAAATAAAATGTGGCAGTTACTTTGTCCATTTAAAAAAAAAAAAAAAAAAAGAACACTAGGAACTCAAGAAAAAATAAAGCTTTCCATGGCAATCAAGGCAAGTATGGATCATCATATATGAGATAATGAGTTACACTGAAAAAAATAATCCTCGAAAATATCCTTACAGTAAATGCAATAGCAAACTTCTAGGACTGTTTCTTGAGACTATTTATCAGGGCAGGCTAAGGACAAAACACTTGTGACAGATACTGCTAGGTGCCCACCAAACCCATTTCCTCTTCAACCCAGTCATATGCCTATATATGCTCCACATTTTGCAGCCTTTCTTGAAGTAAGGTGTGGCCTATGACTGCACCCAAGGCAATGAAATGTGAGCCATTTCCAGGCCTAATCTGCAAAAACCCACACTTTCCCATTTGATAGCTTGATGCAGGCAAGCACAGTGACCTTAGTAAAGCTACACACTGATGATAGAGAATTACCAGATGGAAGGAGCTCAAGGCCCTACATCACTACTTGGAGGAAAACTACTCACCTATCAGGCTCCATGCATGAAAGAAACTTCAACTGGGCAAAGCCATTTAGACTTGTGGGGTTTACTTGTTACAGTACTATTAATAAAAAAAATACAAACCTGCCAGGACCAAATGATATAATTCAAGTATTCAGTTTTCTTTCTTTCTTTTTTTTTTTTTGAGATAGAATTTCGCTCTTGTCCCTCAGGCTGGAGTGCAATGGCGCTACCTTGGCTCACTGCAACCTCCACCTCCAAGGTTCAAGCAATTCTCCTGCCTCAGCCTTCCCAGTAGCTAGGATTACAGGCACCCACCAACATGCCAGGCTAATTTTTGTAGTTTTAGTAGAGGCAGGGTTTCACCATGTTTGCCAGGCTGGTCTCAAACTCCTGACCTCAAGTGATCCACCTGCCTTGGCCTCCCAAAGTGCTAGGATTACAAGCATGAGCCACTGCGCCCGGCCTCAGTTTTCTTTTTTTTTTTTTCTTTGAGACAGGGTCTTGCTCTGTCACCCAGGCTGGAGTGCAGTGACATGATCATGCTCACTACAGCCTCAACCTCCCAGGCTCATGTGATTCTCCCACATTAGCCTCCCAAGTAGCTGGGACCAGAGGTGTGCACCACCACATTTGGCTAATTTTTTTTTTCTTTTTTTTTAATTTTTAGTAGAGATGACCACCTCCCTATGTTGCCCAGGCTGGTCTCAAACTCTTGAGCTCAAGCGATCCTCCTGCCTCTGCTTCCCAAAGTGCTGGGATTATAGGCATGAGACACCATGATCAGCAGAAGTATTCTGTTTTCTAGTCGGTCTTGATTCTAGTATAAGTCTAAAGTGTCTAGAGAGCATTGTCCAATAGAACTTTCTGTGATGAAAATGTTCTATGATCTGCACTGTGCAATATGATAGGCACTAGGCACATGCGTACTGACTACCTAAAATCTGGCCGGAAAGGTGGCTCATGCCTATAATCCCAGCACTTTCGGAGGCCAATCTGGGAGGTTGGCTTGAGCCCAGGAGTTTGAGACCAGCCTGGGCAACAAAGTGAAACCCTGTCTTTACTGAAAATAAAAAAATTAGCTGGATGTAGTGGTGCAGGCCTGTAGTCCCAGTTCCTCAGGAGGAGATGTGGTAGGATCACTTGAGCCAGGAGGTTGAAGCTGCAGTGAGCCATGATCACACCACTGCACTCCAGCCTGGGCAACAGAGCAAGACCCTGTCTCAAAAGAAAAAAAAAAAAAAAAAAAAAAAAAGGAAAGAAAAGAAAATGAAGAGACAGCAGGGACTGTTCTCTCTCTCTCTCTCCCTATCACGTGAAGACACATAAAGAGAGAAGCCATCTACAAACCAAGAAGAAAGTCCTCACCAGAATTCAACCATGCTGGCAACCTCACCTTGAACTTCTGGCCTCCAGAATTTCTGTTGTTTAAGCCACCCAGTCTATGGTATTTTGTTATGGTAGCTTGAACAAAGACACAATATCTATGAAGATTAATGCAATCCAGTATAAATGGAAAGTATATACCAAACAGTAGTTGTCACTACTTGGTTGAATGCAAAACTCACATTACTTGAGTGAAACTTAATTCTTGCAGAGGACCAAGGAAAACATGACCATGCTTTTCTGTAATTCTGGAGTAGGGAAAAGATTAAGACAGACTGAATTGAAAAGCAAAGACAATGGATGGTGCAGAAAGATGGAATAGACATACTTTTCTCAATTCCTCCCAATAAATACAGCTAAGTACAAGTCAAAGACAACTCCTTTCTCTGACTCTAACAGCACCCTCTTTGATATAATTATAGCCTTTGGCAGTAACTCTACTTTGTTAGTGACTATCTTGCAAGACGTTCGCAGTGCTTCATAAACAGCAAGTGCTCTGAAACTATCAATAAATGAATAAACTGCTTCGGTCAGATGCACAGCTCTCATGTTTCCTTCTCCCCTTCATACTCAATATTCTTGAACTCACCTCCAGACTTTGTTCAGGCTGGGCGCGGTGGCTCATGCCTATAATCCCAGCACTTTGAAAGGGCAAGGCAGGAAGACTGCTTGAGGCCAGGAGCTCAAGACTAGCCTGGGCAACACAGCGAGACCCCATCTCAAAAAAAAAAGAAACAAACAACACAGACATGGTGGCTTGCACCTATTGTCCTAGCCCCTTGGGAGGCTGAGGTGGGAGGACCCCTTGGGTCCAGGAGTCCAAGGCTGCAGTAAGCTATGATCATGCTACTGCACTCTAGCCCGGGCAATAAGAGTGAGACGCTGTCTCCAAAAAGGAAAAAAGGACTTTGTTCATCCTGCTCCCACCATGAGAAAACCATCTCTTCAGTTTTCTTTCTTTCTTTTTATTTATTTATTTTTTGAGACAGAGTTTCGCTGTGTCGTCCAAGCTGGAGTGCAGTGGCATGATCTCGGCTCACCTCAACCTCTGCTTCCTGGGTTCAAGGGATTCTCCTGCCTCAGCCTCCTGAGTAGCTGGGATTACAGGTGTGCGCCAGAACACACTGGTTATTTTATTTATTTATTTATTTATTTATTTATTGTATTTTTAGTAGAGACAGGGTTTCGCTATGTTGACCAGGTTAGTCTCAAAACACCCCACCTCAAGTGATCCGCCCTCCTTGGCCTCCCAAAGTGCTGGGATTACAGGTGTGAGCCACCGCACCAGGCTCTTTCTTCAGTTTTCTATCTGCCCACATCTTACCCATATGCTAAAGTCTGAATGTTTGTGTCACCCAAAATTTATATGTTGAAATCCTAACTCCTAAGGTGATGGTATGAGGAGGTGGGGCCTTTTGGGAGGCGATTAGGCCCACTTCCATGAATAAAATTAGTGCCCTTTTAGAAGATGCTCCAGAGAGCTGCTTTGCCATTCCACCGTGTGAGGACACAGCAAGAAGCCACCTATGAACCAGGAAACAGGCCCTTGCCAGACACTAAATCTGCTGGCACCCTGACCTTGGACTTTCCAGCCTCCAGAACTGTGAGAAATAAATTTCCGTTGTTCGTAAACTACCTAGTTTATGGCATTTTGTTATAGAAGCCCACACTGACTAAGACACCATCTCTCATGGCTTGGTTTAAGTGGTTCTCAACCAAGAAAGATTTTACCCCTCTCCCAAGGGACATGTAGCAATATCTGTAGACATTATGGTTGGCATCTAGTGGGCAGAGGCCAGGGATACTCTCAAACGTCCTACAATACACAGGACAGCCCTCACCCCCACCCCACAGGAAAAAATTATCTGGCCTAAAATGTCAATAGCGCATCAGTTGAGAATAACTGGTTTAAATCAATCTCTCTTGGATCCCTTCCCATGTAATAACACTGATCTTTTCTTCCCAATACCTATGATCTCCAAGAAAGTTTAGAACAAGTTGTGCATTTCCTGAGTTTTTTCTCTGCATGTTATTTATAGACAATATGCTGACTTCCTTTAAATCCACGGGAACCTTGTACAAGTCAGCCAGAGCTGCCTCTCCTTTTTCAGCATGCAAGGATATACCCTTCTCTCTGAATCCTTCTCATACAATTGCTTGTTCCCTCCCTCATGCTACCATTATTCCTATCACATGCACATGTACACAACACACTCCCATTATGAAACTCATCACAACTATTTGCTCACATGTCTGCAGCTTCTTTACACTGAAAGCTCCTTAAACTAGAACCCTGACATATTCTATTGCATATAAAGCAGTTCTTCACACAAAATAGGGGACCAATAAAGATTTGGCGAGTTACCAAAATAACAACAGACATCATCATTTCTCGGTCACCTACAGAATGCCATAAACTGGTGTCCTGGCACTTCATTCTCCTTATCGCTAATTCTCACTGCAATCTACATAAGTGAAGAGGAAACTGAGGTCCAGAGAGTTTATTCAAACGACCTTCCCGTGGCCTTACTTTTAAAGTCAGTTCAAACCACATCTATTTGGATCAAAAATTCGTGGTCTTGCCCTTACACACTTGTGGCTAACGGATGGAGAGATGGCGCCTCGGACAGGAGGGTAAACTGTCCCAGACTCACTACTGTGGCGTGAAAAGGGCCACAACCATAATCCAGGTCGACGAATTCCCGGCTCGGGGTCCCCGTGGAGTGTCCCTGAGGGAGGCGACAATTCCCGCCACCTTCCCCATTGCCGTCCCCCGCTTCTTCCCTACCTGGTTGTCCGAGTTGTCTCCGTCTGGTGGCACCCCAACTTCCCCTACTTGTACCCACCTCCTTTCCTCAGCCCCCTTCGCCTGTAGCTGAAAAGTGAGCGCGGGCTCTTGCGTCATCATCCGTCGCCGGCGAGTGGTCACATGATGCCCCTCCCTGCTCACCGCCGCTTCGGTCATGTGACCGTCCTGGAAGTCAGGGGCGGAAGCCGGGCTCTGACCCGTTCCAGGTCCGGGACTGGGGATAGAACAGGACCGCCGCCGTGAGGGAGGGGTGGAACCTGGGTGCCGACTCCGCGCGCAACCTCCTGCCCTGCGCGTGCGCCGCTGGCGCGGCCCGGCTGACAGGTGAGTGGGGATGGGATGAGCGCGCCCCATTTTTGCATGGCCCCCTTCACCTCCCCGCTGGGCCGCGCTGGCCCTGGGGAGGTCTCCAGCGTCGCGTGCAGCCTGGACGGGGGACTCGGGATGGAGGGCTTAGGGGCTTTCTGGGGCGGGGGCTGCAGTCCAGCTCTTCGTCTCCGCTTAGGGGGAAATCATTTTGCACACTCCTTCCTCGCTTTAGGAAGCACCGTTCAGCTGGCTGCTTGGTCCGAATCTCATCCTTCCAAGTTTCCGGGAACACTGCTGTGTGGATGTCGTCGTTATTTCTCTCTTTGCTTTTGAGAAAACTGAAAGGCTAGTAGTGAGGACTTTTACAGCCTGACGGACATGGATTTGCATTCTAGTTATGCCATGGGCTGTGAGTTTGGGCAAGTCATTGCTGCTCGCTGCGTCTTAATGCCTTCACCTGTGCTAATGCCAAAATCCTTTGCATTTTGTGTGTGTGGGGGGGAAATGTTCCCAAGGCCCTGATTCCTCTATGATCGGACAGGAAAAAGAAAAAAAAGTCACAGAGTCGTAGAACTGGGTCTCCTGATTGCAAGCGCATGGAGCTCCCTCAAACATAGGTGAAGGGTAGTGAGGGAGAAGTTTTCCTGTCTTTGTGCACAACAAGGGACACCTTCTCTAATTGTCCTCCACCTGCCTTTCCCAGGATTTCAGGTTCAGCCTCATGTCAGAACTTTTCTGGAAAACATATGCAGCTTGCATTTATTTTGACCGACAACCATTATATTTTGTTTGTGATAATGGATTTGTGGAGATCAGTGCTTCCTTTATGGAACTGAGGTTTTGCGAAAGGCTAAATATAGACCTACCTTCTTTTGTCCTCTGAAGGGGGTAAACAGTGTTTGTCCACGACAATTCGATTTCCTTAAGAAATATTATTCTGCACTCTGGGTAATTGGTATAATGATGCCATGCCTCATTCTTGAAAGCATGTCTTTTGATTAGGATTACTTCCCAAACTGAAAATCACAGTTCCACGCCAAATTCTTAAAAATGAAGTTACTGGCGCTTGTAAAAGAAAATAAGAAAATATAGTGGGATCTCTGGATTTCATGCCGATAGTAATACAGCCTGTATTGAGAGAGCTGATCTTCAAGTTTTCTTAATCCCTAGCACGAAGAGAACCTCTGAAAGGATAATTTACCATAGCTTCTTCTACAGAGTTTAATTGGACCTAATTCTAAAGTGGTTTTTTAAGACTTAACTGAGTCTTAACACTTTGTAAAGCCATCCACATACCTCTTAGCTGCAACTTGATTAGGCATTTTTAATGATGGTTCTTAGATTCTGTTCTTCAGGACCAGTCCTTCAGCCAACGAGGGGGCTATTTAACAATTACTCTAGCCAAATTATATTTGTGCAAATTATGGAAATTCCATTTGTTACATGGAAAATATAACTAGTCCAGGTTAGGAGGTCTAGTACGTAAAATGTAACTAAGTGATTTCCTTCTTTCATTTAATCTTGTTTTAACTTCTTCTATCTTCAAAAACTTAGCAGGAGATGCTTGCATTATTAGAAATAGAAAACACAAGTGCCCTTCATGGGGCCAAACAGATTACAAGCAGTGAGTTCATTTCACTAAAAGTATATTAAATATAACATATTTTGCTTTCGCGTTAAAAATTTAATATAAAGTTTATATATTGAATTTTAGAAAGGCGATTTATGTAGGTAATAAAGACCCATAATATTTGTTTTACTATTGCCAAACATATTTGATTATTATTATCCTTCTTATGTTCTTTTAAAGTTGTCTACAATGTAATTCTTGAGTAAGGACCTAAGGATTAAAATAAGAGATTGACACACGAAAGTCTTGATTTCTGTCGTTATCCCAGACTGAAGCTTCCCTGAATGTGTGCATGCAGGTGCTGAGTCTGTCTGTCCTTCTGTATGTTGGGAGAGAGTAGAGTAAAGGGAAGGTAATGTTACTTTGCTTTAAGATGTTTTTCCCAGGTCTACATTGTTGCCCTGTCATGGTATCCAAAATCAGGTAGCTCTTGGACCTGTTAATCATCGCTTGCCCTCCTCTTCATGAGTCTAGAGCAAGCTTGTCTAGCCTGAGGCCCACAGGCTGCATGTGGCCCAGAATGGCTTTGAATGTGGCCCAAGACAAATTTGTAAATTTGCTTAAAACATGAGTTTTTTTGTGTGTGTGTGTTTTTTTTTTTAAGCTCATCAGCTATTTTTGGTGTTAGTGTATTTTATGTGTGGCTCAGGACAATTCTTCTTCCACTATGGCCCAGGGAAGACAAAGATTGGACTCTCCTGGTGTAAAGTTTCATCCTACTTAGACCTTCTGGGTTAGTTTGGTGGTCTTCAGAGGGCTTTAGGAGGTGACTGTTTTGCCCATTGTCCATTATTTCCCTTTTCCCTCTCTCCTTTCCCAAGCCAGACCATATCCATGGAGAAAATGAAATGAAATTATCTGAAATTCAGCCTGTTAGAGATCAGTGTGATTTAACAAGCAAGTATCACAGAGGAAACTAAAAGAACTTGTTAATAATGTATGCCTTAATGTGTATCAGAGGGTACCTTCATGAGACAGCTGTAGTGGCTTCTTGGCTCTCAGATGCAATCCAGTCTACTTCTTCTGTTTCTGCCCCTAGCTGACTCTACTCCAGCCACTTTAGGCACCTTGCTGGCCGTCTAGCACATTCCTGCCCTGGGGCCTTTGCACTTACTTGTAACCTCTGCTTGGAATGCCATTCTCAGGATCATTATCTATTGCTGCATAATAAACTATGCCAAAACCTAGTGGCTTAAGACAATAAGCTTTATAGTATCTGTGGTCAGGAGGGTAGGGCATAGCTGGCTGCCTTTGGCTCTGGGGCTTTTAGAACATTGCAGTCAAGCTGGGAACAAGGGGCTATGGTCTTATCTGAAGGCTGGACTGGGATTATAGGGATCTACTTTCAAGTTCACTCAGTTGGTTTTTGGCAAGGCTGAATTCCTTGTCATATGGGCTCCTGCACAGGGCTGTATCATACCATGACACCTTGCTTCCCCTGGACTAGCAAGCTAGAGAGGATGACCAAGCCAGGAGTTAGTCTTTTAAATTTCTAATCTCAGAAGTGGTATCTTTCATTTCTATCCTATTTTTTTCCTTTCCTTTCCTTTTGGTTTTTTTGTTTTGTTTTGTTATTGAGATGAAGTCTCACTCTGTTACCCAGGCTGGAGTGCATTGGTGCTATCTCGGCTCACTGCAAGCTCCGCCTCCTGGGTTCAAGCAATTCTCCTGCCTCAGCCTCCCAAGTAGCTGGGATTACAGGTGCATGCCACCATGCCCGGCTAATTTTTGTATTTTTAATAGAGACAGGGTTTCACCATGTTGGCCAGGCTGGTCTTGAACTCCTAACCTCAGGTGATCCGCCTGCATCAGCCTCTCAAAGTGCTAGGATTACAGGAATAAGCCAGCACACCTGGCCCTATTTTCCTCTTTAGGAGGGAGTCAGTAAGTCAGCTTATACTCAAGGGAAGGAACCTACATAGGACATGAATACCAGGAGGCAGAGATCATTAGGGACCACTTTAGAAGCTGCTGACCCTACCCAGATATCCATACTGCTTGCTGTCTTATTTCCTTCTGACTTCTGCCCGAGGTGCTCTATGGAAACTAGCATATGCTCCATCCTTTATTATGCTTTTTCTTCACAGCACTTATCACAGCCTGATATATAAAGCTCACTTTCATAAATGTCAAGATACATTTGCAATCAAAACTTTTTCTTCTCCTTTTTATGAAATGTTTTCCCATGTTTTGTAATCACTCTCGCATTTTTCAGACATGAACTATACTTAATAGCAAGAATCTCCTATACTTGACATGTGAGAAAATCTTTTTTTTTTTTTTTGAGACAAGGTGTTACTCTCGCCCAGGCAGGAGTGCAGTGGCGCTATCACAGCTCACTGCAGCCTCAACCTCCAGGGCTCAAACAATCCTCCCATCTCAGCCTCCCTTGTCACTGGGACTACAGGCACACACCACCATACCTGACTAATATTCTTTTGATTTTTAGTAGAGACAAGGTCTCGCTATTATTGCCCAGACTGGTCTTGAACTCTTGAGTTCAAGCATTCCTCCTACCTTGGCCTTCCAAAGTGCTAGGATCAAAGGTGTGAGCCACTGTTGCCAGGCCTAAAAACATTTCTAAAGATTGTTCCCTCACCTACTTCTTGTTCCCTCACCGACTTCTAGTGGTTTTTAGGACATAGCTCTCTTTTTCCAAAGATAAGATGAATGGCACAATTCCTATAAGGAAAGTTTAATAATCAGTGGAAGCAGAGAGCTGAAAAGATGGGGATTGGAGGAAAACGCAGTAGTACAATACAGAAATAGCTACATGGACATTATTATACAAAAGCAATGACTATATTGCACAGCATTATAGAAAATGAAATATCACAGTAACAACATCAGCATGCTGTTTAAATTGACAACTCGTACTGTTAGTCCTCAAAACTGAATGTCAGCACTATGGCAAATTACCCCAAGGCTTATTTGCCCAAAATAATACCATATTTTAAAAATTTATCATGATCCTGTGGGTTAGGAATTGGGAAAAGGCACAGAGGGCTTGGCTGGCTGCAGAAGCCGAATAGCCTCTTCCCTTCTATGTCTAGCACTTCAACTAGGAAGATTTCAAGAGCTGGGGGGCTGAGGAGACCAGGTCAACCCAAGTCACACGTTGGCGCTTCGGTTTCTGCTGTCTGCTGGCTTTCTTCATTCTCTTCTGTGTCAGGACTCTTCCCTCTCAGCATGGTCTTTCCTCTTTGTAACTCCTGTGATCTCTCTAGCAAGATACCCAGACATCTGACATGGCAGCTTTGGACACCTGAAGAGAGCAAAAGGAGATACTGCCAGGCCTTCTCAAGGTTTAGGCCTAGAATTGGTAGAGAGTTACTTCTACAGTATTCTTTGGGTTGAAGGAAGGAAGACATAAACTGTTATGAGCTGAGTTGAGTCCCTCCAAAATTTCTATGTTGAATTCCTAACACTCAGTACCTCAGAATGTGACTGTATTTGGAGACAGGATTTTTAAGGAGGTGATTAAGTTAAAATGAAGCCACTAGGATGGGCTCCAATCCAATATGACTAGTGTCTTTCTAAGAAGAGGAACTTTTGATGCATACATTTTAAGAAGAGGAACTTTGGACACAGAAATTTACAAAGGAGGGCCAGGCTTGGTAGCTCATGCCTGTAATCCCAGCACTTTGGGAGGCTGAGATGGGAGGATCGCTTGAGCCCAGGAATTTGAGACTCCCCTGGGCAACATAGTGAGACCCCCATCTCTATAAAAAGAAATGAACAATGGGGAGGCCATGTGACGATACAGGAAGAAAATAGCCTACTACAAGCCAATGAGAAAAGCCTGAGAAGAAAACAGTCCTACCATCACTTTGATCTTGAATTTCTTGCCTCCAGAATTGTGACAAAATAAATTTGGTTACGTCACCCTGTCTGTGGTGCTTTGTTATGGCAGCCCAGCAAACTAATAAACAAACGCAATCCAGACTCATTGAGAGGGAAAATAAAGTTCAGCCCTTCACTTAAGGTGTGTATGTGCTGACTTAATGGCAAGGAATTGTTGGGAGCCATCTTTGGAAACCAGTTACCACATTATTATAATCAAATTGCTTTCCTAGCCCCTAGAACTAAGAAAAATGATTGTTGCAGGGTAAGGCACACAGACCTGAACAAGAAGGGTACTCAAGTCTGTGGGCAGAGGGGGAATGTAAGAAGTAGTAGCCTAATAAGACAAATTACCTACTTCAAGAACTTTCTGAAACCTCATCAAGTCCGAGGAGTTATTTCATTTGTGTAAGTCTTGCTTCCTTCTCCAGTCGCCCTTCGCCTTCCACCATCTGCTCACCCCTGCTCTCTGCACTGGCTGTAGGAGGAAGCTAGTGGGAAGGAAAGGGACGGGTCAGGAAGCAGTTTTATCAAGAGTCTGTGTGTTACAGAAGATGCTTAGAAGGCACAGCCTGGGTAGTGACATGCTCAAAGACTTTTATGTGTACAGGAAAACGTCACATGTATGTTTTGTTGATTGGTTGGTTTTCATTCCTGGTGACATCTTTTTTTCCATTTTCCTTTTTACTTGGCTCCCGCCTCCCCTTCTCTCCCTGTTCTCTCTTTGACAGCTTGTGAGATCCCTTTGCATGTTTTAGAAATCAACCCTGTGTCTGCCGTTTGGATTTCAAATCCATCTTCTAAGTCATTTACCATAGAAAAGTTTTTAAGTGTTACATACTAAAATAGGTCATTCCTTTTAGATGCTAGGTTTCTTTCTCTAGCCCTGAATTCCTAGATGTCACTTTACTAAAGATCACCCACTATAAGAATACCTGTCCCAACAGAACACCTAGTAAATGCTCCATACTGACAATTAAATGTATGTTACACTTCTTATTTCTTTATTGTAATGACACACTCAAGCCCTTCATCTCTCTGATATTTTTTTTCTTCAGGGCTTCTCTCTCCAACAGTATAGCAGGCAGCTAGAGAGGACAGACATCACTCCTCTTGCAATCCTAGTATTTTTTTTTTTTTTTTTTTTTTTTTGAGACGGAGTCTCGCTCTGTCGCCCAGGCTGAGTGCAGTGGCCAGATCTCGGCTCACTGCAAGCTCTGCCTCCCGGGTTTATGCCATTCTCCTGCCTCAGCCTCCCGAGTAGCTGGGACTATAGGCGCCCACCACCTCGCCTGGCTAGTTTTTTGTATTTTTTAGTAGAGACGGGGTTTCACCCGGTTAGCCAGGATGGTCTCGATCTCCTGACCTCGTGATCCACCCGTCTCGGCCTCCCAAAGTGCTGGAATTACAGGCTTGAGCCACCGCGCCCGGCCCCTAGTATTGTTATTCAGGCACTCCTTTTACTTGTCAATGCCAAGGAATGAGTTCAGCACAAAGGGCACAAAGATAGATATTGTTAATTTCCTGTTTACTTGCTGCAGTTTTCCACAAGACCAGTCATTCTCTACTATTTTAATGATCCTGGCTTCACATCAGAATCATCTGGGGAGATTCTTAAAAACAGAGATACTTAGGACTACCTCTAACCTACTTACCAGACTCTTAAAATGCTAGGTGATTCCCTTATGCAGCCAGGCTTGAGAACCACTGGACTAGAAGGTGAGTTGTCTAAACGTCTTCATATCCAGCCTGGCAAAGAGATATTCAGCAAGGAGTGGTTGGGTAAAGATCAATCCTTGCCTTCAAGAACTTTCAGAATGAGCTGTAAGCAACAATAATATTCAGTATGCTAAGTGATCTAACCATGCTCAGAGAGTACATTGGAATACAAGAGAAACAAGTAATGGATTCTGCTAACAGTACTAGACACCTAAGTACTGAATTTTGTGAGACTTTTGGACCAGTTTGATTTAGTATTTATAAATTATCTTCACAGAATTTTGTAGAACTTAGCATCTGTAATTTTAAAAGGAATCTTGGACATGTTCATAGCTTAAGCTTGCAGTTCCATTTCTGGGAAATAATTGGACAAATGCCTCAAAATGATGTACAGGGATTTGTCTCTGAGCTCTCTTTATAGTATTTGAAATTATTTGCTAATATATTGAGTAGTAGAAGATAGCTTGTATAATTAGGGTACATTGGAACCACACATGCCCAGTGGTTCCTTCTCCCTAGCTCAGAGATGAGCTGTATCATATCTTTTTCCCAAGAGAAGTGACTAACATGTTGAAGAAGAGGCGAAGAGTGTTAATCTACCAAAGCCCCTCCACATGGAAAATATGGAGAGTGGCAGATAAATACCCTTTCCCCTATAAAGGAACTCATTATTTCTTACAATGTTTTTAGTGAGTTTGGGAGAAAAATGTGTTTCTTATGTGTACACATGTGCTTCCTTAAACAAACTGAGATTTTCACACTTTTTTGGGGGATACAGGTTCTTTATGGAGCAGCCAATCTCTCTGCACACCTGGTTTCATCTAATAATCTACAGACACCAGCTCTAAGGCCGGTTAATCATCCCCAGTGTCCACGCACAGAATAGTCGGTCCTCCTCACAATGTTGGACTTTCTAGCCGAGAACAACCTCTGTGGCCAAGCAATCCTAAGGATTGTTTCCTGTGGTAATGCCATCATTGCTGAACTTTTGAGGCTCTCTGAGTTTATTCCTGCTGTGTTCAGGTTAAAAGACAGAGCTGATCAACAGAAATATGGAGATATCATATTTGATTTCAGCTATTTTAAGGTAATCTTCCTCAATAGCTTTTTTATTTGTTGTCTTTTCTACAAAAACGTGTTTTCTCTGGGAACCGTGAAACTCTGTAAGGTTAAGTAGTTATGGAAAAAGCTAAAGAGAAAAGCTTCTGGACTAAACGTAATGTTAGCTACTAACTTGAAAATAAGTTGAAGGTATTATGTGAAAGCCCTAACACAATATAATTGTATTTTTAAAATGTAACTTTGACATTTCACATTGAAGGGCCCCATACTTAAAAGCATGCTAATCTTGGGTCCAATTCAAATTCATTTATCTCAAAGGGATTTTACATCTAGGCTTCTATTATCTTCATTACTTTCTGTTGCTCCGCTTTAAGTTTAGGATGTTTAAGAACATAAGAACAAGTTTTTAAAAGACTATTTGGAAATTGTCACCAACAAGTATGCTTTTATTGACATTTCATGTGTGTTTTTTTTTCTTAGGGTCCGGAATTATGGGAAAGCAAACTGGACTGTAAGCCAGAGCTACAGGATTTAGATGAAGAATTTCGTGAAAACAACATAGAAATTGTGACCAGATTTTATTTAGCATTTCAAAGTGTGCATAAATATATTGTAGACTTAAACAGGTATTGATCAATTTAGTAACAGCTTATTCTGGTGGTAAATAGTGGAGAGGGAAAAGGACACACAACAACGTGTAAATCTCTCTGAGTTACTATAAAATTTCCTAATTTAGTGTATGCCGTATAAAGTTGTCTCTTCCTTCCTGTGGCACTGGTCATCTTAAGAATTTTAAAGTTTTATTATAATGTCCTGCTTTTGTGAGGTGTCATAATAAACTTAGTTTATACTAAGTCATATAGTTTCCAATCCTGTTATTTATTATCATATTCTAGTGTATTATATGTGAAAAGTGGGAAAAAGAACTTATTTTTATCATTAACTTTCTGTCCCTTATACAGTTCTTAAGAATTCATTACTCATTAACTTTTAAACTAGATATTCCATGTTCTTCTGCCTTTACTCCTAGATACTTGTAATTCACAAATCAGGACTAGGGAATATTTCTTTTACTTGGAACAGCCATAAATATCAAACTGTGGCCCTAAATCAGTTTATAAGACTGTATTCTTAAGAGCATGAAGGACCATGAACTAGTGGAAGGCCAGAATGCCTGGCATCTTGCCTTATCTTTTAAAAATCTTTCCTTCTTTAAAGATGTTAAAGTTTCTATTATAAATTAATAACTCGCTCTGGGATTTTATTTCTAGATATCTAGATGATCTCAATGAAGGGGTTTATATTCAGCAAACCTTAGAAACTGTGCTTCTCAACGAAGATGGAAAACAACTTCTGGTAAGTAATAGTGATTATTTAAAATGAAATTCAAGAATTTCAAACATAGTATCCCTTTTTTTTCTTCTAAGTCATAAATATAAATGAAATACCATTCTTTAAAGAGAAGCAAAATGAGCTTTTAATTATCTTCTAACTGGCAGGTCCATATCTGAGTTTAGAACGTAGACTTTGAACAGAATTTAAAACAATGAAAAGTTATGTGAAAGTTATGAGCCTCCTCGGTGTAAGAATTCTGTCTTCTTTACTTTTTGCATCCCAGCCATCTGTCCTAGTACCTAGTACATACTGACCATTTAAGAAATGCTTATTGAATAAGTGAATGACTTTATGGTGAAGTGAATGATTTTATGATGAGTAGGATGCTATTTTGGTGTCCCAAGCAAAATAGCCAAAATACATCAACTGAAAGATTATCACTATGAATTAAAATCTATTTCACATAAACTTTTCAAGTCCCATTCTGCAAGAAGGTAAGAGCTCTTTGGAGGAAACCTACCTTTTCCTTGAAATCTAAAAATTTTTGGAGAAGTGTGAGCAAAGCGATATTTTTCATGATTACCGACTTTATTCCCTAAGAATGTATAATCTAGTGATTTTGGCTTTTGTCCTCTTCTCTTCTTAGTGTGAAGCACTGTACTTATATGGAGTTATGCTACTGGTCATTGACCAAAAGATTGAAGGAGAAGTCAGAGAGAGGATGCTGGTTTCTTACTACCGATACAGGTATTCCTGGGCTAGGACTCCACTTCCAAAACACTGCTGTTAGTAAAATGCGGTGTATGTCCCCATATTTCTTCTACTGTAAACAGCAGTAATCCAAGAATAGATAAGAAAGTATACGATTCATCCAGGCACGGTGGCTCACGCCTGTAATCTCAACACTTTTGGGAGGCCAGGGCCGGTAGATCATCTGAGGTCAGGAGTTCAAGACCAATCTGGCCAACATGGTGAAACCGTGTCTCTACTAAAACTACAAAAATTAGCCAGTCGTGATGGTGGGCACCTGTAACCCCAGGTACTCAGGAGGCTGAGGCAGGAGAATTGCCTGAACCCGGGAGGTGGAGGTTGCAGTGAGCCAGGATCACGCTACTATATTCCATCCTGGGCGACAGAGCGAGACTATGTCCTAAAAAAATATATATATATAAGATTCTTATCTCTTGTGAGCATATTGTAGGAATATAATAATTATGCCATAGTATATTTCATAGATTATATAATCTATATATTACATATAAAATATTCTATATATTATAGATTATTAGAGGTATGGATTATGCTGTCCATAATGATAACTCCAATTTTAAAAAGGAGTCTGAATTGTGAACTTTCTTTACCTTGAGGCTAAATTTCAAAGAATATTAGAAATCTAATGAAGGTTGTTTTTGCTTTTGTTGTTTACGTTTTCAAATATTACTCCTTGGATATAAGGAAATGAGTGTGCTTTCTGTTGTCATTTTCAGTTTGATGACTTAGAGAAGTTGTCATTCAGAGTCAGGTTGAAAGTGATTTCTTTCTCATATTTACATAGAAACAAAAACAAATCAAGCAATAGCACATATCCACAAATCATTTGTCGTGTATCTCTATACATAACTGTGATTCTTCAGAAAGTAAGGTCTTGAAAACAGGAGCCATCTTAATCAACTTTTTAATTTTAGTGTCTAACACACAGGTTTTCAATTTGTTGAATGAGCTAAAAATGGAATACCAGGTCAATGTTGGAAATAGTCAAGATTCAGAGAAGAAAGAGTCAATAAGGAGGAGTCAGTTAGGAGCTTGAGCTAAAGATGTAAGGAGTAGAATTAACATTTTCAAACTTAAAAATTAGGACAAAATAGACAAGGAGAAGGGGGTTCTTTGGGGACATTATATTTTCGGCAATACCAGGTACCACCGTGTCCTCAGCAGGAAATTAATCTTAGGCTTCTCAACTAGCCTTTTCCTTTCAGCTGCATCAGAGTGCGAAGGGAGCGTTCTAGCAGTGTTCATTCATGTCAGTTTGACCAAGCTGTTTTAACATCCATGTTTTTAAAAATGAGATTTGAATGGCCTTTCCTATGTTTCTGAGAGTACCTGGAAAAACAAAAACTATAGACAGTGCAAAGAAGAAGAAAAAATTATTGGCTTATCAAGCCCAGTTTTGAAAATATGGCTTTGTCTCCTTTGGTACAACAGCTAATTCATTAGAATGTGAGCATTCATTATTGAAGTGACACTGAACACCTCGAAGTCACAGTCGTGGCAAAAGAGATCCTTACAGCGAATAGCAGGTCATCTCCAAGTCTAAGATTCTTTGAATCTAGTTCATTTCTTTCAGAGCTTACTATTCCACCCGGAAAAATCACAGGCCTGTTTATTAGATCTCTGTAGAAGGAACAGCTTGCCAAGAAAAAAGTATAGATTTCACTTTAAATTGACATAATATTTTAAAATTATTTTTTAATTTGTAAAATGTCAGGTTCACATTCTTTACCCACAATTTTCAAATCCAAAGAGCTCTGAAAAAATATGTATACACGAGTACACACACAGCACACATGTACATATACATAGTAATTCATTTGGCAGCAAAACCTGATCTAACCTGAAATCGTTTGGAGTCAAAACTTGCCTGGAATAGGTGTGAGGCTATGTGTAGTCTTCACTTAACTCAGTTTTGTAAATATTTATAAATTTTCATCCGGAATTATTCACTTATGTTGATCATGGGATGCCAATTCAGACACTGCTGGAGTGTTATATTGTATATGATTTATATGCCATATTGCTTTCTTATATTTGAGAAATGCTATATTCTGAAACAAATCCAGTCCCAAGGATTTTGGAAAAGGGATTATGGACCTTTACATAGAACGAATACCTATCTTCTAAGCAGGCTTTCAAAAATATAATTTCAAGGCCAGACATGGTGGCTCACACCTGTAATCCCAGCACTTTGGGAGGCTGAGGTGGACAGATCAGTTGAGGTCAGACATTCAAGACCAGTCCTGGCCAACATGGTGAAACCCCATCTCTACTAAAATATAAAAATTAGCCAGGCACGGTGATGGATGCCTATAGTCCCAGCTACTCGGGAGGCAGAGGCAGGAGAATTGCTTGAACCTGGAGGCAGAGGTTGCAGTAGGCTGAGATCATGCCACTGCACTTCAGTCTGGGTGATAGAGCAAGACACCATCTCAAAAAATAAAACCCAAAAAGTTTATATATACATACATAGCAAGACTCCATCTCAAAAAAAAATACATATATACACACATGTACATACACATAATTGTGAATCTTGAGGATAGAGATGGACCTATGGTCATATCTGAAACTGTATTGAGTCAAAGTAGAATGGAATTCTTCTGCTTTGTTGGACTTTTCAGTTTCTAATATGTGTGGTTTGGGCCTTTGTTTCCCATTGTGAATATGACTCAGTGCTGCTCGATCTTCTGCTGATTCAAATATGGATGATATTTGTAAGCTGCTTCGAAGTACAGGTTATTCTAGCCAACCAGGTGCCAAAAGACCACCCAACTATCCCGAGAGCTATTTCCAGAGAGTGCCTATCAACGAATCCTTCATCAGTATGGTCATTGGTCGACTGAGATCTGATGATATTTACAACCAGGTGGGAATTAAATCTGTTAAGACCTCTTAAGACTGTTTAACAGACTGATTTCACTTCCCTCTTTAATTACGCCTTTCCTTCCTTCTTTCCCAAAAAAGTAAAAGCAGCTAGAACCTTTTAAAACTTTTTGAGCTATGCCCCAGGATGATAAAGGAAAGAGGGTTATTAATTTTGGCAGAATCAGAGATTTCCAGGTGAAGATGGGATTTGAGCTGTTGGGAAGAAGATGCATTCTTTTAGTCATTCATTCAAGAAATAGTTATTGAGTGTGTGATATGTGCCCATTCACGTGCTTGGTGCTGGGGACCCATCACCGAGGAAGGCAGGCCATGTCCCTGCCCATACTGAGCTTGTAGCTTAGGAAAGGCAGATGACAGGATTATAGTAAAGCAAGATGGGTGTCATCTTAGGGGAAGCACAGGGTGCCACTAGAGCATGCAGCAGTGGCAGCAAGGTCACAACAGGTGACAGAAGGAAGGTAAGAGGAGTGCCAGGAAAGGAGGCAGCCTGAGCAAGGCTGTAAAGATCATGCAGCATTTGAAAATCATCCCTCTCCCCTTGCCAGTGTGTGTAGTATTCACTTCCTTTTAAAAAACGCCAAAGAAAATTACCATTTGACTTCATTGTTCTGAAGAAAACGTAATTTTAGATGTTGTATTTTTAAATATTTGTAAAAATTATGATTAGGGAGTAAAGAGGCCTGTGATAACTGTGGATATCATTTATCACAGAATGAACCTGATCTGTGCAGTTCTTTAGGTAGCTTGTTAGGTTTTTGTGTGAATATGTTAAGTATAAATAAGAGGGTTTTTGTTGTTGTTGTTGTTGTTTTAAGACAATTCAAAATCAGAAGCTACCCACAGATGCCAGGTCTCTATAATAATTGTTGCCATTCATTGAGAATTCAGTCCAAACCAGCCACAAAGGAGGTTTTGTTCCTATACCATTTTCTCTGTTCCTCACAATAGCCCTGTAAAGTAGATGGCATTATCTCCGTGTTGCTGTTGAGAAAAATAAGACTTGGAGAGCTTAAATACTTTCCTCAAGTTCCTGTTACTAAGTAGCAGAACTGTAATTTCAATTTAGTCTGTGTGAATTTAGAGCATCTCATTCCTGAATGCCTCTCATTCCACATCCTTCTGAAGGCAAGGTGTTTCCATTTCCTCCTTGCCCCATGATCTTTATTAGCACAAGGGTTAAGCTGCGGTTGTGCTGTGTGTCCACCCCACTCTCTGTCCTGCACCTCCCCCATCCCTGGTCACGGCTGATGGATCAGATTCTGTCTCCAGGTAATTTGGAATTGGGCCTGAGAAACAGTTTCTGGATTGGGGTTTATCCACAACATACAAAATACATGGCCTCATTCTGCCATGTATATGGAGAGTAGCCTGGAGGGAGAGAAAAGTTGAGCTGACACATCAAGGGGAGAAAGAGAGAAGGCATTCCGGTTCCCAGCCCCGGCCCCTTCCTGTGGCCTGGCCACATTCCTGCCTGCAGGTTTCATGTGACATGGCTATGTCTGTCCTTAAAACAATTTATCTCCTTTTTGCTTGTGGTAGCTCAAGGTGATATGTGCTTTGTGCATCCAAAAATTTCTAGTACACGAGGGGATGGACTCCTGGGGAACACCAGCGTTTAAAAGGCGGAAGCCGAGGACTCAGCAAAGGAGATTGAGAAGAGAGAGTGGTATCTAGGAAACCAGAGGAGGAGAGATTTCACTCCTCAGAGAATTTAAGTGAGAGTTGAGAGTCTTAAAAAGAAGGCATCGAATTGGATGGTTGTGAGGTCATGAGCAACCTTAGGGAATTCCACTGGGATAGTGGTGGAGGTGAAATTTCAGTGAGTTGAATAATAAACAGAAAGTGAGAAAATAGCAACAGTGAGTAGAGCCTGTCAGTTCTAAGCGTTGTCTCCAATGGGAAAGATACAAAAATGAACAAGTGGTGGGAGACACAGGGATAGGACTTTTTTTTTTTTTTTTTTTTTTTTTTTTTTTTTTTTTAAAGAAAAGACTTAGAATTGCAGTAGTCAAGGGCTGGAAGAAGAGGATATTATGGAGTTACGGATAAGAAAGAAGACCTTGGCAAACAGTGGCACAGTCTGAGAAGGGCTTCCAGTGTCCAGGATCCTGAAAGGTGATGGGCTTTGGAGAAACTGATGTGTCTTATAACCAGAGTTTAATTCGAGCATGTCTACATGCAGATGTTGCCAACAGCTTTCTCGGGGTGTCGTCTTGACATTGCAGGTCTCAGCGTATCCTTTGCCGGAGCATCGCAGCACAGCCCTGGCAAACCAAGCTGCCATGCTGTACGTGATTCTCTACTTTGAGCCTTCCATTCTTCACACCCATCAAGCAAAAATGAGAGAGATAGTGGATAAATACTTTCCAGATAATTGGGCAAGTATTGCTAATTTTTTTCCTCTACAGTAAATGTGTTAGAGAACTAACTTCCCATTCTTTTGGCCTTTAACCCAGAGGTTGTAATGTTGTAAATAATGGGACATAACATCACATAGGTAAAGTTGCTCTAAGTGTTTTGAGAATTTTATAATTAGAACATGAAGGAATAAATGAGTCAGTAAAATTTCCTGAAGAACCCACTAGTCTTTTTCCAAAATGGATACTGTCAAGATTAAATCATTTATTAAAATATCTCTTGCTTTAGCTACAGAGATTACAACTAAGTTGTGTAAGAATTTGTTTATTCTTTTCTATTTTCTGATTCTAAGATAGCCAAATTCATCTAATTTGTCACTTTGTGAATAGGAATTTCACTTTAATAATAAAGTTTTACCTATAAGCTAACTGTAGTGGGGTTACTAGAGTTTATATTATTGCAAGGATATACTTGTACCTTTGTAAGCATTGTTTCATTTACAAATATTTTTATAGGAATAAAGCTTGCTTCATACTTAATATATATGAAATGAAATATATGAAAACAAAGAGGCTTTAACAAAATGCAGGGAGTTGGATTATATTCGCAGGTAGCAGATTTTGTTCTGCTTCTGTATCAGCTATTGAATCACATTAACTATCTGTTATGAGGGCCCTTCAATTTATTGGTAGTATGAGAACAGCCTACATGAGGAAGTGATGGTTCCTGGCCAACTGTGAATCTTATTACTGAGCTCAGAGTTGAGCAACCAAGAGGAACACACTGATAGTGTGGCTTCATGTTCCTAAGTTTAATAAAGAAGTTTTGACCATGATACTGTAATTAAAAACATATTTATTATTAAGAAGGACCAAAATCCAGTTACATGAAACACGTAAGATACACACCTGAAAAAATACCCTGGCATACTGAAAATGAAGGGATTTTAAAAAAGATATCCCAGGCAATTGCCAACCAATAAAACAACTGGTGAGAAAACATTAATATTACACAATAGAGAATTTCAAAAAGAAACGTTAATAGGTGTAAAGAGATCTTTATACCTATTAACATGAATTAACAATCAGGAACACTTACTTAACAATCAGGAACACTTACCTATATATTTGGAAAATCTTGGTTTTTCATTGGAATGGAGTTTAAACATGGAGTGGGTATTGCCTTCTATAACATTTTATGTATCCAACCCTTTGCCTTGAAGTGAGTAGGAATTTAACAGATACTGAATGTCTCCTCTTTCAGGTAATTAGTATTTACATGGGAATCACAGTTAATCTAGTAGATGCTTGGGAACCTTACAAAGCTGCAAAAACTGCTTTAAATAATACCCTGGACCTTTCAAATGTCAGAGAACAGGTAGGTTCTAATCTGGGGACGTTCTCTAATAACTGCAGGCCTAGTTTATGAAGTAACAAATAAACTTAAGTAGATTTCCCAAGGAATTTGGAAGATATTCACTTAGACAATTTAATGCAATGATTAACAAAAGGCGAATTTTATAGGTTAGAATAACATAGGTAATTGTAGGTTTTTAAGTTACATGGTATATGTAAATTGGCGATTAGGATCCTGAGGAAGATTCAGTGTAATCTAAGACAAATAAGCGTGGCGTATGCCCCAAATGACTTAGTTTACTTTTGCTTAAAGACTGTATTCTCATGGCCAGAGTTGGTCGTACCAATAGCTGGAATTGATAATGTTTTTATGAATAGGATGAATGATGAAGATGGTAACTGAATATGGATAATATGTCCTGTCACTGTAATTTAAATTTATCATTTCTGATGTGCTAAATAAACAACAAGACTGAAGACATTCATCTTAAAGTTTAAATAGTTATATTCTGTCTCTTTTGTTCTTACACAAGGCAGAAGGGAACATCCAAGTAAGTAGAGGAATAAAGATAAAATCTTGGGGAGCATAGTTAATATTTTTTTATGTTCCTCATCCTGGCTCAGTTACTGAGTTTCCTGTGTGGATAAAACAATATTGACTCAAAAAACTTCATCATGTTTTATTCAAACAAATTGAATTCCATAAATAATGCACAAAATAATTTCAATGTTGGCACATCTCCTGGAAATACATTAGAGAAAGTGGCACTTTGATACTTACCAACATCAGAACATTAATTTTTCATTGCTAAAATCCCTTTCTAAAATTGCATTTTCTCATTTGTGACATTTTTAAGAGGTTTCTTGATACCATAGATTTCAACTAACTTGCCGAGGTTGATGATGTTTAACATTTGACTTGCTTTAAGTAAAGCAGAATAACCAAAATTTCCAAAAAGCTGGTTTGGAAATTCATTTTTTATATACTAAGGTGTATTTTTTGCTAATCTTTCATAAGCCTATAGAAGAAGTCTTATATTTTAAGTGTTTCTGCTCTGTTCTGCCTTCTTTGTCAACAGTATTAGCGAGAACAAGCAATTGAACTTCTGTCCTTATTTTCTTTTTCATCTAAGTTAAGAATAGAAGAGTTCTGAGGAACCACCTGGTCCAAGTCTCTGTCTGAAATTTGAAGAAACCAATACACGGGGATTAAGCCCCAAGTCACACCAAAGTTTAATCACAGCCAGAACTAGGATGTAGTCTCAGAATTCTAAGTTCAGTGCTTTTTTTCAAATGTGTTCAATAAGCCAGTTGTCTTTGAGCCCTATAAGTATAGTCCATATGTTCATCTTATATAGAAATGCTATCTTTGAACCCTAGAACTATAGTCCATATGTCATTCATCTTATATAGAAATTACATAAAAATGTTAATGTTTGAGCCCTATAACTGTAGTCCATATGTCATTCATCTAATAGAAATGTTATCTTCGAGCCCTATAACTGTAGTCCATATGTCATTCATCCTATATGGAAATGTTACTATTTGTCAGTGAATTCATTTGAATGTGATTTATTTTCAAGATAAATGACTTTTTAAATGTAATTGAAGTTTTTTATTTGTCAAGGCAAGCAGATATGCTACTGTCAGTGAAAGAGTGCATGCTCAAGTGCAGCAGTTTCTAAAAGAAGGTTATTTAAGGGAGGAGATGGTTCTGGACAATATCCCAAAGCTTCTGAACTGCCTGAGAGACTGCAATGTTGCCATCCGATGGCTGATGCTTCATACAGCAGACTCAGGTAATGCACAAAAGGGGTGGCCGTTTATATTGCTCCATATAAAGACTCAGAATCAGGACCTACTTCACGATGTAAAGTGATGTAGCAGGGAGAGAGGCCTTGAATGAGAAAGCTTTTTAAAGTTAGTCGTTTTTTGTCAACTTGGATAGGCCACTAGCGTACCTGAAAAGCTCTCCCCTGTCCCGTACTGTTAGATGCTAGGGAATAAGAGGACGTTTAGCTCTCATGTTCGAGGAGCTTGTCACTGATCAGACCAGGGAGATCAAATGTAGACATATGAAAAAAATAGAACTGCAGATCTGTGGTAGGCAAATAATGCCTTCCAGCCCATGCCCAAAGATGTTCATGCCCTAGTCCCTGAACCAGTAGATATATTACGTGAAAAGTGGGGATTGACGTTGCCTATTAGCTGACATTAAAGTAAGGAGATGTTTCTGGATTATCCCAGTGAACTCAATGTAATCATAAGGGTTCTTGCTGGGTGTAGTAGCTCATACTTGTAATCCCATCACTTTGGGAGGCCAAGTCAGGAGGAGAGCTTGAGCCTAGGAGTTCAGAACCAGCCTGGGTAACATAGTGAGACCCCCTCTCTACAAAAAGAAAAAAAAATTAGCTGGGCATGGTGGCATGCACCTGTAGTCCCAGCTACTCGGGAGGCTGAGGTGGGAAGATCACTTGAGCCTGGAAGGTTGCAGCTGCATTGAGCCAAGATCATGCTACTGCACTGTAGCCTGAGTGACAGAGCAAGACCATGTCTCAAAAAATATTATTAAAATAAGAGCCCCCACCCCCTGGTTTTTTTTGTTTTGTTTTGTTTTTTAATAGACAGGATCTCAAGTCCCCCAGGTTTGAGTGCAGTGGCACAATCTCAGCTCACTATAGCCTCGACCTCTTGGGTTCAAGCGATACTCCTTCCACAGCCCCTGCAAGCAGCTGGGACTACAGGCGAGTGCCACCACGCCTGGCTAAGTTTTTTGTATTTTTTGTAGAGACAGTGTTTCACTATGTTGACCAGGGTGGTTTCCAACTCCTGAGCCCAAGCAGTCAGCCCACCTCAGCCTCCCAAAGTGCTAGGATTACAGGCCTGAGCCACCACACCCAGCCTATAAATAGGGGTCCTTAAATCAGAAAGAGGGAGGCAGAAGTGTCAGAACCAGAGAGATAGCAAAAACTTGACTGGCCGTTGCTGGCTTTAAAGATGGAAGGGGCCACAAGCCAAGGAATACAGGCAGCCTTTAGCAGCTGAAAACAGCAAGAAAACAGACTTTTCCCCTAGAATGTCCAGAACAAGCCCAACCCAGCCATCACCTTGATTTTAGCCCAGTGAGCCCCATCTCAGATTTGTCACTTCTAGGATGGTGAGAGAATAAATTTGTGTTGTTTTAAGCCACTGAGTTTGTGGTAATTGTTAGAGCAGCAATGAGAAACGAATTCAAGGTCCAAGGCAGTAAACAGACACCAGGTGTGTCAAACAGACATTTGGTGTGGTTTGAGTTCAGAGTAGAGAGGCAAACGTTGCTTGGGATAGGGGAGCAGAGGAGGTCAGGAAAGCCCCATACAGGAATCAGGAACCAACCAGGCCTGTGATGAGGTTTTGAAGCAAAAACCAGAAGAAATTCTCGACTGCAGAAATGATGGAATAAGTGATACGATTTTGGAAGTACAGAAAAACACACGGGCCCACTGAGTTGATGACCTAGCTGGACCAGAGTGCTCGTTTAGGGTAGACTGGGTCTTAGCATTTTATGGGTCGTGGTCTCCTTCAAGACCTTCTAGCCACACAGTTTGACCATCAAGTTCAGATTGTGAGAAACGCCTCAACCTCTGGTGTAATGGTAGAAAAATAAGTAAGTTGAACTAACATCTCTGAGCTTGTTCAAGGCTGACACATTTTCTTATTCTTAGTAAATGCTGGATCAACACTAATTAACCAATACCTTCCCTCATCCAGGGCTGTATACCCCTACCCCTAAGAGGTGTGTCATTCAGCAGGCCTGTAAATCCCTCTGCTTTTTGTTTTTCACTCAGCCAACTTTCCTTGAGGACCAGCTCTGAGACAGGTACTGTGTGTAGCACTTCTTTGTTCTTTCAGATAAGGCTGTGTCTCTTTAAAAAACTGCACACGAGATTCCTCTGTAGCCTCCCTTTGTAACATGGAAGCCCCTGTCTCACAGCTCTTACAGCCAAGATGACTTCACAGTCCCTCTGGCTACCGTCTGCTTCCACTTCCTATGGGTGGTCCACAGTGAAAACAGCAGTTGGACTTCCGCATCCTTCGTATCTTTGAAAATGTGTGGAGTTTCCCCTCAGCCTTCTCTCCAGCTTCTTAAACCTTTATCCCAAGAGCTGCTTTCCAGTTTGTTTCATCATCTTGCTTGTTGGCCTATATCCATTTACAATTTACCCACAGTATGAACACCATGGCTGGAGTTTTTAATCCCTGAATCTGTTTTTAATTAGTTGAGTTTATTTTTTACATAAACTCCAGTTCTAATTTGAGGATTTTACTACATTGACTCAGCTTTTAATCTTCTTTACCAAAAGTCTTGCATTCACAAGCGTATAAACAACTCAAGCCCTCACTTTATCCTGTCATAAAACCAACTGGGGTTTTCTAGTGACTCAGCCTCATCTTCATCTTCTGTGTGACCCTGCCTGAGGGCCCTGCCTGTGTTCGGAAAGCCAGTAGTCTCCTGAATTTGCACCCATGCCAGGGACAACCTTGGCTTGCCAGAGGTCTGTGGTTTTATCTTCAGCCACATTTGTCTTTCATTTTTGTGCCTGGCAGTTGTCTGACCTGATTGCACAGGGTCATAATTTATCAGAAACAAATGATTGGCCTATCTGATTGTGAGTCACACGTGGGAAAAGTAACCGCTTGGTTAACTTTTATGGAATTTCAGTCATGGTGTACAGAAAAGCAGGCCTATTCTCAGATTGCCTCCTGTTGCGTTGCTGGAGGCATTTCCCAGTCTTAGGATGCCTGTACAGAACCTTGTGAAGAAACATTCTCTGAGGAAATATGGGATGAGAAAGGCTGGCTGGCTACTGAAGTTTGACCCCAAAGTTCTGATGGCTCTGCAGTTCTCTGGGTATGAATCCTTAAGGGTCAGATCTGAGAGAGATGGTCAGGCCCTGGGAACCCCAGAAGCAAACCTGGTTTATACCAAAAAGCTCAATGTTAAAGCACATTGAGGAATATAGAGTGTTTGTCCAACAACTGGGTACTTACATTCCCTATGCAAACATGAAAGCAGATTAAAATCAGGAGATTTCTAGTTCAATTAAAATTAGTGTAAAGACAACTGGAACTCCTTCTGAGTTTCTTTGATTTTTGTTTAGTTAGGTAAATATGGAGCTGAGAATTTTCTCTTTGTGTAATCATTGTCACCGATTCCAATATATTTCTTCCCAGATAGTTCTGGCAAATTCATGAAAAATCAGAACTCTGCAGTTTCCTATGAAAACTGAGCCTCTTTTCCAGGTTGTCAGGAGTCTCCTCCTGATGGAATAACTTAGAAATCAGCATATAAGGTGACCTTCCACAGGCTTCATCATAACTAAAGCACCAGAACCACCCATGACATATACCTATACAACATTGTTGTTCTGTACTTGCCAGACATCCTGAGATATTGATGGGGGCAGGACTAGGAAGGCAGGAGGGTATACATGTAATACTAGTATAACTACCATGGACCTTATACCTATCAGCTGTGAACTTGTTGACAAAGTCTATTTAAGTCTTAGAGTTTTTATTTTGACTTTGACTTTATTTGTCTTAGTTCATTTTCTGCTGCTATAACAGAATACCACAGAGTAGGAAGTGTATAAAGAAGTTTATTTGCTCACGGTTCTGGAGGCTGGGAAGTCCAAGAGCATGGTGCCAGCATCTAGCAAGGGTCAATATATGCCAGATAGGCAGAAGGACAAGAAAGTGGGTGCAAGAGAGAGCTCACTTTTATAACAAAGCCACAGTTGCAATAACTAACCCACTCCCGGGGTAATGGCATTAATCCATTCATGAGGGTGGACCCCTCATAACACAATTGCCCCCCAGGGCTCTACCTCTTAACACTGCCACAATGGCAACCAAGTTTCTAACATATGAACTTTTAGAAGACGCATTCAAACCACAGCAGTAGCTTTGCCTTGTATTTTTGCCTTATTCTACTTATTCTTTCTTAGATAAATAATTTGCCTTATAAACCAGTCTAAGCAAATATCAGTATTTTTTATTCTATTCTTTTCTTTTAACGTGGCGTTTATTTCATTTGAAATGGTTTAGCTTGGCTGATAGGATGACCTAAGAATTAGGACATCCAGTATTTTTACCTTCGGTCATTTAACAAGCATGTAATGCCTCCTGGCACTGGGGATACAGTGCCTAATTTTGTGACCTTGGCCTAGTTGCTTTAAGCTCCCTGTGCCTGGGTAGTGGATAGTTCAGAAAACTGAGTGCCTGCCATGCCCTCTGGCCTCTACAAGGAGCAGGATGGCCACAGGTCTGCTGCTTCTTGTTTGGAGGTCCCTCGTCTTTGTGTGAGGAGCCTGTCCTTGTTGTGTCAGGCATTCCCCACGACCATCCTGGCTTCAGTGATTCACCACAAGGACACAGAGGACTCAGCATCTAGTAGTACTCACGGCTATGATTTATTATAGCAAAAGGATAGAAAGCAAAATCTGCAAAGGAAAAGGGCACATGGGGTGAATTTGGAGGAATGAGGCACAGCCGAGCATCCTCTCCCAGTGGAGTCCCACAGGGCACACTTAATTCCCCCAGCAGTGAGTCGTGACAATGCATATGAAGTGTTGTCAACCAGGAAAGCTCATTAGACTCAGCTTCCTTCGGTTTCTATTGGGGGCTGCACATTTAGGTAGCCTCTGCCCAGCACGTACCAAAGTTCCAGACTTCCAGAAGGAAAACGTTGTTTGTACAAACATTTAAGCCTCAGTGAGCTGACCTTGTGAATTCTCAAAATGATGGCAGCTCTTCGTGAAATTCAAGTTCCCAGATGCCAGTCAAGAGCCAACCTTGCAAACAGGCCTCTCTAGGGATAGCAGTCCATTACTGAATGGCAGGGATCGATGCTTAAAGCAAAAGCAACTCCAACAGACAGGACGTGAGGAAGCCACCAGCTATGAAGTATGAAGTAGTACAATGAGGCTCTGCCCATCCATTTTAGGCAATTGCTATAAACGAACCACAGAATGCTCACAAAATTTGGAAACACTGTTCTGCAGCTTGCTTTTTTTCATTCAATAGTCTTTCAAGGATGACACTGCATGTCAGTTTCAACTGTCATTTAACAGTTTAATTGTACTCCGTGGCATAGATATACTATATTTCACCATCTTTTATTGATAGACATTTTGCTAATTACTTTTTAAATGGTTAAAATGAAGGAAGATATTTAAGAATTTATCTATTTCATAGATATTTTCTACACATTTAGTAAGCACATAACACTTTTCCTCTTTCTAGCCTGTGACCCAAACAACAAACGCTTTCGTCAAATCAAGGACCAGATTCTAACAGACTCTCGGTACAATCCCAGGATCCTCTTCCAGCTGCTATTGGATACTGCACAATTTGAGTTTATACTCAAAGAGGTAAAAATATTTGAATGAATATCACCACAGTCTTAGCTTTTTTATGCTTAAAAATATTAAAAAAAAAAAAAAGACTAGGATTACTTGCTCTGTCTGTGATTCAGGTACAGATTCGAGCTGTTGAGATAGTTCTTATAGTAAAAGGACAGGAATAAACATTTAACAAGCATGTAATGCCTCCTTTCACTGGGGATACAGTGATGGGGAAAGGTACACAAGATGGTAAAAGTTACAGCCTAATGGGGAATATAGACATTAATTAAAGAATCACTATAGGCCAAGTGCAGTGGTTCATTTCTATAATCCCAGCACTTTGGAAGGTCAACGTGGGCAGGTCACCTGAGGTTAGGAGTTTGAGACCAGCCTGGTCAGCAGGCTGGTGAAACCTTGTCTCTACTAAAAATACAAAAGTTAGCCAGGCATGGTGGTGCATAGCTATAGTCTCAGCAACTGGGGAGGCTGAGGCATGAGAATCACTTGAACCTGGGAGGTGGAGGTTACAGTGAGCCAAGATCGCACCACTGCACTCCAGCCTGGGCAACAGAGTGACAGCTTGTCTCAAAAAAAAAAAAATCACACTAATAAAAATGTAAATACAAACTCAGATATTTGCTCTGAGGGAAAGAAATGTAGTTCTCCAAGTACCTAAAATAAAGTATCCTGTTGCCTCCTGGTAGACTTGCATGAGAAGAGACACAAGAGCTTCTGAAGGGGCCTGGGGAAGGGATCTGTTGGTGTTAGCTAGAAAAAGGTAGGGAGTGTGATGCAGAACATTCCAGTGACAGGAAGAATATCAAGTCTTCTTGGGTGAGGAGGAGCATAAACAATTCAAAGACCTGAAAGACCAGTTGGCTAGAGGGGAGTGAGAGAAAGGTAGTGTGAAATGAGGCTGAAAGTTAGTCAGGAGTCAGCTCATACTAGGCCTTGCAGGACTTTGGTCTTTATCCTAGGAGCCATGAGAACCACTGAAAAGGGATTAAATAGGGTGGGTGATTAGCATTTGTACAAGGTCATCTTGAGGACTTTAAGGCATCTGAGTTCACTGAAGAAAATGGCTGAGGTTAGTCTTACCTCTAAAGAAGCCTATATGGGCATAATAAAAATGATGGGTACCTGGGAATGCCCAGGTTTTAAAACCAGTAACCCTGGGGGCTTGGATCAGGTGGGCCCAGGAACTAGCCCAGACATTTATACCCATTCGGAACAGATCCTCATCTTGCTTCAGTTTGGTTACTAGTGTACTAGATGTTTCTTTATCTTCTAGGACACTATATTCCCCTACTAAGTAGCTCAGAAAAAGTAGATGCTGACTACTAACATAATGATAATGCCCGTGCTGAGTGTTTTCAGTGATTTGTCTGGGTATAATTTTATCAAATCAGATGAATGCTGCTCCTTTTTAATCTATTAATAATTTTAATGGTTTCCCTCTGAATAGCAAATAGTTATTGAAAAGCTACTCTGTTCTTTGCTAGGTGCTGGAAATGTAAATATGAACAAAGTGTGTCCCTACCATCTAGGAGCCGTCCTGTCAGTACAGTGGGGGAAGAAAGACAGATTAAGCCAAGGTGAAAAAACAGGAAAGATCCAAGAACAGGAACCAGGTCAAAGCAAAAGTGGCCTTTCAAAGGCAAGTGAAAAAATGCCCACAAGGAAGAAATGCCCAGTCGAGCACCGTGTCTCACGCCTGTAATCCCAGCACTTTGGGAGGCCGAGGGAGGTGGATCACCTGAGGTCAGGAGTTCGAGACCAGTCTGGCCAATATAGCGAAACCCCATCTCTACTAAAAATACAAAAATTAGCTGGGCTCAATAGCATGTGCCTGTATTCCAAGCTCCTCAGGAGGCTGAGGCAGGAGAATCACTTGAACCCGCAGGCAGAGGTTGCAGTGAGCCAAGATGATGCCACTGCACTCCAACCTGGGCAACAGAGCAAGACTCTGTCTCAAAAAAAAAAAAAAGAATGAAAGAAATGCCCTCCGAATAGTTGGAATTATAAACTGGAGCCCCAGGGACCCAAGAGTTCTATAGATAATATGTAGTTCAGCATTGTTGAGTGGAAATCAGGACAGACCTAGGCTATCTGACTGACCAAGCCTATATTTCTAATGATAAGTCTGTTCTCTGGAATCTATTGAAACAGAATGGACAGCTTCCTTCTGTCTATCCAGGTAAACAGGAAACAAGACAGCATAAAGGAGTACCAACTCATGAGAGGTCTTCAGGAAAGCTCTGGTAAAAAAGAAAAAAAAATACCCAATACAAATTGCTCAAAGAAATGACATATTTGAATTTCTGACATTTCAGCTTGATTCTTTAACCTGTGCTTCCTCTCTCCTACTTCCCATCCTGCACTGTTTATAGAATCACTTTCTGAGTATGCTATAGACACAGTAATTGGACCTGTGTTTCTTCTAATCTTTATATGACAGTGCATTTCCTAATTCAGGGACCATCCCCTATCCCAAATTCCATCCTGCAAGATGTGAAACCTGCAAGTTCATGTGAATGCGTGTTTGAAGGGCTTGATGCCATGTAGTCTCTTACGAAGGCCTCAGGGTGCTCTTATGTTGTTGCTTTGCCATTGTCAAATGGCATTGATTGATCCGAGGGACTCAGAAAGTTAGGGTAGACTCTGTAAATAATTTCATTATTCCTCATCCTCTCCCTCATCATTTTGTCAATTAGTCATTCTGTCCAGATCACTAAGATTCTTCCTCTACAGGCCCTGCAAAATTCCACAGAGCCCTGATTCTCCACCTGCAGATGGAGTCTCCCTATCCCATTGCTCGGCTTTTCAAGATTCATTATGATGCTGGCAAGTGAGGAATTTCTTAAGTGAGAAATCAGTGTTCATGCCTGTTTACCTCCTAAGAACCCAGTGTAAAAAACCATCCACCCTTGTCTGAGATGGCCTGTCCTTTAGTGAGAAATAAGTATGTTTTTTAAGTTTGTTTCAGAAAAAAAACCAAAAACAAACCTAACCCTGAGTTACACCTTTTTCTTCTCTGCCCAAGACTTTGTAGAATTTAAATTTTATGAAGGAGTGAATTAGTAAACAGAATTAAGGTGGTTGAATGGCTCAGGGAGACCGAGGAGTGAGGATCACTTGAGACCGAGAGTTTGAGACACTAGCCTGGGCAGCATAGCAAGACCCCCATCTCTGCAAAAAAATAATAAAGTTAACCAGGCATAGTGGTGCATGCCCATAGCCCTAGCTCTTTGGGAGGCTGAGGCAGGAGGGTCACTTGAACCCAGAAGTTCAGGGTTGTAGTGAGCCATGATCACCCCACTGCACTCTAGCCTGGGCAACAGAGTGAGACCCTGTCTCTAAAAAATAAATAAATAAAAATAAACATAATTACTTGTATAATAATAAAAATAAACAAACTTGTATAATAAAACAAAGAACTTTTGTAGTTAATTTAGTTCATTCCCCAGTCATCAGAGAAGATAATACAGAGTATCCCTGACTGTTTAGAGTTGCAGACATTGTTGCCTAGAAAGAACCATAGAGCAGTGGTCACAAATTTAATCTCACATTAAAAATGCTAATTTCCAGCCCTATTCAAGACCACCTGAACCAAATCTTTAGGGGTGGGCCTTGGGAATTTGAAAACTTTAAAGCCCTCCTCCTGGTGGTGCTGATGTACAGTTGGTATGAGAACTACTGTTTTGGAGGTGGTCTGGCTTTGTCATTGAATTTCTACAAAGTATCAGTGCCTAAGGAGATGACATCAGGGTCACTGTTAATTTACAGTGTAGCTTCTTATTTAAAATTTAAATTGGGTTTCCTCAAGCTCTCTTCATAAACTGCCTAGTCTGGATTTTCTCTTAAGTAAGTAAATCTTTTCTGTCGCTTCAACAGATGTTCAAGCAAATGCTTTCAGAAAAGCAAACCAAATGGGAGCATTATAAGAAAGAGGGTTCGGAGCGGATGACTGAGCTTGCTGATGTCTTTTCGGGAGTGAAACCCCTGACCAGAGTGGAGAAAAATGGTAATTGCTGAAGAGGAAATACTGGTGTGTTTGGAATGTATGCACAGGTTATTTGAAACCTTGGAAACTGGCAGGTTAAAAAGGCTTTATGTTCTCATTATTGCATCCTATGATATTCCCTCTTTAGTGTTGCTAATAAAGATCTGAAGGTTAGTTTTGGCTGCGTCTAGCTTTCTGCTCTCTTGGGCACTGTTCATATCCTTTCTAGAGTTCAGGTTTTGTATCTTATCTTTGAAACGTGAGGTTAGGCTAAACCAGGGGTTTTGGTAACTCCAGTTCATAGACAAGGGTTTAGAGAGTCACAGCTGGCCTTCACCTCCATGGTATGCAGAACTAATGTGTGAGTTTATGTGATTTGGGGAAAGGGGGGAAAGGATCTATAACTCTCATGATCTTCTCAAGAAGGATACATCATCCAAGAATGTTAGTAATATACCAGCATAGATGAGAGCTAAAATTCTTCTGCTCTCGCTTGATTCCTGTTCACCAATGCACCTGGTATCTAGTGGCAGAAGAAGGTACTGCAGACTAGTTTTGAAAAAACACAAACTCAGATTTTACTTTAATGATTTTGATCCTACTTCTTCTAGGAAATTTTATTTACAGGAAAGTTCTGGCACCATTTCAAATTTTTATAAATAAGAAATTTCTAACTGCCCCCAAAAAACCATTCTGAATTTTATGGCGACAATTTTTTTAATGGTTAATTTTGTTTTAACTATCCGATCGATTTCTGAAGTTAATTTTACTGTAGAATTGCTTAGTAGTGTAGCTTCTTATTTAAAAACTATTATTTTTAATCAGTATGAGCTTGTGATTACTGTATTTTGGCTTTTGTTTATTTCTTTGATGCTGAGTGGTTGGGCAAAAATATATTTCCAAATTGTATTATTGTTCCTATAGGGAAAAGTCAGCCAACATATAATGATGTGATATAAACTAGAAACATGTTTAGCAGGTCACCATATTGTTATATGAAACCTGAAGTCTAGAATGAATATTATGGTTATCATATTTTGATCTGCAAAACAATCACGTGTAACAATCTGACCCCATTAGCTGTCTAGAATCAGTGCATTAATCTCTGTGATAATTTCTTTTAGGCCCTTAAAAATGCCAACTTTGTTTCAGAGATGAAATAACAATTTTACATTTTTTTTCCGGCTGTATAGTTTATTACAGCTTAGGACATACTTTCATAATTTTTTCTCACCTTACAACCCTGTAGGATACACATCTTAATCCTTATTCCATATATATAAGGAAACTGAGGCTTAAGCATGGAATCATTTGCTGAAGGTACAAAGGTGAAGAGCCTGGGTCTTGCTCATCTCAGACCCCAAATTTCATGCTCTTCCTACTACTCCATCGCTGCCCCTCAGCCCTAAAAAAATCTTCAAAATTATGAGTGTTCGTCATGCTAATTCTTGAAATAACTTAGATCATAAGTAAGTAAGGCCTTTTAATAATGTGGAACCACCCCATTGATAAACAAAAATTTTAGGGGATCAACTTGGTGAGGTAAATAGAGTTTTTGAACTTGGACAGACAATTGTAAGTCCTGGCTCCGCCATTTAGTGTCACCCTGCATAACATTCTCAGTTTCTCTGAGCATCAGCCTCTTTATCTGGGAAATGGCTAACAAATTCCACCTCCCTATATTGCTGTGAAGATTAAATACTTAGAACTTTGCCTGACACACTGAGGGTACTCAGAGCATGTGGACACCCTTCTCTTTCTCTACTGTATGAAATGTCTGCCGGTTCAGAAGTGCAAATGGCACCCCCTGCATTGTTCAGACGTCCCTGTGACTCACCAGTCACACCTTATGCTTCTGTCTTATTGGTCTCTTCTTTGCCCTCCAAGATATGCTCTTGTCATTCTTGCCCTGAAGCCTCTGCCTGTGTCTGCCTTTCATCTGGATACAATACCCTTCATCTCTCCGATGATCCGGATCTTTACCTTTCCTCGCTTCGCCAGAAAACTCTCCCTGGTAACTAGGGACATCCTTCAGTTCCCTTCCAACTCTTCTCCACTGCCACTACCACCTCTACACTTACCGCTTATATAGCATGTACTTGAGCCTTTAGTATTTGTCTGCCAAGTGTTATAGACTAAGCTATTTATGTAGAAAGTTTATTCTACTATGTGGCATGCTCCAGGCATTTTTGCCATTTGGAAAATTCCTAGTGTTAGGCCCATGGCAAAAGCGCTGAGGAACTGAATTTGTAAAAGATTATTTAGTTAAATTCAAAGCCACAGCTACAGGAATTCGAGGATTTCAATAGTCTTTTCTTATTTCTGTATTACTAGAAAACCTTCAAGCTTGGTTCAGAGAGATCTCAAAACAAATATTGTCTTTAAATTACGATGATTCTACTGCTGCGGGCAGAAAAACTGTGCAACTGATACAAGCTTTGGAGGAGGTAAGGAAAGGCTTTTTAAATGAAGTTTCTTGGATCGTGAATCACACCTTATGACCCACCCAGCAGTCTGTTCCTGTAAATATATCTGAGAGACTATTTCATCAGAAGTAAAAGCAATGTGAATTAATATGTTTCCTGTAACAGATAGTGTCCTAAATTTGGGGAAATAAATGACTAGTATGAAGAGAATGGTAGCCAAAATTACAATATTTTAACTTGAGGAAACATGTAATCTTAGAGACATAATTATAAAAATAACATAGAAGCATTGGGCAAATTGTGATAAGGAGGTAAAAGCAAAAACAAAATTGCATGTGTATACAATTTTTAGGGTTGTAAAAAAGTGTGTGCCTTGGGGAAAAAAACCAGAAAGGAATACATAAAAAAATAATAATAATTATATAATGATCATATGCTTGTAAGTGGTATATTTTCTTTTCTGAAAAAGTAGTTTATTGTTTTTCTTTCAACTCAAAAATGATTGTATGAAAAAAATTATACCTCACCACTCTTAAATTTTAATTGTGTATTTAACTAGATTTAAAATGATAACTAAAAGCAGCAGAAAAATAACCATAAACTCTTTTTTTTTTTTTTTTTTTGAGATTCAATCTAGTTCTGTCACCCAGGCTGGAGTGCAGTGGCGCCATCTCAGCTCACTGCAACCTCCACCTCCTGGGTTCCAGCAATTCTCTTGCCTCAGCTTCCCGGGTAGCTGGGACTATAGGCGCCTGCCACCACGCCCAGCTAATTTTGTATTTTTAGTAGAGATGGGGTTTCACCATGTTAACCAGGCTGGTCTCGAACTCCTGACCTCAGGTGATCCACCTGCCTCGGCCTCCCAGAGTGCTGGGATTACAGGCGTGAGCCACCGCACGTGGCCAACTCCATTATTCAAAACATCATTTTTACTCATAATCTATAACCCTATCTAATTGATATGATTATATATTTTTAGAGATATAATTAATACTGAAATCGTCAGAAGTAGTGTGCTTTATTTGAAGTGTTTTCAAGAACAAATGAGCACCACAGAGTCCATTCAGGGTTTTTAAATTAAGTGTATTTCTGTAACACAGGTTCAAGAATTCCACCAGTTGGAATCCAATCTGCAAGTATGTCAGTTTCTTGCCGATACTCGAAAGTTTCTTCATCAGATGATCAGAACCATTAACATTAAAGAGGAGGTTCTGATCACGATGCAGATCGTTGGGGACCTTTCTTTTGCTTGGCAGTTGATTGACAGGTAATGTAGGCAGTGCTGACATTTGCTATAGATGAAAGGCCCTGGGAACATCTTCTTACCATCTCTCTTCTTTTTACAGTTTCACATCTATCATGCAAGAAAGCATAAGGGTAAATCCATCCATGGTTACTAAACTCAGAGCTACCTTCCTAAAGGTAAGCAAAACACAGTGAGATTCTCTGTTACTAGGAAAGAGTTGGCCTTCATTCATACCTCGTTCATTAATTCAGCCCAAGATTTTATCCTTTTAGGAAGGTAAATAATTTCAATATTTTTATAGACTGAAATTGTTAGCAGTTTTTCCATGAGATCATAGTTTCAAAGATGCCAGAAATATTTAAAGTTTTAATTAATATAAGTTGGAATGTCTTCAGGAATACTGTTTTATAAGTTGGAATATCTTCAAGAATGCTATTTTTAAGTGAAGAGTAGATTTTTTTTTTAAGTTTTATCTGTGTACTAAAAATGTGAGTCTTTTGTGTCCTTTATTCCCTAGGCATGAATTAAGTCCTTTTACTTATTCATTCAAAAAATTACTGAGCCTCTGCTACAAACTAGTATTAATATCTACAATAACAGGGAATATTGGTGAAAAATAGGCGCAGCCCGTGCTCTCATAGTAATTTCAGTTCGTGGTAAATGAACAAAGAATCTACTCAGTGTCTTCTTTTATTTATTTATTTATTTATTTAGAGATGGAATCTTGCTTTGTTTCCCAGGCGGGAGTGCAGCTCTGCCTACCAGTTTCCAGCAATTCTCTTGCCTCAGCCTCCCAAGTAGTTGAAATTATAGGCGTTCACCACCATGTCCAGTTAATTTTTACTATTTTTAGTAGAGATGGGGTTTTACCATGTTGGCCAGGCTGGTCTTGAATTCCTAACCTCAAATATTCCTCCTGCCTTGGCCTCCCAAAGTGCTGGGATTACAGGTGTGAACCACCAAGCCCAGTCTACTCAATGTCTTCTGACAGAGCTACCATGTACCATATATATCAATTCTGAGATGCACCATTTTTTGGGAGGTGGGGGTGAGAGGGATGGAGTTTTACTGTGTTGCGCAGGCTGTATCTCAAACTCCCAGGCTCAAGCGATCCTCCTGCCTTAGCCTCCCAAGTAGCTTGCATTATAGGCGTGCACCATGCGCCTGGCTACTACAACTTTTTTCATATTTTAACATTCCTGTAACTGGGGATAGATTTTATCGTTGATGGCATATCATAGTTTAGTTGTCAGCATTTAATTTTTTTCTGAGTGACATATAAAATAATGGCACTTCTTTTTTTTTTTTTTTTTTTTTGAGACAGAGTCTCGCTCAGTCGCCCAGGCTGGAGTGCAGTGGCGCCATCTCGACTCAGCCTCCCCAGTAGCTGGGACTACAGGCGCCCGCCACCACACCCGGCTAATTTTTTTGTCTTTTTTAGTAGAGACGGGGTTTCACTGTGTTAGCCAGGATGGTCTCAATCTCCTGACCTTGTGATCCACCCGCCTCTGCCTCCCAAAGTGTTGGGATTACAGGCATGAGCCACCGCGCCCGGCCAATAATGGCACATCTTACGCTTGACGGCATATTAGATTGGACGGATTCAGTAGTGCGTCAGTCAGAATGTCTTGATTTCCACACAGGAGTAGCTATCTTCTGTGGCACGGTGGCTCTCAAACTTGAGCATGCATCAGAATCACCTGCGGGGCTGGTTGTAACACAGATTGCTGGGCCCCACCCCCAGGGTGTCCGACTAAGTCAGTGTGGAGTGGCACCCAATAATTTGCATGTCTAACAAGTTCCCAGGTCATGCTGAAGCTAGCGGTCCAGGGAGCACAGTTTAAGAACCACTGCCATTACAGTTAACTAGGGTTTTTCAAAAACTGTATTGTCAGTAACTATTAGTGATACTGATGAGACTCAGTGGTTGTTGCCCTCTGTTGGGTAAAACCCAAATGTTTTGTTGTATGTTACATTTTCTGGAAAAGAAGATTTCTAGGACTCTTTTTGAAACAGAGAAACAGATATGCCTTATTTTTCTTCCAGCTTGCCTCTGCCCTGGATCTGCCCCTTCTTCGTATTAATCAGGCAAATAGCCCGGATCTGCTCAGCGTGTCGCAGTACTATTCTGGAGAGTTGGTATCCTATGTGAGAAAAGTAAGAAATGCATCAGGGTGATATTTACTCTTACCAGATTACTGCTGTTTTGAATACAAAAAGTATGCTTAGGCCCCCAAAAAGTATATCCGTGTCTCTTTCCCTTTTAAAAATCTGATTCCAGAAATTTGCAACACCTAAAAATAAACTTATTGCTACTGTGGATGTACAGATGTTTTTACTTGCCAGGAACTTTTATTTCTGTGTTTTAAATGTTGATGGTATTTACGTCTATTTTATAGATGTAGAAACAGAGATTATAATAGTTTCTTCAAAATCACAGAGCCATATCTGGTAAAAGAGCCAGATCTAGATCCAGCATCTCCCGGTCACAGCCCAATTCAGGTTTTCATGGGAATTTTGATTCTTGTTTTAATAACTTCTGATGGAGCATGAAGCCAGACAGGCCTAAATTCAAAGTTTACTGGTGTTACATACTAGCCGAGTCCTCTATAATGATGTTACTTAACACTTTTGAACCTCAATCTTTTTAAAATCTGTAAAGTGGGAATGATACGGTTTTTTGCAGCATTGTTAGAAGGATTAGCTTTATATTCTGTGAGCAATTAATATTTAAAGGAATGGAGCCCTGTGCCTGTTAGCAGTTATTTAAACAGCTCTTTTACATTTTTCAGCATCCCCCATATAGATAAATTGCTGTCATTTACTGCCATCCTAATATTTGTCAGCCAAGAAAAGTAAAACGGATGTTCATTGCGTTTCCTTCTGTCCTTTTCACTGAAGGTTTTGCAGATCATCCCAGAAAGCATGTTTACATCTCTTCTAAAGATCATAAAGCTTCAGACTCACGACATTATTGAAGTGCCTACCCGCCTGGACAAAGACAAGCTGAGGGACTATGCTCAGCTGGGCCCACGATACGAGGTACTGTGTCCTCTGACTTCTGCCTTTTCATATTAAAAACTAAGTCATGAAACATCACAGGCCTGTGTCGCCTGCCGTATTCTGGGGACCACCAGACCAATTCTGACTTGTTTTCTCACATTTGCAATGGTAAACATGTTTTACGATTTTAGTATAATCACACCTTTTATTCTTGACATTTTCCTGGTGTCATTTAAGGCCTTATTCGCCTCAGTATTCTCAGGGGAAATGGAGCTTAGCTGGCCACTTTTTTCTAAAACAGTCTTGCTAAAGCAGCCCTTGTTCTTTTTGAACTAGATTACCTGACTTCTCATATCATGTTCCTGCTTTTTGAGCAGCTCAAAATAATCTATATTCCATTAACCATTTCCTATAGGCGGATTTTAAGCTCACTCAGTAATAAACACCTCTGATTTTTTTCTCCCTGAACTTAGAATTTAAAGACATCAAAAGTAAAATCAAGTGAAGATTAAAAATATGATATACAGTGTCAATTTCCCATTCTGACACAAGTCCAAGAAATATGTCAGGGACTTAGATTATCAAGCTTGATATTTCCACGTTTATTCTGATTCAGCAATATAGCTAGCACTTGTCTACCTTGTCAATGCCTGCTGGTGTTGCTTGCAAATAATTGGGAGGCTAGGGAAGGGGAGGTTACCTTCTCAGTCTCATAGTCTTTTCTAGCCAGAAGGGCCCATCTAGATCATTGAGTTCTGTCCCAAATTTTAGACATGAGAAAATGAAGCCTAAAGGAGAAATGCTTTGTCAAACGTGAAAGAATGAACTGATGTCTTCTGACTCGGTTACCCAATGTGTCTAACTGTGGGCTTTCAGTTATACCATAGAGCCTCATTTCTGTCCAGAACATGTGGACACAGGTGTCCTAAAGCTGCAGGTTCATTTCCTGTTATCTTTGCTCATTCCAGGACCATTAGCCAATGATTTCTGATTTCCCGGAAATGATGGGTCTTTTATCTGAAGTATTTTTCATACCTCTTTTTCTTTGTTATAGGTTGCCAAGCTTACTCATGCTATTTCCATTTTTACTGAAGGCATCTTAATGATGAAAACGACTTTGGTTGGCATCATCAAGGTAACAGTTTTGTTAGTCTGTGTGGCCTGGTACCATGACTCTTAGCTGTTTGGATTTTTGTGGTAACTATCATGTGGGCAAAAGGGAGTGACATCATCTTGCTGTTTCACATTCCAGTTTCGGTCTTCATTTTACTCATTTATTTTATTTTAGTTTAGTTTTTTGAGACAGCTTCTCTCTCTCTGTTGCCCAGGCTGGAGTGCAGTGGTGCAGTCTCAGCTCACTGCAACCTCCACCTCCTGGGTTCAAGTGATTCTCATGCCTCAGCCTCCCATGTAGTTGGTACTACAGGTGCGCAACACCACACCCAGCTAAGTTTTGTATTTTTAGTAGAGACGAGTTTCACCTTGTTGGCCAGGCTGGTCTCAAACTCCTGACCTCAAGTGATCCATCTGTCTTGGCCTTTCAAAGTGCTGGGATTATAGGCATGAGCCACAGTGCCCGACCTGTTTTACTCACTTATTGATGGAGGAAGAGAAAGCGTTGTAATCTATTTCTCTTAATACCTGAAGGTAGTGGGAATTTCTTTATCTTGTAGTTCTGCAGAAAATGTATGGTACTAGTACGGTTTTACCAAAGAGTTGTTTAAATCTAAGAAAAATATATTTGATTGAATTTTGGGAAAAGCAAAAAAAAAAAAATTCAATTTCCTTAGGCAAAATTGCTTTCTTCTCTCTCTCTCTTTTCCTTCCTTCATTTTTAGTATTTTTATTTCACACCCCAGGTACAGAGAGCTAAGATAATCATATCCCTCTTTTAACAGACCACTGTCATCAATGGGGCATGCAAGCTCCTCTCATCTTTTGTTTGTTTGGTTTTTTCTTCTCCTGGATCCCTGCTTCCATTTCCGTTACCTGTAGCACTAACTTTGTGTGTTTCGTAAATGTTCCTAAATATGCAGGTATTCTTGTTTTTAGCATATGGCATTATTTGATGTGTGCATGTACTTTTGATTTATCTCAACCATATTGTGCTCTAAGTCTTATTCTTTTTCCAACTTCTGTTACTGGTTATTGCTTTTGCAATTTATTTATATTGCTATAGGTCAGATAGTAGGTTACCTTTTACTGCTGCATAGAATTCCACATTTTTCTTAACCATCCAGCTTGGGACAGACATCTATGCCCCCCATTATCACAACCAATGTCATGATGAACGTCTCTGAGCATATCCCCACTCCAGACCTGTGCAAGAATTCCTCTGAAATCTACATTCTTTTCAAGTGGCCGCAGACCAATCCATAGTACGAATGCACCATGGTGCATTTACCATTCCACTACTGATGGATGTTGAGATACAAGTGTTTCTTGACTTACAATGGAGTTACATCCCAATAAACTCATCACAAGTTGAAAATATCAGAAGACCATTGGGACTTAACAGCTTACATCTTCGCCAATACTTGATATTATCCATTTTCTAATTTTGCTTTCCCAAGAGGTATAAAGTAGTATCTCATTGCTTTTTTACTTTGGAATGCTGTGGTAAGTAGTGATGGGCCCATTCGTATAGTGTTTGGTGCTTTTCTTTATTTTTCTATATATCTGACATCAGTAGAATCTGAACATTCCTAATTGCCATATTAATATTTGCATTATTAAAATCAAAGAAAATAGAGGAAATGAACCTAAATGGAACTTTGGTATGTGTTTTCTGGAAGTATGCTAAAAGAAATACCATTGTAGTTCCTAGAATATTAACAGAATTTGCTAAACATGGTTTAGGCCTGATCTCAGGTGAATTCAGTTGATGTGCAGAGAATGTACATGCATTTTACTCACTTCTTACACACAGGATGATAAATCCTAGGACTGCAAAGTGACCACTATAAGAAGGATGTAATAAAACCTAATACAGGTAATTAACAATAATTATCAAAAGAAAGACTGCTTGGTAAAATATTAATCTTTTCCCACAATCTTTCAGATAATAACACTAGAAGGAATATCCTGCTGACCAACTCCATTCAACCCAGTAGACTCTCTCTGCTAGTCTACCAATAGCAACTAAGGGCTTTTAAAAGTAATCCTGTGGCCCTCACTGATCTTTAACCTTAGAGTGTTGAGGTTGTATTTCAAACACTTATAAAAAGTGTAGGTTCAATTTGGTTGATATGACTTAGAACAAGTGAGATACACACAGAGATGTAAGCATTCATTGTTAGAGGCAGCAAAAAAAGAAAAGAAATATACATGGTCTCGAACTTACGATGATTCAGCTTCATGATGATACCCATACTGGTTTTCACTTTCAGTACACTATTCAATAAATTACATGAGATATTCAATACTTTATTATAAAATAGGCTTTGTGTTGGATGATATTGCCCAACTGTAGGCTAATGTAAGTGAGCACATTTGAGGTAGGGGAAGCTAAGCTATGGTGTTTGGTAGATTAGGTATATTCAGTGCATCTTTGACTTCTGATATTTTCAACTTATAATGAGTTTATTGGAATGTAACTCCATCTTAAGTCAAGGAGCATCTGTAATCTAAACATCCATCAGTAGGGGAATGGTTAAATATTCAATGGTGCATTCGTACTGTGGATTGGTCTAGAGCGATTCAAAAAGAATTTACTACTGGAAAATCTTCAAGATGGAAAATGAAAAAAGCAAATTGCAGAAAAACATGTATGTATGTATATGTATGTGTGTGTGTATATATTTATAGTGTGTGTGATATACATGCATACATCTGTGTGTATATATGTATAATGCATGTGTGATATACATGCGTGTCTCTGTACATATATATGTATATGATCCCATTTAGATTTTTGAAATTAAATATATGTTTAAGCATGGATATTTTTGTATATAAATGAATAGAGAAAGGTCTGGATGATCCATATGAAAACAGTTACTGTTGTTAACTTCAGGGGAAGGGAATAGAAATGTGAGGAAGGGGCTGTGTGAAGATGGCTTTCTCTCAGCTGTGAACACTTCCACAGATGAGTGAGAATCCGGGAAGGATTAGAAAAGCTGCATGAGATCTTTAGATTCACGAAAGCCTTGAACTCTTTCACTAAATCTGTTCTTATAAGGAATATTTACTTGAAAGCTTCATGATACTTCTTTGACTCTGTACTCATTGATTATGTCTTTATAATTTATCTTTTTATTGTATAATAAAGCACAGATGCTGAAAACTAAAAAAAGAATAGCCTATTGGGTTATTACAAGGTAAACACCAGTCATTCTGACTACCACTTAAGTCAAGAAATAGGATTTAGCCAGCCCCACTCCTGAAAGCCCCTCATGCACTCTGACCTAATCTCAGGCCTCCTGTATATAGTTTTATTATCCAATGAAACTATATGTCATTAATTTCCAGACTATAGCTTAGACTTGCCCCTTTGAAAAATGATGTTATGTCTTTTAAGTCTTTTTTGATCTACAGATTTCTTCTTCTTCTTTTTTTTTTTTTTTTTTTTTTTTTTGAGACAGAGTTTCACTCTTGTTGCCCAGGCTGGAGTGCAATGGTACAATCTCAGCTCACCACAAGCTCCGCTTCCGAGTTCAAGCAATTCTCCTGCCTCAGCCTCCCTGCTAGCTGGGACTACAGGCATGTGCCACCATGCCTGGCTAATTTTGTATTTTTAATAGAGACAGGGTTTCTCTATGTTGGTCAGGCTGGTCTCGAACTCCTGACCTCAGGTGATCCGTCTGCCTCAGCCTCCCAAAGTGCTGTGATTACAGGCGTGAGCCCCCGCACCTGACCCTCCTTTCCTTTCTTTCCCTATAATTCATCTGTTGAAGAACACAGGGCCTTTCACCTTCAGTTGCTCCACAGTCCGGATTTCCCTGACTGAATGATCTTGACGTAGTTTAACGTGTTTCTCTGACTTTTGTGTTTTGCAACTCCCATTGCAGTTGTCTTATTTGAAATTTAAATATAATCAAAACCAGATGGAACCCATTAATTGCCTTTATGACTTTTTAAAATAATGGTTCTTTACAAATTAAAAGTAAAAGAAACAAGTCTCAGAGAATTCAGGGGAGTCTGTAACAACCATTTGATGTTTTATGGATCTGGTAAGAGCCTTTTTTAAGGAATAACAAAAGCTTTTTCATTACAGATGAAATAATTAGCAAAATCAGCTTGTAGAGTTAGATAGCAGATTTGCTTTCCTATTTTGTCTCCCTAATTCCAAGAATGCTGAAAGAAAAGATAATTATTCAATTTACAGAGTGACCCAAACTCATATCTAAGTTTGTTCATATGGATATAAGGTGCCCAGAAATAAAATCTAAAGGAAGAACATGCATCTGTAAATTCAGTCGTAGGTCCTTCATCCCGCCCCCTGGAAAAGGCACTTTTTACTGTTAATGCATTAATTAGAATGTGAGGCCATTTAAAACTTTCCTTATTCACCATCTTTGAAATGTCATGTTGTAAAATTATCATCATGAACTTTGCTGAAATAAACAGAGTCCTAAAAAGGTGACAGGTTTAATAATTCCATCCAAGCTGTGCAAGATCACAGGAGCAGGAAAGGAAAAAAATTCACATCATTTAGTGAGGAGGTAGGAAAATGCTCCACTGCAGATTCTGGAGGCCATCTTTCCTCTGGATTTCATCAGGACTGAATTTTTCATAACTATCATTTAATACTTTGATTGGCACTTAGGTGGATCCAAAGCAGTTGCTGGAAGATGGAATAAGGAAAGAGCTTGTGAAGCGCGTTGCCTTTGCCCTGCACAGGGGACTGATATTCAACCCTCGAGCCAAGGTACCCAGGGACCAGAATGGGCCTGTCCTCTTCTCCACCCAGCTTGCAGCATGGACTAGAATGCCATTTTTAACCTATCGTGAACAAGACCTTACCTCCTAGCTAATGTATATCAAATATGTGATTTTCAACACAAACAGCTGATGTGCTTTTTAATCTTATAATCCATTCATATTATAAATTTACAGTATAAATATGAAATTTAGATTTTATGTTTAAAAGTTCATATTTTTAAAACCAGTGCTTCTTTCCTCCACCTACTGATCCCCATTTCAAAGTTAAACTGATGTTTATGATTCAGAATTATTTCTTATAGTTAAAAGAATTTGCTAACCCTAAAGCAGATAGAAACTTATAAAGGTTGTAATTTTTTATTTTGCTTTATCTGCTACGGAATATGGTCATTTTTCTCAGGAGAAAAAAAATAGGCCTGAAATTTCTATTTAGGGCATTTTTTATCATAGTAAATTCAATTTAAAATGTTTTAAGTATTCTGAGACTAGATACATGTATTAAATGACAGAGAAATCATAGTCTTTCATTTATTTCTTTCTTTATATGAGGCTTCCTTCCCAAATGAATGAAATAATTTCTTTGCTGAATGTCTGACATCAGTTGTCAGTCATCCTAGATGAAGTAGGAAATGAGTATTTCCAAAACTTAAAGTATCGCTGAAACTATGACTCTGATCTCTTAGCTGCTGTACTATTTATTTATTTATTTATTTATTGAGACAAGTCTTGCTCTGTATTTATTTATTTATTGAGACAAAGTCTTGCTCTGTCTCCCAGGCTGGAGTGCATTGGCATGATCTCGATTCACTGCAACCTCCGCCTCCTGGGTTCAAGCGATTCTCGTGCCTCAGCCTCCCGAGTAGCTGGGATTATAGGCACCTACCATCATACCTGGCTAATTTTTGTATTTTTGACGGGGTTTCACCACATTGGCCAGGCTGGTCTTAAACTCCTGACCTCAAGTGATCCACCCATCTCAGCCTCCCAAAGTGCAGAGATTACAGGCATGAGCCCAGCCTATTTTTTATTTTTTTAAGATTAAGTCTCCCTCTGTCGCCTAGGTTGGAGTGCAGTGGCACAGTCTCAGCTCACTGCAGCCTCCGCCTCCCAGGTTCAAGCAATTCTCCTGCCTCAGCCTCCCAAGTAGCTAGGATTACAGGTGCGTACCACACCTGGCTAATTTTTCTATTTTTTTTAGTAGAGTCGGGGTTTTGCCACATTGGCCAGGCTGGTCTTGAACTCCTGACCTCAAGTGATCTCCCTGCCTCAGCCTCCCAAAGTGCTGGGGTTACAGGTGGGAGCCACTGCACCTGGCCCGCTATACTATTTAAGGTCTAATTAGATATTCGAATTAATAGTAGACAATCTACTCCAGTGTAAGAGCCTTGTGTTTCACCTTTTCCACAGCCAAGTGAACTGATGCCCAAGCTGAAAGAGTTGGGAGCGACCATGGATGGATTCCATCGTTCTTTTGAATACATACAGGACTATGTGAACATTTATGGTCTGAAGATTTGGCAGGAAGAGGTATCTCGTATTATAAATTACAATGTGGAGCAAGAGTGTAATAACTTCCTAAGAACGAAGGTATCTAATAAATTTTAAAATTCTTGACGATATTTGTTATTTCTCATGTTTAGAGTACACATCCCAAACCTCAGAAATGTCAACAAGAACGTTTATTTATTTACTAAAACTCTGTAAACACTAGATAGTCTCAGTACCTTCAGAGTATGTTCAGGAGCCAGGAGGGTTGTAGAAAAGTGGACATGGCACGTGACCTCTGGGAGCTCACTGTCCTAAGAAGGCAAACATCATTAAATGGCTACAGAATGAAGCTGTTTGTTGTTAATTGTTATAACCCAAGTGATTGACAGTTCAAAAGACTTTTAGGACTCCTTTGTTTGGGTTCGGCAGGGTGCATACTGAGGAGTGGAATTACTGGGACCTATAATGGGTAGTTCTATGCTTAACTTATTGAGGAACTACCAAACTGTGTTCCACAATAACGGCACCATTTTACATGCCCAACAGCAGTGTACGAGGGTTCCAGTTTCTCCATGTCCTAACCAACACTTGTTATTTTCAATTTTTAAGATTACAGTGACCCTAGTGCACATGAAGGTATCTCATCATGGTTTTGATTTGCATTTCTCTAATGGCCAATGATGTTGAACAGCTTATTGGCCATTTGTATGTCTTCTTTGGAAAAATATGTATACAAGTCCTTTGCCCATTTCTTTAATTGGGTAAAAAAAGAATATCAAATGCATAAGTGCCAAAACTGAGAAGCTGATTTTAGTAAGTAGTTAACAAGGAGCCACTCTGCAAGTTTTTATGTGGGAACTGACATGATTTAGGTGACATTTTCAAAAGTTTAAGTCTATTCCAGACTTATGACATTTTGGATTTTTATATTACATGGATGCATGTCAACTCATAGGACAGAAAGCCGGAAGTTCCCATGCCTCATCTTAGTTCTCGCTTCTTCTTTGTCACTTTACCTTTTCACAAATGTTTCTTTGTTTTTTATGAATGTTATATGTGATATTTCTGGGGGACTATTATTAATGCAGTTTTAGAAGTTTCCTCTTCAAAACCAAGGAAAAGGCCAGGTGCAGTAGCTCATGCCTGTAGTCCCAGCTACTTGGAGGCTCAGGCCGGAGGACTGCTTGAGCCCAGGAGGTTGAGACTGCAACAAGCTGTGATCACACCATGGCACTCCAGCCTGGGCAGCAGAACAAGATCCTGTCTCTAAAATAAAAAACCAAGCCAGGCACAGTGGCTCACACCTGTAATCCCAGTGCTTTGAAAGGCCGAGGCAGGTGGATCACCTGAGGTCAAGAGTTAGAGACCAGCCCGTCTCTACTAAAAACACAAAAATTAGCCAGACCTAGTGGCACATGCCTATAATCCCAGCACTTTGGGAGGCCGAGGTGGGAGGATCACTTGAGATCAGGAGTTCGAGACTAGCCTAGCCAACATGGTGAAACCCCATCTCTACTAAAAATACAAAAATTAGCCGGGCATGGTGGCATGCGCCGGTAATCCCAGCTACTCAGGAGACTGAGGCAAAAGAATTGCTTGCACCCAGGAGGTGGAGGTTGCAGTGAGCCAAGATCACGCCACTGCATTCCAGCCTAGGGGACAGAGCAAGACTCAATCTTAAAAAAAAAACCCAAAGAACCTTTATTGTCTCTCTTTATGCAATATTGTATTTGTAAAATTATGTGGAAAAGAGATAACTAGATTATCTTATCAAAGGTGTACTAAATATTGATGGTTTTGTTTTCTAGATTCAAGATTGGCAAAGCATGTACCAGTCCACTCATATTCCAATACCCAAGTTTACCCCTGTGGATGAGTCTGTAACGTTTATTGGTCGACTCTGCAGAGAAATCCTGCGGATCACAGACCCAAAGTAGGTGTACGTGAATTCTACAGAGCCCTGAATACTGTAGGCGGTCTCATCTGCACCTGTGTCCCTGTGGCACAGCCACTATTCTAATCACGGGGGGCCACTTGTCAACTCATATTCTGACCCTTTAGAGCAAGGGTCCCTAACACCTGCGCTGCGGACTGGTACCGGTCTGTGTCTTGCGAGAAACCAGACCACACAGCAAGAGGTGAGTGATGGGTAAGCAAGCATTACCGCCTGAGCTCCACTTCCTGTCAGATCAGTGGCAGCATTAGATTCTCATAGGAGCGTGAACTTTGCGTGTGAGGGATCTAGGTTGCGCGCTCCTTAGAAGAATCTAATCTCTTCTCCCGCCCCCCTGTCTCCACAAAATGATTCTTAGGTCAACACACAAGCACTTTTGATAGTAACAACTGTTTATTGAACACTTACCTATGCGCTCTTCTAAGCACATTATACACATCCAGTCGTTAACCCATTTACAGCAATCTTATGAGATAGGCATTATTCTTATTCCCATTTTAAAGGTGAAGTAACTGAAGCACAGAAAAGCTTAGTCATTTGCCCAGCATCACACAGTTAATAAATGGCAGACCCAGAATATATTCCAGGCCCTCTGACTCCAGAGCCCAGCTCCTAGGCACTGTACTGTGAAGGGCAGACTGCATAGCTTTGTATACAGCCAATCACTTCTTAGTCTAAAAAGAATCATTTGGAGAGGACCAGAAGATGGCATCTACAAGTTTAAGGAACTGAGAGGAAAAAGCAAATTGCTTTGTCGTCATAGTCTCAAATGTTAGGTAGCGTGTGGAGATTCTAAGTTCCTTTTTTACCAAATGGAAATGACACAAGGCCTTGTTTTGTCTCCAAACTAGAAATTTAAATGAAGGCTGCATAGAGAGACCAGTGGGCTCTGAAGTCTTCCAGCCTGACAGCTGAACCTAACCTTGTCTTCTCAGCATGATTCCAAGTCAGCAGCCTAACTCAATGGAAATAAATGACTGAAACCAATGATATGGCACAGGGCAGGAAAAGGGGGTCAGACCAAATTTCACCTTCCTGCTCCGTTGGGTGGTCACTGGGAAGATGCCTTGGGTGCCTGAATACAGAGTTAGAAAACACAGATCATGTAACTCTGTTCTTCATATTTGGTGCCGCATGTCCTATTGAGTCCTAACATCTCTTTAAGGATGAATTCTGAGCCGTTCTGGGGTCTTTGCGTTATTTTCATTTTAGAATGACATGTCACATAGACCAGCTGAACACTTGGTATGATATGAAAACTCATCAGGAAGTGACCAGCAGCCGCCTCTTCTCAGAAATCCAGACCACCTTGGGGACCTTTGGTCTAAATGGCTTAGACAGGCTTCTGTGCTTTATGATTGTAAAAGAGTTACAGGTGAGCCTTTTGACTTTCATGCCTGTTTTCTGCCACCCTGGGGGAGAGGCAAGAACATATCTTGGGCAGTTTGAACTCACTTCACCTTTCTTCCATGATTTCTTACACTGACTTTAGGCATATGATACCTACTGGGTAGATAGGAGCTGGAGCTAAACTAGAATTTATTTGGCCAGCATAGTACTTTTAGGATTAGACTGTTTTTGTGAGTTTCCACTTGGGAAGATAAGACTTTTTAATCCTTGAAACCAGTGAGTTTTCCTAGCAAGGGGTGTTTCTAATAGGAACCTGAAGTTGCTTCTCTTTGCAGTCATGCTGTTTAGAGGTTTTGTGTGACGTAGGCCCAGTCTCTGTTCTGCATAGCATTTTAGGTAACTGGAGTACTTGCTTGTTTAATTCATTATGTTTGGTTCTTTGACCATGCCTTCTTGTTTTCAGAATTTCCTCAGTATGTTTCAGAAAATTATCCTGAGAGACAGAACTGTTCAGGACACTTTAAAAACCCTCATGAATGCTGTCAGTCCCCTAAAAAGTATTGTAGGTGAGTGTCCTGAAACTAGCCTGAGGTGGGGATGACACAGTAGCCTTTACGAATGTACTAAAGAGAAAATTGTGTTTTAACTTTTCAGCGAATTCAAATAAAATTTATTTTTCCGCCATTGCCAAAACACAGAAGATTTGGACTGCGTATCTCGAGGCTATAATGAAGGTATGTTGTAGGAGAGAGGGTGACAGCCAATACTTACATTTTTTAATTTTTCGTTTTCTTGCAACTTTGTTGCCCAAAGAAAGCTACTCTTCTTTCTTTTGTCATTAAATCAAAAATATTTTAATACTTCAGTTTATCATTTTAAAATTCATTTTGTTTATCTCCCTTTCTGGATCTGTTCTTGACTAGGCTTTTTAGGAGCCTAGTGTTTCCCTTTTGTTCAAGAAAACTGGCTCTTTGTAAAATGCCTTTTGGGTAGAGGTGCTTTTATATATGAAAATGAAACTTTCCCTTGCACAGTAATACTCCCTTCTTACATAACAAAGTTCATTTATACACACTTCATCTGCTCCATGCTGCTGTTAGAACAGAACATTGTCTCTCTCCCCTCTTGTGTCTGCGTAGATGTTAGGGAGCCAGGTTCTTTGGGGCATAAATTATCCTTGTACTATGCATAAAGCACTTTTACTTTGGAAATGAATAAGAAAGACAAATGAAGAGATTAATTTGCTGGATGGAAGTCTACTTTATTTTATAATCCAGCTGCCTACTTTCCTGCCTTGACTCAGCAGCGGGAGCGCCCAGGGACCCCTGTGTCTTCTGCGAGTCTTCTTTCGTCCTCTGATAATCTGAGATCATCAACGGCCCGTTCTCACACACCCATTATACCTAGGGCCATTGTCAGTTGCTGTGAGAGACAGAGTAAAATGAAACATGACCGGTCTCCTCAGAAAGCCAGCTCACAATCTAGTAGGAAAGAGTAGACTTCCTGGTGGAAAACTATGATTTGTGGTCAAAAGTATCACATACCATAGAAAAGTCTAGAATTCTAGAATGCTAAGGGAATTTTGAAAAGTTCCATTCTCTGACTCCCAATTATATAAGTTTCTCATTGAGACAGCACTCATTGATACCTCAGTCAAATTCATAGTGTATTTCCCATAATTTTGGTGACCAGTAGTAGTAGTAGTTGTGTTTTGTTATTGTTGTTGTTGTTTGGATCACTAAACAGAACGGGTAAGGCAAGGAGCCTGTGGCTCTGCTAGATGTCCTGTCGTGATTTGGGTCTGCCTTCCTCTAGCCACATGATTGTCAGATATTAAGCACTTCCTAGGCCAAGTTTCTAATTGCTGGAAAACCTTTTAGGAGGATTAAAAAATCACCCGAGTTTGGACAGGTGTGAATCCCAACTCTGTAGGAGGCGTTAGGGGGATTACAGGGATTCTTCCAAGAAACTGGAAGGTTTTTCCCTTGCCCACCGGAGGGTTCTCAGTCCAGTAGCTATTACAGACCCTTATTGGTTATAGTTGCCAGTAATTTGGTAACAGCCACATGACTGTGTCTGAGTCAGTGATCTTTAAATAAAGCCCCCAAGGACAAATTTGTCTTTTGGTCTTGAATTAGGGTGCTTACAGTCACTGAGCCAGTGTTAATGATCTGGAACAACAATGGAAATGTTCTGTGCTATTCGATGATGACAGCAGCTCCTAGTCCTTTGTAGCTGTTGAGCTCGTGAAATGTGGGTTGTGGGACAGTGAAACGCAATTTTTAATTTTATTTCATATTAATTTAAATGTAAATAGCCACACGTGGCTAGTAGCTGCTGTACTCAACAGTGCAATGCTAGAAAAATCTTGGAGAAAGAATGATAAGCTGGATAGCTCCAAAGAGGCAAATGAGTAGGTAGAATAAGTTTCTCGTCCGTCCCAGGCTCCTTAGCCTCTCCAGCAGCTTATTCAAGCTTGAAGTGCGTGAGTACCAAAAACAGAAAACAGCACTAACAAACACTCATTGTGCATTAAACGAGAGCAATAAACTATTTATAGAAATAAACTGACTTTATTTCTTTTTCCAGTTCTAGATTGATATTTTCAAGAGGATCCTTGGCACACAGTATACTAGACATAGAAAATTATGTAAAGAATTATATGGGCCAGATACAGGGTTTCAGGGACATTTTTACATGGCCTGAAAGGACCTACTATTTTCTTGGCTTTGTTGCATTCTAATTTTTAAATAATGCTACTCTATAAATTAAAAGACTTACTATTTATAAATAGCATTTTTGGATTGACGTGTTTCACGTAAATAGAATAATAGTCTTGAATGAATAGTGGTCAAAAATAATACATCTGAGGTCATTTAACACTTTTGACCATTACAAGCTCCATTTAGCCAAGTAACTTTTGTTCACTCTTAGAGAAGGCCACCCTCTTTCTCTTTTTCTTTTTCTTTTTCTTTTTCTTTTTTTTTTTTGAGACAGCCTCGCTCCATCTCCCGGGCTAGAGTGCAGTGGCGCAATCTTGGCTCACTGCAACCTCTACCTCCTGGGTTCAAGTGTTTCTCATGACTCAGCCTCCCAAGCAGCTGGGATTACAGGTGTCCACCACGACACCCAGCTAATTTTTTTGTTTTTCATAGAGAGTTTCACCATTTTGGCCAGGCTTGGTCTCAAACTTCTAGCCTCAAGCAATCAGCCTGCCTTGGCCTCCCAAAGTGCTGGGATTGCAGGCGTGAGCCACTGTCTTTTCCTTAACTCTTCTCTGCACCCAGCAACTCAGAGGAAATGTGTTGATTTCCACCTTATTGCTGCTTGCATTATAATACTGGCTTCTCTCCTATCCCCACCTCCCTCACTCCCCTTTGCCAGTCTTTTAGGAATACTTTGTCTAGAGTAGAAAAGAAGACATTTATAGGCAGAAAAAGTTATAATATGCTATTGACCTTCTGATGCAGACAACATTATGGGGGCAAACTGCTCTCTCTCAAGCCTGACCCAAAGATCACTTCCTATTATCCAACCATTGTAGATAATCTCCAAATATCGTTTATGCTCATAGCTACTTTAAATTACCATAGTTAATCCACCATCCTAGCATAACTCTGTATCACAGATTGTTCTTTGAATGGTTAATTATATTTCATTACAACTGGCTTCCACTGTTCCCCTCTATGTTTTGTTTTGTACATTCAAAAACATTATTCTGAAATGGTGTCCATAGGCTTCACGAGATTCCCAAAGGGATCCAAGGCTGTATTAGTCAATTCTCACATAATAAAGACATACTCAAGACTGGGTAATTTATAAAGGAAAGAAGTTTAATTGACTCACAGTTCAGCATGGCTGTAGAGGCCTCAGGAAACTTACAACCATGGTGGAAGTGGAAGCGAACATGTCCTTATGGCAACAGGAAAGAGAAGTATAAGCAAAAGGAGAAAAGCCCCTTGTAAAACCATCAGATCTTGTGAGAACTCACCCACGATTACGAGAACAGTGTGGAGGCAACCACCCCCATAATTCAATTACCTTCCACTGGGTCCCTCCCACGACACTTGGAGATTATGGGAACTACGATTTGAGATGAGATTTGGGTGCGGATACAGCCAAACCATATCAGACACACACAAAAACTTAAGAACCATGGATTAAGGGGCTATCATTGTTAAAATTTTCATGATAGATTTTATGTAGATTATTTTGTAATCCAGATAATTATTGAACCTATAATCCTGGGTGGCCTGGACAGACTTAATATTCACCCAATTTGAGAATACTAGTGTGAAATGGCATTCCTAGGACTTGAGAAAGTTCCATTCAGGGTAAATAAAAGGAAGTAAGTAAGACTTCTCACAGCAGCTACTAACTGTGGAGCACTTATTCCAAAAAGTTAAAAATACAGCATCAAAAAAGATACCTTTGATACATGAACAACTGAACATTAATAGACCACTCTGCATAGACTTTGGGGTGTTTTTAGGTTGGGGTTGGGAGTCCATCCAGACATTCCTTGAAGGGCCTCTGGTGCTGCATTAGGTCCAGTTCTGGTCTTAGATCAGTTCAGGAAATCCTTATTTTTTTTCCTGTGGAGTGTTGTGAAGGCCTAGTGAAGAATTGTCGTCTTTGTGTTTACCTCCTCACTGTCACTCCAAAATGCTTGAATGCACTACTTGTTCTCTCTTGCTTGTGCACAGGTTGGACAGATGCAGATTCTGAGACAACAGATTGCCAATGAGTTAAATTATTCTTGTCGGTTTGACTCTAAACATCTGGCAGCTGCTCTGGAGAATCTCAATAAGTAAGTGCCAGGGTTTGAAACAGCCATCCATGGGCTTGGATTGTTTATCATCTAAGCGCCCCGATTTCTTCAATTCTTACTGTCTTAAGTTATTTTTGGGTGGGAGGTCTGAATTTATAGGCTTCCTTGCCACGGATAATCAAATGTGTCTTCAGGAGTCTCTTTTCTCAATATTGTCCCTCCGTTTATCTCTGTCTCTCACTCACTTTCTCTAATGGATTCATGTATTCATCTGGCATGTACTGATCACATGATTCAATACGTGTCAGCTGAATAAATGAATTCATTAGAGAGAGCAAGTAAGAGACACACCAGACACTGCTAGATACTTGCACAGGTTTTAGAAAGCAATTATTACCGAAATCCACAACTGGCTTTTTACAGGGCTGATTGCTCATCATCCAGAGGGCAGTTGGAAGTGTGTTGATTACCAAGAGTGGTTATGGAGGCCTGTCCCAGAGGGAACTCATATCCTCCGCCTCACCAGCAACCTGCTGTGGTTTGAGGCTGCCTACTCACAGATAAATCCCTGCTTCTCACTCACCAAGTCAGTGCTTTTGACAAAGCAGATATTAAGAACAATTCAGTCAATACATGATGATTTGAATGGTGAATGCATTTGATTGAGGTTGATTCCAAAAAATAAAGTAATTCTAGGTCAAATTTTCCACTTAAAATCAATCACAGGCATGGATTGAGAATTAGCAGGATCAAGCTCTCATTTTACAAATGAGGAAACTGAGGCTTGAAAAGATTACGTCACTGGCCTGTATTAACTCTTGTATAAACTCATTTAATCCCTAATGTTTATCTCCGGGGTTTTTCTTCGTTTAGGGCTCTCCTAGCAGACATTGAAGCCCACTATCAGGACCCTTCACTTCCTTATCCCAAAGAAGATAACACACTTTTATATGAAATCACAGCCTATCTGGAGGCAGCTGGCATTCACAACCCACTGAATAAGGTGAATAATTAAAATAAATAATGGCGGGGGTTGGGGTACAGAATGGTATTTGGCCCAGGTAACAGATTACTGTGCAGAAATACCAGAGGAACCTGGGTTCAGACCCCAGAACCTTCATTCCATTCAGTTCCCTGCCCTTTCTAAGCAATCATCATACTTTCCCTGCCTGGCTCGGGTCTGGGAGAATCAAGTGCTATAGCGCTGGTGAAAGCTCATGACAAAGGGGAAAGTGCTGCATCCGTGTAAGAGATGAGTTTTGGGTTTCACTGGGGTTTGCAGTTCAGTCATCAAGGCCCAACAAACCCAAAATGGTAGCATTGATCTGTCTTGCCAAAGATGCTTCCCCTTGTGGCTGACGGTAATCCCAGTCATCACAGGAGCTACAAACTCTTTTTTGCAGTTGTGAGCTCAGAAAACCTCTAAGAACTGAAAGTTTTTTCATAACAGTGCCCGGTCTCTCTGCGTGGCAAAATCTGTCCTGAGCTGACATAAGGCTGTTTATACTAGTTATTTATCCTCCTTACTATAAACATTCATATATTTTGATGCAGACTTTGATTATAGTGCATTAATGACTTTGATTATAGCGCATTACCCTAGCCCCTATATTGTCTTTCTAAAATCTATAAAATTTGAAATTCTGAAATCTGTATTATCCCTTGTGTTTTGGATAAAAGATGATAGACCTGAATAGTAGCTAACATCTTGAATATTTACTGCGTAACAAGTGCACTGTCTTAACCCTGATGGTGGATTATCTCACTTCATCTCACAACAAGCCCTATGAAATTATGAGTTGAGGAACCCGAGGCTCAGAGAGGCTAGCTAGCAAGTGGAGGAGCCAGGCAGTCTGACCAGAGCCTGTGCTTCTGACCCGTGTGCTACCCTGTCTCCTGTGGAATCGGCCAGCTGGGAGTCTGGACCCAGCCGTGTATGCCCTGACTATAGTTTCTGCCGTGACATCTGGGAGACTGCTCTTTGACATTGCCTAGGGGACAGCAAATGACAAGAACTTTGCTCTCTTTCTACTTAGATACTACCAGTCGCTGCTACATGGATCTTTTCCCTCTACTCTCCCTGCTCCTCCTCTCCTTCTTCCGTCTTTCCCTCTCTCCCTCTTCTCCCTCCCACACTCCCCCTATATTCCCCTCCAGCTCTGCTTCAACTGCTCTTCATTTTGCCTTCCCCTCCCATTCTTGCTCATCACTCATTCCTCCCGCCCTTTATTAATGACATTAACAGGATTCAGGGGGAAAGTCATTCTAAGCAAAATCATTTTCTTTCCAGAAGGGCAAATGATGATGTAGGTATTTATGTGGGCAGGGCCAGGTGTGTTAAATACAACTCTGAAGGCAGCAAATTAATGGAACCATCCACATTTCAGGAAGGCCAAAGAGCAAACTGAAGTAAAATGGAAGATTTTCATTTGGAAACCTGATCTGTGATATTGTGCAATGTGAATTAACCATCCATTTTTCTTACCTTTTCTCTTTCCAGATATACATAACAACAAAGCGCTTACCCTATTTTCCAATTGTCAACTTTCTATTTTTGATCGCTCAGTTGCCAAAACTTCAGTACAACAAAAATCTAGGTACGTATGACATTTGTTATTTGCAGTGAGTAACAATACCAACAGATTAGCATCTCACTAAATAGCTCTTTGTATGGACATGCCTTTCAATATGTCAGATATCAGATCTTTTCTTAGTTAAATTCATGTTTAAGAAATTCAAGTCTTTATGCCTCTGAAATACAATGCCTTTTTATGAACTGTAGACAGTGGATTTATTTATTTTTATTTTTATTTTTATTTTATTTTTTTGAGACGGAGTTTTGTTCTTCTCGCCCAGGCTGGAGAGATGGTCTCGGCTCACTGCAGCCTCTGCCTCCCAGGTTCAAGTGATTCTCCTGCCTCAGGCTCCCAAGTAGCTGGGATTACAGGCACATACTACCACGCCTGTCTAATATTTTTGTAGTTTTAATAGAGACAGGGTTTCACCATGTTAACCAGGCTGGTCTCAAACTCCTGACCTTAGGTGATCCGCCTACCTCGGCCTACCTAAGTGCTGGGATTACAGGCGTGAGCCACCACACCCGATCAGATTTATTTACTCTTTTTTAAGTACACTTATTTATTTATTTTATTTTATTTTTGAGACAAGGTCTCAGTCACTCAGATGGAAGTACAGTGGCACAATCTCAGCTCACTACAGCCTTGACCTCTCGTGCTCGAGAATCCTCCCACCTCAGCCTCCTGAGTAGCTGGGACTATAGGTGCATACCGCCATGCCCAGCTAATTTTTTGTGGCGACAGGGTTTTGCCGTGTTACCCAGACTGATTTCAAACTCCTGGGCTCAAGCGATCCACCTGCCTTGGCCTCCTAAAGGGCTGGGATTACAGGCGTGAACCACCGTGCCCGGCCCTAGACAGTGGATTTAAAAATCAACCAAGTATGGTCCACCTCAGTAAGGATTCACTGTCCAGCTTGTAGAATGTGAGGGACCTTTGTTTTGATTCTCTTCTTTAATGTTTAGGTAGCTAATTGTGGTGTGAAAGAGACTTATTTTGGTTGATGTTCTGTTCTTTCAACAAGATTCATGTGCCAGCTGTGTATCTGGGACCACGATGGGAAAAGTAACAATATAGTTAAGGAGATAAGACTAATATTTATACATGAACATCTAATATTTTATGTATGATTGTATGTCAGAATATTCAGTACAAACAAGAGACACCAAAGCCTTTAATATGTCTGTTCTTTCCAGGAATATAACCCTAATTTATTTTTGTCATTGGTCAGAATATTTTTGTAGTTATATAATAGATACCCAAGTGTTTCCTCTGCCTTCAAACTTTATATGCAACTAAATGACATTTTAAAAAATCCACTATAGATTTTAGTTTACTTTAAAAGCATTATAAGATCATTTCTACAAATGTAATCATTTTTTCTTAACTAGAGATTTCTAAATATATTTCTTCCTTACAGTACTTTCCTATTTCATAAGCTTTTTTAGGATGAAAATGTGGAATTTCTTTAATGTCTTTATTCTCTCATTCAAAAGTAATCATTGATTCTAGACACTATATCCATGACAGTGTCAGTGGTTGTCACAGAAGGTAGAGCATGATCTCCTCAATAGTACTTGCTGTAGGAGGGAGGGAACCAATGTGTGTTTGAAATCTGGCTTCACTGCTTATCACCTATGTGACTGTGGCCAAGTTACCCGCAAACTGAGTGCCCAACAGGTACTGAGTCCCTTTCTATATATTGGTCAAAATCAATTTAAAGGGCCATCCCAAGCGTAATGTAAAGGTTCATCTGAAGATTCAGAGATTCAGGTTCTGTCTCTGTTCTCCCTATGTTAGTATTCAATAGGAATATATGATTCTTGATAATGAACTGTCAGTGCAGAAAGACTCTTCTTTTCATTAAATAATAACTTTTTGTTGACTTCTCATTCTAATATTTTTTTTCATTGTGTATATGATTAGGGCCTGGCACCTTGATTGTAAAGCTACTTATGGAAAATATCATTGTCCCTGGAATTCCCAGATCTTAAAACAAAACATGACACAACAAAATCTTTATGGATCCTAGAAATATAGTATTTATAACTGACTGTAATTCTTCTCATCAATAAGACTGATGTGTAAATGCAGGAACTAAATTACAGTAGGACTGAGGAAGGAACAATTGTTTGGTATCTTTGTGGATATTCAGTTGCTCATATAAGGATGGGACTGTCTCTAGACTCTCTATTCTGTTCCATTGATGTATTTGTCTTTTCTTATGTCAGTAGTGTCTTGATTATTGAAACTGTTGAGCCTTGAAACTGTATATCCAAAAAACATTTATTTAACCTTGTAAACCCTGTTCTCAAGATTGACCTATGAAATGCATACCTGGCTTGGTCTGTGTTTGAAGAAAGAAGCTTCTACAACAACTAGAGCTAGTTGTAGAAGTGTTTGTTGTTAACATCACTCTTGCTTTCCACCTGGAAAGGATTATTTCTCCATACTGAGTCCTGTTAGGATTATTCCTCCATGTTCTGAATTGCCAAGGCCAAGGTTAGGTTATTCAGGATCACTTGTTTAGGCTTCTCTGGTTTGGGGAAGAGATTTCCCGGTCTTCACAAGAACCCAAATATGGGATCTGAGGGTCTGTCTAACCAGTTAACTTGATAAGAAACTGCCAGCCCTTTGTCCAAAGTGGTTGTGCCAGTTTCACTCTCACCAAGAGTGAGTATATGTGTACTCCACATCTTTACCATTATTTGGTGGCATCAGTCGTTTTCATTTTAGCCATTCTTCTTCTTCTTCTTCTTTTTCTTTTTTTTTTTTTTTTCTTTTTGAAACAGAGTCTCACTCTGTCACCCCGGCTGGAATGCAGTAGCGTAATCTAGCGTAATCTCAGCTCACTGCAGCCTCCACCTCCCGAGTTCAAGCAGTTCTGCCTCAGCCATCTGCGTAGCTAGAATTACAGGTTACAAGCATGAATCACCATGCTCAAGTAATTTTTGTATTTTTAGTAGAGACAGGTTTCACCATGTTGGCCAGGCTGGTCTCAAACTCCTGGCCTCAAGTGTTCCACCCACCTCGGCCTCCCAAAGTGCTAGTGTCTTGTTGCAGCTTTAATTTGCCTTTCCCTGATGATTAGTGATTTGAGCACTTTTTCTTGGGCTTATTGGCCATTCCTTATATCCTTCTCTGTGAAGTGCCCGTTCTAGTCGTTTGCTCATTTTTAAATTGTTTGCATTTTTATTACAGACTTGTAGGAGTTATATATATATTATGGATACAAGTTCTTTATTAGATATATGTTTTGAGAATATTTTTTCACAAATTGTGGCTTATCTATGTATTTCTTTACAGGTAACTTTAGTGAGCAGAAGTTTTTACTGTTGATGGTGTCCAATTTATCCATTTTTTTCCTTTATAATTACTCCTCGTGTCTTGTCTAAGAAATCTCTGCCAGGCCAGGCACAGTGGCTCACGCCTGTAATCCCAGCACTTTGGGAGGCCAAGACAAGAGGATCACCTGGGGTTAGGAGTTTGAGACCAGCCTGGTCAACATAGTGAAACACCTGTCTCTACTAAAAATATAAAAATTAGCCAGACGTGGTACCACATGCCTGTAATCTCAGCTACTTGGGAGGCTGAGGCAGGAGAATTTCTAGAACCTGGGAGGCAGAGGTTGCAGTGAGCCGAGATTGCGCCACTGCACTCCAGCCTAGGTGGCATAGTGAGACTCCGTCTGAAAAAAAAAAAAAAAAAAAAAAGAAATATCTGCCTTCTCCAAGGTCACAGAGATGTCTTCAATATTTTTTCTGAAAGTTCTGTAGTCTTCCCTTTTACATTGAGGCCAGTCGTTCATCTCTAATTGTTTTTTGTGTACAGTGTGAGGTAGGGGTCAAGATTTATTGTTCCCCCATAAGGCTATCCAGTTTCAGTACCATTTGTTGAAAGATTTATCTTTTTTTATTATTTGGTTTATTTGTGGTTATTCAATTACTCATGTAAGGGTGGGACTGTCTCTAGACTCTATTCTGTTCCAATGATCTATTTGTCTGTTCTTACACCATAGTGTCTTGATTATTGAAACCGTACAGAGAGCTTGAAATCAGGCAACCTAAGCCTTCCGACATTGTTCTTTTTCAACATTGTGTTTCTTCCTGAAGACTCTAATCTCGTCTCTGGTTTCCCATGCAGCCATCCAGGCAGAGGTCAGAGTCTCCACATTTTGGCAGAAATCTTTAGTGTAGAGGCAGGTGCAGTGGTACACACCTGTAGTCCCAGCTTGAGCCCTGGAATTCAAGGCTGTAATGTGCTATGATTGCACCTGTGAATAGCCATTGCACTCCAGCCTGGGCAACATAGCAAGACCCCATCTCCAATTTTTAAAAAAATCTTTAGTGTAAAGGCCAGGTTTGGTACTCATTCACTTCATAAATGTCCTTCTTCCACTGTCTTGATTTCTGCAGATTCTTTATATATAATACTCAACATTTGTTTAAAGGTATTCTAAAAATATTTTATCCAGCTTTTCTCTTAAGATAGCAGTTCAGTGTTATCTAGTGTGTCATGCTGCCGTTAACAGAAGACAGTTGTAGTGATTTTTTTTTCTCATTTACATTTATCTATATCTTTAAAAATTGCTACAATAATGCATGTTAATTGAGTAATTCAAAAGAACCAGTAATGATAATTACAAAATTTAGTAACCGTTTTATTGGTTTTGAATCCTTCAGACTGCTGGAATATCCCACCAATCCTGTGGGTAATTCAAATTATGGCCCAGAATTGTCATTCCCTCTAAAATATCATCTGCCAGAGAGTATATGGGCCCCAAACATTTTGACCTTCACAGCGTTAATATTTAATGAGTGCTGCCGAAGGCAGGTACTTCACGCGGTGTTGCAACTTGTCCCCTTTCAGGAATGGTCTGCCGAAAACCGACCGACCCAGTTGATTGGCCGCCGCTTGTCCTGGGACTGCTCACTCTGCTGAAGCAGTTCCATTCCCGGTACACCGAGCAGTTCCTGGCGCTGATCGGCCAGTTTATCTGCTCCACGGTGGAGCAGTGTACAAGGTACAGAAGACCAACCAGGACTACATGGACTTCTTGTCACAAAACCTAACCCAAACCTCGTATTGCCAAATTCCTCTTCTTATCGCCCTAATAGAGATGGGAACTGGTTGCTCACCCTTGTCTATAAAGCAAGTCAGGGCACACCTCCTTGTTCAGAGCAATGATGGGTGTGCCCATCCTTAGTCACCCTGCCAGGGGAACTCCATCAGGTCTACTCACAGTGATTTTCCAGGAGTGACTCAGGACCATGATTAGTAATTACCATGGGGAAGAAAGTGCAGCCGTGTTCCTCTGCACTCTTGGATGCAGCTCTTCAATCTCGGCAAGCCCCTGCACTCCTGCCGGACCACTGCCAAGAGATGATTCCACTCACTTCAGTGTGAGTCAGAGAACATGTCAGTGTGTCAAAGCCTGGGCAGTGTCTGCGTGTAGAGAAGCAGATTTCACAGGAGTTGCTATTTGATACGGTGCTTATAAAGCTTTAATTCCTGCCAGTTCTTTTCCCCTGCCCCTAAATGTGGGTTTTCTGGGATAAAGAAAAAAAGTTATTTCCATGAGATGCTGGGTCCTGCGCTGCCTCCTCTCTATCCTAAAGCGTCAGCCTGGCTAAATAACCTTTGCTGTCATGTCTGCTTGGTCATTTTTGCCACTATAATGTAAAAAACAAATCAAAGCGGCTGGGCATGGTGTGGCTCAAGCCTGTAATCCCAGCACTTTGGGAGGCCGAGGCGGGCAGATTACTTGAGGTCAGGAGTTCAAGACCAGCCTGGCCAACCTGGTGAAACCCCATCTCTACTAAAAAAAAAAAACACAAAAATTAGCCAGGCATGGTGGTGGCCACCTGTAATCCCAGCTACTCAGGAGGCTGAGGCAGGAGAATCACTTCAACCCCGAAGGCCTTAGAGATTGCAGTGAGCCAAGATCGCACCATTGCACTCCAGCCTGGGTGACAGAGCAAGACTTCATCTCAAAAAAAAATAAAGCAAACCAAAGCGATCTTCTAAGTGCACACAAAATACTACTGACTCCTAAAAAAGTGTGGGACCTGCTAGGTGTTGAATCATGTCAATAGAGGGAGATGAGTCTGAACAGATAGCAGGGATCGTGTTGTAGGTGCCCATGGAAACGATATAGAGAAGCTCACATTTACCCTATAGGGTAGGCCCCTGAAAAGATGTGAGCAAGGTGACAACTTGACAGGAATCAAGAGCATGCTCAATGTTTTTGTTCATCTTTGACTTCATTAGGTAATCTGTTGGTAATTTAGTCTTTCAGGATTCTGACCAAGGACTTACGATGTGCAAAGCAGTTAATTGATCTAAACTGTTCTCTATTATAGCCAGAAGATACCTGAAATTCCTACAGATGTTGTAGGAGCCCTTCTGTTCCTGGAGGATTATGTTCGGTACACAAAGCTACCCAGGAGGGTAAGTGATAGATAGTAAAGAACAACATTAATGACCGAGTTGTAAAAAGATGCTAATAATAGTGGCCCTGGACTCATCAGGAGTGAAGTCCAGTAGGTCATTCACAGCAGATGCCTCTGCGCCTCTCCACTGCTCTGCCACCAGCTCTGAAATGTCCCTGCCTTTTCCCCCGTGGGAAGTGCCTTGCAGAGTTTAACACAATGCCCCTCCCACCTCTTCTTCCTCTCCACCATGTACTCCTGTCAGCAACTCACCTGGTTCAGGAGTTAAGTGAAATGGGCAAGCCAGGAGACAATTCCTTAAGTGGCCAGAGGAAAGAAATAATCATGGTGGTTTGTTCTTTCTCTCTCCACTGACCTGGTTCCCACAGCAAGTACAGTTAAGTGCATGCCACAACTAAATGTAGATATGAGCACTGTTTCCAAAAATGACAGACTACTTTTCACCTACTGAGACATTCTTTCCTCTCCCTTTCTCACTAGTAATTCCACTTTGTTAAGTTTTAGCTCAAAGTGGACAGCTCGATATTGAAAAATAAAAGACTTTCAATAGATACTAAAAATCCTTTGATTTTTAGAAATTAGTAGGTTAGTATTCAAATATACTTTCTTACAACACAAACCAAAGATGAACTTTTAAAATTAACTAGCAGTGTCGGTACGTAATAGTGAAATGTTAGTGGCATTTCCATTAAAGCCAGGACCGCCACAGTGTCATGACAGCTATACAGACTCTTGCAACTACTTTTGTTATACAGGTGCAAGACAATAAGAAATGAAATGAAAATAAAATGCATATTGGGGCCCGGCGCGGTGGCTCACGCCTGTAATCCCAGCACTTTGGGAGGCCGAGGCAGGCGGATCACAAGGTCAGGAGATCGAGACCACGGTGAAACCCCGTCTCTACTAAAAATACAAAAAATTAGCCGGGCGCGGTGGCGGGCGCCTGTAGTCCCAGCTACTCAGGAGGCTGAGGCAGGAGAATGGCGTAAACCCAGGAGGCGGAGCTTGCAATGAGCCGAGATCGCGCCACTGCACTCCAGCCTGGGCGACAGAGCGAGACTCCATCTCAAAAAACAAAACAAAAAAAAAAAAATGCATATTGGAAAGAAGACAAACTCTGTATTATTTGAGATTAATTGTCTTCTCTTTTTATTTTTCCATAAGTTCTTGGGATACAGGTGGTATTTGGTTACATGAGTAGGTTCTTTAGTGGTGACTTGTGAGATTTTGATGCACCCATCACCTGAGCAGTATCCACTGCTCCATATTTGTAGTCTTTTATCCCTCACCCCCCTCCCATTCTTGCCCCCAAATCCCCAAAGTCCATTGTATCATTCTTATGCCTTTGCATCCTCATAGCTTAGCTCTCACATATCAGTGAGAACATACGATGTTTGGTTTTCCATTCCCGAGTTACTTCACTTGTAAGAAGAATCTCCAGTCTCATCCAGGTCACTGCAAATGCTGTTAATTCATTTTATGGCTGCGTAGTATTCCATCGTATGTATATACCACAATTTCTTTATCCACTCGTTGATTGATGGGCATTTGGGTTGGTTCTACGATTTTGCAATTGTAAATTGTACTGCTGTAAACATGCATGTGCAGGTATCTTTTTTGAATAATGACTTCTTTTCCTCTGGGTAGTTACCCAGTACTGGGATTGCTGGATAACTGTCTTCCTTGAATACCCAATAGAATCATGTGAAAAACTGTTAAAATAATACAGAGATCAGAAAACAAGCTGGCTACAGAATAAATGTATGAAATAAATACACTAATCAATCAAAAAATACAGTGTGAAAAAGGACCTATTCACAGAAATAACAGGGAAATAATATAGCTAAGAATAACCTCTACAAGAAATATGAAAGAGCACTTTATTAAAAAACTATAAAACTTTCAAATATAAAATTTGAAAGTCCGTATTTCTGAATGAGGGTCCTTGAATATTACAGAGATAACAGTTCTTTCTAGTTTATAAGTTTACTGCAGTTACAATTGAGATTTCAGGTACTTTTTTAACTTCAAAAAATATACTTTTTAAAATGTCATAGAACTTAAGCAAGTACTTTTTTAAAAAAAAGATATTAAAACATATCAAGTATTAAGACATTATAAAACTATAGAAACCAAAATAGGATGGTACTGGTATGCAACTCAATAGAAGGAACAATGAACAAGAATATGTAGCGTAGAAACAAACCCTGTGCATACAATGGTACTTGAGGAAAAGTAGCATCTCAAATTAAGGGAGAAAGGGAATATTAGTCCATAGATGCAAGTTCACACAGTTAAAAAATAGCAGCTTCATCCCCTTTACATCTTCTGTGTTATCAAAATTAATTACAGATAAAGAGTTAGTGTGAAATATGAAACAAATAAATTAGCTGAAAAATTAGGCAAATATGTATCAGCTCTCAGAACTTCCTAAACATAAAACCAAAAGAAGAAACTTAAGAAACAGATTTAGAGATTTGATTTTTTATAAATGCTGAATGTAGTTAAACAATTCTGTGTCAGTGTCTCTTAATTAAAAAACAAAAGAGGAAATACTAACAAAGGACGAGTTTCCTTGATTTATAGTGTGCTCTTCAAATCTTCAAGTTCAGTAAGAAAAAGATGTCCACGCCGATAGAAAAAAAGCAGGGAAAGGGCAAAGGATATTAATAGGCAGTTTTCAAGAAAGGAAATAGAAATGACAGACCTTTGGGTTCAAGGGACAAAGATCCAAAGAAAAGGAAAATTACTATTTCCACTTATCAGGTTGGTGAAAAGTGAAATGTTGGGCCCCCATTATTCGGAAGCATTTGGAGAAATGGGACTCCTCAGTGCTGTTAACTGGAATGTAAAATAACAGCCTTTGAGGAGGGTAATTTAGCTTTATCTATTTTAAAAAACATTTGTAATATACTTACCGTGATCCCAGCAATTCCACTGCTAGGAATTTTACCTGCTGGATATATGTGCAAAAGTTCACCAAGATATGTGCACAAGGATGTTCATAATATAAGATTTAGCAGAGGTAAAGAAGGACACAATACTATATGATCCTAATTTTGAGTGTGTATATGTGTGTGTGTGAGTAAACTGGAAGAATTCAATACAAAAGTTACCAGTTTTTATTTTCTCTAAGAGATTAAGATTTTAAAATGTTTTTAAATTTTAAGCTCTGGGCTACACGTGTGGAACGTGCAAGTTTGTTACATAGGTATTATACATGTGCCATCTGTCACCCAGGCTGGAGTGCAGTGGCGAGATCTCGTCTCATTGCAACCTCCACCTCCCTGGTTCAAGCAATTATTCTGCCTCAGCCTCCTGAGTAGCTGAGATTATAGGCATGTGCCACCATGCCCGGCTAATTTTTTTATTTTCACTAGAGATGGGGTTTCTCCACGCTGGTCAGGTTGGTCTTGAACTCCTGACCTCGTGATCTGCCTACCTCAGCCTCCCAAAGTGCCGGGATTACAGGCATGAGCCACCACACCCAGCCTAGGTTTTAAGCCCCGCATGTATTAGGTATTTATACTAATGCTCTCCCTCCCCTTGCCCCCCACCCCCTGTAAAATTAATTTTTAAAGTCTTCTGCATTTGCAAAATTTCCTCTCATTAGCAGGCGATACCTTTTTGATCAGAAAAAAAATTAAACACTGCTTCTAAAAAATACTCATCTCCAGCACTTGGAGATCACCTACCTCTACATTCTACCCAACTCAGCCCAATTTATTCTTCTCAGGGCTTTGCCTAAGAACAGTTCAGGAACGTATGCCTCTGAGGCCTTCCTGCTCTTCCCCTTCTGGCCTTGGTTTCTCATTCTCATTCCTGCCCTCCTCTACCTCTCCATTCCTGTCACTTGCCAGCCATCCTGGTTTTCCTTTGTTGGTCATCAGTTAATAAAGTGTGTTAGGTGACCTGAGTACTTGTCAGTACTTCCCAGAGGCATGAACATTCCTCGCAGATCAAGGTGCCTTTAAGAGCCAAGGAGCTCACGTTTGGAGGCGGGAGAGCTGTACTGCGTCCCCTCAAATGTTAGCAGTGCCAAGAAATGAGACTGTCGTCCAGAGGGCACCAGAAACAGAAAGGGGCTGTTTCAAGGCGTTGTCCGCCCATGGGAGTCTCCTCTTCCGTTATTGACCTTGCTCCAAGGATACCTTCTCTTTTTTGTGTGAAAATTTTCAATTTATTCAACTATAACACCATGAATAACTTAATTCTTTAATTTTTCAGGTTGCTGAAGCACATGTGCCTAATTTCATTTTTGATGAGTTCAGAACAGTGCTGTAACTGTTTTTTCCTACTTCTTCAATGGAAGGATTGTTCTTAGATCTTCCCATCATCACTAAAATGAATTTGAAAATGAAAAGAAACTCAGTTGTTCATATAACTGCATTTTTTGCTCTCCATTATGGGAAACTTCAGACGTTCTGAGTAAGATATATCTCATGGCATTAGTTAATGTAACTGATAGTGTTTAAATCATGGTATTACATGCAATTTATATCATGTAAAAGCAGAACACATTTTTGTACTGCCTCTCATAAATGCCGACTGTAACTGTTATGTATAAATCCATTTAGTTTTATGTTCTAAAGAACTATTTGTGCAACTCCAGATTTTCAGTAAAATAGTATTGCCAGTACCCAAAGTCGTCTCTCCTTATGATTCAAAAATTATATATTCACCCTGTAAAAAACCCTGTTTGGAAGGTAAGAGATGACTCTGCTCGATATATTAGTTCACCCCCAACAAGCTGGCAGGCACATGGTGATAGCCAGACGAGTAGCAAATGGAGTGGCCACACAATGTGTGTCATGTACCATGGAAGTTTCTTGGTGTCTTCACCATCCTCTTCCAATCCCAGATGCCCTGGGGGTCCACAGCATTCCTTCTGTAGGACTCTTAACAAAGCTGCTCCTTCCAGTATCTTCCTCAGCAACCTAAGTCCTGTCCCAAGTCCCCATAACTATGTCATTATCCGCAGTCCTTTTTGGTAATAGCCTTGCCGTAAGCTTAACTCCCTCAAAATCCTAAATCATTTCTGCATGAAAATTACCCTGAAAAGGAAGCTGCCTGCTAGTCTGTTCTCACACTGATATGAAGGAATATGGGTGGGGACACAGAGCCACACCGTATCACTGCCATCCTACTGTGGCAACTTGAACATCAACAACTTAGATGAGAGCAAGAACGACGTTTCCACCCTGAATCTCTATGGTTATGTCCTCCTCTGGAAAGGAAGGAACAAACCAAACCAAACCAAACCCAGAAGCCAAAATCTGTTTGACAGTCATTTTGCTAGTGGTGGGGGAAGATGCATTGATTTGTAGTCAGGAGGCAAAGTTTGAGTCCTGGTTCTGCCACAAGCTACACCTTGTCCCAAGCCAGCCCATTGGCATCATCTGTAAAATTAGGACTAAAGGATTTCTCAGGTTCCTTCAGTTTTCTCATTTTATGATGTTATTTCTTTTGTCTGAAGGCCTCAAATTCTGATATTGAAGGGAAGACTTGATAGGCTTTGATTATTTCACTATCATAGTAGAAAGGATTTTCAAGGAGTCTCAATGGAGAACAAGGGTAGCCTCTAATCCTGGGCATGAGGGCATCGAGGCCAGGGCAGAATTTTAAGTGAACTGTTGCTTGGTATGTAGGGAGCTTGGAAGTCTCACCACCTGCAAAGATTGTGTGTGGGAACATCTATATCTCAAAGATACCTTGTTCTTTTTCATTTGTAATCTTGTTAACAATAACCACATGAAGTGAGATCTTTAGTTCTCTGAAAAGAAAGCTAACTGCTAAAAAGGCCAGATCTGGGAAAGTGAGTTTTTAACCAGAAAATAGAAGTTTAGGGTCAGTTAGATGGGAATCTTATGAAACCACGCAAATGGGTCCACCATATACTCTGCTAAAACAAGGCTTGCTAGTGATTTGGCCGGTATTTTTCTCAACTGAAAGAACTTAAAAATTGAAATTTTTATTGTAAAAGCTTTGTAAGTTATTTTAGCCCTGTTAGAATCTCAAGTAGTAACTTAATTTGCCAGGTTATATTTTACTGCTCTTTCAGAAGTAACAATTTACTTTCATGATATTTGGAGATTTACTGAACTTTTATGATACCCTTTGAACGTCCATAGTCTCTTCAAATTTACTGTAGATAAACCCAGTCAATTCTAATGGATTTTAAGGTATTATACTGGGTATTACAAGTGCTTATTTGTTCACTGTTTCTTGATGTCATTCTGGCCTGGTTTATAAATGTTATACAGTGGAACTTATAAAGCCCTTGATTGTCCTTCCTGTCAGAATCTGATATTTTTAGAGAACTCAGCAAAGAACCTTTCAGTTCAAATCTGAGTCACAGCCCCAAAATAATATAAATAATTTTTTTTAAAGAAAATAACCTTATCAAATTGTTTCACTAGAGAGATGAGGAAATCAAGGTGAAGACATTAAGGCAACTTCCCCAGTTATTTAATGGAACAGGTTTCCCTCTGCACTTTTCATCCCACTTTGGTTTTTTTTTTTTTTTTTTTTTTTCATTATCATGAAGCTATGTAAATGAGCCCACAACAAGAAACAAAAAGACATGAAAGTTCATTCTTCATTTTATTTTCATGTCCCAACAACTCATCTCAAATACTAAATTCAAAAGAAAAACTGTAGTTCTCCTCAGTATTAGCACTAATTTATGGTAAACAATCATTTCTTTTAAATATCTAACTTGTTTTACCCTTCACTTTGCAAATTAAAGCATGTATTTACATATTTATATACAAAAAAACTTCAAAAACAAATTAATCCAAATCTGGGTCCAAGAGTTTCCACTTTAGAAGTGGTATGGTACTATGCTATACACCTCCTCTTCCAGAAGTCTCTTAGGACTTGGTAAGTTCCAAATATTCATTCACCAATCGTTCCCCTTTAAGCTTAATGAACCATATGCTTCATTTCTGAGTAAATGAGAGGAAATATTACAGAACACGCTTTGTACAAAACAGCACCACTACTGAGAAGAGCTCGAGGTTTTGTAATCCAAGGTTCCGACTTAAAGCAAAAATATATGGCATAGACTGCAACAGCAAAGAAATGTCCAATTAAAACCAGAGGGTTAGGAGACAATCTGTAATAGAAAAAAATACATATTGGTAAGACTCAGAAACTAAAATTTACTCCAAAGATTCCAATTACATATAATCTGTAAAGCCCAACAAACAGCCTACGTTTTTTCACCCAAGCACCATCATTCTGTATCAAACATTCTGTATTTTAGAGGACTTCACAAACATGTCTGCATGTTAAGTTTGATGGCAGGAGCAAACTCCCCTGCCCTTTTTTTTAAAAATATATAAGAAAAAATACTTAGACTATATCCCTTTCAGAGAAGCTAGTAACTCCTGTAACTCTAGTTTACATAAGTCATATATTTTTGGCTGTTTTGTTTACTCATCCTGAGATACCATGCTAAAATACCTAGATGGCCTGGTCTGTTGGGATGTAGGGCTTTTAAAAATACCAGTATTAACATTCAGATTATAGACTAATGAGAAATGACTCAAAGGATCACTTTGCAGATGAGAAATAACTCGAAAGATTTCACTTTGTAGACTTTCCAGGAATAGCTCCACATATGTCTGTATGTTCAAAACTAATATGGGGTTGTATAAGTCCCTGTACTTCAATGAAACTAATTTCTCAATTAAAATTTCTCAATTATTCCTGGCTCCCAGAGACCAGAACATATGGATAAATCCATAGGCAAAAAACAAGCTTCTATTTTAATCAAGGGTTACAGCTTCCTCTACCACCACCTTAAACTGCTGTTCCCAGAAAGAAAACAGCACTAAATATTGCCTTTCTTCATTTCTTTGGGCCACCTTCTCATTCGGATACTAATAGATAAAAAAATATCAAAATGTGTAAGGAAGAAAGATTTGCAGTAATTCATCAACTGAACAGTCCTAAGAAAATCTGGCAGATTTGTATCCTCTGTGCCATCACAACTTACACAGAAAGCAGCCCAACAGGACCCGCAACACATTCACCACCAAGTTTGAAATAAAGGAAACAGGCTTTTCTTAGTTGATGCAGGGAATCTAAAATAAAATTGTAAAAATAATCAAATATGTGTACACACTTATGTAGGATCCTAATGATATATCAGAAAAAATGAGAACAAACGCTACATCTTGCAGATAATTTTTAAATATCTAGTCCTAGAATTTCAACTACCAGGATTTCTTTTAAATTCCATAATCAGCATTATGGAGAGTAATACAAATATGAATAAACTTCTTTCTGTTAGTAAATAATTACTAATATTTAGGTCTTGGAAGAGTTGTTTAAAAGGTACTTCCTTGATTTTGCTGTTAATTCATTAAGTGATGCAAAATACTTTGGAAGCTCTGTTTAACACAATTCTAGAAACCAGATTCCCAGTCTCTAAGATGCCCAACCAGTATCTCTAAGCAGTAAATTATCAAGTGAAAAGAAGAGCTGTGAGTAGCGATAAATAGTAATTCCTTATATCTATAAAGTTTTTATACCTTTCAAAGTAACTCATAAAACCCTCACAATATCGTATAATCAATTGATAACCTTTTTAACCATTTAGAATCAATGTTCTGTTCAGGTATGCCTAGATTTTTCTTTACAACAGATTTTTAAAAAGTAAAGGATGCAACAGGTAAACTTTTGCTCCAATAAAGGTCTTTCCTCCTCCAATCTTGTAACTTTTAAAAAATGTTTTGTTGGTAGATTCAAATTCATAATGTAAGAACTCAAGAAGTCAGAAAAGCTTAGAAAGAAGAGCTCAGAAAAACTCTAAATTTAGTTCTTTTTATTTGCCCAAAACTCTAAACTTAGTTCTTTTCTTTTTATTTGCCCCAAACTCTAAACTTAGTTACTTTCATTTGCCCAACCAGCCATTTTAACTTCTATGCCAATTTAGCAAGAGAAATTTGTTTGGAAAAATCACAACCAGTGAGACTGGTGGTTTTGTGGGGGTTTTTTTGGTGGTGGTTCTTTTTTCCTTAGGAAGAGTTAATGGTTATAGAAGCTACAGAAAGCATTTTTATACTGTATCATCTTTTGTAATTATAACCACAGCACTTACCACTAGGGCCTTGTATGATCTATACAAATAGCTATGCTGCAGATATACTAGAGTAATGGCATTTGAGTCAATATTTATTCTTGAAAACTGAAAAGCCTAGTTTCATTAACCTACTATTAAACTGATGTGTACACTGCTGTGGTGAGGAGGTGGCACAGTTGCCTTTTCTCCTCCATTTCTTTTAATTTTTTGTTTGTTCATTTTAGAAGATGGAGTCTCACTCTGTTGCCCAGGCTGAGTGCAGTGGCACTTCATATAGCTCCCTGTATTTAGCTCACTGTATATAGCTCACTGTAGCCTTAAACTCCTGGCCCTAAGTGATCCTCCCACCCTGCCTCCCAAATAGCTGGGACTACAGGCACACGCCACCATGCCTTGCTAATCTTTTATTTTTTGTAGAGATGGGGTCTTGCTTTATTGTCCAGGTTGGTGTGAAACTCCTGGCTTTAAGCGATCCTCCTGCCTTGGCCTCCTAAAGTGCTGGGATTACAGGCATGAATCATCTCGCCTGGCCTCTTTTCCTTCATTTCTAACACTGCTTCTGCTAAGTTGTGTTTTCTATAATATATACATTGACCATGACCTCTCTATAATATGGAAACAGAAACAAAAGCACCAAAATAGTCCAAATAAGTAAAGGGTGAACGCATTGTTACTTGTGCTTTTTAACAGGGACAAGATTAACAGCTCGTATTCATTTTATAAAATACTACGTTAAAAAGAAATTGAAACTAGTGTTAGGAAGAAAAAGACTATTTGCCTTTTAATACATGGCCAAAAACACCTTCCATCACAATCTTGTGTGTGTGGGGACATGAATGATCTAGTCTGCACCAGAGGAATTCAAAATAATGAATATGTTACTGAGGCAATACTATTAATGTTGTCTAAGGAAATTCCACTGCCTTCCAAACTAAAACTAAAGTTTCCCTTCCAAACTAAAACTAAAACTGTTGCTCAAAATGGAATTTTTTTAAAAACTACCAACTTGGGAGTTAGCAAACTCAGGTAACATCTTTATTTCTGGACAAATCACTAACTTTTTTATTCCTTTCCTATGCTAAAAATCTGCAATTGAGAAATACTCACTAAAAAGTGCTACACTTACCATCTGTGGCAGAAAATAATTCATAAAGAGCCTGAGCAAGAATATTCACGACAAAGGAATGAGATGCTTTTCTTTCCCAGTAAAATGATTTTTTGGCCTAAAAAAGAAATAGCTCATTTATTATATGGCAAGGATAAAAAAGCACAAACTGATGTTTATAATCCCCTCAAACTGACATTTATCCTTCTAAGGACTATCTGCAAGTAATGTTGCCTTATGTTTATCATTTACAAAAAAAAAAAAAAAAAATCACCTTCAGAGCAATGGGTTATATGACACTGAAGCTAAATTTACAGCCACCATGAGCTAAGTGGCCCATAGCAATCCAGTGTTACATAATATTCAAATTTAGAAATTCTCTATGATTCGCAGGTTGCATGTCAGGTTCTTCAAGCCTAAGCAAGATGCCTAAGAGCTATTATAAAGCTCAGGTTCCTTAGTACAGATCTCCCCATCAGAGCCCCACTGCTCTTAACCCTCAGAAATAAATCCATTTTGAGACATTTTTGTCAAAATAATTGATCTTACCTCAAAAATAGCTGCATCATCATAAAGGTCAGGGATGCCCTTTAGCAGTTTTCTCCATAGTTTTATATCTTTAAAAGCAACAGTCATTCCTCCACCAGTAAGTGGATGCCTCATATTGTATGCGTCTCCCAAAAGAAGAACACCTATGAAGAGAGGTAATGAAGATTTTATCTTAGAGCATCACTTGAGACAAAAAGAAAGACAACTCAATGTATAAAGATTACTGATGTAAGCTACTAATAAGAAAAATGTGAAAATACATGGAAACAAATCATGATTAAAATTTGCTGAGGCAAAAATTCAAGAGTTGTTTGAATCAATATTGGGTACCTAATAGGTGGCCAGGCACTAGGGATACAGTAATAACAAGAGTGTGGTCTCTGCCCTCATGAAACTCATATACACACCTAATGACAAGTCCAACAATGTCAATACATTTATAAGGCTGCCTTAAAATATGAAGAAAATAAAAGGAATCTACAGGTATCCAGGCCATCTACAGGTATCCAGGCATAAAAAGCAAGTCCTCTGGCGATCATCCTCCTCCCACACAGGAACACTAAAATGAACAACTGTCCACAAAGGAAAGCACCTTCATAAGAACCAAAAATCAGCTTGGGTACCAGCTTGGCCAGTGGGACAGAGCACCAAGGGGGTTCCTGGGATCCCTGATTCCAGGTCTGGGCACGTGGACAGCATTTTTGGATCCATCCTGGGTGACAGGGGAGCCCATTGTCCTGAAGGGAGAGACCCAGGACTAGCGGCATTCACCACCAGCTGACTGAAGATCCCTGGAGCCTTGAGTGAACACCAGACGCAGCCAGGCAGTACCCACTGCAGGCCTGGGGCAGTGGTGGCCAAGGGGAGAGGCTCCTGCTTGAGGAAAGGAGAGGGAAGAGTGGGAAGGAATATGTCTCGAGGTTTGGGTGCCAGCTCAGCTACAGTAGAATAGAGCACCAAGTAGATTCCTAAGGTTCCCAACTCCAGGCCCTGGCTCCTAGACGGCATTTCTGGACCAGTCCTGGGCCCCCAGGAGCTCACTGCCCTCAAGGGAAAGGCACAAGCCTGGCTGGATTTGTACTAACTGTAGAGCTCTTGAGTCTTGAGGGAACATCAGCGGTGACCAGGCAGTCATCACCACATGCCTGGCGCAATACCCAGTGTTGTACTGGCTTCAGGTCTGACTCGGCACAGGCCAGTGGTGGTGGCCACAGGCATACTTGTGTCACCCCTCCCCCCACCAGTTCCAAGCAGCTCAGCACAAAAGGACAGACTCTGTGTTTGAGGGAAAATAAGGGAAGAGAACCAAGAGTTCTTTTCCTGGTAATCCAGGGAATTCTCCCAGATATCACCCAAGACCACGAAGGCAGTACCTCTACGAGTCCGCAAGGGTCACAATGTTAATGGACTTGGGGTGCCCCCTAATGCAGATACGACTGCTATGTCCAAATACTTAGATCACAACACTCACTTCCCTTTGAAAACTTAGAAAGCCTTCCCAAGAAGGATGGGTACAAACAAGCCCAGACTCCGAAGACCACAATAAATACCTAACTTCTCAATGCCCAGACATTGACGAACATCCACAGGCATCAAGACCATCCAGGAAAACATAAACTCACTAAATTAACTCTGATAAATAAGGCACCAGTGACCAATCCTAGAGTAACAGAGATGTGAGCTTTTAGAGAATTCAAAATAGTTGTTTTGAAGAAGCTCAACAAAATTCAAGATAACACAGAGAAGGAACTCAATGCTATCAGATAAATTTAACGAAACAACTGAAATTAAAAAGAAGCAGAAATTCTGGAGATAAAAAATTCAATTAACATACTGAAGAACACGGCAGAATCTCAACAGCAGAACTGATCAAGCAGACGAAAGAATTAGTAAGCTTGAAAACAGGCTATTTGAAAATACACAGAGGAGACAAAAGAAAAAAGAATAATCAAGAATGAGGCACACCTACAAGATCTAGAAAATAGCTTCAAAAGAGCAAATCTAAGTTCTTGGCCTTTAAAAGGAGGTAGAAAGATCAGGGTAGAAAGTTTATTCGAAGAAAAAATAACAGAGAACTTCCCAAATCTGGAGAAAGATACCAATATTTAAGCACAAGGCTACAGAACACCAAGCAAGGATTGGTGATTGATTTAATTCAAACAAGACTAGCTCAAGCCATTTAATAACCAAACTCCCAAAGGTCAAGGATAAAAAAAAAAATAAGATCCTAAAAGCAGTAAGAGAAAGGAAACAACAAACAACGGAGCTCTAGAGCAAAAGATCCTCCCACCCTGCCTCCCAAATAGCTGGGACTACAGGCACACGCCACCATGCCTTGCTCATCTTTTAATTTTTTGTAGAGATGGGCTCTTGCTTTATTGTCCAGGTTGGTGTGAAACTCCTGGCTTAGTATGTCTGGCAGTACATAGTATCATTGTGCTTTTGTATGTTTCCTATGGAAACATACAGTATGTCTGGCAGCAGACTTAGTGGAAATCTGACAGGCCAGGAGTGAGGTGCAAGACACACTGAAAGTGCTGAAGGAAAAGAACTTTTATCCTAGAATAGTATATCCAGAGAAAATATCCTTCAAACATGAAGAAGAAATAAAGACTTTCCCAGACAAACAAAAGTCGAGGGACTTAATCAACACCAGACCTTTCCCACAAGAAATGCTGAAGTGAGTTATTCAATATGAAAGAAAAGGACATTAACGAGCAGTAAGCAATTACATGAAGGTACAAAACTCACAAAAGTTAAAAAGCAAGGGGGATAAAGTTAAAGTGTAGAGTTTTTATTAGTTTTCTCTGCTTGTTTGTAGAATCAGTTGTCATCAGTTTAAAATAATGGGTTATAAGATATGATCTGCAAGTTTCATGGTAATTTCAAATCAAAAGCCTACAAGAGATAGGCAAAAAAATTAAAAGCAAAAAATTAAAACATACTACCAGAGAAAATTACCTTCACAAAAAGGAAACAGGAAGGAAGAAAAGACAGCAAAACAACCAGAAAACAAATAACAAAATGGCGATAGTAAGTATGTACTTACCAATAGTAACATTCAATGTAAATGGACTAAACTCTTCACTCAAAAGGCATAAAGTGGCTTAATGGATTTTAAAAAAGAACCAACGATCTGTTGCCTAAAATAAACACACTTCACCTATAAAGACACACAGACTGAAAATGAAGGGATGAAAAAGATATTCCATGCAAATGGAAACCAAAAAACAGCAGTAATGATACTTACATCAGTAAAATAGATTTCAAGACAAAAACTATAAAAAGAGGCAAAGAAGGTCATTATATAATGATGAAGGGGTCAATTCAGCAAGAGGATGTAACAATTATATATGCATCCAATACCGGAGCACTCAGACATATAAAGGAAATATTATTAGAACTAAAGAGATAGACTCCAATACAATCATGGCTGGAGACTTCAACACACCACCTTCAGCACTGAATAGATCATCCAGACAGATAAACAACAAAGAAACACCAGACTTAATCTGGACTACAGGCCAAAGAGACCTAACAAATATTCACAGAACATTTCATCCAAAAACTGCAGAATACACATTCTTCTCCTCAGCAAATGGATCATTCTCAAGGATAGGTCATGGGTAGGCCACAAAACAGGACTTAAAAAATTCAAAAATCAATTGAAATCATATCAAGTATCTTCTCTGACCACAATGGAATCAAACTAGAAATCAGTAATGTGAGGAACTTTGGAGACTATGCAAACACATGGAAATTAAACCATATGTTCTTGAATGACCAGTGGGTCAATGAAGAAATTAAGAAGTAAATACAAAAATTTCTTGATAGAAATAAAATGGAAAGACAACATATAAAACCTGTGAGACACAGCAAAAGCAATACTTAAAGGGAAAGTTTATAGCAGTAAGTGCCTACATCAAAAAAGCCGGAAAACGTCAAATAAACAACCTAACAGTGCATCTTAACCAGAAAAGCAAGAGCAAACCAAACCCCAAATTAGTAGAAAATAATAAAGATCAGAGCCAAAATAAATGAAATGAAAAAAATACTAAAGATAACAAAATGAAAAGTTGGTTCTTTGAAAACATAAAATCAGCAAACCTTTTAAGACAAACTAAGAAAAAAGAAAGAAAACCCAATTAACTCCTTTTCCTATTCCTATGTCAGCAAATGGCTGGCAAAACTATCTACGCCAGAAACCTGGAATTTACATCAAGAGATTTCACTCTCTTATTACAATATCCAAATCATCACCATGTTCTGTACATTCTACATCCTAGATATTACCCAAATTTATTCATTACCTTTCATTTTACAACCCTAGTTCTGGCCTTTTATCATCAGACAGAATAATTAAATAATCTTAGTATATGTTTTACTGGACTTTCCTCCAAACCATCCTCCACAAAAATGTCAGAGTATATTCCTGAAATAAAAGTCTAATCACACCACTGCCTCATTAAGAAAATTCCGTTTACAAAAGTATCAAAAAAGGTAAAACACTTAGGAATAAATTTAACAAAAGAAATGCGAAACTTATACTCTGAAAACTACAAAATATTGTTGAAAGAAATAAACCCTTACCTTTCAGTCAAGGGAATTCTGACCACAATGACAAGAAAATTCACTGGGGAACAAATACTCTTTCCAACAAATGATACTGGGACAACTGAATATCCACACACAAATCAAGCTGGACCCCCTCCCCTCAACAGACAAAATTTAACTCAAAATGGATCAAAGACCTAAACTAAAGAGGTAAAACTATAAAACTCTTAGAAGAAAATATAGGAGTAACGGGCCAGGCATGTTGGCTCACACCTGTAATCCCAGGACTTTGGGAGGCTGAGGTGGGTGGATCACCTGAGGTCAGGAGTTTGAGACCAGCCTGGCCAACATGGTGAAACCCCATCTCTACTAAAAATACAAAAATTAGCTGGGCATGGTGGCGAGCACCTATAATCCCAGCTACTCGGGAGGCTGAGGCAGGAGAATCGCTTGAACCTAGGAGACGGAGGTTGCAGTGAGCCAAGACCATACCATTGCACTCCAGCCTGGGCGACAAGAGCGAAACTCCATCTCAAAAAAAAAAAAAAGAAAAGAAAAGAAAGAAAGAAAATATAGGAGTAAATCTTTTTGACCTTAGATTGGACAAAGCCTTCCTAAATATGGCATTGGAAGCACAAGCAACAAAAGAAAATACAAACATGAAAATTTAAATCATTTGTACTTCAATGGAAACCATCAAGAAGAATGGAAAGAAAACCCACAGAATGAGAAAAATTTTGCAAATCACATATCTAATAAGGGACTTGTATCTAAAATATGAAAAGGACTCTTGAAACTCAACAACAAAGAATTTTTAAATCTGCCCAATTTAAAAAAAATGCAAAGTCTAAATATACATTTCTCCAAACAACAAATGGCCTATATGCATATGAAAAGATGTTCAACATCATTATCTAAGAGAGAAATGCAAATCAAAAGCACAATGATGAAAGGCCTAGTTCACACCTACTGCGATGGCTATGCACACAAAGATAATACAAGTGTTCACTCACTGACAAGGATGTGGAGAAATGAGAACTCACACGTTGCTAAAGGGAATGTAAATGGGACAGCTATTTTGGAAAACAAGTCTAGCAGCTCCTCAAAAAGTTAAACATGAATTACTATATAATCCAGCAATACCACTCTTGGGTATATACCCAGGAAAAATGAAAATATATGTCCACACAAAAACTCGCACACAGATGTTCATAGCAGCATTGCTTGTAATAACCAAAAAGTAGAAACAACCCAAATATCTATCAGTTGATAAATGGCTAAACAAAATGTAATACAGCCATACAATGGAAGATTATTTGGCCATAAAAACAAATGAAGAACTGAAACATGCTACAACATGAATGAACCTCAAAAAGTATTGTGCTAAATGAAAAGCCAGTTCCAAAGGGCTTTACTATACAATGCGTTTAGGAAACATCCCAAATAGGCAAATCTAGACACAGAAAGTAAATTAGGGGTAGCCTACGGCTGAGTGTTGGGAGGAAATGGGGAGTGAATACCAATGGGTTTCTTTGGGCAAGACAAAAATATTCTAAATTTGATTGTGGTGGTGATGCACACACTGTGAATATACTAAAAAAATCACTGTACTGTACACTTTCAATGGGCAAACTGAATGATTTGTGAATTACACATCAATAAAGTTAGTAACAAAAAAACACTTCAAATGACTTTCCATTGTCTGAAAGATTAAATGTTAAACATATATCCTATCTGTCTACCACTCTGACACCCACCCTATGCTCCTGCCATAGGAAACTACTTGAGTTCCTTGAAAGTGCCACCATTTCTCATCCCTTGGCAGTGTTATTCCATCTACTTAGAAGTTCCTCATCTTACTGTCCACCTCATGAACTCCCACTCATCCTCCAGGTCCAAGGTCCTTTGTTTCCACTGTTTCCTGAACAATGTCCTCCCTAACTACCCCTCCCACTTCACAAGCTTCCCTCCCTGCTCTGCACACTCCTTGACACTGAATCTGTGGGTTTTATTACAAAATTTATCAACAGTGTTGTAAAATTATCTGTCTACATTCCTAAGCAGAAAATTGCCTTCTCTAGGTCAAGGTCAGTTTTTTACCTGTTGTTTACCTGACTAGCACAGTACTTCTATACACTCAATGTTAATAACTAAATAGATCATAAAACTAATTTTGGTATTAATAATGCACTAATCCACAAGTAATAAACTATCTGTCCCAGATGTTACTCGTAACAGTATAAATGTAATCATGTATTTGTCATTTGGAATATTGATTCCTTTATAAAATAAGCCCAAAAAATAATACCTCGTTTGTTCACTGATGAAGGAGGAAGGAAGCTTGCTGGCATGGACCTCAGACGAGAATTCTCAGTGGCTTCTAAGAATGGTCCTTTCAGGTGATCTGCAATCAATCCCACCCACCCAAAGAACTGGGTTATAACACTTCAATTTCAAAGTATCACATATTTTCTTATCAAGTATAAACAAATGCCTACTATACATCTGTTATGGTTGTTACATATATCCCTTGTGATAAATCAAGAATTATTTCATTAATAAAATTATTCATTAAGCACTTAGCTATTAATGCTAAGGAATGACGAAGGAATCTAAGAAAACATTAATATAAACATACATACAACTGAATGAAAAAACAATGAGGCAAATTCAGATGCCATGAAACAGGGAGAAAACCACCCACCTTTCTTCCAAATGTTAACAGACTACTGTCATATTTAATATTTAATGTATTATAATCAATATATTCTGGTAATAATCAGATGAAATACACTACTAATTCACAAACAGCTGGAGGGTATGTACACTAGAGAAAGAATTTGATTTGGAAGCATAGGCCAGCCCTACCTCGCTGAGCTTCAGTTTCTTCATCTATAAAAATGAAATGGTTGGATTAGCTCATCTCTGAGGTACTTGCAAGCAAGCTTTAAATTTCTGTGCTACTTATATAGAAAATGAACTGTCATACAATTCCCAGTGTAATCTGGGAATAGAGTAGCAGAAGCCTCTGTTGAAAATTATTCCATTCATAGAAGGTAATCTTGGTAATCTAACTAATATTAATATAAACCTACCAATGGTTTCTCCCCATAATTTCAGGGCAGTCTACTCCAATTAACCTCTGGATTGGAAAAAAAAAATAAGAAAAAGAAAAACCACCACATTTACAATAAAAGAAAAATAAATGCTAAAAATATCAGGCAATGGACAACCCTTTTCATAAAAATTCATAATTTCCCCATCTGAAAGCTTCAAAAGTGGCTTAACTAAATGAAAATTTATTGAAATGTTTCCATGTACATGTTGAAAATGTCATTATTTAAAATCTAAGTTTACCCACTTCATTTCACTTCATTTCTGTTAATAATTTGTTACTAAAGTGGTTTCACTTAGTTTAAAAAATAACTTGGAAAAAAAACCAGAATATTTAAACAAAATGTACTTATACCAAAAACAGTTTCCTATTACTCTAATCATATCATAATTGACAATCAGGGTTTCCCTTCAATTTTATCAAAATTTTCAAATTTTTTTTTACATTTTTTTCCTACATCATCCCATTCTCAAAAAAAGATCCTAAATACTGTACCATGAAAACTTTAGATCTGTGAAAAAGTTATTTTTATTAATGTTTTTATAAAGCTATCTAAATTTCATGAAGCCTTTGTATTCAACTCAAAACTAGTATGACCCTGAAGATCCCTTACAATTCTCATGTTCTGCGGACAGGACATGTCTGTTCAAAGAGGCAGACAGACAGACCTGATATCAACCCTGGTTCTGCCGCTACTAATAGTTTATACTTGGAGGAGCTAACTAGTCTCTCTGAACCTTAGTTCTCCCGTCTGTAAAATGAGAATAATGATAATGCCTACCTCACAGAGTGGTTACATAGATTAAATGAAATTGTTTGCTAAACACTTTAGAGTAAGCATTCAAGAAATGGCAGCTATCATTACTACAAAAACCAAGCACAACAATATTCAGGTATAAGAGATATTAAAGAATTCAGAGACAGATTCCTGTCCAGAGACAACCTTAAAAAATACCATATATGCCAATAAAAACAATTATTTTTAAAAACTATGCTATTACCTGACAAAAACATATTGAAACTTTTTTTTTTTTTTTTTTGAGATGGAGTTTCGCTCTTGTTGCCCAGGCTGGAGTGCAATGGCATGATCTCGGCTCACCACAACCTCCGCCTCTCGGGTTCAGGTGATTCTTCTGCCTCAGCCTCCCCAGTAGCTAGAATTCCAGGCATGCGCCACCACGCCCAGCTAATTTTGTATTTTTAGTAGAGACGGGGTTTCTTCATGTTGGTCAGACAGGTCTTGAACTCCCGACCTCAGGGGATCCACCCACCTGGGCCTCCCAAAGTGCTGGGATTATGGGCATGAGCCATCGTGCCCGGCCGGAAACTTTTGTTTAATTTGGAGTTTGTTTTGCTTTTTTTATGTGCTAGTTTAAGTAGTTGAGTTCCAGCATATCTGGTTGACTGGATGAATGTTTCACCTGCCATCCTTATCTCTGGCCTATTTTAGACACACCTTTTGTAAGAACTGAAGATGCTATTTCTTACCAGGTATTTGTGGGTAAATTTTTTCAACCATGTATTCTCTTAAATTCCTCGGCATTTCTCCTCTAACGTCAACAAGTACTCGAGTTTCACTGGATGAAATCTGGTAGATGAGAACTGGACTCGGGTTAGCTAAAATAAGTTCAGCATGATTTGCTTTAAACTGTGGTGCATTCTAAAAAAAAAAGAAAATGTTTTAACAATTTTCAAATTTCAAGTTTATTTTACTGAAATTACAGTAAGACACTCCTACAGTACCTTCATAAGAAAGCCAACAAAATGAGATGATACAGAAACTTTATTGGAGATCAGGCTTTTCCTGAACTTGGAGAAAAGCCCATCTGCAACAACAGTCAATGGAGCGTGAAGTTCCTGTAACAGAAATGAAGACTACTCAGTTTAGTAGTCAGAAACACACAGTAAAAAAAAGCCATTCTTAAAAAATGTGCATGAAGAGATTTAAATATATTATCAGATAGCATTATAGAGGGTAGCTGAAGGTAATACTATTGAAGAAACTGTTAGGTGGGCTTCAGATAAAGCATGAGCAGTGTTTAGACACTTCCTCTGAGTCACTGAGGATCATCTCCCTTTGCAGCCCTCTCATGTAAACCATCTGGGATTACTCTCCACTTTGAAAGACAATGGGGGAAACAACTACAAGGCAGGCATGTAACACAAAGCAGTGAATCTCATTAAAAATTCCAGGGACTAGCCAGATTCTTTCATTCTAAAATTCTCTAACTTCATATAGTGCTTTTAGTCAGCAGCAAGGGCTTAGAAGAATTTTTGTACAAATGACTACATGTATTTGTAATACTACGACAGAAGCAGAGAAAACATTCCAGTCACCACCATTAGAGTACAATTTCTAAGAGGTGGTAACTGGAAAACATTCCAGTCACCTTCATTAGAGTACAATTTCTAAGAGGTGGTAACCCGAAAACATTCCAGTCACCTTCATTAGAGTACAATTTCTAAGAGGTGGTAACCCTATGGGGAGCAGTCCAGAATTACGTGTTTTTTACTACAATAAATTTTTTTTAAAAAAAGGATAAATTGGCCCAGCATGGTGGCTCACGCCTGTGATCCCAGCACTCTGGGAGGCTGAGGTGGGAGCATCACCTGAGATTGGGAGTTCAAGACTAGCCTGACCAACATGGAGAAACCCCATCTCTACTAAAAATACAAAATTAGCCGGGTGCAGTGAAACATGCTTGTAATCCCAGCTACTCAGGAGGCTGAGGCAGGAGAATCGCTTGAACCCGGGAGGCGGAGGTTGCAGTGAGCCGAGATCGTGCCATTGCACTCCAGCCTGGGCAACAAGAGTGAAACTCCGTCTCAAATAAATAAATAAATAAATAAAATAAAAGGACAAATTGTTCTGAAAAAGATTCACTGTTGCCTGAGTTAAATTGCTTATTTTATCTGAATCATTTCTTTTATGTTGAATCTTGCCTTCTTTCCCCTACTACTTCCCCTCTGCTTCTCTGCTGATGTATATTACTCAGTTTCAAAAGTATTCATATTAGTTCTGTTTAAAAAGCTTTTTGCATAGCCTTCTGAGGTCCTCTAAAAAACAATGTGTTGCAATCTGAAACCTATCCTATTGCACAGGGCTTAGAAATAACTCAGTCCATTTGAAAAATAACACAGGCTGAGTATCTCTAATCCAAAAATCTGAAATCCAAAACTTTTTGAGCAGCAATATGACAAAGAAAATACTCATTGGATCATTTGAAATTTAAGATTTTCGGATTAGAGATGCTCAACTGGTAAATATAATGCAAACATCTGAAGAAAATAAAAAAATCTCAAAACACTTCTGATCCCTAGCATTTCAGAAAGAGATACTCAACCTGTAAATTGGTACGCCTACTTTTTTAAAGCGGTAAGTGAAAAAGAAGGAAAAACAACATCTCTTAGAAGAGGTAACATTGGTATTTCTCACCTTGATATCTCCAGTCTCTTTATCTTTGTACTGAACTCCCATCACAGCATCATCTTCCTCTAATAACTGTAACACAACACCTTCAATAAACTTTGCACTAAAGAATAAAAAAAATATATATTTCTAAAGCAGCACATTTCAGCAATTTAAATTAAATTCCTTATCTCCAGTTGATCCATATAAACTGGACATGCATGTGTGTACAAACACGTGTCCAATGTGTGGTTTTTATTTTCTAATTTATCAACATTTAATACATATTACTAATGTAATGATTTTAAAAGTATCTTAAAAAGTAACATTGGATTTTTATCTTAATTTGTTAAAAAATAAAATATAGGCAGAGAAACTTTACATACCCTCATACATCGATACACAGAGGGGAAACCAAGAATTGGAATGCATCCTGCAAACTGTTAAGAGTAATTATTTCTGGCCAGGCGTGGTTGCTCACGCCTGTAATCCCAGCACTTTGGGAGGTCAAGGTGGGCGGATCACAAGGTCAGATCAAGGCCATCCTGGCCAACATGGTGAAACCTTGTCTCTACTAAAAATACAAAAATTAGCCAGGCGTGGTGGCGGGCACCTGTAATCCCAGCCACTCAGGAGGCTGAGGCAGGAGAATCGCTTGAACCCGGGAGGCAGAGGTTGCAGTGAGCAGAGATCACGACACTGCACTCCAGCCTGGGTGACAGAGCGAGACTCCATCTCAAAAAAAAAAAAAAGTAATTATTTCTAGTCAGAACAGGTAATTTTTATAATCCTTATATTTGGGAGTATTTTTCCATTTTCTTTTCTTTTTTTTTTTTTTGAGACAGAGTCTCGCTCTGTCACCCAGGCTGGAGTGCAGTGGCACAATCTCGGCTCACTGCAACCTCCGCCTCCTGGGTTCAAGCAATTCTCCTGCCTCAGCCTCCCACGTAGCTGGGACTGCAGGCGCGTGCTACCACGCCCAGCTAATTTTTTCGTATTTTTAGTAGAGACGGGGTTTCACCATATTGGCCAGGCTGGTCTCGAACTCCTGACCTCGTGATCTGCCCACCTCAGCCTCCCAAAGTGCTGGGATTACAGGCATGAGTCACAGCACCTGGCCATATTTTTGCATTTTCATACAGTGAACATACTCTTCTTCCATGGATATCAAGTCTTTTCAGTCCAGAAGATAAGTCCACTTACTTCTTCACTTGCTTTGTCAATACTTTAGTCTGTGTCAATCACATGAGGGTTCTCATGCTTAAAACTTCTTCGATTAGTGTTTTAAAGGTTACTGGTAAATATAAGTTAATAATCAAGAGAAGAAGCCAGTCCTAACAGACTGGGTCTTTAGTGAGAATGAAACAGGGATTTCTCCTTGCAGTTTTATATCCTGACTTCTAATAGAAAGTATCATAACCACAAACCTAAACTCCAAAATGTGCACAAATGGACTTATGCCTTAGTTACAAATATATCCTCTAAATTCCAATCACATAAAAATACATAATTTTCATTTAGTCAAAGGAGAACTCTTCATAGTTCTATGTCAAAGGAAAATTCTCTATATGATATTCTTAACAAAAGCACTGAATATCTAACACTCTTCTGATAGTTTAATATACATATGTTCTAGACTATGCCCCAAAAATTCATTAAAATTTATAAAATCTTATTTGTACAAAGGTCAAATTTAAATGTATTAATTGTTTAGTAATTATATATTTGAAACTGGGGTCTTACTTGGGCTCTGCCATAGCTGCTTTCCGGAGACTCATGATGAATCTTCCGTGATGGAAAGCTCTTCCACTCTGCACTTGATTGTTTTCTGACAGGGGGAAAGGAATCTGAACCTCTGATTTGCTTTCCTGATCATGAATCATGTAACCATTTACAGCCTGGGCATCAAGACCTTCCACTGTATCTGCAAAACAATTGAGTTCAAAACAATCAATTCTGTTAACACACCCAGAGTTAAACTAAGAACCAAAGAGGACATACACACATCAAAAATGACTCTCTGCCTTCAAATCTGGAGAACTGAACTAATATAACTATTTCAGAAACCATGATGCTTCTAGAGGTCAATGAGAGTCTTAGCAAATCTGTAGTATCATTTAAAGATAACAACATAACTATTTCAGGTCTGTAATTCCACTTCACTTCAGCAAGAAAATGCAACATGAAATAAACCAATCCTCTCCTGAGTAAACCTATTCTGCCATAAAGACATAGGGACACATTCAGTCCTTCTTAACACTTTTTTTCAATGTATGAATATGTAGATTTGTCACCAAAAAGAAATAAAAAGAAAATAAAACCAGTATGGAAACTCAAAAAAACCCCCAATTTATATATAAAGACTGAATATATGAAAAAGTAGATTTTCCAAACCAAATGGAAAGGGTAGAATTATCCCCAACTGTTGATGATTACATACTATCCATCAAAATTTACTCAGGACAAACTGCAAAGAACTTTTTAGTACATCAAATAATTTAAATGGCAGCAAACAAAACACTGAATTCATCAGAATCATGTAAAAATTGCTTTCTTAAATCTAAAGCAGCAAAAGAAGTTGAAAAAGAAAAAACTTTCAATAGAAAATATAACTAAGTGCCAACTGAAAATTAGAAAGTTTAAAATTAATTTTAAAAATAAAAGCTAAAACAATACTTTGGGAAAGACATATGAAATAGAACAAAAGATTAATATGTGTATACATAATAAAATTTACTCATTAAAAACCACTGGAAAGATATTAAGATGCCAATAGTAATGGACAAAAACATGTATGGATGATTCATATAAAGCAATACAGAAACAGTGAACAAATCAGAAAAAATGTTCAAGTGATAAAAAAATCAAGTAAAAATTAAAACAATACCATCAAAATCACTGATGAGATTATGATAAAACTGATAAATTCATATATTACTGGTGATACTATAAACTAATATATTTTAGAAAATATAACAATAATTATCAAGAACCATGAAGACATTAGCATCCTTCGATGTAATAATCTTAATCTTGGAAATCCATGTAAGAAATTCATCCTAAAGATATATTTAATAATCTTTAAAGTTACATGCAAGAATCGGTTCACTATAGTGTTACCTAATAAAGGGTAACTGAAAATAACCTAAACATTCATCTAAGTTTGAAAAGTGAAGTATATTATGAAGTCAACTGAAAAATTACTATGCTTGGGCTTAAAATGATAATGACAAAGAATGGTTAACAGTATTGGAAATACATTTATGTCAAGCGAAAAAGTGGACTCTAGTATATATATTAGTGACATAAAATGTTTAAATATGGTATTGACTAGATGTTTGTGTCCTCCCAAAATTCCTAAACTAAAACTCTAATCCCCAATGTGATGATATTTGGAGATGGAGCCTCTAGGAGGTGATCAGGTCATGAGGGTAGACTCTCATGATAAGATAAGTGCCCTTGGAAAAAGAGACAGGGGAGGGCTTGCTTCTTTGTCTGTCTCCCACCTTCCCCACCCCACCCTACCCCACCACCCCATCCCCACACAAAGTAGGCAATGAATAAACATTTCCTAAATGAATAGCCAGTGCTTAAAAAGCACTGGTTGAATGGATGAATGGTGCTTAAATAAGATTCTACGTAATAACACTGTAACAAGTATACAATAAACTCTCCACAAATGACAGTTCCCTTCACCTTTCACAAAATTTAATGCCCTCATTCTAGGATTTATCAGTCCTTAGTTTTGACCATTACAGTCTTTTGGCCATGTTGTTATATCTCATTAAGTCTAATTCACATGTGATCATACTATTAAATGTTTATTTTATCCTTTGCTCTCATTTTCATGCAAATTTGTTGGTAAATGAGTATAGAAAATGTTATAAATGAAAATAAAATGGAGTACCTTCTTACTGGTCATAGGATGGTCTAAATGAAGAGTGCTTGTTTATACCACGTAACTCTCCTGAAAATCAATATGAACCTACCTCCAAGACCAAGGTCTTTGAGAACATGATAACCACCCGGCTGCAGGAATTCTCCAACTATTCTGTCAGGCTCTTTTAAGTCTCTCTCGATTACTGTCACCTTTCTTCCATCTCTGGAAAGCACTGCTGCCAAAGCAGAGCCAAGCACGCCAGCTCCCACGATGATAACTTCTGGGTCATTTTGAGAGGATGTTGATGTAGAGGCAGCTGCTCCTATTAAGGTTGTTTCTGAAATATTGGTTCCTTTTCTGCGCTGTTTTAAAAAAAAGGTAAACTATGTATCCAAATCTGTTAGATTCAAATCATGCTACTACCATGTAGACACACTGGACTTTTTCGCATCCTGGGCTAAAGCTAGATACTAAACATTATCAAACCAAACAAATTGTTACATTTTAAAATCTAGATAATATATAATAATCAATGATATCAAAATATTCATTAAATAAAAGTGTGTCATATTATCCCAATAAAATTAAATATTTATTGTTTTCTAAACATGATATTTGGAAAATGTTATACATACATATTTAGAAATCCACACTGGGCCGAATATAATAAATGCTCATAAGGGACTTCAAAGACTTCTTATAGGGCAAACTGTATCATTAATAACTAAATTCTTCAAATATATCCTGGGAATCAACGAGATGCAAATCACTTACAACTTCTGATTTGACTTCATCTTACAAACTATTCAGCACCTTTTAGATATCTTCTTTTTGTTTATTTGTTTGTTTAAGATTGAGTTTCACTCTAGTTGCCCAGGTAGAGTGCAGTAGCGCAACCTCCGCCTCCCAGATTCAAGCAACTCTCCTGCCTCAGCCTCCCGAGTAGCTGGGATTATAGGCATGTGCAACCACGCCCAGCTAATTTTATATTTTTAGTAGAGACGGGGTTTCTCCACGTTGGTCGGCTGGTCTTGAACTCCCAACCTCAGGTGATCCGCCTGCCTCAACCTCCCAAAGTGCTTTGATTACAGGCATGAGCCACCAAAAATTTAATGAAAATTAGATATTTTCATTATTCATCTTTATTTTCTCTTTCTGGATTTTCATTTGAAAAATCTATCTCAATTTAATATCACTTTTATATGACAAAAGGATTGTCAAATCTTGCCTACCAATCTATTAATTGAAGATTATCTAAATAAACAAAATTACAAGAGAACAAATAACTCATACTGACCTTTAGGATTTGACTTGTTTACAATTTTGGCCCTTAACATATAAGCACATATTTAATTTATCCCTCCTTTTTCCCCATCCTGATACTCTAAGAGATCCTAGTCAAACAGTTGGTCCCCAAAAAAGCAACAAGGAAAAACATTAAACCTATCACTGGCTGAACTGACAGCAAAACTTTAACTTTGATCATAAAAAGATGCAAAGTCTTGTTTTGAGAGATTTATGACCACTGAGAATAATAGTGCACACTGGCTTTTTAAAATGAACAATTCAATTTTGTAGTATTTCTCCTTGGTAGGTAGATTCACACATTTGAATACCTTTCAGATACAGAATTGCAAGGAATCACCTTCCTTGAGTTCTCTGACCTTAATGATTAAGGTAAGACTAAATACCATTTGAAGGGGTTTGTAAAAAATTATCAAGCAAAAAGGAAGAAGACGAAGCCTAAAATCCTTTAGAGCTTTACTCTGTGATTCTAACATCCACCCAACATTCTTTTACCTCTATAATGGACTGGGAATTAGGTCTATTCCTTTTTTAATATAATTTCTCTTAGAAAAATACTTTTCTGTCCTTTACTACGGAAAGATGTCAATATTCTACTCTTCCCATTAGTTCTGTCTTAATGACCAGAACTGACTATATTTAAATTACAGTAGAGGGCAAGACAAGCCCCTCTTGTCATCTTAACCAAAAATGTGTTTCTTCATAAGTTTTTCCTGTTTTATACACACACACGCACACACACACACAGACATCCTGAAAGGAGAGCTCTGGAAGAAAACAGGCGTTGCAGAGCCTCATCAGTAGAGTAAGCACTAATGGGAACTTAGTACTCAATAGATCACAATCTAACAACTCCCTGGTGCAAAAAAAATAAAGACAAAGCCTGGGGCATTCACAAAATGGAACCAGTATTGATTGCTGATAACCCAATTTTCCTACTCCAAAATTTCTCTACACAGCATGAAAACAGGAATAGCATTCCAGCCACCTGAACTACAGCTCAGTGACCTTAAGGGAAATGATCTCAGACCACAATACGAAAGAGTTCAAATTGAACATTAAGGATTCCCTCTCCCTCCTTTCCCATTCCTCAAACCCATTCACCATGTCACTGAACTAAGCGCTACTCAGAAGGCTCATCCTAAGAGATGTATATTACCTCTATACTAGTATTAACAGCGACTATCATCAGGCGGTTATTGACTAGGTATTAACTACCAGCAAGGGTGGTGCCATTCCCAGCTAATGGAAGAGGTAACAGATTCTCACAGAAATTAAGCAATTTGCCAAAGATCTCACATTCAGAAATGGTGGCGCAAAAATTTAAAAAGCAAGTGTGGGTTTACTGCTATAGTCTCTTGCCTGATAGTCCTGCTTCCATTCTTGTACCCCTATAACCCATTCACCATACAGTAACGGCAATGTTCTTTTTAAAAAGTAAAAGGCCGGGCTCGGTGGCTCACGTCTGTAATCTCAGCACTTTGGGAGGCTGAGGTGGGCGGATCACTTAAGGTCAGGAGTTCGAAACCAGCCTGGCCAACATGGTGAAACCCTGTCTCCACAAAAATATACACACACACACACACACACACACACACACACACACACACAAAACTAGCCGGGAGTGGTGGCATGCACTTGTAATCCCAGCTCCTTAAGAGGCTGAGGCACGAGAATCGCTTGAACCAGGGAGGCGGAGCCGAGATCACGCCACTGCATTCCAGCTTCGGCGACAGAGCGAGACTTTGTCTCAAAAAATTAAAATTAAAAAAAAGAGTAAACATCAAATAATGTTACTCCGATGCTTAAAATCCTCCAGTGCTCTTGGGAGAACTCTTGGGAAAAAGTCCAAACACTCATTGCCAACATGCCCTAAATGATCTGGCCCAAACTACTCTCCCCTCATCTCCCAGTGGCCGCCTCTGCTTCCTTTGCAGGAATCCCAACTATACCTGTATTTGAACAGCTGGTCTTTGCGTTAGGACATTACTGCAAGCATTTGCTCAATGCTCCAATATTCGGGGGAGGAGGACTTTGAACCCAATGCCTCAAATTGTTGAGCATTTTCCTTCTGCCTGCTTTTCAAACTGTTCTGTCACTTTCCCCCGTCAGCTGTCACTTCTTACAAGTACTGGCCTTACCGGCAGCAGCACGTTTCTTTCTCCCTTAGGCACAAATCCAATCCTTACCCAAGAATTTTTAAGAACTTTTCCATCATGGAAAGTGGTTGTTCTCCTCCTTCAAAGTGAAATTCTAATGTTTCATTCCATCTTTCATAATCAAATCAATAACCAACCTCCATCTGAGGCTCAACCAATGCTAAATGAAACGAATGTTTTCATTCATTCTTAAGGTCAAAGATGTAACCAAGGCACAGCAAAGAGTTTAAAATAAAAAATACATGAGAATTTATACAAGCACTAACCTACCTAGCCTTTTGCCCTTTAAATAAAACTTCCATTTGAGCGAACCCAATCCTACTTCTACGTAAGACATTCATCTGCCCGCTTTGAAATCAACCTACCCTCCTGGCCTCGAGCTGCTCCTTATTTTCTGATTCAGGGGGGGACTTGGCCCAGAAGAAGCCAATGAAAGGCAGGGCTGAGAGAATATCCGAGAAGAGGGCGAACTGGGAGCCGCTCCGCTGGCGCCCGAGGAGACCCCCGTTTCGGTGGCGACAGCGGTAGGAGAGCACCAGGCCCAGCGAGAGGAACACCAGCACGCACAACAGGACCTCCCTGTTGGCCAAAGTGACGAAGTCCCCGCACTTCTTATAAAAATAGGTGAAAGTGGCAATGCCCAGAAAAGTCCACATGGTTCCAAGGCTTCTTTGGTGGCACCGGTCAAGGCGGAGATTCTCTGCTCGGGTGGGTTTAAGGTTCTCCCCAAAATGCGGTACCAAGAGGAGCACGGACAGCCGGCCAGACTCCAGTCAACAGCGTCCCAGGACGAGAAGTCCGATCAGACCAGTTTTTAAAAATCATATAAAGTTAGTGTAAAAGTATGTGAAGCCAAGTTGTACAGGACGTAGAAAGCAGTATTTAAAAATCGCCTGCTGAACAGCTCCCGAGCAGACTCGCTCCTCCTCGCCCAGGCAATCCAGATATTCCCTTTTTTCTTTTTTGATGGTGTTCCCTGGGCGGTTGCTGCGGGTGATGGATAGATACTCTTCTGATACTGGCTCTTCGTGCTATAATTTCTTTTCCCACCAACAGCAGGTGCCCTTTCAGAAGGGAATGGGAGTGAAGGGAGGGTCACAGAAACACCTCTGCACTGGGGAAAACGCGGTCTCGCCTCAGGCGACAGCGACCGGAAGGCACAGGGGCTGCGGACCGGCGCGGGCTCAGAGGCTTCTTTTTCCGCGCACGGCGACGCTGCACAGGCCAACCTCGGAAAAACGCCTGCGCCGCCGCCTTCTCCAACAAAAGATGGCCTCGGACTCAAGAGTGCGGCTCCAGGGCAGCGCAGCTCCAACCTCGCGACTCAGAGGCCTCCCGCTTCGCTGGCCCCCAAACCCGCCAACTGCGACTTCGCTTCCCCACCGATGAAAGGCGGTTTCCAGGGGACCTCCCTCAGACCGCGGCGGCGGCTCCCGATGGCCTCCTCACCAGCATCCCTCACGGGCGGCGGCTTTCCCCAGCGCTGCGCGGCCGCAGTAACCAGAGTGATCGTCGCGCGCCCCCGCTCGCCGCCCGGTTCCACGCGCCTCAGCCGCCCGGGCTGGCTCGGCCCAGACGAGGGACCAAGGGGCGGGGCTCAGGCGCGAGTCCGCCCGTCCCGCGCACTCCGCGTGCTGGCCCCGCCCCCCACCCCGCTCTCGCAGCCGCCTGCCAATGAGGGCGCGCACCGCGCGGTAGGCCGAGATGGCGCTATGCCGCATTTGGCCAATCGCAGGCGGCGCAGCCTGCGCGGCGACGCCCCGAAAGGCGCTAGGGCGATGTTGCGTGGTGTGGGTGGGGGCGTGGGGAAGGGCGCGGGCGGGCTCCTGCCGGGGTGGGGCCAGGGGTCGCCTGGGATGCGCTCCGGGGCCGAGGCCGGGGCCGGGGTCGGGGTCGGTTCACCGCAGCAGCTCCATCTCCTGCGCCCTCCCTGGACAGAGGTGTGCTCGCTTGGAGAAGCCTGGGGTGATCCGCTGCCTCAGGTCGGAACGTTTCCATTCATTCCGCTAGCACTTATTGCGCGCTTATGATGTGTCACTCCCTGGAGTCCGAAAGAGGAATCAGACACAGCTTCCCTGCCCTGTATATGTGGAGAGGGCGGAAGGGAAGGCCGTGAGTGCGTGGGGAGCCTGACATTCCAGCTGAAGCTGGAAGAATGGGTAGGCGTTTGCCTTAAAAGGAAAGGACACTTCAGGTGCTCAGGTTAGAGATAGACGCATGCGCCCAGCCCGTTCTCTCAAGACCAGAAACGTGGGGGTGGGGGCTCGGAGGCAAAAAAGTCAAATAGTCGTGTCATAGGTATCCTGAGAAGGGGGTGGTTAGAGAGGGAGCCATGGAAACAAGAGGCGGTCCTTCCCTCGGCCTGGAGGAGTCTGGTGAGGCGCCCAGGGGGAGTTACACAGTCAGGACAAGCAGTCGGAGGGAGCAATAAAAGTATGCAAGAGTCTCGGAGTGAGACAGCCCTTATTATACTACGATGAAACTTACCTAAAATTTATTGAGACTTAAGACCTCAGTGTCTTTGCTCATCCTGTTTCTTAACTCTGGACTGCCTTCTTTAACCCCTATGATAATAGGTGCAAATCCCTTCTGCCTTTTGAAGCGTGGCTGCATTGTCACCTCTTCCACCAAATCGCCATTGACCTTCACCAAGTCACATAACTGTTTATTTGAGACGGAATTTAGCTCTTGTCGCCCAGGCTGGAGTGCAGTGGTGTGATCTCAGCTCACTGTAACCTCCGTCTCCCTGGTTCAAGCGATTCTCCTGCCTCAGCCTCCAGAGTAGCTGGGATTAAAGGTGTGGGCCAGCACGCCCAGCTAATTTTTGTACTTTTAGTAGACACAGGATTTCGCCATGTTGGCCAGGCTGTTCTCAAACTCCTGGCCTCAAGTGATCCGCCCGCCCCGGCCTCCCAAAGTGCTGGGACTACAGGCGTGCGCCACCATTCCCGGCCTTATTCATACTTTATCCGTAAGTGTACATTCACACTGTACACTTACAACTGAGTCTTATCCCTACTAATCTCTAGATTCCCTAAGGGAAGGATCTGTGTCTGATAAGATCACCCACAGCACCCACAATGCTCTGCACTTAATTTATCCTCCATAACATGTATTTAATAAATGATGAATAACACTGGCATATAAAAGCAAGACTAGGCAACTAGAGTTAGGAAACCTAGATTCTGGCTACCGCTAACCAGCTTGTGACCTTTTACAGATGTTACAAGTCACTCTGCCTCTGTGGGGAGAAGGCAATTTCTTCATGAAATCTAACATCTCTTGCAATTCTATATCAGATACTTAGCAGGGTTTAAAAAAATATGGCACCTCTCATAACTTTTCACCCTCAATATTATGTTTTATCTGCTAGTAAAATAATTATTTGGTAAAATACCCGCACGGGCATTCATTTGACCCTCAAAACAACTTTGGTTTTTAAAATGAGGAAAATGAAAATTAAAGAGGTCAAGTGGCTTGACTAAATCACAGCTGTGATTAAATCGTAATGATGAAACCAAAAGTCAAAGTCCTGGTATCCAAATCTTGTGGTTCCCCAGTATGCACAATTATCAGTAACTGCCTTGCTTTCCAAGACTTTTATTCTTTCCCCTACAATATTCCTCACTGTTACCAGTAAGTTTGGCTGTCTGAACCGTACATCAAATTTAAAAGGACTCAAGAAAAGAGAATCAGTTCAATGTATGGGAAATCATTTCCTGAAGAGAATTCTTCAATAAACTGCTTATTGGTATCTGTGAGTTCCCGTTTTGTTAAAATAATAGAGGAGCAGCTGACTCTTTTATTATTTTTAAATTTTATTTTTGTGACACAGTCTTGCTCTGTGGCCCAGGCTGGAGTGCAGTGGCACAATCTCAGCTCACTGCAACCTCTGCCTCCTAGCTTCAAGTGATTCTCAAGCCTCAGCCTCCCGGGTAGCTGGGACTAGAGGCACATACCACAACGCCGGCTAATTTTTGTATTTTTAGTAGAGACAGTGTTTCGCCATGTTGGCCAGGCTGGTCTCAAACTCCTGACCTCAAGTGATCCTCCTGCCTGAGCCTCCCAAAGTGCTAGGATTACAGGCATGAGCCACCAAGCCTGGCCAACTGACTCTTACAGATGGGAATACAGTTATCACGAGGATGGTTGTACCTGCTTACTCTGTACTCAAGATTATCATAAAAGGATTTTTTCTTAGTAAGTAGATAATTTTTTAATCTCTGGAAAACAACTTTCTTCATATGTTTGTATCTTCACAAAGTCATTCTTACAATGTCAGATCTCAATCCTTTAGGCAGTTCAAGATCCACTTCTGAATTTGGGGCAAAAAGAGCACTTGTAATACCTACCGCAGAGCACACTCTGAATGTCTGTATCTTCTGAACTGAATTAAATGTTATATAAGCATTGCTTAAATATTTTTGAATCTTGCCATGGTTCATTTATTCAAAAACAGAATGTCATTGAGACCTGAAGCAAAGGCAATCAAATATGAGACAAAAATCAGCTGCTTACTGGCAGAAAGTCATAATGCTATCAAGTAGGTACATGAGAAATACTTTCGTACAAGAGCTAACACATATAGTACAGGTGGCATTCTAAATACTTTTCATATATTAGCTCGTTTTGGCTTCCTGACAACGCTTTTAGGGAGATACTCTTTTTTTTTTTTTTTTTTTTTTTTGCAGACGGAGTCTTGCTCTGTCACCCAGGCTGGAGTGCAGTGGCCTGATCTCGGCTCACTGCAACCTCCGCCTCCTGGGATCAAGCAATTCTCCTGCCTCAGCTTCCTGAGTAGCTGGGACTACAGGCGCAGGCTGCTACGCCCGGCTAATTTTTGTATTTCAGTGGAGACAGGGTTTCACTGTGTTGGCCAGACTGGTCTCCAACTCCTGAGCTGAGGCAATCCACCCGCCTCGGCCTCCCAAGGTGCCAGGATTACAGGCGTGAGCCACCACACCCGGCTAAGATACTATTTTTTTTTAAGCCCCATTTTACAGACAAGAAAACTCATGCACAGGGAAGTGGTCACAGCTAGTGACAAGCAGAGTCTGAATCCAAGCCCAGAAAATATATGTGAGGAATTTAGGAACGTGTGACTTTGATTTTTCTCCCCACACAAAGATCTAGTTATCTTGAAACAAACAAGCACATCTGATCTCTTTCTTGCTTAAGCTTTTGAGTTTTCACCGTTAGCCTAGTTGAGCACACCAGGCTAGATCTGTGTCTTAAATGCCATTCTCAATGCAAGAAAAAGTCCCGCCCAGCTTTCCTCAACTACCCATGCTTTGAGACCTCAGATTAATCATCTTTTTTTTTCAAGTTTTCATAATTCCACCTCTTTGCTGTAGCAGTCACTCACTAATTTGTACTATAAGTATCTATTCACAATGCCTTTTCCAAGTTGCCAAAAAAGAGCTCAAGAGAGGGTTCTGAGATCTCATGCGAGAAGGAATTCAAGGCTAGTAGCAGAGTGCAGTGAGAGGAGAGTTTATTAAAAGGTACTCCATTACAAAGTAGGGCATCCCCAGAGAGCAAGAGGAGGCATGCCTTGTCTTTGCTTTAAGCTTTCCTTATATAGAGGTCTTGTCTATGTCAAAAGCTAAGCTGTGTCTACGTGCAGGTGAGCAGACAGCATGACAAAATTTATTATTCTATTGATTTAAAGATAACTATCCTTGACAGTCGAGTGTGTGAATACATCAAGCTTAACTGTAATTATCTTGAAAATATATATTGTTATGGGTATTGGGACATCTGGGCTTTCCGCTTTTGTAGGAGTGTGTCCCTGTAGGTATCTTTAGGCTGTTTCCTCAACTATAAACGTGTTGATTATGGGTTGTGACCGGAACGGAATGTGCCTTGTTAGTCTCAAGATGGAATTGATTTTTGAAGTGGTGCCACTCTGGCTCTCCTAGGCTCCTGCTTCCCTAACACAAGGGATTCAATTCCTTAAGACAAGGACCATGTCTTACTCACAGTTGCATACTCAGTATTTGGCATATGGTAACTGTTTCCTCAACGTATTGAATACAACCTTCCTTTTTAAAAATTTTAGCCCATTGTTTTGGCAGCAAACGAAATAATTGTCTTCTCAAAATTTTCTTTTTTTTTTAATTTGAGACAAGGTCTTGCTCGGTCATCCAGGTTGGAGTTCAGTGACACAATCACAGTTCACTGAAGACTTGACATCCCAGGCTCAAGCCATCCTCCAACATCAGCCTCCGAAGTAGCTGGGACCATAAGTGTGTACCACACCTGGCTAATTTATTTATTTTTCATAGAGACAGGGTCTTGCTATGTTGCCCAGGCTGGTCTCCAAATCCTGGCCTCAATCAGCCCTCCCTCCTTGGCCTCCCAAAATGCTGGGATTACAGGGGTGAGCCACCATGCCCAGCCCTTCAAAACTTTATCACTCACCATTTACCTCATCCAAAGACTTTTAACCCCAATCATATTGTTGGACATCCTCTCAGCACTTATGTAATCTTTTGCAAATTCTAGTTGCAAGTAATGGAGCCAACGGTATTAATTTGGAACATTGTTTTCATTTTCTTTTTCTCCTTTATGGCTCATAAAGCCATAGTTAGGTGACCATCAATCCAATTGAATGTCATTATGTAAGAAGTGTCTACTTTGTGTCAGGCACTGTGTCAGACACTGTGTTTGCTGCCAGGAATCAGGCAGTGAACAAGGCAGACATGGTACCTGTCATTTTGGAGTTTAGAGTGTAATGAGAAAACAGCAGTGAACAAGTAATTACGGATGTCATGTGTATGAAGGAGGAGGAGGAAGAGAGAGAAGAAGAGGAACAAAGACAGAGAAGAGCACCACCAGTAAGCAGATGTTGCTCTGGGAGGGTAAGAAGCTATAAACAAAACTAAGGGTCAAGAAAGGGCTACCAGAAGATGTTACTTTTAAGCTAGGTTTGAAGAATTAGCAGGAGTAGGCAAGTATAACCTCTGTCAGTGTCAGTGATCACACTTTACCTTTCTTCTTCCCTTTTGCCTTACTAAAACACTAAGTATACAGCCAACAAAATTAAGTTTTTCACTCTTGATGGCAGTATGATTGGAAAGATGAAGGTTCTATTCTTCTGAGCAGTCTTATTTGCTATCTTTCTATAAGTCTCCATTCTGTTTTTTTCCTCAATATTGTTCATTTGAAATAATATATAAAGGTCAATCTCTAAGAAAGAGTTTATTTAGGAATATGCAGGAATTGCAATTCAGGACACCCAGACCTGGGCAGCACCTGGGTGTGTCCAAAGAACAAAGGGAAAGGCTGAGGTTTTATTAGGAAAATGAGGCAAGTACATTGTTTTGAAAGAAAGTTCACTGGTGCTGGCAGTGAATGGCAGGAGCTGGCAAGTTCTGATTGATGAAGTGGCAGCAGTTACCAGGTAAGACATAATCTTAAAGCCACAGGTAGGTCTCTGCGGGTTTTTTGTTGAATTGCAAAAATAGTTTGTGAAACAGGTGTATGGGAACTGGGTGCCCTTTCCTATGACCTCTTGACTGCATTTTAGTTGGTAATGACAAGACTTGACTCCATTTTGTACAATCAACTTTCACAATATCAATTTTAAAAACTAGAAAATATTCATTTGCTAAATCAGAGTTGAACCTAGTCTCCTAGATTTGGGGTGCACCTCATTTTCTGAACTGGGTGGCAACATATATTGAACTAGCCAGTGTCTTCCTCAACCATTCTTCCTCTTGGCACTTCAGGCTTTGAGCCTTGGCTCATTTCCCTAGTTCTTGGAGCACACCCTAGTGATATCCATTGGAATTGTGCCAAGGGCAGCAAAAGAAAAAGCCAGAGCAATTATTAAAATGATTCAACGCAAGGTGAATCTCAGCTGATCCTAAGCCAAGGAGAAGGGGAGTGAGGAGGAGGAAAAAGATTAACTAAAAAATCTGCCTTAAAAGAAGGTTTTCATCATAGTAATATATTGGCCATGAATTACAATAATATGTAATTTATTTACCTATTATTTGTTGTTCTTCCCCTCTCCCCAAAAAGGATTTAACAAAATTACTTCACTGGGATAATTTAAATTGATAAAAATTCTGGAAAGTAAGCAATATGCCTTATGGAAAAAACAATGTATGCCCTTTGATTCAATAATCCCACTTCTGGGAATTCACCTGAATCAGTAAGGGTTCTCCAGAGAGACAGAAGCAACAGGATATATGGAAGGGAATTTATTAGGGAAAATTGGCTCATACTGCCACAGAGATGAAGTCCCACATGCAGGCCGGAGCCATCAGCAAAGCCAGTAGCATGGCTTAGTCTGGAAGCTTCAGATGATGCAGCCCCCAGTTTGAGAACAAAAGCCTGACAGTCCTGGGAGGACCCTGGTGCAAGTCCCAGGGTCCAAAAGCCAAAGAACCTGGAGTCTGATGTCCAAGGGGAGGAGAAGAACAGGCATCCAGATCTGGAAAGCAGACACAGAGCAGACAACAAGGGTCCCCCATCTTCCCCCTTTGTCCCAGCCGGCCCCTAGCTACCTGGATGGTACCTGCCCACACTGAGGACAGATCTTCCTCTCTCAGTCCATTGATTCTTGCATCAGTCTTCTCTGAAAACACCCTCACAGACACATCCAGACATAACGTTTCCCTAGCCATCTAAGCATCCCTCAATCCAGTCAAGTTGACACCTAAAATTAACCATCACAAGTCCACCCCTTGTTAAGCTATCACCCATACACATCTCCTTAAACCATAATTCATCTCCAAATAAAGATAATAAAAATGTCATAATTCCACCTAACATGATACAACTATCCTGTGTACAACCAAAAACACACAAATTCCATCCCCAGAAGAGAAAGTGAACTTCTTTAGTGATGTTTACTCTTCTCCTGATATCCCATAACTTGAATACTGTGATGTAAAATTAACAATACTTAATTAAATACTAACAGTCAATAAATTTTGTTAATGCTAAATGAAAGAGAGGAAAGAAAACAAATATCTGTGTAAGATGTACGTATCTATGCATGAACGTATTCTTAACAAAATAGGGAGGAAAGAGTCATGACAATTACAGTCCTCAGTTCTGTTAACTGGTCATGTGGGTATAGCCAGTTTTTATAACTACTTTATTCTATTGTATATGCTGTATTCCGTTTGCCTTCAACTTCAGCAAGAACCTCAGCTTGTTGTGGTTCTCTACCTGGTGGGGTGACACAAGCCTTCATTCCTAAAGGGTCTGGGCCATTCGTAGTCCTGCCTGGATTCAGTTATTGTATAATAGTTTCCCACTGACCTTAATTATAAGGCATGGTAGAACTAAGGGACTTCCTGTATTTCAGACAAACTCTTCCTTACCTCCACTGTGGAGTAATAGTACAATTTCACCCTTGGTAGTGCAGATCAATCACCTCAGCCAACACCTTAACTCCTTTCTTAGCCTATGTGGAGTCCACGTTGGCCAGGTGGCAGTTTTAAACTTTCGATTCAGTGAAATCATTGTTGTGTCGGCTGGTAAAAGTATTCCTCCCTCTGGAACTAATGCCTCTAGGCCAGCAGAACATGTCATTGGAACAGAAAACATTTTGCTAGTGGGTCACTAGGGGCAATGGTGAGTGGTGCCACTCCCATTTTCACCCATTGGTTGCTCGACTCATGAGTCCTGGCCATGGGAGAAATAGTATAATATATTGGATGCGGATTCACAGCATATACGGCCTTCTAAAGAACCTTGTTCCAGTCTTGCAAAGTACTGTCACCTAGCTAGCACTGTAACTGTGATTTCAGAAGGTGATTCTGCCATTCTATCAAGCCAGCTGCTTCAGGATGATGGGAAACAAGGTAAAACCGATGAATTCTATGAGCATGCGCCCACTGCCACACTTGTTTGGCTGTGAAGTGAGTTCCTTGGTCAGAAGCAAATGCTGTGTGTAATAACATGATGGTGAATAAGGCATTTGGTAAGTCCATGGTTGGAGTTTTGGCAGAAGCCTTGCATGAATGAAGACAAATCCATATCTAGAGTAAGTGTCTATTCCAGTAAAGACATATGACTGCCCCTTCCGTGATGGAAGCAGTCCATTGTAATCAACCTGCCACCAGATAACTGATCACCCTGGGGAATGGTGCCATATTAGGAGCTCGATGTTGGTCTCTTGCTGGCAGAATGGACACTCAGGAGTGGCTTTAGCCAGGTTGGCCTTGGTAAGTGGGGGTCCATGTTGCTGAGTCCATGCATAAACACTATCCCTGCCACCATGGCCATTTTGCTTATGAGCCCATTGGGCAATGATAGGGGTGGCTAAGGAAAGAGGCCTACTGGTATCCACAGAACACGTCATTCTATTCACTTGATTATTAAAATTCTCCTCTGCTGAGGTGGTCATCCTTTGGTGAGCATTCATATGGCACACAAATATCATCACATCTTTTGCTCACTCAGAAAGGTCTATCCACAAACCTCTTCCCCAAATTCCTTTGTCACCAGTTTCGTAGTCATGTTCCTTCCAAGTTCTTGACCATTCAAACTATTGGCTATAGCCCATGAATCAGCATGTCATCACACATCTGGCCATTTCTCCTTCCAAGCAAAGTGCACAGTGAGGTACACTGCCTGAAATTCTGTTCACAGAAGGATTTCCCTTCACTACCTTCCTTCAGGGATGTTCTAGAAAGGGGCTGCAGTGCTGTAGCTGTCCACTTTCAGGTGGTACTTGCATATATGAAGAACCATCTGAAAACTAGGCCCTAGTCTTCTCTTCCTCTGTCAACTGATCATAGGGTCATCCCCATGAGGCCAAAGGTGCAGGCTGGGAGAGAGAAGAGAGAGAGTGTAGCAGCAGGAAACATAGGCATTTGGGTCCCTTCCTCATGGAATCTCCTTTGCCTTTAGGACCTGCTCAGGCTGATCAATACCCCATTTCCATTTGATGATGGAGTGCTGCTGTACACACCCAACTTTATGGCTTGGTGGGTTAGATAACACCCCATTCATGATAGGCAGTTCAGTTCACATGGTAACTTGGTGGCCCATGATCAAGCATTTAGTTTCTACTAAGGTCCAGTAGCAGGCCAAGAGCTATCTTTCAAAAGGAGGGTAGTTATCTGTGGATGATAGCAGGGCCCTGCTCCAAAATCCTAAAGGCCTCCACTGTGATTCACTGATGGGGTCCTGCCAAAGGCTCCAAACAGCATCCCTATCAGCCACTGACATCTTAAGTACCATTGAATCAGCTGGATCATATGGCCCAAGTGGCAATGCAGCTTGCCTAACAGCCAGGATCTGTTGCAGCCCCTGCACTTTTCTAATCACTCAGTAAATGGGTCAAAGCAACACACCCAAGTGAGGAACATGTTCCTTCCAAAATCCAAATAGGCCCACTAAGCATTATTTCCTGTTTATAGAAGGGGCCAGATGCAAGAACTTGTCCTTCACCTTAGAAGGGATATCTTGACAGGCCCCACACTACTGGACCCCTAGAAATTTCACTGAGGTAGAAGGCCCCTGAATTTTAGTTGGATTCATATCCTACCCTCTGACACACAAATGTCTTACCAGTAAGTCCAGAGTGGTTACTACTTCTTACTCACTAGGTACAATCAGCTTAATGGTGCTACTCCACCACACCCAGCTAATTTTTGTATTTTTAGTAGAGATGGGGTTTCACCATGTTGGCCAGGCTGGTCTCAAACTCCTGACCTCAGGTGATCCACTCGCCTCAGCCTCCCAAAGTGCTGGGATTGCAAGCATGAGCCACTGTGCCTGGCCAGTGTTATTTTATTTTTAATAACAAACAAGTAGAAACAATATAAATGTCCTACATTAAAACAATTAAATTGTTTTGACACAGCCATTCAGTATATTATGAAGCCACTAAAAGCCTAACAATTTTAAAACAAGTAAAAAATGACAAATGATGTAATATTAAGGAAAAAAATACACAATGTTACATGTACCTACACACACACACACACACACACACACACACACACCATATAATCCAATTTTAAGTATTTATTCATATATATGCTTAGAAAAGAGGTTACTGGGAAAGACCGCAGCATTTTCAAGGTAAGTAATCCTTGGAAAAAATGATTATGGGTCATTTTAATTCTGGTCTTCCTACTTAAATGTATTTCCTAATTTATACTTCTTTGTATATTTTACAATTAGCAAGTATTACTTTAATTATTAGAAAGAAGCAATGTTAAGGGAGAAAATCTTTCACCTGTATCTATCAGGCTAACCAACTAATATGTTCTTAATGGGAACATTATCCATGACTTAGTAAGGCTTAAAATTAATAATGTTCATTTTTCAATCAAGCTTTCATTCCATCCCTCAACCTGTCAAATTCTAGAATATGTACTGAGTTTACCAGAGTCAAGCAATGTTATATCAGAAACCTGGCTGTCTTAGTGCCCACAAGCCGCCTGGAAGCTTGGAAGCACCCACAAGCTTGGAAGTGGCTACAGGCGCACTGTGTCATGATTGCCTGGCATTCTGTTTCCATCTGTATCCTTATAACTAACCCCAGCACTTGCGCCATCCTCAGCTTTGACTTGATTCCAACCTCATAGCAGGGGTTGGGGGAGGCTGATGAGAGGCAAGGATGGGGAACAAATTAAAGGGGTGGAAAAAGCTCATTTGAGTCCAGGAGTTCAAGGTTACAGTGGGCCATGATCGCACCACTGCACTCCAGCCTGGATGACAGAGCAAAACCCCGTCTCTTAAAAAGTAAAAATCTTAAATTTGGGTTGGCATATGGACGGATGAGGCAGAGGTTAGGGCCAGAAAGAGGTAAAAGAGAACAAAATAGAAATAAAAGAGAGAGGAGTGACAGGTAGGATTTTTTTTTAACTTTAATTTCTATAGAGACAGGGTCCCACTATGTTGCCCAGGATGGTCTCCAACTCCTGGGCTCAAGTGATCTTCCCACCTCTGCATCCCACAAAGTGCTGGGATGCGCCACCACACCCAGCTGGGGATAATTTTTAAACAGAAAATGCAGCAGTTGCTCAACTGGCTGCCATATTATAAAAATGATGTGTTACATTATCAGCCTCCTGAATAGCTTGCTATTATTCATGTCCCCATATCTTATTCATGTCCCTTCCTACTCATGGCGTAAATAATAATAAAAAGATTGCACTATTTTAGTGGCCTCGAGGGACAGTCATATCTCTGAGGCTAACTTCAAAGACGATCCAAAGACCCGTGCTGGTCTAGAGCCACCTTTGATGGTAACAATAGTAGTAACAGTTAATACTGAGTGATGACTAAGTATCAGGAATACTGAGCACATTACATACATCATCTCACTGATCCTCACAATAAACCCATGAGCTAAGCATTATTAATGTCTCCATTTTAGAAACCTAGAAATAATCAATCCAACAAATGATTCAACATTCCTGTCCCTAAAGTCTATCTCTGGCAAAATTATGAGCAACTGAGGGCGGACAGAAAAGGAAAATAGTATTTCCTTAACACCTACGATATGCCAAGTTCACCTCATTCACTGCTCACCAAATCTACAAGGTAGGTAAGTACAAAATACAAAGCTAGAAAGTGACTGAAATTTAAATTTGAAACAAGTTTTAAACTTGTCCTGTGGAGTCCAATCTGAAGCTCAGGGTAGTGAATTATCAGGACACGTTTCATTTTATTTATTTATTTATTTATTTATTTTTTATTTATTTTTTTTTTGAGAAAGGTCTTGCTCTGTCACCCAGGCTGGAGTACAGTAATGAGATCTTGGCTCACTGCAACCTCCGCCTCCTGGGTTCAAGCAATTCTCCTGCCTCAGCCTCCCGAGTAGCTGGTACTACAGGCACACACCACCACACCTGGCTAATTTTTTTTTTTATTATTTTTAGAACAGATGGAGTTTCACCATGTTGGCCAGGTTGGTCTTGAACTCCTGACCTCAAGTGATCCGCCTGCCTCAGCCTCCCAAAGTGTTGGGATTACAGACATGCACCATTGTGCCCAGCCAAGACACTTTTTAAATGTCCTCTAAGGTTAGTGTGAGGATACACCCAGCCTCCTATCATAGCAACTTTCATTTACAAACCAGCCCAAGGAGACACTGGGATTATACAATCTAATCCCGCAGACTTTATTCACTGGTGAAAACCCCTCAATCAAAACCCATAAACACTTCATATGCCAGGCTTTGTGTTGGGCTTAAGGGTTACAAAACTGGATCCATTCAGTCACAAAAATGGATCCATATCCTGGAAGGGTGTACTCTTACACATTAGCATAAAACACATAAGCATATGACACCCACCCAATAACTATTAAGCACGACTATGTGCAAAGCACTGTGTCAAACTTCACAGAGCTTGCATTTTCACAGAGAAAACATAACCCACTTTAATCTACTGTTATCTCTAGCTTTTCAGATCATCTGTTAAGTTTGAAGATTAAGGATTCAGTAGAGTAAGTGTAGTTCCAGAGCTGCCAAGGAGAAAGCAGCCAACCAAAAACCTGCGTGTTTTCCTACAACTGGATTGTCCTCACATTTGCCCCTCCCACTGTCACATGACCTCTGCTAAACACATGTTAGGCATCAAGTAAATTTTTGTTGAATGAATGGTTATACTGCTTGAAAGAATAAATACATAAAATCAAATACAGAATTTTAAAAAGCATAGTAGTCCCCCTTATCTGCTGGGGACACATTCCAAGACTTCCAATAGATGCCTGAAACCAAGGACAGTACTGAACCCTATACGTACTAAGTTTTTTCCATACACAAAGTTTATGTATGATAGAGTTTAATTTTATCACATAAATTAAATGATACATTTTAATTTATAAATGAGGTACAGTAAGAGATTAACAATAACTAATAGAACAATTATAATAATATACTGTAATAAAGTTATGTGAATTTGGTCTCTCTCTCAAAATATCTTATTGTACTGTACTTACCTTTCTTCTTGAGGTGATGATGAAAGAGTACAATGGCTTCATGATGACATGAAATGAAATAAATGATGTAGGCATTGTGATGTAAATGGAAAACTCCAGAAATAATTTCTAAGTTTTAAACTGCCTGCTGTTCTGAGTAGGATGACAAAATGTCTCACTATCCCACTATTTCCAGCCTGGATTGCTATAAATCACTTAGTAGCCATCTCAGTTATCACATCTACTGTTGTGGTATCATAATGCTTATCTTCAAATAATCCTTACCATACTTAATAAAGGCCCCAAAGAGCAAGAGTAGTGATGTAATATTTTCACACCATGGTTGATCAAGGGTAACTAAAACCCCAGAAAGCAAAACCTTGGATAAGGGGGGACTACTGTAATGACAGTCTTGTTGTTACCAAATGCTATGATTTGAGTGTCCCCACCAAAACTCATATTGGGACCTTAATTCTCAGTGTAGCAATGTTGGGAGGTGGAACCTTTAAGAAGTGGGGCCTAATGGGAGGCATCTGAGTCACGGGGGCTCCCTCTGCTCTTATAGGCAGCGTGCTGCCAATTCTTGTACAATTCTTGTCCGCGAGTGACCTCTCTCTCTCACGGGAGACCTCTCACATGAGACAGGATTAGTTTCTGAGAGTGAGCTGTTATGGAGTGATTGCAACTCTCATGTCCTGCCCCTTTGCATGTGCTGTCTTCACCCTTGACCTTCTGCCATGTTATGACACAGCACAGAAACCCTCAACAGAAGCAAGCAGATGTTGGCCTCATGCTCTTGAACTTTCCAGCCATCAGAATCATGAGCCAAATAAAACCTCTTTTCTTTATAAATTACCCAGCTCAGGTATTCTGTTATGGCAACACTAAGGAGACTAAAGCACCATGATTTCAGAAAATGAGACTGGCTGAGATCAATGATTAATGCATAAAGGGTAACAGTCACAGTACCGCTGTACTCCACTACCTCTCACCTCTCAAGTTTCTAGTGCTGTAGAAACTTCTACAGCACTAAGGAGAAGGCCCATTTGGTAGACCCAACTTGGATAACTTGGGATGATGGGAGTTAAGACTTTACCTTAATTACTACAGAGACTTATGCTTACATGCCCTCTGGTAGGTTGTGCAGCAGTTAGGGAGTGAGTTCCCTCCTATAGTTGTGAGTACATGCATTGACATGGCTGTCCCTATGCTATGGCATGGAAAATATATATGAGCTCCTTCTTTGAGTAGGAAAAATATACATTATAGGTGTCTTCTATTTAATTAAAAAGAAACCATGAAATAAATCACTTGTAAATAAAGAATGCTTTCTTTATTCACATGCTGAGTCCTTTATGCTAGCAAGAAAAATAGAGAATATAGAATTTCTTTCTCATGGAGCTAAACAAAGAGTCTACTTGCTGATTAATGAAACTGAGATAAACGCATCACATATTATGTTTGACTATGTTATGTTCTCCATCATAAGGTACAAATCTCTTTTTTGTTTTCCTCATTTTCAATCCAAAGAGACAAGGATTTTTGCCAAATTGTTCTACTAATGGAGCCCATCTTAACCCATCTAAGATGTGAACATCTTTATTCTGGTAGACATCAAGGTTTGTGAAATAGATTTTATATATTACCAGCCATCATAGTACATTGTATAGGTGATGGTGACAGAACATAAATTGTACCTGTTATTAATCTCTTCAGATGCAAATTAACTTATATTGAACTTGTGATTTTGTTCTTTTCCAGTTTAAACCAAATTCTTTGTTTCATGAATAAAAAGAAAATTTAGTAAAATTTCCTGTTTTTTTTGTTATAGCTGCTTACAAGGTGAATAAAATAAAAGTGTTTTAGACAGTCTGCAAACAATATAGTTCTGTGCTTTTCCAATATTTTATCCGTTAAAAGTCCTGAAGTTGATCATAAAGAATCTACAAGTAAGATAAGTTTGGGGCTGTACTACTACTTCTACTTTCAAAACATGTGGATAACTTTTTTTTTCAGTTTGTTTCAATTAATAATAGCAGCAGCAAGTAATTACCATTTATTGATACCCTGCTATGTTTAAGCACTGTGCTATATGATTTGCAAACATTCATTTAATGTTTATGGTAACTCTGTAAGGCAGGCATTATTTCTGTTTTACAGATGAGGGAACTGAGGCTCAGAGTGGCTACCTGCCACAGAGCATGTGATTGATTTTGTATCACCCCAACCACTGCTTCCTTGTAACTGAATTTCAGCCTCAACAGCAAACTCCTAAGTTTATCAGCAAACTCCTAAGTTGATAACTCCTTGGTTATCAAGCATTAATCAAACTATTAGTTACTATAAAAACTTGTCCTGAAATATTACAATTTAATAAAATTTGGGCAATACCAGATAACATACAGAGACAGAAAAATACTCAGGTGACGTCATATAAAAGCCAATAATGGGCCGGGTTTGGTGGCTCACACCTGTAATCTCAGCAGCTTGGGAGGCTGAGGAGGAGAACTGCATGAAGCCAGGAGTTCAACACCAGCCTGGGCAACATAGCAAGACTCTGTCTCTACAAAAATTTTAAAATTAGCTGACTGCAGTGGCGTGCACTGTAGTCCTAGCTACTCAGGAGGCTGAGATGGGAAGATCCCTTGAGCCCAGGAGTTTGAGGCTGCAGTCAGCTATGATGGTGCCATTGCACTACAGTCTGGTTGACAGTGTGAGACCTTATCTCAAAAAAAATTAATGAATAAGGGCCGGGTGCGGTGGCTCACACCTGTAATCCCAGCACTTTGGGAGGCCGAGGCGGGTGGATCACGTGGTCAGGAAATCAAGACCATCCTGGCTAACAAGGTGAAACCCCGTCTCTACTAAAAATACAAAAAATTAGCCAGGCGTGGTGGTGGGCACCTGTAGTCCCAGCTACTCGGGAGGCTGAGGCAGGAGAATGGCATGAACCCGGGAGGTGGAGCTTGCAGTGAGCCAAGATCGCGCCACTGCACTCCAGCCTGGGCGACAGAGTGAGACTCCGTCTCAAAAAAAAAAAATTAATGAATAAGAAAAAAATAAAAATAAAAGGCCAATAATGCCTAATGTTTTCCCCCTTTTCTGAAAGTAGAAAATTTCCCCCAAATTCTTCTTCAATACCTTTATTTGTTAGTTTTTGCTTTATTTTTGTAATCAAATAACAATACAAAAACACACAAATACCCTGCCAGTATCAGGTGCACCACAATCATGAAAGATAAAATAATCCCCATGCAATTAAATGACCATCAGCTACAGACCTTTGCAGCAGCTACAACTGACCCATTCTGGCTTCACATTCATAATATGCATCTCTGCATATTATTCATAAAATATATTCTGAATCCAAAAAATTAGATGAAATCATGGGCAACTCAGGAGTCCTAACCTTCCTACTTGTCTACCTTTTGCACTAGTAGGAAATAAAATGGGAGGAAGGGAATAGGATATATCTAATAATTTCCAAAGCATCATTCCCATAAGAATGAGTAGGGAAGATGGGGCCTCAGTTATCAGATCCATATACCAATTATGTCAAGAGGCAAAAGAAAACTGTCAGTACTGAAGCTAAGAAGTCTCACTACTCCTTAATGGCAAACTGTCCTTGGACACTGGCTCCGAATTAGTGAGTTAATTATTAGAAAAAAAACCAAGTTCTTGAGCTGACCAAGAATTACATAATGGGATAACTTGGGGAAAAGGCTCTTCATTAAAAATTGTAAGACAGAATTCAGGAATCCTGCCTTCTCTTCTGGCTTTGGTCAAGACAGTGAGGTCATATCACTAGATAACTCAGTCAGCAGCACATGAATTAGAACACACAATCATTAAAATATCCAATCTCTAAACCCAGTGTCTTCAATACTGTATCCCAGTTCTACTCTATGTTACAATTCCTTTTGGAGAGCAAACCCTCCAGAACACATTTCTACAGTCTTTATAGGAAATATTTATGGGTCTGTCAAGAATAATGATCTTGAATGAAAGAACCTTCTATAATATCCAATACAGCAGCTGCTGGTCACATAGAGCTACTGAACACTTAGAAAGTGGCTAGTGTGACTGAGGAACTGGATTTAAAATTTCAATTAATCTTAATACAAATAGCTACATATGGCTAGAGGCTATGGTATTGGACAGTATAGTTCTAGATGCTACAATAGTTTTATTTTTAGTGACTAAAAATGCATTTGAAAAAAAAAAATCTTTTCCTTCTTAAGCCCCAACAAAATAGCCAGGAAATCACATTATTTGCTCAAAAATACCCTTTCTCTGGGTAAACCCCTGAGGCTGGTAACGATGTATCTCTACCTAGTAAACGAAGATAAAATAAAGTAATTCAATAGCAATTCTAGCTTCAGGTTCTCACGGTTCCTTTGCTTACTCTCAGGATTACTCTGTACATTTCTTTTGAAGCTATTACTATCTTACCTTAAATTTTTTAAAGTCCTCCTTTCTTCATCCTTGGTGGATGAATCTCCCACTGGACAGATCCAATAACCTGGTGATTGGGGTCTTCCCATCCTTTAAACTGGGAGGTTGACTTTTTCCAAATGTTTTAACAAACACATCAAAGAAACTTTATAGCACATCAATCACAGAATACCTACATTGTCGTGGTCCGACAAGGAAGAAAAAACCATTCCTTCCTTTGGGACTCAGGAAGATGAATTTGGTACTGAAAATGAAGGGATGAGGGGCACTTCCCCTGAACAGCTTTTCCAAGTCCATTCACGAGGAAAATCCCCAACGTCAGGAGACTCAAAAGGCTTTTCTACATGAATTTTCCGATGCTGACTGAGGTAGGCACTTCTGCTGAAGCATTTCTCACAGCTGGTACATTTGTAAGGTTTTTCCCCTATGTGGGTCCTCCGGTGCCTGATGAGGTTAAAGCTCTGACTGAAGCATTCACCACAATCAGGACATTTATAAGGTTTCTCTCCTGTATGTGTCCTTTGGTGAATCACCAGGGTGGAACTCTGACTGAAAGTTTTCCAGCACTCAGAACATCTGTAAGGCTTTTCTCCTGTATGTGTTCTCTGATGTCTAATGAGATGGGAGCTAAGGCCAAAACTCTTTCCACATTCACAACATCTATATGGTTTTTCTCCTAACTGCATTCTGCATTCTTCTATCACATTGCAGTTCTGACTCAAACTTTCTTCATATTCAGAACTTTCATAGGATTTCTCTCCTGTGTGCATTTTCTGGTGTGTAATAAGGTTTGAACTACGACTAAAATTCTTCCCACATTCTGAACATTGATAAGGCTTTTCTCCTGTATGTATTCGCTGATGTTTTATTAGAGTAGAATTACAACCAAAGCTTTTTCCACACTCAAGACATTTGTAGGGCTTCTCACCTGTGTGTGTCCGCTGGTGGCGAATGAGGCTGGAACTCTGACTAAAACTCTTCCCACAATCAGGGCACTTATAAGGTTTTTCTCCAGTGTGAGTCCTCTGATGTTCTATTAGGACATAGCTATGACTGAAGCCTTTTCCACAGACAGAACATTCATATGGTTTTTCACCTGTATGTGATCTGTGATGCTGAATAAGGTGAGAGCTGCTGCTGAATCTCTTCCCACACTCGGGACATTTATAGGGTTTCTCTCCCGTGTGAGTTCTCTCATGGATAATAAGATGGGAGGTATTGCTGAAGCTTTTCCCACATTCACCACACTGGTAGGGCTTCTCTCCTGTGTGCATTCTTAGATGCTGAATCAGGTGAGAACTGTTACAAAAGCATTTTGCACACTCAGAGCATTTATAAGGCTTTTCTCCTGAGTGGGTCCTCTGGTGAGTACGCAAATGAGAACTATTACTGAAGCTTTTCCAACATTCGGAACATTTGTAGGGTCTGTCTACAAAGGATGAATTCTGCTGCACACAGACATTGGTATGTTCTCCTGGGTCCCATTCCTGGTGACTGGGTTTTTCCTCCTCTTCAGCTATAAAATTTCCCCAATTCTCTGACTTGTCATCACTCTCATAGGAATCATGACACCAAATCTCATCTTGAACCCATGTCAGTGGCATTTCTTTTGCATCCTCATGTTTATAATGTTGTGGTCTATGTCTTTTAGACCATTCTGAAGGTTTCTCTTTAAGTTTATCTGCCTTAGGATTATTGTGGTGAACAGTTTTCAAATTATTCATACTTTCATCTCCTGCAAGAATAAACAAATATTCTAACCATATTCTGCACCTCTGCCAGAGACACAAATTCTAAAGTGCAGTGGAAGAGAGGAAATAACACTGTAAAACCTCATAAATATTTCATATAAAAAAGTTTTTAAAGACAGTTTCACTTCTTTTCCTCTGTTTACCAGAAGCAGGTGGATTTTTTTTGTACTTAACAACTACACTAATGCATTATTTGAACCATTATTGGCAAAGGGAACATCAATCTAAAAAGAAATGCATTAAATTTTGTTCTAGAAGACTTAAGAGAAAAAACAGGATTGATGTGAATAGGAGTGAAATTGAACAGGATACCATCTCAGGTAAAAACTAGACAATAGCTTTGCTAAAATCTGAGCAAATGCTATAGAAATAACAATAGCCATTATTTATTAAGAACAGTAGCTTTGGATGGGGTATTTCACTAATTCTAAAATATATGTGAAATCGGTATTATTCATTTTCTTAAAGATGAGAACAATGAGGCCAAAATAATTAACACAGCTTATAAGTGACAGAACAAGGAATTAAATTAAGGTTTGTCTCATTCTAGTGTCCTGTTCTTTCTACATCAAATTTCCTAAGGATTCAGACCATCGTCTTGATCCCTCACCTGTGAAGGGGCTTTTCAAACTCTCCCTCTCCATAAAGCTGTTAGAATCTGAAACCAACAGTTTTTTTTCTTGCTCCATCACAATGATCACAGCCAAGTTAGAGATCAGAAACCCTGTGGAAGAAAATAAATTATGTTTGAAGGTACATGTTAAAGTTTATGCTTCCTCCTTCCTTCCCAACCATTCCAACACAACAATAGGAGGCACAGAATGTTCCATGAACCATACTGAAAATAAGAAAAACAACTCTTAGCAGCCCTTTTAGAAAAATCTTATCTCAGATCCAAGTGTTTAGAATTAAGGGTTAACCCTGAAATAACAATACAAAAAAGTAAATCTTCGGGGGGGCACGCCCAAGATGGCTGAATAGGAACAGCTCCAGCCTCCAGCTCCCAGCATGAGCAACACAGAAGACGGGTGATTTCTGCATTTTCAACTGAGGTACCGGGTTCATCTCACTGGGGAGTGCCGGACAGTTGGTGTTGGTCCACAGGTGCAGCCCGACCAGCGAGAGCTAAAGCAGGGTGAGGCAGCCTCACCTGGGAAGCGCAAGGGGGAAGGGAATTCCTTTTCCTAGCCAAAGGAAATTGAGACACACAACACCTGGAAAATCGGGTAACTCCCACCCTAATATTGTGCTTTACCAAGGGTCTTAGCAAACGGCACACCAGGAGATTATATCCCACAGCTGGCCCAGAGGGTCCCACACCCAGAGAGCCTCCCTCATTGCTAGCACAGCAGTCTGAGATCTAACTGCAAGGCAGCAGCGAGGCTGGGGAAGGGGCGTCCGCCATTGCTGAGGCTTAAGTAGGTAAACAAAGCCACTGGGAAGCTCTAATTGGGTGGAACCCACAGCAGCTCAAGGAGGCCAGCCTGCCTCTGTAGCCTCCTCCTCTGGGGACAGGGCATAGCTAAACAAAAAGCAGCAGAAACCTCAGCAGAGGTAAATGCCCCTGTCTGACAGCTTTGAAGAGAGCAGTGGATCTGCCAGCATGGAGGTTGAGATCTGAGAATGGACAGACTGCCTGCTCAAGTGGGTCCCTGACCCCTGAGTAGCCTACCTGGGAGACATCCCCCACTAGGTGCAGACCAACACCTCACACCTCACATGGCGGGGTACACCCCTGAGACGAAGCTTCCAGAACAAGAATCAGACAGCAGCACTTGCTGTTCAGCAATATTCTATCTTCAGCCTCTGCTGCTGATACCCAGGCAAACAGGGTCTGGAGTGGACCTCAAGCAAACTCCAACAGACCTACAGCTGAGGGTCCTGACTGTTAGAAGGAAAACTAACAAACAGAAAGGACACCCACACCAAAACCCCATCAGTACGTCACCATCATCAAAGACCAAAAGCAGAGAAAAACCACAAAGATGGGGAAAAAGCAGTGCAGGAAAGCTGGAAATTCAAAAAATCAGAGCACATCTCCCCATCCAAAGGAACGCAGCTAATCACCAGCAACGGAACAAAGCTGGACAGAGAATGACTTTGACGAGCTGAGATAAGAAGGCTTCATTCAATCAAACTTCTCAGAGCTAAAGGAGGAACTAGGTAACCAGCGCAAAGAAACTAAAAACCTTGAAAAAAGAATGGATGAATGGATAACTAGAATAATCAATGCAGAGAAGACCTTAAAAGAACTGATAGAGATGAAAACCATAACACGAGAACTACATGACAAAAGCACAAGCTTCAGTAACCGACTCGATCAACTGGAAGAAAGAGTATCAGCGACTGAAGATCAAATGAATGAAGTGAAGCGAGAAGAGAAGTGTAGAGAAAAGAGAGTAAAAAGAAATGAACAAAGCCTCCAAGAAATATGGGATTATGTGAAAAGACCAAATCTATGTCTGACTGGTATGCCTGAAAGTGACAGGGAAAACGGAACCAAGTTGGAAAACACTCTGTAGGATATCATCCAGGAGAACTTCCCCAACCTAGTAAGGCAAGCTAACATTCAAATTCAGGAAAGACAGAGAACGCCACAAAGATACTCCTCGAGAAGAGCAACTCCAAGACACATAATTGTCAGATTCACCAAAGTTGAAATGAAGGAAGAAATGTTAAGGGCAGCCAGAGAGAAAGGTCGGGTTACCCACAAAGGGAAGCCCATCAGACTAACAGCAGATCTCTCGGCAGAAACTCTCCAAGCCAGAAGAGACTGGGGGCCAATATTCAACATTCTTAAAGAAAAGAATTTTCAACCCAGAATTTCATATCCAGCCAAACTAAGTTTCATAAGTGAAGGAGAAATAAAATCCTTTACAGACAAGCAAATGCTAAGAGATTTAGTCACCACCAGGCCTGCCCTACAAGAGATCCTGAAGAAAGCACTAAACATGGAAAGGAACAACCGGTACCAGCCATTGCAAAAACATGTCAAAATGTAAAGTCCATCGATGCTAGAAAGAAACTGCATCAACTAGCGAGCAAAATAACCAGCTAATATCATAATGACAGGATCAAGTTCACACATAACAATATTAACCTTAAATGTAAATGGACTAAATGGTCCAATTAAAAGACACGGACTGGCAAATTGGATAGAGTCAAGACCCATCAGTTTGCTGTATTCAGGAGACCCATCTCACATGCAGAGACAAACATAGGCTCAAAATAAAGGGATGGAGGAAGATCTACCAAGCAAATGGAAAACAAAAAAAAGCAGGGCTTGCAATCCCAGTCTCTGATAAGACAGACTTTAAACCATCAAAGATCAAAAGAGACAAGGAAGGCCATTACATAATGGTAAAGGAATCCATTCATCAGGAAGAGCTAACTATCCTAAATATATATGCACCCAATACAGGAGCACCCAGATTCATAAAGCAAGTCCTTAGAGACTTACAAAGAGACTTAGACTCCCATACAATAATAATGGGAGACTTTAACACCCCACTGTCAACATTAGACAGATCAACGAGACAGAAAGTTAATAAGGATATCCAGGAATTGAACTCAACTCTGCACCAAGCAGATCTAATAGACATCTACAGAACTCTCCACCCCGAATCAAGAGAATATACATTCTTCTCAGCACCACATCACATTTATTCCAAAATTGACCATATACTTGTAAGTAAAGCACTCCTCAGCAAATGTAAAAGAACAGAAATTATAACAAACTGTCTCTCAGACCACAGTGCAATCAAACTAGAACTCAGGACTAAGAAACTCAATCAAAACCGCTCAACTACATGGGAACTGAACAACCTGCTCCTGAATGACTACTGGGTACATAACGAAATGAAGGCAGAAATAAAGATGTTCTTTGAAACCAATAAGAACAAAGATACAACATACTAGAATCTCTGGGATACATTTAAAGCAGTGTGTAGAGGGAAATTTATAGCACTAAATGCCCACAAGAGAAGGCAGGAAAGATCTAAAGTTGACACCCTAACATCACAATTAAAAGAACTAGAGAAGCAAGAGCAAACACATTCAAAAGCTAGCAGAAGGCAAGAAATAACTAAGATCAGAGCAGAACTGAAGGAGATAGAGATACAAAAAACCCTCCAAAAAATCAATGAATCCAGGAGCTGGATTTTTGAAAAGATCAACAAAATTGATAGACTGCTAGCAAGGCTAATAAAGAAGAAAATAGAGAAGAATCAAATAGACGCAATAAAAAATGATGAAGGGGCTATCACCACCGACCCCACAGAAATACAAACTACCATCAAGGAATACTATAAACACCTCTACACAAATAAACTAGAAAACCTAGAAGAAATGGATAATTTCCTGGACACTTACACTCTCCAAGACTAAACCAGGAAGAAGTTGAATCCCTGAATAGACCAATAGCAGGCTCTGAAATTGAGGCAACAATTAATAGCCTACCAAACAAAAAAAGTCCAGGACCAGACGGATTCACAGCCGAACTCTACCAGAGGTGCAAAGAGGAGTTGGTACCATTCCTTCTGAAACTATTCCAATCAATAGAAAAAGAGGGAATCCTCCCTAACTCATTTTATGAGGCCAACATCATCCTGATACCAAAGCCTGGCAGAGATACAAAAAAAAAAAGAGAATTTTAGACCAATATCCCTGATGAACATCGATGCAAAAATCCTCAATAAAATACTGGCAAACCGAATCCAGCAGGACATCAAAAAGTTTATCCACCATGATCAAGTGGGCTTTATCCCTGGAATGCAAGGCTGGTTCAACATACGCAAATCAATAAACGTAATCCAGCATATAAACAGAACCAAAGACAAAAACCACATGATTATCTCAACAGATGCAGAAAAGGCCTTTGACAAAATTCAACAGCCCTTCATGCTAAAAACTCTCAATAAATTCGGTATTGATGGAACATATCTCAAAATAATAAGAGCTATTTACGAAAAACCCACAGCCAATATCATACTGAATGGGCAAAAACTGGAAGCATTCCCTTTGAAAGCCCAAGACAGGGATGCCCTCTCTCACCACTCCTATTCAACATAGTGTTGGAAGTTCTGGCTAGGGCAATCAGGCAAGAGAAAGAAATAAAGGGTATTCAGTTAGGAAAAGAAGAAAGTCAAATTATCCCTGTTTCCAGATGACATGATTGTATATTTAGAAAACCCCATCATCTCAGCCCAAAATCTCCTTAAGCTGATAAGCAACTTCAGCAAAGTCTCAGGATACAAAATCAATGTGCAAAAATCACAAGCATTCTTATACACCAGTAACAGACAAACAGAGAGCCAAATCAGGAATGAACTCCCATTCACAATTGCTACAAAAAGAATAAAATACCTAGGAATCCAACTTACAAGGGATGTAAAGGACCTCTTCAAGGAGAACTACAAACCACTGCTCAGTGAAATAAAAGAGGACACAAACAAATGGAAGAACATACCATGCTCATGGATAGGAAGAATCAATATCGTGAAAATGGCCATACTGCCCAAGGTAATTTATAGATTCAATGCCATCCCCATTAAGCTACCAATGACTTTCTTCACAGAATTGGAAAAAACTGCTTTAAAGTTCATATGGAACCAAAAAAGACCCCGCATTGCCAAGATGATCGTAAGCCAAAAGAACAAAGCTGGAGGCATCATGCTACCTGACTTCAAACTATATTACAAGGCTACAGTAACCAAAACAGCATGGTACTGGTACCAAAACAGAGATATAGACCAATGGAACAGAACAGGGGCCTCAGAAATAACACTACACATTTACAACCAATGGATCTTTGACAAACCTACAAAAACAAGAAATGGGGAAAAGATTCCCTATTTAATAAATGGTGCTGGGAAAACTGGCTAGCCATATGTAGAAAGCTGAAACTGGATCCCTTCCTGACACCTTATACAAAAATTAATTCAAGATGGATTTAAACTTAAATGTTAGACCTAAAACCATAAAAACCCTAGAACAAAACCTAGGCAATACCATTCAGGACATAGGCATGGGCAAGGACTCCATTACTAAAACACCAAAAGCAACAGCAACAAAAGTCAAAATACACAAATGGGATCTAATTAAACTAAAGAGCTTCCGCATGGCAAAAGAAACTACCATCAGAGTGAAGAGGCAACCTACAGGATGGGAGAAAATTTTTGCAATCTACTCATCTGACAAAGGGCTAATATCCAGAACCTACAAAGAACTCAATCAAATTTACAAGAAAAAAACAAGCAACCCCATCAAAAAGTGGGCAAAGGATATGAACAGACACTTCTCAAAAGAAGACATTCATACAGCCAACAGACACATGAAAAAATGCTCATCATCACTCGCCATCAGAGAAATGCAAATCAAACCACAATGAGATACCATCTCACACCAGTTAGAATGGCAATCATTAAAAAATCAGGAAACAACAGGTGCTGGAGAGGATGTGGAGAAATAGAAACACTTTTACACCGTTGGTGGGACTGTAAACTAGTTCAACCATTGTGGAAAACAGTGTGGCAATTCCTCAAGGATCTAGAACTAGACATACCATTTGACCCAGCCATCCCATTACTGGGGATATACCCAAAGGATTATAAGTCATGCTGCTATAAAGGCACATGCACATGTATGTTTATTGCAGTACTATTCACAATAGCAAAGACTTGGAATCAACCCAAATGTCCATCAGTGACAGACTGGATTAAGAAAATGTGGCACATATACACCATGGAATACTATGCAGCCATAAAAAAGGATGAGTTTGTGTCCTTTGTAGGGACATGGATGCAGCTGGAAACCATCATTCTCAGCAAACTATCGCAAGAACAGAAAACCAAACACCGCATGTTCTCACTCATAGGTGGGAATTGAACAATGAGATCACTTAGACACAGGAAGGGGATCATCACATACCCGGTCCTATTGTGGAGGGGGGGAGGGATAGCATTAAGAGATACACCTAATGTAAATGACGAGTTAATGGGTGCAGCACACCAACATGGCACATGTATACATATGTAACAAACCTGCACGTTGTGCCCATGTACCCTAGAACTTACATAATAAAAAAAAAAAGTAAATCTTCACATTAAAGGTTTGAGGATCAAGCTTCAAAGACAGAATACTAATCCTCATTGTCCACGCATAGCTTAGAAACACTTTTAATTTAAAAAACAAAGTATATTTTTTTAAAAGACACCAATAAAACTTTTATAAAGACTTCAAGGAATCAATATGCAGGCATAAGCAGCAGCTAAAGAAAAAAAAGCACGCTGTTTAGTTTCAAAAGAATAACTTGGTCTTGACAGAAGGAAACCTTTGAAGTCAATTTCAAAGGAAAGTTAGGATTTACATAACCAGTAAAGAGAAATTAGGACAAAGCAGAGGTGGAATAATTATAGCCAATAACCCTGCAATATAAAAAGAAGCCTCAAGAGGACCTCTTCCTCCTTGCACTTAGTTCCTAAGTCTACCATATTCACAATACCCATTTCAGCCTAAACTTTGTCTTCTGGAGCCAACAATCAGTAACCTATTTTAAGGGACTAGAAAATGTTCCACCCTGGCTATGCAGTGAAACCCCGTTCTCTACTAAAACTACAAAAAATTAGCCGGGCGTGGTGGCACGCGCCTGTAGTCCCAGCTACTCACGGGGCTGAGGCAGGAGAACCGCTCGAACCCAGGAAGCGGAGGTTGCAGGGAGCCGACATGGTGTCACTGCACCACTCCAGCCTGGGCGACAGAGCAAGATTCCGTCTCAACAACAAAAAATAAGAAATAAAAAGAAGAAAATGATGTGATCTACCACAGGAAGGCAGTGACATATGGACTTCTGGCATCCATTTCAGAATATAAAGAATATCATTATTTGGGAGAAAAATAAGGACATAAAAGGATATACAAAAGCACACATTTTAAAAACAAAAAAAAGTATCTGTACTTATATTGTATTTTCACCATTGCTGCCTATTATGTGCCAGGTAGTGAATGAAATAATTTCCACACATTTGTCATTTAATTCTTACAATAGCCCTCTGAGGTGTATGAACAACTACCAGCATTTTACAGGATGAGTTTAAAAGGTGTTAAGAAACTTTCCTAAGATCACCTAGAAAGTGGTAGAGCAGGATTGAGCTCCAAGTCTGTTTGGATGCTGACCTTTTTCACCCTCTTACCTATGATCATAAACTAGAATGGGAAGCAGAGCTGGGCATAATGCCAAACTACAAATAATCCTCAAAGAGTCCCTTTATTTTAGAATATATTGACTGGCGTTTTAGAAAACAGATCTACATTCCTAAACCTTGTAACAAAGTGAGTCGACATTCCATAAGCACACTCAGCAAGCAGGGATTTGTTCTAGAGAAACGTGAAACTAGTCTACTAATATCCCCAGTGTCTGAGTGAGGGGAGGGAAAAAGCCATACACCTGAATGCAAAAAAAGGAAGGGGGTGGAGTTGTTCGAACAGAGTTACATATTTTGCTGTCCTAAGTTACATATTGTTATCAAAGTATTTACAAAAGAAGCATGAGTCTGGGTAACACATTACCACCCTCCCCCGCTCCATTTTCCCTACTAAAATACTATTAAATTTGGCAGCAAACGAGCCCCCGGAACAGTGGCTCAGCAAAACGGTGGCAAATGCAAGGCCATAAAGGGTTGCCATTAAGATGTCTCTCCACGGGGAAGGAGTGTTTTCACTGTTACAGAGCAACTAGCTGATCAGAGTGGGGCCGTGCTTTGATCAGAAATCCTTCAAAAATGCACTGCCTGACGCCTAGTTTTAACAACCAATGGCAGGGACAAGTTGGAGACGCTGGGGGGTGAAGTTCCAGGATACCAAACGGTCTCCGGCCGACAGGATCCCTTAAGGGACCCCGCGGACAAGGATGACGGTGGCCCGCCGGTGGGAGATGCTGGGCCTTCGCCCCTGGCAGCAGCGGGATCTCTCTCCGGATGTCCACTGCAGCCTGGACGGAGCTGTTTCCACTCCTCTAGCCCGCAACCCTCGGCTCCCTTCCCCCCAAGAAGGAACTCACTGTTCTGGGTGCTACACCCAAGGCGCCCTGCACCCCCAGCAGTCGAGGAGGAAGGCGCCCCCTCTCCCGCTAACCCCACCAACCCAGGGTCCTAAACTCTCAAACCCGGAAGGCAGAAACAGGAAGTTACCCCCTTCTCCCCTGGCGGCTTTGCTAGAGCCGCTCTAGGAAGCAGTGATGGCCAACTCTCGTTGATCTTAACCCTTAGGGTCCTGGACCAGAAGGAGCGTGGGGGTGGATTTCCTTTCCTTGTGCTGTGACAGCTGTGAACCTCATTCCTGTCACTTGTTAGGCGGCTTACGACAGAGGCCTGATTGGAGCTTATACCTTTCCTTGCCATCAGAATATCATCAGATTAATTATCATCACTATTAGAATAAAAATCAATCTAGTATTTTTTTTTTTTTTTTTGAAACGGAGTCTCGCTCTGTCACCCAGGCTAGAGTGCAGTAGCGCGATCTCGCCTCACTGCAAGCTCCGACTCCCGGGTTCACGCAATCCTCCTGCCTCAGCCTCCCGAGTAGCTGGGACTACAGGCACCTGCCACCATACCCGGCTAATTTTTGTATTTTTAGTAGAGATGGGGTTTCACCGTGTTAGCCAGGATGGTCTCGATCTCCTCACCTCGTGATCCGCTCGCCTCAGCCTCCCAAAGTGCTGGGATTACAGGCGTGAGCCACCGTGCCTGGTCTCATTCTAGTATTTTTAAACACTTACTGTTTCTGTTCCCACCGCTGTGAGCGTGGATATATATTTACTTATCTGTGAAAGTTAGAAAGCCAAGGCATCCATTCACATATAAAACAATTCGTTTACAAGTCACCCTTATTAACTCCTGGAGAAGTATTTAATCCCTCCTTTTTCATTACAGAGAAAATAGAAGCCAGTCCCTTCATCTCATCTCTACCAAACATAGAAATCCACTCAAGTCTGCACACTGCCATTCTGTTTCTTCCTGTTACAACACAGAGTTCCTCTTTGGCGGTTTTTTTTTTTTCTTTTTCTTTTTGGGTTTTTTTTTGTTTTTGTTTTTGTTTTTTTGGAGATAGAGTCTCACTGTGTCCCCCAGCCTGGAGTGCAATGGCAGGATTTCGGCTCACTGCAACCTCTGCCTCCCTGGTTCAAGCAATTCTTCTGCCTCAGCTCCCGAGTAGCTAGGACTACTGGCGTGCGCCACCACGCCCAGCTAATTTTTGCATTTTTAGTAGAGACAGGTTTCACCATGTTCGCCAGAATGGTCTTGATCTCTTGACCTCATGATCTGCCCACCTCGGCCTCCCAAAGTGCTGGCTCTTTGGCATTTTAATAAGCCCTTTACTGGTACTCACTTTCCTACCCATCTTCTTGGAAACTTCACACTACCAACCAAACTCACAATGCCTCCACCCCATCCCCAAATGGTCCCTCAGCTTTTTTTTCCTCTTTTTACTCACAATGTTTCCATTTCACCAATTTTCCACTGACCTTAACATTTCTCCTGCAACAACAACGAAAAATCACTAGCATCACCAATGACCTCCATGATGTCAGTTAGTGCAATTGGTATTTTTTAGTTCTCAGGTCCTTTTTCAGGAGGTTTGATATGGCTAAGGACTCGTCTTCTAGAAACAGTCTTTTGAGGTGATACCACATTCTCCTCCTTTTCTTCCAACATCTCTAGTCAGTCCTGTTAGTCTCTTTTCCAAGTCAGTCCCTCGAGATCATCCTCTCCTCTTATCACTGAATGTTCTCTGCCTAGGCAATCTCATCCACTCCCACATTTTCAAATACCACCTAGGCAGACAACTCAAAAATTTGCTTCTCCAGCCCAAGCTACATGGGTGAGCTCTTCACTCATAACTAGTGGTCTACTTGGCATCTCATACAGGAAGTCTCAATAACACTTCAAAACCAAAATGTCAAAAATCAAAATCATAATCTGTCTTCTCTCTCACTGTTCTTCTCCGTATACACATATAAACACAAAATAAAACAAAATAAACCTGTTTCTCTTCCAATATTCTTTCAACCATCCATCCAGTTATATGGAAACCCAAAAGTCCTTCTTTTCACTTCCCTTTCCTTACCTTCCATATACAATTCATAAATAAGCCTCATCCATTGTGTAATAAATAATTCTCACCTGTAGTTGTTTCTCCTAACCACCTGGGCCACCTCTATTCTGGCAACCATCACCCCTCACTTGGAAGGATTTCCATGCCCTCCTAACAGTCCTATAGATACCCATCCTTGCTCCCTCTCATTCACTCTTCCCTGTTGAATCCAGAGGTATCTTTTCCAAAAATGAATCTGATTCTTCCATGTTCCTTTACCTAACTGATGCTTACTCATCCTTCAGATTTCAGCTTACACATCACTTTCTCACACAAGCTTTCTAGGCTTTTCTACATGCTCTTCTCCTACCATATCTTCTTTTTCCATTGTAGCCCATGTAATGACTGCAACTTTATGTTTGTGTGATTGATGCATTATTTTGCCTGTCCATCCAGATAGCAAGTTCCATGAGAACAGGGCCTGCCTCCACTTTTGCTTATGATTCTATCTTACAACATAGCACAGTGCCTGACTCCTTCATTCATTTATTTAACAAATATTTGTTGAAAGCCTACTGTGTGCCTGTTACTGTGTTATCCTCTATACTGAGGATACACCAGGGCACCAAACATTGTGGGGGAGATCATAAATGAACATCAACAAAAAGTAAACAAATGTATGTTAAGCAGTGATGAGTATTAGAAAAAGAAGTAAAGGAAGTTAAAGAAAGTGTACTATTTCAGCTGATCAGGGAAGTCCTCTCGGTAGGGAGATATTTCAGCAGAAGTATGAAGGAACAAAGGCGTGGGCCTCATCATTATTTAAGAGAGGAACAGTTAAGACAGGAACAGTAAGAAAAAAGACTCTGAGATGGAAACTCAAGAAATCATAAGGAGCAGAGCAAGTGAAATGAACAGTACTTGGAGATAAGGTCAGAGAAGTTTCAAGAGGCTAGGTCATAATCATATAGACCATAAGTGACAGACACAGAGATGCATCACTCAGACTCCAAGGAAGTTCATGTTGCCCACCTTTGAGAGTGCTGTGAGCAGAAAGCTTTCAGCTGTTGGCTCCCTCAGGAGTGCTTCAGTTTCAGAGAATAGCCTTTCTGGAGCTCATGCCCTTTCCAAGGCAGCCCACGTCTAGTGACTGATCAAGGCAGAAATATAAAAGCCTGTCCGTGTTGTCCAAAGCAGGATAACTCTTAAATGCACTATTTCAGCTTCCTGTGTGTTGTTTGTTTTTTAAGACAGCCTTACTCTGTCACCCAGGCTGGAGTGCAGTGGCACAATCACGGCTTACTGCCGCCTCGACTCCCCAGGTTCTAGCAATCCTCCCATCTCAGCCTCTTAAGTAACTGGGGCTAAAGGCACGTGCCACGATGCCCTCCTAATTTTTTTAATTTTTTTGTAGAGAGGGGGGTCTCACTTTGTTTCCCAGGCTGGATGTGAACCCTTGGGCTCAAGCAATCCTCCTGCCTTGGCCTCCCAAAATGTTGGGATTACAGGTGGAGCCACAGTGCCCAGCCAACTCCTGAATTCTTGATGGCCTTGAAGGAGGAATCTGTTGTCAAGCCCAAATTGCAGGTCTTCCCCCTCTGCTCAATCCTTATTCCTTTCCCACCTTTCCACAGGTTTGGATACCAAGGCCATTTCCTAATCAACACCCTGGACTCTAAACTCAGTCTCAGAATCTGCTTCCTCAACAAACAAACAAATGAACAAAAACCTCCAAAATACATACAGAAAGTGAAATGTCCTCTCTCATCCCTGCCCCCAGGCATTCAGTTCTTCTCTCCACTGGGGCAACCAACGTTGTATGTTTCTTGTGTATTATTCACAGATACGCCATATGTGAGCAAATACCTGCCTACCTACTTATATACATACATATACACATACATAGGTAATGAATAAAGATAGGTGACAGATATTCATTCATTTCATTTGCTACACATATGATAGTAAACTATTCACTTTGTTCTAAATTTTAGTTTTTTCACTTAACAACATATCATGGAGAATTTTATTTTCTTCTCTTTTTTTTTTTTTAATTTTTGAGGCAGAATCTCACTCTGTCCCCCAAGCTGGAGTCCAGTGGCGTGATCTCAGCTCACTGCAACCTCAACTTCCAGGGCTCAAGCAATCCTCCCACCTCAGCCTCCTAAGTATCTGGGACCATAGGTGTGTGCTACTACCAGCTAATTTTGTTTTGTTTTGTTTTGTTTTGTAGAGACAGGGTCTTACTATGTTGCCCGGGCTGATCTCCAACTCCTGGGCTCAAGCAATCCACCTGCTTCAGCCTCCCAAAGTGCTGGGATTACAGTCATGAGCCACTGCACCCAACTGAAAGTTTTCTATAATAGTACAGACATTTATCATAGAGCTCCCAGTGTTCTTTTTTTTTTTTTTAACAGTTGCATGCTATTCTGTTGTGTAAATATACCAGTATTTATTCATCTATTTTTTATATTGCTTCTGAACTTATACTATTACTTATATTGAAATGAATAATTTAACCTTTTTTTTTTAAAGCTGTGGTGGATATTGTGTATTGACTTGCTCAATATCCATTACCACTTTTTTTCATTATGCATTCCTCCTGAGAAGAGTTGGTGTTATGAACTGAATTGTGTCCACCGAAAATTCTTCTTTTTTTATATGGAGTCTCACTCTCTGCCCCCCTAGGCTGGAGTAGAATGACACGATCTTGGCTCACTGAAGCCTCTGCCTCCCGGGTTCAAGCAATTCTCCAGCCTCAGCCTCCCGAGTAGCTAGGATTACAGGTGTGCACCACTACAACTGGCTAATTTTTGTATTTTTATTAGAGGTGGGGTTTCACCATGTTGGTCAGACTGGTCTCGAACTCCTGGCCTCAAATGCTCTGCCTGTGTCAGCCTCCCAAAGTGCAGGGATTACAGGTGTGAGCCACCACACCCAGCCTTCATTCAAAATTCTTATGTTGAAACTGTAATCCCCAGTGTGGCTATATTTGGAGATAGGGCCTCAAGGGAGGTGTTTGAGGTTAAGTGACGTAATAAGGGTGGGGCTGTAGTCTGCTAGGACTGGGGTCTTTGGCAGAAGAGGAAGAGACACCGGAGACATCTCTGTCTGTGTACACACAAAGGAAAGGTCAGGGGAGAATATAGCAAGAAGGTGGCCATCTGCAAGCCAGTAAGAGAGTCCTCATGGAAACTAACACTGACAGTACCTTGATCATGGACTTCTACCTTCCAGAAGTGTGAGAAAATGAGGCCATGCATGGTGACTTACACCTGTAATCCCAACACTTCAAGAGGCTGAAACAGGAGGACCACTTGAGCCTGGGAGTTTGAGACCAGTCTAAACAAGAGTGAGACTCCATATGTACAAACAATTAAAAAAAAAAAAAAAAAAAAAAGCTTTGCATGGTGGCACATGCCTATATTCCTAGCTACTCAGGAGGCTGAGGCAGGAGGATTGCTTGAGCCCAGGAGTTCAAGGCTCCAGTGAACCATGATTGCACTACCGCACTCCAGCCTGGATGACACAGTGAGACCCTGTCAAAAAACAAAAGCAAAAACCAAAAAACCAAACCCCAGAACTGTGAGAAAATGAATTCCGCTGTTTAAGCCACTCAGTCTGGTATTTTGCTTTGATAGCCTAAACGGACTAATACAGTTGAAAAAGCTAAACATTACATTTCTGAGACTTCTTTGAAGGTGTAATTGCCATAGTTGTAGCAGCAGCTTTGATTGACACTCCTGGAAGCTCAGTCTGCAGTCTATTTCCTCAGTCCTCTCAGTGATTCCAAAAGTCCTTTAATCCTTGTAATATATCTTTTATTCCTGATGTCAGTTCAAGTGAATTCTATTCTCTGTAACTGACTCTAGTTAGTACACAGCTAAATTGCTAGGAAGGCTCTTGATTTGGGGTTGAGGGCACATGGACAAAGTTTGTGTGTTCCCTGGAGTCGCAAGCTTGCAGACAGAACTTCCAGCTGGAGAATGGCTATATGGTGTGTGTAAGCAGGCTGAGGCTGGCACCACAGGTCCAGCTCAGAGTTTAATGAAGAGTGATGCTTGCCTTCTAATTATCTGCTCTAGCCATGAGCAAACTGTTATCGGAAGATGGAGGAAGGGGATCCTTGTTATGTCGTGGCAGAAATTTGGCAACACTGTCACCTGTGCTAACACGTAGAAAATAAGAAATTCACCTAATCAACTCCAACATCTTGGTCAGGGGTTGGCAAATTCATTCTGTAAAAGTCTAGAGAGTAACTATTCCATGCTTGTGGGCCGTATGATCTCTGTTGCAACTACTCAACTCCGCCATAGTAACTCGAAAGCAGCCCATATGCAAGACTAGTATACAGGCATGGGTGTGTTCCAATAAAACTTTCTGTGTGAAAATAGACAGCCAGGCATGGTGGCTCATGCCTGTAATCCCAGCACTTTGGGAGGTGGAGGTGGGCAGATCACTTGAGGTCAGGAGTTTGAGATCACCCTGGCCAAAATGGTGAAACCCTGTCTCTACTAAAAATACAAAAATTAGCCAGGTGTGGTGGCACATGCCTGTAATCCCAGCCACTCGGGAGGCTGAGGCAGGAGAATCACTTGAACCTGGAGGCAGAGATTGCAGTGAGCCAAGATTGCACCACTGAACTCCAGCCTGGGCGACAGAGTGAGGCTCTGTCTCTAAATAAATAAATAAATAATAAATAAGGGGGCAGCCTGCCTGCCAGCTGACCTCTGTTCTAGCTAAAGAGATTTCAAGATAGAATATTAAGCATGCCACTTGGCTTCCTCTCATTGCCTATGGTAAAATGCAAGAGAAAAGAGATAAGCTGAAGAACCAAGCCTTGAATATATAGGAGCTAGAAACTGCTGCGTTGGAAACAATTTGTTTTTCCACATCCCAGCCTCTCCAGATGGCAAATAGTGTTAAAATTAAGAAATGGCTTCTGAGTAAAGATCAAATATTGGGCACCGCTAGGAAAGAGTGTTCTAAGTAAGTGTCAGCAAACTACGAAAGACCTGTGCAGGTCTTCCTTCAGAACGTGCCTTGAAGCACTTCTGTGTTAAACAGTGGGATACCACAGAGTCTTAAGGGCCTTGATCCCAGCAACCACATAAGGAAGCCAAGGGAGAAAAGGGCTTATCTCATGAAATTTGTGGGCATACTTTTTGTCTAATAGAGTGAATGACATATCAACACACCAAAAGCCTCAAGATTTCTGAAAGTATCCTGTCAACTGGGATCGATAGGCACAGAGACAGTACAAAACAGCAAGAGGTCTGCAGAACCCCAAACTTCTACTGGCAGGAAGCAAGCTGAGAAAACTACTCAGGCACAAATATGGGTTACTATCATCAAGATAGTATCTAAATTTCAGGACGTTCCCGTTCTGGCTCGTCTCTAACCACCATGCTCCTCCCACTAGATGCAAAACCGCTTGTGGTTCTCAGAACATAGCTTGCTCTTCTGTACCTCTATGTCTTACCCTCTGACACAATGGTACTGCCCTCTGTCACTCCTACTCTTGCCTCCTCCCCTACCTCCCATCCATCTGTATAGCAAATGTCCCCTCCTTCTCATCCGAAATATCATCTCACCAATTAGCCTCCCTTGACTCTCCCGGGAATACTTAAACCTTTTCTCCTCCCCAACTTGCCCAGAGGTTCTGAACCAATTGAGAAACCTGTTGAGAAACCAATTGAGAGTACCGACACATGTATTAGATAGGGATCAAAATGATCAGCTTTGTCGCAGGTAAGACTGGATTGGAGAGATAACCTGGGGGCCCAGGCCTCCTACTTCATCCCCATGCATTAGACTAACTTATGCTCTCATTGCCTTGGAAGAAAATCCTGCCCAAGAAATTGTACTAAGCACATGTACAAGAAGCAGAGAGCAGGTAGCAAATGCTCTGTGGGTAGGAAGATCTTAGAGAACTCAAGAGTCTACACCACACATGTTCAGTCTTTTCTGCTCCATCTCACCCATCATAGAAGACAGTTTTCCTGATTCTATAAATAAGTAAGGGGTAACGACGGGGACAATGAAATGAAGGGCAGAGGATACCTTCTACTATTTCCAATAAAACAGTTTTTCTTTTATGGGGCTGTAGGAATGTGGGGAACAGGTAAAAATGCCTTTCTTTTACATCTATAAGCTTCTTGAAAAGCCATTAAATAAACATCTTTGGCTGAATTCAAGAATCAATAAATGAGGCTAGGCATGGTGGCTCACACCTGTAATCCTAGCACCTTGGAAGGTCAGGGTGGGTGGATCTCTTGAGGTTAGGAGTTCAAGGCCAGTCTGGCCAACATGGTGAAACCCCATCTCTACTAAAAATGCAAAAATTAGCTGGGCATGGTGGCAGGTGCGTGTAGTCCTAGCTACTCGGGAGGCAAAGCCAGGAGAATCGCTTGACCCTGGGAGGTGGAGGTTGCAGTGAGCCAAGATGGCACCACTGCACTCCAGCCTGGGCAACAGAGTGAGACTCTGTCTCAAAAAATTAAAAATAAAAAAAGAATGAATAAATGAATTTGCTCACCAGATTGTCTTACATTGTAGTATGCTATGTGGACATCTGTCATCCAGGCTAGCAGTAAGCAATGTGAACACAGCAATCTTGTTTCATTCTTACAATGAGTAAATAAACTCTTAGGGTATGATGCCTGGAGGACATTAAGGGCATGGGAAGTATGGAAAATTTATCAGGTTCCTTTATAAACGTTTACTTTCATTTCCTTTGTTCTTTCATTCACTTACTAAACAAGTATTTACTCTCTCTTCATGTTTACTCCTGGAAAGGGTCATTCTGACAGGAGTTTGTAGAGATTGCCCTGACTTCTGGCCGGCTGACACAGGGCACTGGAAGAGTGACTTTTTGCCTTTCCCCAGCCATGGCTGTTTTCATGCATCAGTGTCAATAAGAATAACAGTTGAAACTGTGTTGATATGGGTGTCTTAAGGAGTGTTCTCAGTTTCAAGTTACAGACTATGTGACTCACACTGGTTTAAACCATAAGAACTTTATTCTTCACTTAAGAAATGTTTAAAGCAGGCAGTCCTGTGATGGGTGGAACAGCTCAGTGATGCTTTCAAGGGCCCAGGCCATTTTCTTCCTTCCTCTGCATTATTCTCAGCATTTTTATGACATCTTTCCTTAGGCTTCCCACCTCATGACTACAAAATGACTGCAGCAACTCCTCCCATCACATTCTAACACCATAGTGTTCAAAGCAGGAAGGCAAGGGGGCAAAGGGGGCTTTATTTTCACATGCCTCTCTCCTATCGAGGAGAAACATGTTTTCAAAACCCCCCAGTGTATTTCCCTTTCTGTCACACTGGCCAGAACTTGTCACATACCCATTGATTAGAGTGATGACTGCCAAGACAGAATGGAGGTGCTGTGATTGGCTGAGGCCAGTTGTGTTTGACCCTCTGGAGCTGAGCACATTGCTGCCCAAATCGAATCAGTCAAAAGGTGAGACTGACAAATTAGTAAGCAACCCCCGGCCACAACAGACATAAGAAAATAACAGGAGAAGCCTCTGGGCTGCAGTATCCACAAGCTCTTTGAAGGGTATGGGCCTGGGATGACTCCTTTTTGTAAAACACAAATTCTTTCACCCATGACCTCACTCCTTTGGAGCACAAATGAAACCACCACCACAGGGTTGACAAAAATTGCATGCTGGGTTCTGGACAGAAATATAGTTATAATTAAGCTTTAATCGGACTGCACTTTGGCCCACTTCCTTGTTGCTAAAAGTCACTAGATACTAACCATTTATATTCCCTTTGTTCCTACAGACAGGATCTCTGACATTAGAATCATACGTCTTTTAAGGATTGCTTAAGATGTTTTTCAGACCCCGAATTCCAGCAGCCAGGTTGAAGATCCCCACAGAGGAACTGGATCAGCATGAGAACATAGCTTCTTCATCTCCCTGCCCCCAGGGATCTCCCCACTTCAGCCCACTCCAAAACTCTTAAAAACCCCAAACCTAAGTTCCGTGGGGGCAGATGGATTTAAGGTTTCCTCCCATCTTCTCAGTTGGTGATCCTACAATTAAACCTCTTTCTCTGCTGCAACCCTTCTTTCTCTGCTGCAACCCAAGGGGGTATTGACTGGCTGTGTGCATCAAGCAAAGGACCTATTAGGGTTACACAACTTCTTCCAAACTCATCCTGAGTTTCCCCTAAGGGGCACTACATAGACTACCCCGGATGTGATTACTACGTGCTTCGTTTGCAATGCTTTTAAAGAGAAGTTATTATGTCAAAACCATGGAAAAAGAGATTGGCAGACAGGGCAGCTAGAAGCCCTGCTGGCTGAATTCTGCCTCCATGGGAGCCTCTGTTCCATATGGGCAGATTCCAGCTGTGTGACTGGCTCATCTTGCTTCTGAGATTGCAAGAGTCTGAACATTCTGCAGCTTGCAGCTTCTTCACCTTTATTTTGAGTATACAAGCACCCCAGGAATTTACAACTTAACACTTTAATTTTTCTACAAACCACCTCATCCATGCCTTTTTTCTTCTGATCTGCATTGCTCACACACCACCTACCAGGACAGCTGCTGTTGGGAAAGACTGGTGTGTGAACAGCAAAATTACAGCATAACATGGTAAATGTTGCAACAGAAATTAAGAAAAATACTGCTTTGGCCTCATAGGAAGCAGACTAACACTTTACTTAAGGGAGCAAGAGAAACACTTTGCAGAAGAGATCAATTGGCCTTTGAAGAATGAACAGGAGTTTGGTGGGTTTTGTTTGTTTGTTTTGAGACAGAGTCTCACTCTGTCTCTCAGACTGGAGTGCAGTGGCACGGTCTCGGCTCGCTGCAACCTCCACCTCGCAGGTTCAAGCAATTCTCCTGCCTCAGCCTCCCAAGTAGCTGGGATTACAGGTGTGTGCCATCACGCCTGGCTAATTTTTGTGTTTTTAGTAAAGATGGGGTTTCACCATGTTGGCCAGGCTGGTCTCAAACTCCTGACCTCAAGTGATCTGCCCACCTCGGCCTCCCAAAGTGCTGGGATTACAGGTGTGAGCCACCATGCCCGGACAGAGTTTGATGGTTTTGTCGGGTGGAAAGACATATTAGGCAGAAGGAATAGTACCTGCACAGGCACAGAGTTCTGTAAAGGTCAGTTGTTTGGAGAATAGTCAACAATTCAGGGCTTACAGAAAACCTGATACCTATTGGTATGTAGAGAAGAAGGGAGAAGAAGGGAGAAGCAGGCAGGAGAAGTGACTGAGTAGACTGGAAGAGGCCACATTGTAAGAGGTCATATAGACCAAGGCGAGGAATTGAATTTAAATTTATAGGTAATAGGAATTCAGTTCAATTCAATTGTTGTTTTTAAGTGTGACTGTTGAACAGGTAAAGAGAAAAACTAAACAGGAGACTTTTATAACAATTTAGATAAGAGGGAATGAGGTTCAGAACTAAGGCCTGTACTCCCAGCACTTTTAGAGGCCGAGGCAGGAGGATCACTTGAGTCCAGAAGTTTGAAATCAGCCTGGCAATGCTGATAGTCCCAATTACTCAGGAGGCTGAGGCAGGAGGATCTCTTGAGCATAGGAGGTGGAGGTTGTAATGAGCCAAGAGTGTGCCACTGCAATCCAGCCTGGGAGACAGGAGTGAAACCGTGTCAAAGAAAGAAAGAAAGAAAGAGAGAGAGAGAGAGAGAGGGAGGGAGGGAGGGAGGGAGGAAGGAAGGAAGGAAGGAAGGAAGGAAGGAAGGAAGGAAGGAAATAAATCATCCTGGGCAACATGACCAAGACCCCATCTCTACACACTCACACAAAATTATCCAAGCATGATGGCGCGTGCCTGTAGTCCCAGCTTCTTGGGAGGCTGAGGTGGGAGGCTTGCCTAAGCCAGAGAGGTCAAGGCTGCAGTGAGCCAAGATGGTGCCACTACACCGCAGCCTGTGTGACAGGGTGGGACCCTGTCTCCAAAAAAAAAAAAAAATTAAAAACATTAAAAGAACTAATATGTCAGAGTAGATGAGTAGTTGAGCACAGATTTCAAATATGTATTAATGGAGAACTCATAGGATTTGGGGACTGATTCAATGTGGGAGGTAAGGGAAAGAAAATAATCAGTGATGACTGCAATTTCTACCTTGGGAAACTAGCTGTGAGATGACAAAAATGAGAAACCATGGGAAATTACAATGTAGTTTTTGTTTTTATTTTTGTTTTCCCCTCCAGACACTCCTGATATGAGGTCCAGAGGCAGTGGCGGCTGGACACAATGTAGTTTTTGAATTCTGGGAATGATGTAGGTTTCAAAGGTAGAACCGGGAAAACATATACACAAGCACTCCTACAGAATGCCTCTCTGGCTACATTTCCCAGTAGAATACTTTTTGTTTTTTTATCATCCAAAATTTATACAACCTATGGGGCTTCGTTTTGAGGGTGGTGAAAATGTTATAAAGTTACTTGGTAGTCATAGTTGCACAAGTCTGGGAATATACTGAAAATCACTGAATTGTATGCTTTACAAGGGTACTTTTTTTTTTTTTTCCCAAGGCACAGCCTCACTCTGTTGGCCAAGCTGGAGTGCAGTGGCACAACCTCCGCTCACTGCAGTTTCCACCTCCCAGGCACAAGCAATCCTCCCACCTCAGCCTCCCAAGTAGCTGGCACACAGATGTGAGCCACCACACTCAGCCTAGGATACATTTTATGGTGTGGGAATTATATCTCAATAAGGCTGTAATAAAAATGTATAGGATGGGCCGAGCGCCATGACTCACACCTGTAATCCCAGCACTTTGAGAGGCAGAGGTGGGAGGGTCGCTTGAGCTCACGAGTTTGAGACCAGCCTGGTCAAGATGGTGAAACCCCGTCACAAAAAAAAAAAAAAAAAAAAAAAAGCTGGGTGTGGTGACGCATGCCTGTAGTCAGCTAATCCAGAGGCTGAGGTGGGAGGATTGCTTGAGCCCAGGAGGCAGAGGTTGCAGTGAGCCGTGATAGCGCCACTGCACTCCAGCCTGGGTGACAGAGCAAGAACCTGTCTCAAAAAAAAAAAAAAACAAAACAAAAAAACAAAAAAAACAACGAGTTTATATGTGTCTTAACACATTTATGAAGGAAAATACACATTTATATTCCAAAAGTTTGCACAACAGTTTTAACAAAATGACAGGCAGTAAGGTCTTGAGTTACAGTCCGAATACAATTGGTGAAACATCAGAAATATCATCGATCGTGCATTCTCAACAGTGGTGATAATCACCTCCAAGGGGACAAAAGAGTTCGGGGGAGCATGAAAAAAATACTCTTTTCTTGCATAAAGCACAGACATACATCATAGAAGACTTAAAAACAGTTATATATTTGTGGTGTTACATTTTAATGGAGGGGGAGTGGTTAATAAAAAATGTCTGAAAAGATGGGGTGCGGAATATAAGGAAAAGAGGGCTGAGAAGCACTGCTGTAGATATTATGAAGAGCATGTCGTATGCCAGCAAACAAGATGCCCATGTTGAGGCTGGGTGAGGTGGCTCACACCTGTAATCCCAGCACTTTGGGAGGCCAAGGTGAGAGGATCACTTGAGCCTAGGCATCCAGGACCAGCCTGACAACTTACAAAAAAAACAATTAAAAACATTAGCCAGGCATGGTGGCACACACCTGTAGTCCCAGCTACTCAGGAGGCTGAGGTGGGAGGATCATCGGAACCCAGGAGGTCAAGGCTGCAGTGAGTTATGATCACACCACACTACACTCCAGCCTAGGTGGCAGAGCAAGAGCCTGCCTAAAAAAAAAAAATTGCCCATGTTTTAGGATGAGCATGACAAAGGTCATGTTACTACCAACTAAGCAGCTTTTTCTTAACAGTCATATTGTTTGGTGATCACGAAGCAAAGTTTAAGCATTTTATATTCTAACATTATAAGTATTCATGTTCCTTATATATTTGAGTTACACTTTAGGAGGTTATTTGGAGGTTTGGGGTTGAACTGCAATGCACTGTAATTTTCCCTACATAAAATAATGAGAAATAGGCTCCCAGTTGGCGTTGGCACCCAGAACCTCTGATGATCAGGAACAAATTCGTTTAAAGTTCCATCAAAAGAGAAAGAGAATATGAATTTAATGAGGACTTGGGCTGTAAATGGAAGAAGGTTCTCTGGGTGGAATATAAAGACAGTACTTCTGAACATTTTATTGGCAGGTACCTCTGCAGGAATTTGATAACAACTTTGGACCTTATGCTGGTTAGTTTTAATTTGTTCCCTTCAAATGTATTATCTGACCTTTTCTATGCCCAAGGAAGCTGATCTTTGTAGGCTGAGGCTGATCTTTATGAACTGAGATTGATCTTTATGAAATATGTTACCCCGACTCCCTCCTCTGTGTTTTGGTTAGGCCAATGAGAGGCATTGGCTGGAGATGGGGTGGCGGGGGTCGGGGGGGTGGATACCTGTTCACGGGTCCTCTCTCAGCCAGTTGTGATTGGCAGAGACTGTGCCTCTACCCGAGTCCGCGCATGAAGTTGGGTGACCCCTATCCCAAGGCTGCAGTTCCCTGGGTTCCGCTAATGGCTCCCTCTCCATTCCGCTTCAGGCCCACAGGTAGAATGCCTTCACAGCGTTGCTAAGTCCTTGGTGCACTTTGGTGCACAATCCTGTTCACAACTCCGTAAACAGTTCACTAAACTGGCTTCAGTTGCCCCTTTGCATGGGAAGGGGTGATACAGGTAACTCCTTCTTGTCCTTCTTTCAGTATGCCATCTGTTTCCTTTTAAAACCCTGACTGGATACTCTCTCCAGAAAACAAAATAGGTGGACTTACAAAGGCTTTGCATGTAATATGAAGGGCTCCTCAGACACACTCTGAAGCCCAACCAAGGATGTGGGGAAGGCAGAGGACTCGAGGATCCCCTGTTAAAAATCTCTCTTCTTGGATTTAGTAAACCACCAACACTGCCTTCCCTTACACATCACAATCTAGCATTGGAGGGTAAAAGTAGTGGCTGCACCAGGTGGTGAAAGGGGTTAGAGATTTACCTGTATCTTTCCCTCCTTCTCCTTTCTTTTTTTTTTTTCAGAGACAGGGTATTGCTCTGTCACCCAGACTGGAGTGCAGTGGTACAATCACGGTTCACTGTAGCCTCAAACTCCTGGGCTCAAGTGATTCTCCTGCCTCAGCCTCCTAAGTAGCTGGGACTCAAAGTCTAATCAAACAAGTGGCCTTTCTGGTGTGGCCAGACCCTACCCTGAGTTATCATCTCATTTGTGTAAACTCTCCAGGGGCTCACCAAGAGTAGCCTCATTAGCTTAAATGCAAGTGAGGTCGGAGAGGTGGTCCTATTATTCGCGATAAAAGCCCCTTTCTGGGAACCAGTCACAAAGACCAGCCAAATTCTTTATTGAATAAAAGCAGCCCTCCTGTCTACCAATCTGATCCCCTTCCTTGCACCTCCTGTTTGCCTCAGATGGCAAGTTTCCTAACTCTGCTGATTTCCCACCACCGCCCAAGGAAAACAATGACGATCCCTCCTCCTTCCTGAAAGCGCAGGAATTCCCCTGTCCACGAAGATACGGGTTTGGTACTGAGCTGATTATACAATCAGAACAGCTGGTACTAAGTTGTCAGTTGTCAGGAGGTTTTATACTACTGCCAGTAGGTTTGCATTTTAAGGGAGGAGGTGGTTACAATGAGTTGAGGCTATTAATTGGCAGGTGGTGCAAAGCTGTGTCATGAGGGGCAGCATGAGGTTACACTGTTAGCCGTGGCGAATCTGTATAGGTCTGCAACAACCTCAATTCTTGCCTCCTTAGAAGAAAGGATTCCATCAACGGGCATAAGGCAGAGGGAGAGGCTGAGGCAAGTTTTAGAGCAAGGGTGAAAGTTCATTAAAAATTTTAGAGCAGGAATGGCTGGGCGCGGTGGCTCACGCCTATAATCCCAACACTTTGGGAGGCCGAGGTGGGCAGATCATCTGAGGTCAGGAGTTTGAGACCAGCCTGGCCAACATGGTGAAACCCCATCTCTACTAAAAATACAAAAATTAGCCGGGTGTGGTGGTGTGTGCCTGTAATCCCAACTACTAGGGAGGCTGAGGCAGGAGAATTGCTTGAACCTGCGAGGTGGAGGTTGCAGTGAGCTGAGGTTCAGCCACTGCGCTCCAGCCTGGGTGACAGAGTGAGACTCCATCTCAAAAGAAAAAAAAAAGAAAAGAAAAAAAGTTTAGAGCAGGAGTGAAAGGAAGTACCCTTGGAAGAGGGCCAAGCAGGTGACTTGAGAGATCAAGTATGTGGTCTGATATTTGACTTGGGGTTCTATACGTTGGCATGTCTCTGGGGTCTTATGTCCCTTCTCCCCTGATTCTTCCCTGGGGTGGGCTGTCCACATACACAGTGGCCTGCCAGGATTTGGGAGGGGAGCATGCACAGTGTGTTTACTGGAGTTGCACCCATGCTCAATTGAGACATTTTTTTCCCTTACTCAGGCATTTAAACTCCGCCATTTTGCCTCTTACTGACTGGAGTTTTTCCCTCAGTAGTTGAGAGTTCCTGGAGGAATGTCATATACCATTTAAACTCCACCATTTTGCCTCTTAGTGACTTGAGGTGTTTTTCCCTTACCAGTCAAGTGTTCTTAGAGGAAGGTCATATACCAGTTAAACTCTGCCATTTTGCCTCTTAGTGTGTATGCTTGAGCCCACGCGCCCAACTCCTGAGATCTTACCGGAAGCTGCTGATCACCACTTTCAGGTGTTTCTGTTTATTGGGAGATTGGTTTTCCTAGACACAAGCTGCAACCAACTATTATTTTAGAGAGGCATGACTATCACATGATGGTCACCTGGCATTCCTGACTAGCGGTTGGGGGGCACTCTCCTGCCCTGCTCATGGCTGACTACCCACCTACTGTAACAATAATCAAGGCAAATTCTTTGCCTCAGAAACAAGATCTGTGACTCTTGACCAAGAAATTGAATCTAAGCCTCAGTAACTTGCATACAATAATACTCATCTTCCAGAGTTATGGGGTTTGCTGTGATTATTTTTAGTGGTGGGCTTTCTGGTGCTTGCAGGAGATCTCTGGCTCTTTTTCTTCTCTCCAGCCTCTCCCCTCCCTCTGCTTCCTGCATCATCGGGCCTGGAAATGTATGCAGAGAATTGTTACTGAAATGATCATTGCTCTAAGTACTTTGCACCTGACTCAGCACCTCTAGGGTGGAGCGAAACAAAGTAGAGGCATAGCTTAGGGAGTGAGTATAGGCTGGCACAGAGCACCAAAGCTACTGGAAGCCCAAGAAGCATAGAGTCCCGACGCAGAGGCTTGCCTATATTGAAATGGTTAGCTAGGGAGATGGCAACATCTCTTTTGAAGGTGGCTGGGAGAGTGGGTGTGGGCTTTGGGAGGGGAAAGAATTGTTCAAGATGATTTGGCTCTGGTGCTACAGCAAACCCAGGGGATCAATCAAGTGGGCTGGAGCACAGTGGCATGATTATGGCTTCTCTCTTGTTAGCCTGGGATAGCACTTTCCTTAGTTGGGTCAAATGCTCAAAATTCCATGCTGTGTCAGCAGGTGGCTCCAGAGGCAGCTGTATGGTAAGACGGCAGCAAAATGAAAGGCTGCAGAGCAAACCAACCCTGCATAATCTCCAGGAATCTTTATGCAAACATAAAGCGATATTTGTACCAATTAGATTTAACATGAATAAACGTGGATGTAACAGTGGATTCTGAGCCTAGATACTCTGTGCTGTGAACCATTTGGAATTAATTCCGAGAGAGAGAGTGCCTAAGTGCCAAATGCCTCGCTCCAGAATGTTATGGGTCGCTTTTCCTCCTTGGCCACAGATTTTCTCTAAAGTTAGTTGTCAAATCTTCTCATCTTGGCACCCCCTATCTTCCCCCACCCCTACCTCTGCAAGCCAGTTTTCCTCCAGAAAACAAAAGATCAAGATTAGGCAGGTCTCATTCCTGGCTTTATAGGAGAATTCCGGTGCTTGGGGGCCAGTTCTAGTTCTTGGAACCCCAAAGATGTAGAAACCTACAAAACTGGTCTCAAGTTAGGCAGGACCCTGAGAGAGGAGGATACCCATTGGAAATGTGAGGTTTGAGTACACATTATGAAACATGGCCTGAGAAGAGCACCTGATTCATTTCTAAATATACCAAATGCTGGAAAGCAGGGTGCTTGCCAAACTGTGAAAACAGTGACATTTCTCCAAGATATCTTTCTGTACTCTCTTCTGATGCCAACACCCTACCCCCTACCTTCAACTCTGCACCTACTCTCCGATTTAAGGTTGATCTACCATCAGTGCGCACCCACCAGACATCACCTCCTTTAGTCTCCTGTATTTTATCCTTTGCTCTTAACTCTTCCTTGTATAATCTTATATTTTCAAGGGTCAAGTTGAATGGAATTCGTGGAATTATATAAATCTCGAGTTGGAAGGAGAAAAGAAGGTAAGGGAGAGGAGTATACGGCAAGTGCCTTCCACGAACCAAACACCGTCACATCTGTTCTCACCTAACAATCATCCTGTGTGTGGAAGGGATTCGTATTCCAATTTTTTAGTTTTGAGGAGATGGACAGAAAGAGCTTGAGGATGATCACAATACCACTAGGAGGTAGTGGGAATGAAGGCCCTCAGCAAAACCTTCTCCTGCCTGGGGAAGAGCCCAATAGATCTCTTTTGAATTCATGAACCTATTCCCTCTCCTGTATTTTCTACTGCAGTGAATGGCATCCCCAGGCAATGAGCTGCATGAGACTATAACCTGGGCACCGCCTTTGACTATGCTTTTTCCCTTATCCCATAATCAACCACACACCAAATTCCGTAGATATCACCTCCTAAATAACTTCCAAAAAACCCCCCTACTCAGCACCCCCACTATCACTTTCCTAGGTCACCTACCATGGTTTCTTGCACATGCCTCTGTCTGCTCCAGGTTGGATTAAGAAGTGTGTATGGTGGGATGGGTCGGGGAGTGTGTTGAAGAAGAGTGGAGAACTGCAGAAGTATCTTTATATTTGAATTGCCCTTTCACAATATTAAATCAAACAATAGTATACATGGAATGTTTAGAGCATTGTGCTTAAAACTGTCCCTACTCAGTACATGGGGTGAGTATTAATGGGGAAATCACATGCAAATGACTTACTGGTTAATGTGTTTGTTCCTTCATGCATTTGTATATTTATTAGAGACAGGGTCTTGCTCTGTCACCCAGTTCGAGCTTACTGCAGCCTCAAACTTGAGCTCAAGCGATCCTCCCAGGTGCAGGCCACGGCACCTGTCCAGGTTAATATCACAGCTGCAACTCTGCTGGAGGGTAATCTTTTGTCTTCTTCCTCTATCTGGAACCCATCTTTTAATTCTCCTGAGACTCCTCCTCCCTTTACATTCCTTATTAAATTCTTTTTATACTAGGTTTCAGAACAGAATGTTATTGACTTTTATAATACCCACTTGTCAAAAAATGTATTAGATCCAGGGAGGCAATACATAAATACCCACTTTAAATCTTTCTGCCTGTGTTAATAGTATATTGTTTCAGGGCTAGCAACCTCTGAACAGAGAGATATTGTCAGCTTTATCTAATGATGTAAGTAATGCCTTGGATTTCCCAGAGTCCATTAAAAAGTCACTTTTCTCAGATAAATGTTTCGCCTGTTGTCAGAAAATGATAGCCAAATTGGCAAGTGCATAGGTATTTGTAACTATTTAAAGATGTGGAAATTCTGCACATTGTACTTCAGAATAGGAATTCCACTTAAAGTACAAGAAAACACTTGAGAATGTGTGGGACTGTTTTTGTTATCCCTGGTTGGTGCTATCAGGAGTTAACGGGCAAGTGTCCTAAAGTTCATATGTTGACGCTCTAACCCCCAACGTGACTATATTTGGAGATAGGGCCTTTAAAGGGGTAATTAAGGTTGAATGAGGTCATATGAGTGGATCCTAATCCAACATGACTGGTGTCCTTATAAGAAGAGTAAAAGATGCATGCACAGAGGAAAGACCACATGAGGACACAGAAGATGGCCATCTGCAAGCCAAGGAGAGAGGCCAAAGGAGAAACAGATCTGCCCACACCTTGACCTTAGATTTCCAGCTTTTGGAATTGTTAGAAATAAATTTCTGTTATTTAAGTCCCCCAGTCTGTAGTATTTTGTTATGGCAGCCCTAGCAAAATAAGACAGTAACAAACAGGAATGCCAACACCCTACAAAGGACAGGGTGGCACATTCTGCACACTAAAAAGTTGTCCTGCCCAGGCTGAACATGGTGGCTCATGCCTATAATACCCACACTTTGGGAGGCTGAGAGGTAGGAGGATTGCTTGAGGCCAGGAGTTCAAGACCAGCATGGGCAACAAAGTGAGACCTTGTCTCTACAAAAAATACAAAAATTAGCGAGGCATAGTGGCTCACTCCTGTAGCTCCAGCTACTCAGGAGACTGAAGTAGGAGATGGCTTGAGCCTAGGAGGTCAAGGCTATAGGGAGCCATGATTACACCACTGCACTCCAGCCTGGGTGGCAAGGTGAGAACTCATCTTTAAAAAAAAAAAAAAAAAAAAATCCTGCCCAAATGCAAATAGCGTACCTTTGAGAAACATTAATCTGTTCCCAACTCTTCGCATTATAGATGACCCCATTAGACTTCTCTTTGAGGAAAGGCACCATATTTTATTTATCTCTGTACTGCAAGTGGCTAGCATTGTGTCTGCCACTCAGTGGGAACTTAGTAATTGCAAGGGCATGATATTTTAAAAATTATGCATGTGTGTGTGCGTTTTACCTTTCATCTCAGTTCACCTGAGCCATACATCTGCTTGTGGGTATATCATGCAGGACTTATTACTGAAGGACTGCAGAGACAGAGTGGGATACCATTTAGCTTTTAACATAGAAAAATAAGATTTTGCTGCAAGACATGGATGACATTCTTTGCCAAGCTATTGCCTTGAGAAAGGACTGTCTAAAGTTCTTTAACACATCAAGGGCCTGTCTGGGGCTCAAAGAGTTCTTCCGAAGGGAGTTCCAGAAAGACGAAGTGAGTGGGTCGGGGTCGGGGAAATCCCTTGACTGAAGGTGAAGAACTTCAGATTTAAAAAAGGTTGACACTGGGAGGGGGAACTATGGTCCCTCTCCTGCCTTTTCTGGTCACCTCTTCTGAAAATGACACCCCAGTCACCTATGGGTATCTGACATTTTGTTTTATATTTGTTCATTTCATTTCTTATTATCATTCTCTTGGACTAGGATCTTAACTCCACAAGCCAGTTCTTTGTCTATTTAATTTCTGCTGTATTCTCAGCATCTAAAACAGTTCCTAGCAGTTCAATAAATCTATTGAACGAACAAATGAGTTTTCTTTTCTCTTCCTTTCCCTGCAACATCTTAAAAAAAGAGAAGAGGAAATCATTTCATTTGAGAGCATATCTTGAAAGCTTTTGCTTTTGAAGCCATTCACTGGATTTTCTTTACTTCAGAGGAAATCCTAGAAACTGGCTGAAAAAAAATCTCATCCTGAAAGATCTAAGAACAGGAGCATCTCTGACTTATTGCTCATTGCTCTGCATGCCACATACGCTCCCTTTGAATTCCTTTACAAAGTTTATGGTGTGACAAATGGCATCTATAATGGCACTGGGGACTAATCGCCCAGAAAGTGCACTGATAAAATAGAGCTGATGCCCTGGGTGCTTGCCTCTTCCTGGCAGGCAAACCTGGTTTTCTGTGACTGGTGACCCCTTTTCAGTAGTAGAACCTCACAGGTTCCTGGGTGTTCGGGGACCTGCCGAGAATAGCATGTCATGTCACTGAAGGAGGCTGTACCTCCTTCTTGTCCATCATCTCTGTAGGAAGTACATAGGGGTGAAAAGGTGAAGACAAGATTCTGTGTTAGAAAATAATTCTAGCAGGAAATCCTGTGCATTCAGATCACTGAGTTTTGACCATCAGTGTTGGGACTTTTCTTACACACACACACACACACACAAACACACACACACACACATCCTAGGAAACATCAGGCCAAGTGATTAAGAATGCACATCTTCACAAAGGGCTGTGACCATGAAGTTCTTTGTTTGTTAGTGTCCAGAAAGTTCAACAACATTCCTTTGGGATAAATTACATGGTGAGTATTTATTAGGGTGGGAAAAGGGAGGAGGAAGGGGAAATGCACAAAGGGTGTGGCAGTTTACAATGGGACAGTTGCATAATGTCAAATTCACATGTACAAGTCATTTGTAACCTGGGACAGGGACTAATCTAAAATGGATTCTCTTCACCTGCATAAAGGAGAGACCTATTGAAAAGTAAGATTTCGCTGCAAGACATTAATGATATTATTTACCTAGCTACTGTCTTGAGGATAATAGGATTGGATAATGGGATAAAATAATGGGCTTCTGATGTATATTGTCATGATAAAAAGGACTTTCATCTGTTTAGTGGTGAAAAGCTGACCAACTGCTTGCATGCCAATAATATGCTACTTATTCTCGTCACAAGTTTGTGAAGGAAAATATGTCACTTCTACAGGCAGGAAAACCGAGGCTCCTGAGAGGCGGAAGTGGGTCGCCCAAGCCGGTGGAACCAGTGATGGAGGCGGGTCTCGGGTTCTGGTCCTCCAGCCGCACGGCAGTGTGTCTTCCACTGCACCTGAATGCAGCACTCCATGATAGGTCATAAGCAGAGTGACTATGTGACTTATCAATGGAAAACGGGACCCTTTGGAAACTAAAAGAGGCTCCATGAATAATTATGCTGAGACAATAACTGGAAACCAGCACTGTCCTGTGACTTCTTAGATGAATGGTTGCCTTCATCACAGGGCAGAAGCAGAAGGGACCTGCACAGCTCCCTGCTCATCTGCTACAGCAGGGAGAGCCCTGTCATGGCTCAGAGCCATCTCTTTCTTTGGCAGGAGACATAAATCTTTATCTCTCTTTTTTGAAAGCAACTGGCTTTTCAGTCTTGAGTGACAAAGGTCAATAAACAGATGTGGTTGGGAGTAGTGCAATCACAAGGAGCCAGTTCTCCCTTTGCTCTGTGCCACTGTGTCTGACCAGTTTGAACCCCAAAGCTCCAAAAATATAGCCAGTACTTGGAAGATACAGCCAAGAGTAAAGGAAAGAAAAATGACTCAGCTCCTGAAGCACAGAGAACGAGGCTGATGAGAACTATCAGAGAAGACAACCTGGGCAACTTAGCTCCGACAGCTGCGCAGCAAGCAGATTGGGTGTCATCATCAGTCTGGGGACCCCTGCTGGGAAAGGCAAATTTTATCATGTGGATGAGGTCATGAGGCTTCCTAGAGTGGGGCTTAGACTACCCCACCTGGCTAGCTAGACCATTTGTTTTCTGGTCAACACTAATATGCCAGTGGTGACTGCAATATCTGTTGTGGCAAACACCTGCTCCTGGGCACAGTTGCTGCTATAGAAGGGCTGGATGAAATGATTAGTAATTATATTTTTTTCTTTCTTTCTTTATTATTATTATTATTTTTTTATTACAGATGGGGTCTCACTACATTGACCAGGCTTGTCTTGAACTCCTGGCCTCAAGCAGTCCTCCTGTCTTGGCCTCCCAAAGTGCTAGGATTACAGGGCTGAGCCACCACACCCACCCAAATCTTTTCTTTTTCTTTTTTCTGAGACTGAGTCTTGCTCTGTTGCCCAGGCTGGAGTGCAGTGGTGTCATCTCAGCTCACCACAACCTCTGCCTCCCTGGTTCAAGTGATTCCCCTGCCTCAGCCTCCCAAGTAGCTGGGATTACAGGTGTGTGGCACCACACCCGGCTAATTTTTTTGTATTTTTAGTAGAGATGGGGTTTCACCATGTTGGCCAGGCTGGTCTTGAACTCCTGATCTCAAGTGATCTGCCTGCCTTGGCCTCCCAAAGTGCTGGGATTACAAGCATGAGCCTCTGCACCTGGCCTATGTTTCTTTTTCATTTTTTGAAACAGGGTCTTGCCCTGTTGCCCAGACTGGAGCACAGTGGCATGATCATGACTCACTGCAGCCTCAGTCTCCTGGGCTCAAGTGATCCTCCACCACAGCATCCAAAGTAGCTGAGACTACAGGTGCATACCACCACACCTGGCTAATTAAAAAATAAATTAGTAGAAATGAGGTCTTCCTATGTTGCCCGTGATGAGACATTGCTTTTACTGCACTGGTGATAGAACAAAAGTTTGAGGCTGGTCTTGAACTCTAATGATATTTCTAACAATAGCATTTATAATTGCAGAATGCTTTATCATTTTTAATGTTTTTAACCGCTGCTTTAAGTTCCATATAAAGTGCTTAAAGTGGTGTCTGCCTGATGTAAGAAGTGCTATATATTTTCTATTGTTATTGCTATTATTATTTCATTTGACTCTCACAAATAGCCTACAAAATAGGTTGAACAGATATGACAGAGAAAGAAACTAAGCATGGATTGACCAAGTTTATTTTTCATCACTATTCAGCTAGTCTCTTTCAACAGCATGATTCTGGTCATATCTTCAATCCTGTGATGTCAGTCTATGTCACAAGACAATGGACACTCCAGGAACATTTGGATTCTTGGAACTCTGAAGCAAGTTTGCCTGCTGCCACAAGCTCATGGGTTTCCTAAGGGTGCAGTGTGACTGGGTGATTGGTTGTATCAGTGTGTGTTGTGCCCTGTCTGACTTTTGTTCTATCACCAGTGTAGTAAAAGCAATGTCCCATCACAGGCCCCACCTTATTGAGCCCTCTCTCTGTAACTGTCTTAGCAAAGAACCCAAGGAACCCAAAGGCAGATATCTGTCAGAATACATTTTTGCTGCATTTCCAAAAAAAATGCTCATAACTCAATGGGCTAAGAAAGAATTGTCCTCTCTTAGTAACCTAGGACATTGCTGATTGGCTTTCTGCATTGAAAGTGGAGAAGTGAAATCAACACAAAAGCAAACTGAAGTTGTTTCCAGTGTACATATAGACAGTTTGCCAAAATCATGCCCTTAGAGTAAAAGAAGAATCAGAAGGAAAGGTCACTATGGGTTCACCCACGGAGAAAGATGATACCTGAGTAGGGTTAATTCAACATTGGGGGCCCGCTCAAAGCCAAAGCCATTTGTGAATAAGACATGGAAACAGAGTGGTGGGTGTTTGTGTTTGACTCTGATGACATCAAAAAGCAGGTGACATCTTGCTGTGGGTGTCTCTGGAAAGGCCCAGACTGTGGGCCTGGAGGTAAACCTTCACTGGTATTAAAGGTGCATCTAAAATCATGAAGCATTTCGTCTGGGAACTGCTATAAGCAGAGTCGGTGATCTTGACATACGCATGTAGGGAGACGTGCAGCTAGCCAAGGCCTCTTTGTGGAGTGCTAAAAATTGAGAGACATAAAGGAAATTAAGACTATGCATCAGCCCACCAGAGGGAGTTGGCATTGCCAGAGAGCATTGCTGATATCCCTGGGCTGAGAGCTGTTCTTATTCAGGACTATTTAGAGAGCAAATTTTAAAATTGTGCTCTTTTTACTGCTAAAACAATTAGAAAATCCAAGAAAAAGATTGTATCCAAAATTTCATCAGTTATCGCAGCAAGTATTATTTTCTTGTTTCCTCTAATTTTTATTTATTTGCATACAAGTTTTTTTGTTTTGTTTTGTTTTTATTTTTGTTTTGAAATGGAGTTTTGCTCTTGTTGCCCAGGCTGGAGTACAATGGCACGATCTTGGCTCACTGCAACCTCCACCTCCCGAGTTCAAGCAATTATCCTGCCTCAGCCTTCCTTGTAGCTGGAATTACAGGCACTCACCTTCATGCCTGGCTAATTTTTGTATTTTTTTTTAGTAGAGACGGGGTTTCATCATGTTGGTCGGGCTTGTCTCAAACTCCTGACCTCAAGTGATCCACCTGCCTCAGCCTCCCGAAGTGCTAGAATTAAAGGCGTGAGTCACCATGCCCGGCCACATGCAAGTTTTTTTTAAAAGAGCAATTTTATTTTATTTATTTATTTTGAGATGAAGTCTCACTCTGTCACCCAGGCTGGAAAGCAGTGGCACAATCTCAGCTCACTGCAACCTCTGACTCCTGGGTTCAAGCAATTCTTCTGCCTCAGCCTCCTGAGTAGCTGGGATTATAGGCATGCACCACCACACCTGGCTAATTTTTGTATTTTTAGTAGAGACAAGGTTTCACCGTGTTGGCCAGGCTGGTTGCGAACTCCTTACCTCAAGTGATCTGCCCACCTCAGACTCTCAAAGTGTTGGGATTACAGGCATGAGCCGCTGCGCCCGGCCTGCATACCAGTTTTTAATATAGTTGTAGTCAAACTATGTAGAATACTGTGTTATACCAGTGGCTGTCAACCAAAGGCAAATTTCCTCCCAGGGAACATTTGGCAATGTGTGGAGACATTTTTGGTCATCACAGCTAAGGGAGTGAAGGGAGGGAGGTGGCATGTGATATGGCATCTAATGGATGGAGACCAGGGATGCTGCTAAACATCCTGCAATGCACAACATAGCCCCTACAACAAAGAATTATGTGATCCAAAATGTCAGTAGTGCTGATGCTCAGAAACTCTGTATTGTATTACACTTTTAAGAACTAATTTTACTTAATATACAGTGTCCAATATTCCTACATTGCCTTTGAACTAATTTAATTTATGTCTTAGGTTATATATCATGCATATGGAATGAAACTTAATGAGTGTATAATATTCCATTGAGTTAATATGCAATAATTTACATAACTATCCCCTTGTCAGGTATTAAGGTCGAGATATTTTGCTACTGAAAATAGCCCTGCAATGATCATGATGCAAATGTCTTAATTTGAAACATTTCCTTTGCATTAATGTCCTGTTGTGACATTATAGACCCACTGCAGAAAAAGAGGCTAAGTTTCTGTGATTAATATTTTATTCTTTAATTTTTACTTATTTATTTATTTTTGAGATGGAGTCTTGCTTGCTCTACTGCCCAGGCTGGAGTACAGTGGCACCATCTTGACTCACTGCAACCTCCACCTCCCAGGTTCAAGTGATTCTCCTGCCTCAGCCTCCTGAGTGGCTGGGATTACAGGTGCCCACTACCACGCCTGGCTGATTTTTCTATTTTTAGTAGAGACAGGGTTTCTCCATGTTGGCCTGGGTGGTCTCAAACTCCTAACCTCAGGTGATCTGCCCATCTTGGCCTCCCAAAGTATTGGGATTACAAGTATGAACCACTGTTCCCGGCCTATATTATCCTTTTTACAACTAATTTTACTTAATATACAGTGTTCAATATTCCTACATTGCCTTTGAATTAATCTGTGTATTAGGTTGTTGTATATCATGCATACTGAATGAAACTTAATGAGTGTATAATATTCCATTGAGTTAATATGAAGTAATTTACATAACTATCCCCTTGTTGTCAGGCATTAAGGTTAAGGCATTTTGCTACTGAACATAGTACTACAATGATCATGATGCAAATGTCTTAATTTGAAACATTTCCTTTGCATTAATTTCCAGTTGTGACATTATAGATCCACTGCAGAAAAAGAGACTGGTAAGGCTCTGTGATTAATATTTTATATTTTAAGTTCTTGAGAACAATGATTTGCCTTATTTAATATTTTAATCCCTAAAATTCAACATTATATTGTATATGCTATGTCTCAATAAATGCTCATTTAATATAAATCTTCTTTATCATGTTAATAAAGTATTCAAGATCTTGTTTCCTAAGAACGTTTTGAAAGCCAAGATGATCATGTTTTTTTGATCTATGAAACATGATTTATTTATATTAACTAATTCCCCAGTGTTATTCTTGTATCCTTGAAATTAGCCCTACTTGTCCATGGGTATTATTCTTTTTACATATTGACTGATGTGAGCTGTTGGCATGTCATCTAAGTTTCATTTGCAACAGTGCTTGGTTTATCATTTTATTTTTTGTGCAGTCTTTGCCTAGACAGGTATAAAGGGAGCAGAATAGTGGCAAAATGTTCACACAGCTAGAGCGAGTTAGTCACAGAAGTAAGCAAAGGAGATGATCATGTGAAGAAATAAATGTATGGGGAGAAAAGCAATAAATCATAACTTCAACACACGGCCTTTCTTCTTGGTTTATTTAAAGACAGAACTAGTTGCAAAAAAAATATGATGCCAGACTCACATAAATCGAAGTAGATAAATGAATCAATAGCCTGTCATCCTCAAAGAGTTTATCTAGCACTCTCCCATACGTCAATTATTCAACAAATATTTATTAAGCATCTACTATACTCTGAGATTCTGTTGGATGTTAAGGAAATCATGGTGAATAATTTATTCTATGTACAGCCATATCTTAAGAAGTACGTTCTAAGTAGTGCCACTCTTTCACTGAAGTGCTGGAGGAAAACAAGTGGTTTCCTAACAACAGTAATATAGGCTTAACGTAAAAAAAAAAAAAAAAAGAAACTAAACACCAAACTTATATCCATAATTTTATTACCATGCTAATATAACTTCTTGTTATCTATAAATTAATAACAAATCCAAAAATATAGTGGTTAAAAACAACAATTGATTATTATCATTCACAGGCCCTCATGGGCTCAATGAGGCAGTTCTTAATTAGAGTGTCTCAAATGGCGGCAGTCAGAGGGCATCTTCTTTTTTGCTCATGTGGTTAGCTTGGGCTTCCTCACAGCATGGTGGTTTCAGAGTGCTCAGACTTTTAACACAGCATCTGGTGTCCTTCAAAGCAAGTGTTCTGAGAGTTGCAGGCAGAAGCTGCAAGGACTTCTTAGGAGCTAGCTTCAGAAGTCACACAGCATGACTTTAGTAGTATTCTGTTGACCAAAGCGTCACAAATCAGGCTACATTCAAGGGAGCAAAGGAATAAACTGCAACCCTGGCTTGGATACAGGAAGAAGAAATTTATGCTGGCCAGCCATCTTGGAGACAAGCTACCATAGTTATTTATCTTTGTTAGTATGACTTTTCAAAAATTTTTCTACATAGCCAAAAAATAACCATTAAAATCAGAAAATTAACATTGATACTAACTACAGTCGAATCCTCAGAACCCATTCAAGTTTTGCCAGTGATTCCAACAAAAGAATCCAATTCAAAACCACACATTGCATTTAATTGTCAAGGCTCTTTAGTGCGTTTTTTAGCTTGGAACAGTTCCTTTGTCTTCCCTTGACTTAAATGACCTTGGCAACTTTGATGATAACTGATCAGTTATTACATAGAATGTCCCTCAATCTGAGTTTCTTACAATGTTTCTGATGTTTTCTTAAGTTATGTATCTTGGGTGGAAATATCACAGAAGTGTTGCATTCTTCTCATTGGTACTATTGGCTGAGGCACAATTTACATCTGTCTCACTGCTGTTGATATTCAGTTAGATCACTTTATTAGAGTGGTATCCACTAGGCTCCTCCTAGCAGAGAACTAGGAATAACTTCCACATTGCTCATTAACCCTTTGTAATAAGTGCTTTCTGCAGAGTTATTTTGAAATAGATATCCTATTCCTCAGCAAACTTTCAATTTATTCTTTTATTTCTATCTTTATGGACTTACACCTTCCTATTTTATTCAGGGGATTGCATTAGTTTTCTATTGCTGCTGAGACAAATCATCACAAATTTAGTGGCTTAAAAGAACATTAAGTGCATTATCTAACAGTTCTTTATGTCAGGAGTCTGACACAGGACTCACTGGGCTAAAAATCAAGTTGTTGACAGGGTGCCATTGCTTCCTAGGGGCTCTAGGGGTGAATCCATTTTATTGCCTTTTCTGTCTTCTAGAGGCCACTCACATTCCTTGTCTCCTGGATCCCTTCCTCCATTTGGAAGCCAGCAACACAGGTTGAGTCCTTCTCGTGCTTCCATCTCTCTGGTTCTCTGTAGTCAGGAAGGATTTCTATTTTTAAGGACTCATGTGATTACACTGGGCCTGTCTAGAAAATCTGTATTAGTCAGTGTTCTCCAGAGGAATAGGACTAAAAGGATAGATGTATATATAAAAGGGAGTTTATTAGGAGTATTGACTCACACAATGACAAGTTGAAGTCCCACAATAAGCCGTCTGCAAGCTGAGGAGCAAGCAACGAAGCCAGTTCGAGTCTCAAAACATCGGAAGTAGGGAAGCCAACAGTGCAGCCTTCAGTCTATGGCAGAAGGCCTGAGAGGCCTGGGCAAAGCACTGGTGTGAGTCCAAGAGTCCAAAAGCTGAAGAACTTGGAGTCTAATGTTCGAGGGCAGGAAGCATCCAGCAAGGGAGAAACAGGAAGGCTGGAAGACCCAGCCAGTCTAGTCCTTCCAGGCTCTTCTGCCTGCTTTATTCTAGCCGTGCTGGCATCTGATTAGATCGTGCCCATCCATATTGAGGGTAGGTCGGCCTCTCCCAGTCCACCAACTTAAATGTTAATCTCCTTTGGCAACACCTTTACAGATACATCCAGGAAAAATACTTTGCAGCCTTCAATCCAATCAAGTTGACACTCAATATTAGTCATCACATAATCCAAGATAATCTTTCTAACTTTGGGTCTCTAATCAAATCTGCCAATTCCCTTTTCCCATGCAAGATTCCACGTTCATAGATTCCATTGAATTGATTCAGGCATAGACATCTTTGTAGGCCATTATTCTGCCTACCACAAGGATTATAATCCCTTATGAATATTACTTATTTTGATGGTCAAATTGTCTCCAATTGGCTATTTGAAGTACCGACAAGTTAGCTCCTGGGTCCTTTTGATATGACCATAGTCTTTGAGAGCTTCCTTGCTTTCTGGCACAAAAATATCTTTTAGATTCAGCTTGTACTTTTTAGTCCAAACCCTAGAATCAGTCATTTTTCTGAAGAACTTTGATTCCTTTTAGTGGAGAATGGTATTTAGAAGCCAAAGTCAACACTAGATTTTAAAGTTGGCTTTGTGTTAGATGATTTTGTTCAACTGTAGGCTAATGTAAGTTTTCTGAGCACGTTTAAGATAGGCTAGTCTAAGCTATGGTGTTTGGTAGGTTAGATGTATTAAATGCATTTTCAACTTATAATAATTTCAATTTACAAGGGTTTATCAGGATATAATCTCATCACAAGTCAAACAGTATCTGTAATGTCTTTGTCAGCTAATTTTCACATCTGTGTCAGTTTCCAGATTGGTTTTGATTGATTCATTTATCTCCTTACTCTGGACCAGATCTTTTTGATTCTTTGTATGCATTGTAATTTTTTATTGGCTGACATATACTTTAAACATTATCTTGTTGGGGCCTGGATATTTTTGTATTCTGATAAATATTTTTGAGTTTTGTTCTAGAACTCAGTTAAATTATTAATACTTGGAAATAATTTGATCCTTTCAGGTCTTGCTTTTAAGATTTGATAGCTTGCCAGCCATGGTGGCTCACACCTGTAATCCCAGCACTTTGGGAAGCCAAGGTGGGCAGATCGCCTGAGGTTGGGAGTTCGAGACCAGCCTGGCCAGCATGAGAAAGCCCATCTCTACTTAAAATACAAAAATTAGCCTGGCATGGTGGCAGGCACCTGTAATCCGAGCTACTCAGGAAGGTGAGGCAGGAGAATTGCTTGAACCCCAGAGGTAGAGGTTGCAGTGGGCCAAGATCACATCATTGCACTCCAGGTGAGCGACAAGAGCAAAACTTTGTCTCAGAAAAAAAAAAGATTTGATAAGTGGAACCAGAACAGTATAAATACTGCTAATAAAGCTAATAAAAACAATTAGCTAGAGCTAATTGTTTCCTACTAATGAAGCAAAATCCTTCTGTGTACTCTACTCAATGCCCTGTGAACACACAATTTTCCAGTCTGGCAGGTGGGAAAAGGCACAATTTGCAGTCATGTGTGAGTGTTGGGTGCTGTTACCTTTAATCGTTACAGGTGGTTCTTTATCTTCTAGTAGTTTCTTATATGTATGCATTAATCATTACTTAGCTGCATACTCAAGGGAAGCCACCTCCATAATTCTCTGTACATCTCTCTCCTCTCTGGTACTCTGTCCTTCTTATTTGCAATTTCTGGTTCTCTTCATTTGTTCCTGTGGATTTCGATAACCATCTGGCCTGGTGCCATTGTCCTACTCTGATACAACTCTGCTCTCACCCACTTCTGTGCTGTTATTGGTAAATAAGTCATATTCCAATATGTTAGAGTGAAACAATACAATTATCTACATATTGTTTTATACAATTTTAAAAAATCAATTGAAAGAAGAATTGAGAAAGAATATTCAAGTGTACTATCTTTTATAATTGCATAATTACTTTTACTGGTGCTCTTAATGTATGTGTGTGTGGATTCAAATAACTTTCTGGGGTCATTTGTTTTCAACCTAAAGAACTGCCTTTAGTACTCCTTGTGAGATACACCTACTACTAGCAATAAATTCATCTCTTTTCTAATAGAGAAAAGTCGATTTTTCCTTCATTTTGAAAGCTTTGCTGAATACAAGATTCTTAGTTGACAGTTTTCTTTTACTTTCAGCACTTTACCTCTGTCATCCCATTCCTTTCGGTTCTATTGTTGCTGATGAAAAATCAGCTGTTATCATATTGAGGTTCTCTTACATGTGATGAGTCATCTTTCTCTTACTGCTTTTAAGATTTTCTCCTTATCATTGGCTTTCAGAATTTTTATATGCTATATGTGTGTGTGGATCCCTTTACATTTATTCTACTTGAAGTTTGTTGATTTTCTTGAATGTTTAATTTTTTTAAAATCAAATTTGGAAAGTTTTCAGCTATTCTTATTTTTGAACATTTTTTTCTACTCCTTTTTCTCTTTCTTTTCCTTCTGATACTTCCATTACTCATATGTTAGCATGCCTCATGGTGTTCCACATTGAGGCTTGGTTCATTTTTCATTATTTTTCCTCTTTGTTGCTGTATACTCTTTACCAATCTACAAGTTTGTTTGTTTTTTTCTTCTGCCAATTCAAATCTATTGTTGAGCCTCTCTAAAATTTTTATTTTTAAATAAAAAGTTTTTATTTATTTTTCAACTCCAACGTTTTCAATTGGTTTTACTAATTTGTGTCCCTTTATTGATAGTCTCTATTTGATGTGACATTGTTATTATACCTTCTTTTACTTATAGTTTCCTTTAGTTCTTTGAACATATTTGTAGTGGCTACTTTGACATCTTCATGTACTAAATCCAATATCTGTCTCCCCACTGCACAGATAATTTCTGCAGCTTGTTTCTTTTTTCCCCTGTGTGTGTGTCACACTTTCCTATTTCTTTGCAAGTCTCATAATTTTTTGTTGATAACTGGATGTTTCAGATAATATATTATGACAATTCTAGATATTCCCTCCCACCTCACACTTGTTATTTGTTTTGTGACTTACTGAACTAT